>NC_140943.1:64596109-65308609 GCF_014529385.1 Adiantum capillus-veneris | reverse complement strand
GTAAATGAAAAAATGCAATATGCAATAAGCGTGTATAAATGTATCCCATCAGAAAGTCTAATGTATATTATGTATCGTAGGGAATCAACCCCAATTTCATAGTTCCCCATATTATGTTCATTGTCATCATTCCCTATACTATGTTCTTTTTAAAGTTTACTTAGTGTATGTCTTTTTTATTTTTGTATGAATTTCGACAGCATTTCCTTTGTATCTGCTCAATATTTTCAAAAAATCCAGTCCAAGCCATCATCTACTACACCCTCACATGAGGTTACTGAAAGAGTGACAAATCATTTCTAAAAACCATATCCGAACTAGATCAAGTTAATTTATGTAGACTTTTTCCAGCAAGTCAAAACGTGACTTGCAGTAAAAACCATATCCGAACTAGATCAAGTTAATTTATGTAGACTTTTTCTTGCAAGTCAAAACGTGAGCAAACCAAAATGGTATGAGACTGTTGCGGTAGGATATGAATGCGTATGATTGCAAGGCTTAAACTAGCATGTAAAAATGTATCCCATAAAAAATTCTAATGTTCATTATGGATGGTAGGGAATCAACCCCAAGTTCCTATCTTCCATAACTGGATGTTGGTCTTCTAAATCCTTCAAGTGATAATGTATGTCTATCCTCCATTGACTAATATCCATTGGGAATCTAACTACGGCAACAAAAATCCTGCTAAATGTCTGATGAGATGTATATGGACTGCAGGATTCATAAGCATATACATCATATGTAATTTTAAGAAATTTCAATAAATTATCTATGCTATGAACTATGTAAAAGTAGGTAACCAAGTAAATGTAATCAGATAGCAGTCAAAGTTCCTCAAATGTTGACCCAAATTTTTCCACAATACAAACGTGTATGCTTAATAATGAAGATAGACCGATTCTTAGAGAGTCAAAAATTGTAAATGTATTGAGCGGGTAATCTACCTCAGTAGATTAGTACGTACTCTACCTCAGTATTGCAGCCAGCAATTAGACACCAAGATTTTCAGATGATACAATAATAACAATAACTACTAATTTGCTTCAAATCGTGTCAGCAAAGTGTTGAGAAAAAGTATGCAAAACCCCAAATACTGAGTAGGTGCAAAAACCCAAATACTGAGTAGGTGTTTGAAAGAGGTTTTAGAGCTCAGCCAAAAAAACCAGGTAAAAAATTCCCAAAAAGTAATTTGGTAGTTTCACGTTTGTGTTTTAGGGGAATCTCCAAAACTCTATCCAGCAAGTATAAAGTTAAAAGATAGCCTTATGAACCAGCTTTCTAAGGTATGCCAACTTTCCAGAGTTCCTCCTAGGAGATTTAAGGTCATAAAATCATGTGCACGAGAGGGTTCAAATATTTCAATATCTTAATATCATAAAAAAATAGTCGCAGTAGATCTGTCATAATGAGATTTAAACTAACAACAACAACTCTATTTCCCCTTATATATACTAAGTAGGTGCCAATTCACCTACCTGCTTGATGAGGCGTATGTTTTCCATAGTGGATGAAGCATGAGGGTTTGAAGCTTTTGAGTAGAGCATGGTTGATTCACCAGCAATCATGTGTGTGCGTGATTCTGAACATATGAGGAGAGACCAGCCTGCCATGATGTTGCACACAGCCGGCTCCTGATCAATAGAGGGTTTTCGAAATTCAAGTGCTTGATTCATATTGCGCAAGGGTGAGTGTGTGTGTGTATGTGTTAGCGCATGCATATCTGCCTTGTGTCTAGCATAAGCGTGCGCGTGTGGGTGAGTGTGAGTGTGTGTGTGTGCGCTAGAAAGAGAGAGAGAAGAGCCATAGAGGTTGCGTATGAAGTGAAGATTTTCCCATATCTATATTACTATTTGATATATTATCTAATTCCAATTGCTAACTATGGCACTAGTCCGGCTAGTAGGGAAAATGTGTGTGTGTGTGTGTTTAAGTATGAAAAATCCCCTCATAATTGAACCATACTTAGACAATTGTATTACATAATATATTAAATAACAATATTTTAAAACAAGATATCATAAACCTCAATTATCATTTCATATACACCAATACAACGTTTTGTATCTAATGGATAATACAATCATTTATATCAAAATTTTTATCTTTGATCACTACAATATAATATCTTAGTGTTGTATCTTATGTGCCCGTCCTTTGGGATGAGCTTCGACTACATCTACATGTAGAAGGATCCAGTTGGTACATTAGCTCGTACATTGGACAATCTTCTGTTACTGCTGTAGTTTTCGCTGTAATCCCAAGGAAAGAATCTCTTACCTGTCACCATCCAAGAAACACAAGCCTGTCAGAACTGGCATTACTTGGGAAGACAAGTGTCAATGACTCCCTCCCCTTGTTATTGGTGTCAAAAATTACAACAAAAGCTAACACCATAACATAGATCAAATATTAAGTTTAAAGAATGAGTCCTTAATTTATGATAATGTTTTCATCTTTTAATTCCAAAAAAAGTCGGATAGCATCTCCTTTGTATTTTGAACTTATTTTCAAAAGTCCAATCCACTGCCATTTCATCTGAGACCCTCACATGAAGATTAAGGCACTATTTAAAAACATTGGAGTATGTTCAAAGTAAAGTACTGACACTAAATTCAAAAGTTATACATCTATTCATTCAAGGAGATAATGTTTTCAACATATCAAGCTCAAAGGTTTACGAAATACATTTGTAACAAGCTTGATTAGCTCGGAGAGACAACACAGAATTTACTGAATTTACTGAGTAGGTTTCTCGGTAACATAGCCAGATTAACCATCTAAGCTCAATCTTTTGAAACCATTTTGACTATAAATGAAGAAATGCAATATGCAATAAGCTTGTATAAATGTATCCCATTAGAAAGTCTAATGTATATTATGTATCGTAGGGAATCAACCCCAATTTCATAGTTCCCAATATTATGTTCATTGTCATCATTCCCTACACTATGTTTTTTAAAAAAGTTTACATAGTGTATGTCTTTTCGATTTTTGTATGAATTTCGACAGCATTTCCTTTGTATCTGCTCAATATTTTCAAAAAAATCAGTCCTAGACATCATGTACGATACCCTCACATGAGATTATTGAAAGAAAGAGTGACAAATCATTTCCAAAAACCATATCCAAACTATATCAAGTTAATTTATGTAGACTTTTTCCTGCATGTCAAAATGTGAGTAAACCAAAATGGTATGAGACTATTGAGGTAGCATATGAGTGCGTACGGTTGTGAGGCTCAACCTAGCATGTAAAAATGTATCCCATAAAAAAGTCTAATGTTCATTATGGATGGTAGGGAATCAACCCCAAATTCCTATCTTCCATAACTGGATGTTGGTCTTCTAAATCCTTCAAGTGATAATGTATGCCTATCCTCCATTGATTAGTATCCATTGGGAATTTAATTACAGCAACAATAATCATGCTAAATGTCTGATGAGATGTATATGGACTGCAGGATCCATAAGCATATACCTCATATGTAATTTTAAGAAATTTCAATAAATTATCTATGCTATGAACTATGTAAAAGTAGGTAACCAATTAGATAGCGGTCAAAGATCCTCAAATGTTGACCCAAAATTTTCCACAATACGTACCTGTATGCTTAATAATGAAGATAGACTGATTTGTAGAGAATCAAAAATTGTAAATGCACTGAGCGGGTAATCTACCTCAGTAGATTAGTACGTACTCTACCTCAGTATTGCAACCATCAATTAGACACCAAGATTTTCAGATGATACAACCATAACAATAACTACTAATTTGCTTCAAACCCTATTAGCAAAGTGTTGAGAAAAGTATGCAAAACCCCAAATCCTGAGTAGGTGCAAAACCCCAAATACTGAGTAGGTGCTTCACAGAGGTTTCAGAGCTCAACCAAAAAAACCAGGTAAAAAATTCCCAAAAAATAATTTGGTAGTTTCACGTTTTTGTTTCAGGGGAATTTCCAAAACTCTAGCTAGCAAGTATAAAGTTAAAAGACAGCCTTATGAACCGGCTTTCCAAGGTATGCATACTTTCGAGAGTTCCTCCTAGGAGATTTAAGGTCATAAAATCATGTTCACAAGAGGGTTCAAATCCGCAAAAACTATATTTCAATATCTTAATATCATAAAAAATTAGTCGCAGTAGATCTATCATAATGGGATTTAAACTAACAACAACAACTCTATTTCCCCTTATATATACTGAGTAGATGCCAATGCACCTACCTGCTCGATGAGGTGTATGTTTCCCATAGTCGATGAAGCATGAGGGTTTGAAGCTTTTGAGTAGAGCATGGTTGATCCACCAGCAATCATGTGTGTGCATGATTGTGAACATAGGAGGAGAGACCAGCCTGCCATGATGTTGCACACAGCCCGCTCTTGATTAATAGAGGGTTTTTGACATTCAAGTGCTTGCTTCATATTGCTCAAGCGCGAGTGTGTGTGTGTGTATGTGTTAGCGCATGCACATCTGCCTCGTCTCTAGCATAAGTGTGTGTGTGTGTGTGTGTGTGTGCGCGTGTGTGTGTGTGTGTGTAAGAAAGAGAGAAAGAGAGAGAGAGAAGAGCCATACAGGTTGTGTATGAAGCGAAGATTTTCTGCGAAAAGTTTGGGCCCCTTATGGTGTTTGATTCTCAGCCGAGACTACTACAGATCCTTGCGCTTGCATGTGGTGGAAGTTTAAAGACACAATATCCATAGTATGTGTAATTAACCTATTTTAAAAGAGGTTTGTGCTCACCACATGCTTTTTGAAGTGTTGCTACATTGTGCGTGTCCTAGCCATTTTCGTATGCCCCATGTGGATGTATATAAAGTGTTCTTACTTGCATGATGCCAGATTCCATATCAAGAGATCCTAGTTGGATTGTAAATCATAGCCAAAATTAGTATCGCACGTATGTGTGTGTGTGTGTGTGTTTATTGTTTCTAGTGTTTTTGAGCTGAGAAGGGCGAGCACACCTCATGCAAGAACATGATTCTACTATAAGGATGAGTATGCGTAGCCAAGGACAAAACCTGCTCCTGGTAAGGCTAACAAAATAGAGACGTGTGAGTTCCAAATTTAAATTCCTCCTTATGAGCCATGTGGAGAGTGTGTATGTGTGTGTAGATGCATGCACATAAGAAGCCAATGTGTCCTTGTTTTCATCTACCAAGTGCTAAAAACTGCCTTATACAACTAGGGCTGAAAGGAGGGTATGTTAGGTAGTTGCAATCAACAATCACTTTTCATGGTAGGGGTATGTGCAAGCCAAATATACATAGTATAAATGACATCTAAGATTCGCTTCCGAGTAAACGTGTGTGCAGGTATAAGTACAAAATTTGAGGCTCTTACCCCAAAACCAAACCTATTCTCTAAATCTTGAAGGTTATGTGTATAGCAAAGGCCATTCTAAAATATGTAGGCATGAACCCATGTCCAAGACTGACATCGGACTAAAGCACCAAAGAGGGAAGCCTTCAGCCAATGGTTTGCCAAAGAATTGTTCATTAGATAGGTGTGTGTGTGTGTGCGTGTGTGTGTGTGTGTGTGTATGGGTATATGGGTTGGTGCTAATAAGATATCGGTACCCAAGAGATGTAGGCATGAACCCATGTCCAAGACTGACATCGGCTTAAAGCACCAAAAAGGGAAGCTGTCAGCCAAGGGTTAGCCAACAACTTGTCAGCTAGATAAGTGTGTGTGTGTGTGTGTGTGTGTGTGAGAGAGAGAGAGAGAGAGAGAGAGAGAGAGAGAGAGAGACAGAGAGGGAGAATGGTTTGAAACAATGTTCGGGAAAGTCTTTTACCTTAGCGGTTAGGTTGTGAAGATATAAATCATTTATATTTCAACAATTTTTGAATTTGAACTATTTTCTCGTATATTTTATTGCTTTTTGCCCTTTACCCTCGTTGGCAACCCGTCTCCCTCTCTCTCTCTCTCTCTCTCTCTCTCTCTCTCTCTCTTCCAACTTGTAGCACTTCTAATTTCATTTAATACTAGTATGTGACCCGCGCGTTGCTGCAATGTGTAAGAGAAAACCAACCTTTTTGGTATCCACGTAGAGTATTGGCTTTTTTAATATCCACATTGAGTATCACCGTTTTGAGTTCACGTCTTATCTCCTCAAGCTTTGAGGTATCTTTGGATTGCTCTTTTGACATTAAAAAATTCTCCTCTTCTACTTTTTCCTCTTATTGTAGTATGGAATCTCTCTCTCTTTCTCTCTCTCTATCTCTCTCTCTCTCTCTCATACACACTTGAACATATCCCCTTGTTTGTAATCCACATCACGACAACAATTTGGCTCATCTCCCACACTCTTTTGTGCGAGATAGGGAATTAGTGTGTTGAGCCCTTTAGTTTATGCACAATATTCCCTTGCAATTTTGAGAGTCTCTACTCAACTAAAAACTGTATGTGACATGTTTCATTTGGCTCCATAGGTCATATTTGATATTTGAAGATCTCTCTCTCTCTCTCTCTCTCTCTCTCTCTCTCTCTCTCTCTACTAAGTGCAATAGATTGGTTCTCTCAATTTTATTTTGAGTTACATGTCTTGACGTGAGTACTTGTTGTTAGACCTATAGGGTCTCTTGGATTGTTCTTACAAAAGAGAAGAACTCTCTTCTCTCTCTATGTCTCTCCCTCTTTTTTGTGGTTTGGACATGCAATAAAACTGTCTGTCTACTTGTGCGAAAGTTAGGATCTTGAACTCTGGTTAGAAAAAGAAAGAGGCAAAAGGTCTAAGATTCTTGAAAAATGGAGTGTCATCATTCTTGGCCTTTATATTTTTTTGGGTGGCTTTAAGTTTTAGATCCTAATAGGTGATTATCTCTACAATGATCTACTCTAGATAGTAGATCTTGTAGTAGAACATCAAGTTAATATTGAGGTATGAATATGAATTTTTATGTATAATAGTATTGGAAAATGCATGGTATTGTTGTTGTAGGTATAGTATAAGATCCTTTAGTAGGTTCCAAGGGAGGTGTGAAGAGCTCAATACAGAAGGAGGTGTAGCACGAAGATTTGAGAATGGTGTTCCCAACCCTTAATGCATTGATTCCACATATGCCTTGCAAAGATTTTGGTGAAACAAAGATTCAACCTTCTGTATCTCTCTAATCTCTCTCTAGTGGTGTCCATGGACTTATATTTAGCCTCCTCCCTTCTTTGCTTCAGTTTTGGTATTTGGTGAAATATCTAACTTTTGTGGGTAAAGTTTGTCCATGGCTTTATTATGCCTCTCCAACCCCTCTCACTCTAGCCTTTACTCTCTGCTTTTTTGGTGTTCTAGTGGGTGTGGGAATCCTACTTGGCTTCAATAACGTTCTAGGCATGTGAATAAGGGTCTCTCAAAAATAGCATATCCCTAGCTCTTTGGTGTGCAAGAAGAGACATTGCCTAAGTGTGATGGGAGAGAGGAGAGCTGTGAAGTATGTAAACACCTTCAAAATCAAGAAAAACCATTACAAAACAATTAAAATTGGTATGGATCTATAGAAAGAATAAATCAAGTTGATTGATAGCTAAAAGGTACAATATCTCAAGGGGTGCTCATGGCATTAAAGATGAGTGTTGTGCACACTTTTGGTGATGCTAGCGATTGACTTCCTTGAAGATTTAATCCAACAGGTTAAAGGATTACCTCTTGTATACTTACTATTGTTGAGTACCTACTTTTTCTTAATGTTTTTGCTACATCAAGTACTCACAATGCTTTCGAAAATCATTTTTTTAATAAGGACACGCTTGAAACTCTTTCAATTTTTTGGTCCAAATTTGAAGCATTTGTCAATGTTCACACTAAACTTGTAAAATTCTGTTGGTTTTCTTGACTGCAAGCTCAAAATCTAGCTAAGATTTTCTTGAGAAAAAAAAGTTAGACAATGCACACACAATTAACCTCTCTTGCAAAATAGGTCATGCATCTCCATCTCCAGAAATAACAGAGAAGCAAAGCATGGATGGACCTTCAAATTTTGAAAATTGAAATTTGAAAAGGTTCACAGATTCCAATCCAAGCATAAGAATGAGACATTTTGTAAGGTTTTCATTTGAATGAAGCACTAAGCGACACATGGATGCCTTCTCCTTTCTCAAAATTTTTAAGCTGCATTATATATAATATAGAACATAGAATATAGATGTTTTTGTACCGAAACCTGGTATGAGATTCACCAATTTGTGTCTCAAAGGTCATTTTGGCCTCTTGAAGACATTAATATATTAGTTTGACCTTGATCTTGAAGTTTTATCATTTTTGCCTCAATCTTGAAATTAATATATCATTTCATTTTATTCCTGTGACCATCAACTTCAAATTAGAAAGAGCACGATTCACGAAACAACAAATCTGGCTCGCTATTTGGCTTGCTCTTTTTCTCTACAGTTCTCTCTCTCTCTCTCTCTCTCTCTCTCTCTCTATATATATATATATATATATATATATATATATATATATATATATATATATATATATAGTGTTAATTACCCACGCGCCTCTGTACTCTCTTCAGCTAAGTTCCAGAGTTTGAGGACGTCACAGTTGCAGTCCCAACGGGCTCAACTCGAAAGTTTGAGGACGTCTACGATGCGCTTTAGTTACTAATCCCATCCGACTCAAGTGTACTGGAGTGTTGCAAGCCACACATAGATCCTAATCTCTCTCATGATGTGGCATTGTGCCATTGTGGAGTCTTGAAGAGTCCATATTGTTGCAAGGGTGCATTCAAAATGTGCAGGCCAGGGATATTCAACACACACACACACACACACACACATAGAGGGAGCCTACGTTTGTGAATGCAATCAAAATGTGCATGGCTATTCAGCTATGAGAAAGAGAGATAGAAAGCGAGGGAGTGAGTGCCTCTTCTCCTTGGAAGTGATTGAAGTCCCGCAGCCAACGTCTCTTCTCCCTAGAAGTGATTGAAGTCTAGAGTTGTTAGCAAAGGCGGTAAATTCACAAAGTGTTCTTGGAATTCCACTCTCTCTCTCTCTCTCTCTTTCTCTCTCTAGCGTTGTTGATTGAGTTGCAAGGGACACTGACCGGATTAAGGAGCTTATGCTACATGTCCAAGGGAGCAAGCCAAAATCCCTTCCCCTTTTATAATAGTATAGATAGGAAAAGGGAGTTCTTTATCCTCCACACTATCTAGCATGAGGACATTCAAATGGGATCAATGGTGGGGGTTATTCATACCGTCAAATTCGGATTCACACACACACACACACACACACACACATATGATTGAATCAAGGATTTGTTACATAGAGCTTGAGGCCTTTTGCTATTGCTCTAGTCTAGTAAATATGATATTCAAATTTTCTATAGTTTGGTCGTGTCCCCCCCCCCCCCCAAAGAAAAGAAAAAACCTCTCTCTCTCTCTCTCTCACACACACACACACACACACACACACACACTTACACACACACACACACACAGATACACACACACACTTATGTGTGTGTGTGTGTGCATGTGTGTGTGTGCGTACATATATATATGCTTGACTCAAAGATTTGTCACATGGATCTTGAGGAATTTTTCTATTGCTCCAATCTAGTAAATATGACATTAAAAATTTCTATACTTTGGCCGTGTCCCCCCCCCCCCCCCTCCCCCCAAAAAAAAACCTCTCTCTCTCTCTCTCTCTCTCTCTCTCTCTCTCTCTCTCTCTCTCTCTCGCTCTCTCTCTCTCTCTCTCTCTCTCTCTCTCCCCTTCCTATCATAAAAACTAATATCTAATTCTCTTAAATGATTTTCTCATGTTAAACTGATCATTTAATATGGGGAAGTACCAAGGGAGTAAAAGATAGAATATTGGTAAGGCTGCTAGACCGGTCTCTGTAGGGTTCCAAAAGAGAGAAAATAGAGATCCAAAGGGGGGCAGTCTACAAAAGACCAATGTGCATCACACACACACACACACATATATACATACATACATATGTGTGTGTGTGTGTGTGTATGTATGTATGTCTGTGTGTGTGCATTTGTGTGTATGTATATATATGTGTGTGTGTGCACATGTGCGCACGCACACACACACACACACACACACACACACACACACACACACACACACACACACACACACACACACACACACACTAAAGTATTGGTCTATGCTTGCTTTAGTTCAAATACCTCCCCCCACTTGGGTTTTTTTCACCCCTATTGGGACTATAGAGCTTTTTTTCTTTGCCATACTTTCCTTGTAATGGGGCTAGGCCCTTGCATAATCGAAGCGTGAATAATTTGGTATGATTATAAGGGATAGGTGGCCCTGTCTACTCTCTTTCACTCTCAGAGTATGGACTTCCCAGGCAAATGGCAATCGCGGGCCGAACGTGGGATTTGCACAGTAAGGGGCAGCCAGGCGCATTCATCCCCACCTCTCTGGAAACGTGCACACCTACATATTTAAACAGAGATGAGGCGACACCTTGGCCCTCACAAAGCCTTGGATTAGGTTTTTCTCTCTCTGCTCTGTATTGTTACTGTCTGAATTTGTTGAGTGATGGAGCTTGCTACTCAAACATCTCAGGTGCCTTGTTTTACCTGCTTTAGCTTTTTTCAGTTATGATACTATGCATGGTTGGCTCCGAGTGAGAGCTGGTTGGTGTAAATACTGCTATTTGACCTTGAAATACTGTGCCGGACATGTTTAGCTTGTACCTTGAGACCTCTTATGCATTAAAAAAAGGGGGAGGATGAGTTGCTGTAGAAAACATGGGCGGATTGTTTCTTAAAACTGGTTGTTGTACTAGCTCTATTTCAAGCTATGGTAGGTTTATAGCTACTGGTTTTTATGGCTCTATTTTCAGCCGCTACAGGTTGAGCACAACTAGTTGTAAAATTGGCGCCTGTAAATAACCGATTGTAATATTGGGGCTAAGCATAAGTCTATTGCAGGTGGTGGTACTTAAACCACTAAGGTTGCTTGTTACATTTACTTCAAAATGATCTTCTTTAAAACAAACTACTGTGCATGACTGGCTGGGGTCTTGAGACCTCGTGTTGGGAACTGTTTCTGTTAAAACACTGGCATGGACTGAGGTTCCTCTTGCAAGTAGGTATGTGATCTCTGCTTGCAGCTAAGGGTTGTTGATTTCACTCATAACCACCTGGTAGTTTGCCGCTATAGGGGTTGCTCTGAACTGGCCAATAAGGGCTGTGTATGTTTTCAAAAAAACTATGTTGAGCCATTGCATAATTGGCTTGGGGCTTGACCTTGCTTTGCATATGGTAAAAGAACTCTGTCGAACACTGGCAAGGATTGAAATTTTCTAGCAGGCTCTGTGCTAGCAACTAAGGGTTATAATTTTTTCAATGACAGGTTATCTTACCTAGCTAATAAAATGTCGATACTAATGTGGTAGCTTATGGGTTTCCCAGGTCGTAACCTTTCTCTTGGATAATCAATATTCAAGGGGGAGGGAGCTTGACTGGCAGGATTCGGAAACTGTTGGTTTTTTTGATAAAACTGGTTGCCACACTTGGGCTTATCACCATTGGGATTTCATAGCAAATAAGGGGATGGAGTGGTTTTTTTAAGTAACCATGATAGTTGAAACTTTAAGCATCATACTCTAATCGGGCCGGATAATATAGTCCGTGATAACTTGGCATTCTGAAGGTAAGTATACAGCTGATACTTTCGGCTTTGGGAAAAATCTATGGTTGGTAATCCATGAGTCTACTTAGTATAGATGGAGTTTTTTTTATACTCTGTTGATTGGTTTTACTAGCATTTTTTGTTGCAAAAAGGGAGATGATACATTAACTTCTTTTTTGATACCATTGGGCATTTTAAACAGTTTAAGTTGTTCTTGACCTCTGGGTGTGTAAAAGAACACCAATGAAACTTTGAAATTGTTTCTCAGGAAGGCAAGTATATGGTTACTACTGCAAAGCATAGCTACCAAGCTATGGTGTAAAAAATAGATCTCACTATGATTAAATAGATATATGGATTCTTGGTGGGCTTCACAACTCAATAAAAACAAGGTAGAAGGTAACACTCATCTTTTGATGTAATAAGTAAAAGACTGCTATCATACAAGTTGTAAGGAATAACCTAGCTTTTCTAAAGTAAATAAAATCTGTAAGATGGACATGGATAACAACTGATAGGGTCCATTGATACCTGTAAAACACATCCAAGGCTAACTGAATTGTTGTCTTGTTTGGATCGATGCAGGTAAGGACTCTATTCTATCTTGGAGGGTTTTCTTTTCTTTGGCAAGCAACCTTACTTAATGAAGCACTCACTGAAGAACAGGAAAGTTATTTTACTTCTACTATTCTAACTGAAAGAGGATCTCTTTCCTACAATCATTGTACCTAAATAATTTTGATACTGAGTTATTTTTGTACTTATCTGTCCATTGTTCCTTGGCTAGCTGTCTTTTGAATGTAAAAATTCAATTATGTATTATTAGTTAAGATTTAAACAGCTACACACACATCCTATACATAAGGTTTTTCCTTTCTAAGGGAAACCGGGATGTTGGCCTAGGAAATTGTCTTAGGAATGGAGCTCTAATTTGGACCCACAGTCTGTAAATCCTTTATTGGTAGACTGGTGTTAGGTGGCCCCTTTTAGACTCTGTTTCTGGTTCCCTGCTCACGACTACCATAGTCTATGACTTTGCCAGTTGAAGGTTTGCAGGACCAAGTATACATTAAAATTTAAACACTTTGCTAATTTTATGTCATCTCTTTTTCAGGATTGCTCACGCTATAGAATGACAGCTCGCATGAGTACTAATCAGAACCCAGAGAATCATGCAAAGATTCTCAATCAAATTAAGCTTTACCTTAAAGACCATAAACCAAAGAATTCCCTGGCTACTAGAACTAGACCTTTCCTTGCTAGGAAGGCCAAATTATGTATTACATACTTTGGCAAGAAAATGTAAACCTGACCTCACTGTTTTTGCAGACTCTTGCTCTCTCTCAAGGATTGGAGATTTACCTCGGAACCCCTCTCTATGGCCTCCTCCCTGGTCCTAAGATGTATTAGCAGCTTGGATGCTTCACAACTTATTTATGATTCGGCACTTTCCTGTGATAAAAAACTATATGTCTTGCATATTGTTGTCCCAATACATTACCCAAGTGTCTGTCCTAGCTTCACAACATCAGCAAGAGCTTGCCATGTTCTCCTCCTCTAGAGCTGAGCTGTCTAAATTCCTTAGAAAATTATGTGGACTGAACCCCTCATTTGTCTACACACCAAATACCCCCTCCATCCCTCAAAGTGGGGGCATCTTCTGTAGAGACAGTGCAACACTGGAAGTAGTAAAATAATTTCAAAATAATATGTGCTCCCTCAATGATGTTAACCTCCTTGAGATGGTACCGAAAAACTATCTTACCAGTAAGACAAATCAAAATTGAGTCCCTTGGAGTTGACCATCAACTGTGGCTTCTGCCAAACAAAGCCTTCCTGGCTCCTATTCTTAGTGAAACTTGGGTGTACCTTGCTAACCTTCCTGCCTCAACAGTGGAAGACTGCAAACTCAAGATTCTTAAAGGTGGACAATTCCTGGACAAAGGGGAGTTGATTAAAGCACCTTTCAACCTTCATCTCATCGACCACTCCAAATGCCCTTCAAATGCAGGATTATACATACGCACTAAGGGGAACATGGAATTTGCTAAAAGTAACCCGGATTTCTACACAGAGTCCATTTGGAATATCTTCCGCCATATGTGAAATGTGCTTGTAAATTTCTTGATCCCAAAGCTTCTTGTGATTCAAGCATCATGTGGTTTGATCATACAATATGGTACATCCTCAACCATCTGGATCTACTATTCCCAGAGAAACCAGTGGACTTTCATCTATCCCTCATTTGCTCCTGGCTAGGTGGACAAGCTAAGCAGATAGTGATTGCACAAATTTCCTTTAACATATTCCGTAGTCTCATGCATGATATTCTGAAAGAGATTAAAGCAGATGAACCCGGTCTATACCTTACCACTTATGCTAACTTTAAAGGGGTCAAGATCATTAATAGCCTTCTTAAACCTTGTATTGAAGATGATGATTCTCCTTCTCTAAAAAGAGCTAACTCCCTAGCTACTCCCAACTCTTTCACCTCTTTTTTAACACCAAGCTCCTCGTCTAATCAAGGAAAAACTCGTAGCTTTAGAAGAGGGAGAGGCAGGTTTCCTGCAATCAGAAACTTCCCTGAAATCTAACTCAGTAATATATTGCAGGTCTCAAAAAACCCAAGTGGAAGAAGAATTCTCTGTAGAGAAGATCCAAAATGTGGTGCTATCTACATACATTGTCTCTTTCACAATGTACTTCTTGACTGGATTCAACCTAAAGTTCTTTTTTGTCAGTGCTTTGACTTACTTTTTGGGAATCATAAATTTCTTGACAATATTCTCATGGGATGGAAATATCACACACACACACACACACACACACACACACATCCATGTGTTGGGTGGATGGCAGTTTCATGTGTGCATACACACATAACCTACCATTGTGGCATAGTAGTTGTGACAAATTGGCGTTGTAGGTGAAGAGATGGCCCCAAGTCAACACATGGATAGGGGAGTGATCTCCTTTTTCTCAATTTGTTTAAAGAAAATCATAGATAGATATGATTGCTCCCTCTCTCTCTTTCTCCCCATTCGAGGTGAAATTGTCAGGGCTTTTTTTTAGGATTTTACATGTTTCAAGGCGTTTTTCTTGTTTTCGATGGTTAAAAAATGTTAGTAGCTACCTTTTAAAAATGTGTTATAATGCCAACAAAATCATAATATCATGGAAATTTAAAGGGCAAGGGTACCTTGGTGAGACAAAGTCCCTATGAGCTTGACGGTAAAACCTCTCTCTCTCTCTCTCTCTCTCTCTCTCTCTCTCTCTCACTCACACACACACACACACACACACACATTTGCTAGGGATAGTGTGTTAATTTCTCTTTACTAACACTAGTGCTACTAGTACTGGATCTAGGTCTGGTAGTGTGCTACTTGTGGGCTGGTACTGATACTGGTACTATATTATACTAAGACTGATATTGGTGCTACATGTGTACTGGTGCTGATGATACGTGTGTATCGGTACTATATTGTACTGATACTGGTATTGTATTGGACTGAACTGCTACTACTGCTACTTGTGTGATACACTAGTAATGTAACTAGTACTGATTGTGTATAATATTATACTAGACTGGTACTAGTGCTACTTGTGAGACTGGTACTGTTACTTCTTGTGTACTGACACTGAACTGGTACTAGTACTAGTATTATTTGTGCAATGTAATATACTGGACTGGTGCTACTTGTGTACTGGTGGTACTGATGCTACTTGTGGACTGGTACTATACTGATCTGGTACTAGTGACTCTAGAACTGGTGAAAAAAACAGGTTGACCCCTTACCCGGCTAGGATAGGGTAAGGATTGTATGGGCATTATGAACTGGTACTATACTGTACTCGTAATGATATTGTATTGTACTGAACTAGGATTGCTGTTACTTATGTGATATACTGGTACTAGTACTGGTACAGTTTGTGTACAGTACTATATTGAACTGATACTAGTGCTACTTGTGCTACTGGTATTGATACTACTTGTGTATTGGTACTATACTGGTATTGGTACTAGTACGGTTTGTGTACTTTAATATACTAGACTAGTGTTACTTATGTACTGGTACTGGTGCTACTTGTGTACTAATATTGTATTGGTATTGGTACTTGGATACTGGAACTGGTGTAAATATGGGTGGACCTTTTGCTCGGCTAGGATAATGTAAGGATAATATGTTAAATTACTTGAACATTATTTACTACGACTAATTGACCTAGGGAGTCGTGGGTGAAATATAGTAGCTAATTTAGTAGTTGAGATTGTGAAGGTACCTTAAATGACACTAAATTGACGTCTTAAATGCCACACACACACATGCTCATTCGGCAGGTTTCTTGACTCTGTAAACCTTGTTATTTTCTACTTAACTTCACGGTGGATCCCTCCTAACAGCTCCGCGCTACAGCACCCTCTAAGTGATATCTCATTCCCTCTACTTCTCTCTGTCTCTCTCTCTCTCTGTGTGTGTGTGTGTGTGTGTGTGTACTAGGTGGCGCTACTGTATTCCTCGTACCTCTTGATGATGGGCCCGCCATACTAAGCTGGGGGAATGTGGCCACTTGCTCCAAACACTATAAAAGGTGAGCTCCCATGCTCACTTAGCATTAGTACTGTATGCTTTTGTGGCATGTATGTGTCTACTTGAGAGTTGTTATCTGTACATTGGGATTGTGAGGGTGTTACTCGTAAGTGGTATTGTGTTAAAGTTGTCGGCTCTATGGCAAAAGGCAAGGATAATCAGGCTATTGTGGAGCTCGCTGCTCTGACTCAATCTCAAGTGACCTATGGCATTGATATGGACTACTATCCAAACTATTTGGTTGTGATATGATTCACTTGTTGTTATGGTTATACTCTTCATGCATATGCCGAAATATACATGAATGGCAACTTCCACTGTACCATTTACTGCAGTGTTGTTTTTCACCTTATGGGTTTAGGAAAGGATTTTAGTTTATGATTAACTTATCATTGACATTTATATGTGCATCCTTTTGTCTCGGCTGAATAATTACTTTTGAGGCTAGGGATAATTGGAAATACATATCTACGGACATCTTCCTAGGCATGTTTTTAGAATAACTTTAAAAGGTGGTATCCTCTTGCAAACACGGAGCCTTGAGTTGTTGTTTATGCTAAAATATAATGACAAAAGCTCTTGGGAATGGCCCTATATGATAGGGTTGACTGAGGGGTCCACATACGACTTGGTATACTTTATTATGGCTAGCGTGGCTGGTATGATACTGATGTTGTTCCTTTGAGTTTGTTATTGACCTTACCATTAACGCTCGATTTTAATCTATGTTGTTCTAGTGTTATGGATATATAGCTTTAACATTTTCTCACTTAGCCATGAATGGGTGGTTGTGTATAGGGCTATGATTGATTGTGAGCACAGTGGTTATTTTGTTGATGTATGCTTATGGGGTCGGTCCCGAGCTTACCATGCTTGCTCAAATATGGTCTATGCCAACTTAGTGTTATGTATATTGATCCTTTGTAAAAGTTCTCAACTTGGATGAATATGGTTATTGATGTTGTGAACTGGGCTATGACTAATTCTGTCCGATTATGGTTAAGATAATGGTTCTAGATTATGGTAAATACGATTTTAAATGGGCTCCTCATGAAGTTGTAAATGGTTGTTTATTGGATCAAAGTTATGGACCATGGCGTCTCACTTTCCTAGATTTTTGAACAAATGTGGAGCTATGGTATATCCGAGCTATATGTTGTATGTTTCAGGGGAGTAGCATTCATACTACTACCTTACATATGGTTTTGGCTCCATCTAAGGAGATGTAGGACTTAATTACTAACATCTTTTTATGTTACATGTGTCTCCAAAGTATAGATTGACTGCACGTATAAGCATTGCCACTGACCCTGAAAAATAGAGGCAATTAATTTCAAACTCTATAAAGTCAAGAAATAGGTATATGTGGCCTACTTCAAGGCTAAAATGCCTCATAAAACTCGTCTCCGGCCTTATCTCATGAGAGCTTGCAAAGCTAAAGGGGCTCCAAATGTTTTTGTCCCTTGTAAAGGAAACCATCGTTGAATATAAGAGTAGCTTCACATTTCTTATCACTTATCTTTGAAAACATTTTAGTTGGGTGACATCTATGACATGTGGGATAGCCATGCATCACCTGCATCGATGCCAATGCTAACTGAAAGTTATGTTGTTTCCATGGGTGCAGGTGAGGGTTACCTTCTCAACTATGGTTTTCAAAGTTTCTTAGAGTGAAGATGGTGGATTTATATATCTTGAGACTCTTAAACCTTTTGTATTTATGTATAAAGACCATTCTATACTATGAGTGGGAATTATAACACCTTTTCACTAACAAAGTTTCTAGTGTCTTTTGTAAATTGAAAGAATTATTTGGTGTTTATGTTATATTATTACTGGCAAGGGTAGTAGTGGTACTATTCAAAGACCTAGTTACAATATTTTATCCCTCGATGGTCGTCTTAGATAGTTGTTCCTGGGATTGGTACCTATGGGATGGGGCTATCTTCACACGACCCTTATAGGTTCTCCTAGTCGGTTGAAATTGAAGATGCTACTAGTTCTTAACATTAATAATTTATGTCTATTATATATATTTTTTCTTTTGACCTTGCAAAGCTTAGAACTTTCCCAAGGGTTAGAGCTTCCTATTCAACCTCTCTTTAAAGCCTCTCTCCGACTGTCCAGCTGCATCATTGCTATAGAAGTAAAACAGAGGCACATTTGCACTTTGTGTATTGGTTGTGTGTGTGTGTGTGTGTGTGTGTGTGTGTGTGTGTGTGTGTGTGTGCACATTGCAAATAGGGAGGATAGTGTTGGAAAGTCCAACAACCGCAACCACAACATGACCACACACACAGAAATACACACACACACACACACATAGAAGATGATGAACTGCCACTTTGTGTATTGGTTGTTGCATGTGCGTGTGTGTGTGTGTGTGTGTGTGTGTGTGTGTGTGTGCACATTGCGCATAGGGAGGAGTTTGGTGTGGAAAATTCTAACATCCTCAAGCACAACATTACACCCCCCACATACACACACACATGGCGAACTGCCACATGCTATGTTATACAATGACATACATAAGCTAGAATGTGTGTGTGTGTATGGGGGAGAGAGAGAGAGAGAGAGAAGAAGAAAGAAGGGGGGGTTATTTAGAAAATTCATAAAACATTCAGAAATCCCATCATGCATATTCTTAAAATAAGAAAATCAATCTAGCAACTTTTTTTGTTGCAAATCTATACTATTATTTCCTTGCTTGACATGGTTACTCCTTCTCATTCTCCAGTCAATTGGTTGAGTTTACACACACACATACACACAGGTGCACATACACTTAGGCTATGCTCTCGCTCTCTCTCTCTCTCTCTCTCTCTCTCTCTCTCTCTCTCTCTCATGGTCAATAACGTGGATAACAACCCCTTCATTTGCATGCATGTCCTCAAAGTGAGACATCCCTCTCCCAATTTGATGCATGGATAGGCGAGCTTTCTTCTTTTTCTCAATCTCTTTGAAAAATTACAAACTTGGATAAATCTCTAAATAAAACATTATCAATATTTCTTTTGAAAAGAGCCTCTTGAAAAGATAAAATCAAATATTTTTATTTTTTATTAAATAACTAAATTCCAACTAAAATCACCTTTTTTTGTTATGTGTATTTGGATTGGTACATTTATTCTATGTAGAGGAGAAAATCTTTTGACTTTACTTTGTTAAAAGGTTTTTTATTTCCTACTACAAACTTACCCTTCACTTTTAAATTTTAAATCTTACTCTATTCTATATACAGTAAAATTATTTTCACTTTACATTGTCAACAGCTTTTCATTTCTTAGAAACTTACCCTTCACTTTCACATTTTAAATCTTACCCCTCAATTCTGCTTTTAGATTGGATATTTTGTAAGGTTTTTGTGAAATGAACCAATGAGTGACACTTGGAGGCCCTCTCCTTCCTTGAAAATTTTAAGCTCCATTATATATAGTATAGAAGGTAATTTAACAAAGATTTTGTTATCTAACAAATTTGATTTTAAAGATATATTCGATTTTATTCTTTCAACGGGTATTTTTAAAGATTAATAATGATATTTTTTAAATTTGTATTTCAAAAGGCACTTTTATATGCTTTCTTAAAGTGCTTAAAAAATTGTTGAATGCTAAGCACCTTTGTTGTTGCTACCCTTCCTCCCCTAAATGCTGGTTATTGGGGTGAGAGTGTGTAGGCACATACACATGTATAAGAGAGACACTAATGAAAACTTAAATGTTGAGTATGTTTCTATGACGAGAGAGGGACTCGCTTGTTTACAACAAAGCTCGGTCATCCATGTACCAACTCTAGATGTAGTTCAATTTTGTCGTGTGTGTGTGTGTGTGTATGTATATATATATATATGTGTGTGTGTGTATATATATATATGTACACACACACACACACACACACACACACACACACACACACATATATATATATATATATATATATATATATATATATATATATATATATATATATATATATATATAGAGAGAGAGAGAGAGAGAGAGAGAGGCTCTATCAACAAGAAGAAGAGAATAGAGAGAAGTTGTATGTGTATGCACATGTGTACACACAAGAGAGACATGAACAAAAACTTGAACGTTGAGTATGTTTCTATGAAGAGAGGGGGACTTACATAATTACAAAAAAGCTGGGCTATCCTCAGGGTTCACTATATAGCGATCCAATATAGCACATGCATTCAAGAGGTCTTTATAAAACCCCTTATTCTACATTGTTTTATGTATACATGAGCCCCTTATGTACCACCTTTCTTGATAAACAAGACCCCTTATATACCAAAAATTTCAACTTTTTAATTTGGAATACCCTTATGTATGTATATTTTTTGTAGATTTCTAACAAAAATAGACCCCTTCTGTTGAACTCATTTGCTATCATACATTTTTTTGAGTGACGCCCATGAGAGGCTATCCATGTATTGATATTAAAAGGAAGCCATCTTAGCTCTTTGAAACCTGAAGCTCTCTTGGTACATTGTAAGTTATGAGACTTAGTCTTTTCACAATTCCATTCTTAGACATGAAAAGTTTTATGATAACACATTGGAACAATTATGATCCTTCATCTTTAAAAACTTAATGAATTAACCAATTTGTACTTCTAGACCTGGTAGCAAATAAGAGAGTGGAACACATAAGTGAAATCCAATTGTGTTCCCATTGTTGAAACCAATTCTAAAACCCACTACATTTTCAAAGAAAGTTTTATGATTACATTGACTTCTCTTAGATTTCATTTCTTCACACCATGCTTACTTATCTGATTTGCATAATTAGGCTTGGTAGCATTTCTAGACCAAGATAGACCAACAGGAGGACTCTCTCTCTCTCTCTCTCTCTCTCTCTCTCTCTCTCTCTCTCTCTCTCTGTAGAGCACTCCTAAGTTTGTTGAGCAAGGACTAACACCTCGCAAAAACCTCATGAAAATTAATGTCTATGAGAAGCTCCCAAGCTTGGTATCAAAGAATAATTTTCTACATCTTACATATATTCGTGTTTGTTAGAAACAAGAGATTGCTTCATGTATCACTTTTAGAAATGCAACATGCTATACATGTAGGAAGAGAATACTGATAGTGTTCCACTTGGAAGAGGAGATAGATGAATAAAAGCAAAGTCTTTTTGGTCACAGTAACGTGCGGATCACATACTAGTCAAATTTAAAACCCCAAAATTTGTAGGTGGGATCGGATTGCATAAAACATAGGGTTTTTTTGGCACTCTGAATCAGAATCCACACATAGAAATGACACATAAATTTTTCTATCAATCATCTTTGGCAGTGAAGCAAGCTCTCTCTCTCTCTCTCTCTCTCTCTCTCTCTCTATATATATATATATATATATATATATATATATATATATATATATATATATATATGTATATATATATATATATATATAAGATGAAGGAGACAAGTTACAACACTATAACCATGCATCTTTTTGGGTGCCCTTTTTCTAATAGCAAAATTGAAATTGTAATGAAAGAGGAAATTGTACCCAAATTACTCTCTCTCTCTCTCTCTCTCTCTCTCTCTCTCTCTCAAATGTACGAGACAAGTTCCAATGCTACAACCATGTGCCTTTTTGGTGCCTTTTTTGGACTACATAAGTAGTCCTTAGTAAAGGGTTGGATTATGGGTGCATCTCTGGACCATTGGATAAAGCTTGGGGATTAGTGCCACATGGAAAGCTAATGATAATATTTTTGGCCTAAGAAGGCCATAGAGGAGTGGTGGAGAAAAAGTGCAAATCTCTCACCATCAAAAGTTTCAGTATCATATCAAATCTAATATAACCTCTATTTGGCACTTTAGTGTTTTTATCACCACCTATTAGATACAATATGATTTTTTCTTTATATTAGTGTTTCTAAAAGGTGTCTCTATATTGGTCTTGATGTAAGGCATTAAAAATGTATAAAGAAGATCCTCTCCCTCTCCCTCTCCCTCTCCCTCCCTCCATGGTTAGAAAAATAGATTCTTCCCAACTAGTGAAAATAAGGTTAAACTTGAAATTCTTTCGATTTGTAGGTCAAAATTTGAAGCACTTGCAAGTAATAACACTAAAACTTGTGTAAATTTCTCGATTTTCTTAAGGGCAAGCTCAAAATCTAACCGAGATTTTACAATTTGATCCATTTAAAATACATCGAACCCCGGTTTTTTTCTAGCACTACCTCCCTCTCTCTCTCTCTCTCTCTCTCTCTCACACACACACACACACACACACACACACACACACACACACACACACACACACACGCACACACACACACTAATATACTGGTCATAAGTTCTTTAAACTAACCTTCCCAAAAAAACAATCCCCCCCCCCCTGGGTGCATAATAATGATACCCTTTAGCCATGACAATGGAAACTACCATATAATGGGACTTTAACCCCCTCTTAATCAAAGCGTGAAAAATCGAGTGATATCATCACACGGGGTAGGCAACCCCTGTCTACTCTCTATCGCCTTCCCCAGGCATTGGCACTTACAGGATCAGGCAGTTGAGGGCGGCCGAATGCATTCAACCTAGTGGCTCTGGGAGCGTGCATGCCATCCTATATAAACTAAGGTGAGGGCACACTCTGGCCCTCACTTAGCCCTGGAGTAGGTCTTTTTTCTGCTCGTTTTTCTCCACTGTCTGAACTTGCTAAAATGGAGCTTGCAGCTCAAGTAACACATGTGTCATATTCTACTTGACTACATGCTTCGGTTTTTTGTTTATTTGTTGTTGCAATACTATGCATGGTTGATAATGAAAGATTCCGTCTAAGTTATACACTGTGTATTTGTCATAAGCATAGAAAAGACAAAAATTTTAGCCATGGCATAAATGGCTTAGGATTTGAGACGATTAATGGCCTTTCTATTAAAGGGAATGCTTGCATGTAATCAAGGGGTCGGCTCTGTAAAAAGCCGCTGCAGAATTGTACTCCTACATAGTTTGGTATATGGTTGTGTGTATGTGTATGTTGGTGTGTATATGTGTGTATAGGTATGTGTGAATATGATGGTTTGGCTTGACCTAATGGCCGGTCTCAACATTTGCTACATCTAGACATGAATATTGTTTTATGGGGAACAAGTGTTCTTTCCCGACTGTGTAAATGGAAGCAAAATTTTGTGATGGAAGCATGATTATAAATGAGGTCGTCTTATTCATTGGGGTTTGTTACTTGCGAACACAACTAGTTTTTTTCAACAGTTGATACACCAGGGTTCTTGTACATTATACAAATGGGGTGATTTGTTGGTTAAAGAGGTTGACTATTGGGAATTTCTGTTGGTTTTTATGAGGAAAAACAGCGCACCAACTGGCATCTCTCGGATTCTTTTGGCTTTGTTCAAGCGGCTGCTGCAAGTCTTGGTGACTGCCGACTTAACTAGGTTTTTTTTTTTTAAGGGAGAAGAGTCTATTCTTTGAAGTAGTTACATTCAAAATCAACTTTTTTTGGCTCTGTTCTAGCCGCTACAAGACTTTGTAGGCTTAGCTTAGCCGGACACTACAGTTCTTTGTGTGATACTAATAACATGGGATTCTGAAGTAAGTATATAGCTAATACATTCGGCTTTGGCGTGAAGCTAAGGCTGGTGATCTATGAGTGCACTTGGTATAAATGGAATCTTGGGTATTGAAACCTCGTTTTTTTCATTAAAAATGGTGATGATCTCTGTCGAGCACTTGCACGAAAACTTTTGTCTTTTTCTTTGGTGAACTATGGCCACACTTGGTCTTGTGTACAGTACTTTCCCTCATGATTTCATATGAGGTGAAGGTTTTGGGCCTTTTTTTAGCCCATCTAGTACCCATGGCTATTGAAACATTAAGGTATCTTAACTCAAGTAGGGCCGAACACTACCGTGCTTTATGGGATGCTAATGACTTAATAGAAATCTTGGGAGTTTGAAGGTAAGTATATGGTTGTTACTCTCAGCTTTGGCATAAATACTGAGCTATGGCTCATGACATGAGGTTCCACTTGGTAAAATAGGAGTTTTTCGATACTCTATTTGATTGGTAAGTATATGGTTGCTATTGTGGGCTTAAGCATAGCTACCAAGCTATGGATAAACAAGTAAACCTCACTATTTTAAAATTTTCTAAAGAAAACTCTTGATGTTTGGATTCCTGGTGGACTTCACCACTCAGATTAGAAGGTAAATTGTACCACTCATTTTGGAAGGAATATGTAAAGACTGCTAAACATACAAATTCTAATAAATGACCTAGCTTGTCTTAAGTAATTAAATTATGTAAGATGGACATGAAAAACAACTGATATGGTCCATTGATACGTGTAAAACACATCCAAGGCTAACTGAATTGTTGTCTTGTTTGGATGAAGGTAAGGACTCTATCTTATCTTGGAGGGTTTTCTTTTCATTGGCAAGCAACCTTACTTTAATGATGTACTCATTGAGGAACGGGGAAGTTCTTTTACTAATTGTCTTACTGAAAGAGGATCTCTTTCTTACAATCATTGTACCTAAATAATTCTGATACTGAGTATTTTTGTACATATCAGTTCAATATTCCTTGGCCAGGTGTCTTTTGAATGTAAAAATTCAATTATGTCCTATTAGTTAAGATTTAAACAGCTACACACACATCCTATACATAAGGTTTTTCCTTTTCGGGGGAAACCGGGATGCTGGCCTAGGAAATTATCTTAGGAATGGAGCTCTAATTTGGACCCACAGTCTGTAAATCCTTTATTGGTTGACTGGTGTTAGGTGGCCCCTTTTAGACTCTTTTTCTGGCTCCCTGCTCATGGCTACCATAGTCTCTGACGTTGCCGGTTAAAGGTTTGCAGGACCAAGTATACATTACTATCTAGATACTTTGCTAATTTTTATGTCACCTCTGTTTCAGGATTGCTCACATTATAGAATGACAGCTCGTATGAGTACTAATCACAACCCTGAGAATCATGCAAAGATTCTTGATTAGATTAAGCTTTACCTTAAAGACCATACACCAAAGAATGCCTTGGCTACTAGAACTAGACCTCTCCTTGCTAGGAAAGACAAATTATATATTACTACTATGGCAAGAAAAAGTAAACCTGACCTCACTGTTTTTGCTGACTCTTGCTCTCTCTCAAGGACTAGAACTAACCTCGAAGCCCCTCTCTGTGGCCTCCTCTCTTGTCCTCAGATGTATTAGCAGCTTGGATGCTTCACAGCTTATTTATGATTCGGCAGTTGCCTTGGATAAAAAACTACTGTCTTGCATATGTTGTCATTTAATGTGACTGGGTAAAAATTCTGGCTACATTGGACAAAGACCCCCTAGAAGGTGTTAATTTTTTTCCCCAATATATTGCCCAACTTCCTGTCCTTGCTTCACAATATCAGCAAGAGCTTGCCCTGTTCTCCTCATCTGGAGCTGTGTTGTCAAAATTCCTTACAAAACTATGTGGGCTTAACCCCTCGTTTGTCTACACTCCAAATACCCCCTCCATCCCTCCGACTAGTGGCATATTCTGTCGAGATAATGCAGCACTAGAAGCAGTAAAAGAATTTCACAATAATTTGTGCTCCCTCAATGATGTTAACCTCCTTGAGATGATACCAAAAATCTCTCATTTGGATCACATTTGACCCCAAGTAAGTCAAAAATTGGGAAATTGCCAAGAAAAGCTTAATCTAGCTTATTTTTGCATTCAGACTTGATCAAACACTTGAAACCCAAAGATAAACACTTGAGAAAGCTTAAAATTGAAAACTGGCAAAATCTGGGACAAAAGACATCATACGCATATAATGTCTTTTGGCACTTGCTAAAGTGATTTTTCAAATTTGACTTGACAACAAACACTGTGAAAAGCTTAAATATTGAATCTTGACCAAAATTGAGCAAAAAGACATCATACGCATATGATGTCTCTAACCTAATTCTAGGCATATTTTGATATTTTGCTATCACATATCCTTTGTACTAGTTGTCTAGAGCTTGTATTTCAAGTTTCATGTCATTTGGATCACATTTGACCCCAAGCAAGTCAAAAATCGGGAAATTGCCAAGAAAAGCCTAGTCTGGCCATAACTTGCACAAACACAGTTCAAATTGAATTTTGTGAGTGGACAGAGTATAAGGGTGCTACTGGGAGTAAGAAAACCAAAAGTATCCAAAATCTGTGAAAAAAGACATCATACGCGTATAATGTCTTTTTGAGCAAAGCTGATACAAAATTTTCACTTGGAGAGTATAAACCAAAGTGTAGTGTGACCGTTAGAGCCGATCCTTGAAGGAAGTATTTCCGATACTTCTTCAAAGAGATCTTACGAGATTTTCACTGAACACTTAGGATACTTGAACTTAAACGAAAGAGAAAACATGGCAACAGGACCATCAAACCCTTCAGCCACAATGAAGCTATTGTTCATCAAGTATCAGTATGACAACAAGCAAGGTGCCAAGATCTACAAAGATGGTATGGACAGCTACTGTGTGAAAATAGAAGATAGACCAAGTGAGTTAAAGGATTTAGTGTCTATGATCTATAGCGGAGATAGGTACCTAGATGATGAAGGTATCATGTACTTGGTAGTCCTAAATCCTAACATTGTGGACAAGTGGGGATTGATGGGCACGAAAGACAAAGTAGATGAGGAACCAGCAGAGAAAGCACCAACAATGAGCTTCCCCAATGCGAGATTAAGACGAGAAAACGAAACTTTGAGAGTCAACACTGATAACATCTATGTGGGGTTATACAAGTATAATACGGAGAGGAAGATCTCTATTATAGATGCGAGGAACCCTACGTCGATGAGTTGACAGAGCGGAAAAGACTTTATGTCTTCACCTACACAGAGGGATCAGAAAGGAAAATTGTCACATACGACAAGTATGGAAGACGATATGCAGCAATCGATAAAAAGGAGTTGGAAGGATATACGTACTTTGGGGGACCACTCCACCATTATTATGTCACTCCAATCCCACTGAGACCAGCACCTACAACTGTCATGCCAGACCCGATGGCAACAGGTGAAGAGAGGACTCACATAGCTGATTCTTTCATCGACCTCAATATTCTATTTCAAGCCCAATGGGAACATTACATTCTAGAGAGTCAATGGCTACGAATCGAGGTAGTGCAGTTCCATTCCCTAATACTACGGTAGGTCCGATGTTTGCAGCAGCACCATCACATTTGCCTCCTAGTAGTAGATTCGTGGCAAGGGAGCCAACTAGAGCAGCCCATGAAGTCCATGACGCAAGAGAAAGTTTTAGTCGGGATACAGGAGCAATGAGATTGGTGGTAGACAATAGACGCATGAGACCATCTCAAGTGGCCAAGTGTATGCCGAAGAAGTATAGTGGCTCAGGATATCCGTATGCACATGTCTCACTCTTTAAGCAAGTCTTAAGAGCTGAGCAGATATCAGATTTTCACACACAATACAAAGGATTCGGTCTTACTTTAGAAGGGATGGCATTGAAATGGTTTCAACCACTGAATGGTGGAGGTTTCCATGACATTGACCATTTGCTGCGAGAGTTTGCCGAGGAATTTTCAAAAAGAGGGATCAAACACAACACGGTATCCCAAATATATGCTTTTAAACAAAAGGAGCAAGAAAAGGTGAAGGAAGTTTCGCTTCGCTTCAAACAATACATAGAGAGATGTCCAGTACGAGAACGACCGCAAGATGATAGACTATCTGTCCTCTTTATAGAAGGGTTGAGAAATGACACTCTCAAGAAAGACTTGCACCTGAAAGCTTGTACAAGTTTTGAGCAAGTGACCAGAGAAGCATTGTACTTAGTGGATAATTGTGAGGTTTATGGAGAGGTGACAACGGATATGGATGTCGCATCCAGTAGCTCATCATCCGTAGCTAGCGGGACCACCACTAAGAAGAATGTCCAAACAACAATAGTACCGAACATGGAACAAATGATAGAGGATAATATAAGGAGATTAGCACCATACCCTAAACCAATGCCAAAACTAAAGAAATGGTGTGCGATTAAACAAAAATGGGAGAATCACTCAATAGAGGAGTGCTATTACAACAAGGGTTATGTGTAGGAGCGTCAGTATGCGCCTCCAGCTCAAATAGCACCACCTCAGGTACATCCAGTACCTCGATACCCAACGGGAAACGTACCAGAACCTATGGGGATAGAAAGACCACAGCCGGTATTGGGGCAACAACCACCTTTACCAGGAGCGAGACCAGTGAGCATTAGATATGAACCCACCCTAGAGAATCAGGAAGAACAAGATTTAGTGCCTTTTCAGACTTATTACGAAGATTCCGGTGCACTCATGGCTCCTACTGTGTATTACCCACCTGAAGAACCAAAACAACCAGAAACTTGGAGCATGATGGAAAATGTTGGACCACCAACAACCGCACATGACTTAGATGAAGAGAGGTGTAGCTTGGACGCAAGAACACTTATGTTCATAGCTCATGGAGGGTTGTCAGGCCAAAGACCAGCTTATTCACAAAGGGAAAATCAAGGAACACAAAGACCTGCATTAGGACCCTATTATAAGTGTGGAGGTGACCATTTGATAAATGTTTGTCCACACACAGAGATCATTAGAATAAATGAATATTGCACAGAGTGTGGTGTCACTCACTTCATTGAGGATTGTTCAAAGAATCCCAACAAAGTGCAGAAGACGACATTGAACATGCTAGAGTCGATTCCTACTAGCAATGGGTCTGAAAATGAAACTCTGATACCAACGCAAGTTGTTACTAGAGCTCAAGCAAAGAAAACCACTAGAGAACTAGAGAATTGAAAGTCAAAGACTGAATTGGTTAGTCAAGGACGACGAAGCCATAGAAACACATGGAAAGCTAGGAAAGCACGCATGAAACTGAAAAAAGAACAGCAAGACGCGATTCTAGCTGAGGAATTAAAACAAACAAAAGACAGATTAGAGAAACTTGAGAGTCAAAACGGAATATGGGAAATGGACTCTGAAAAGTCGAAACTGAAGAGCGTCAAAGAGACAACGAGCGTGAGCTCAGGGGGATCAGTGTTAGTCGACAAAGTACACGAACCATTGGACGCACTGATGAGAGCTTACGAAGCGAGATTAAAGAGCAAACAAACACAAGAACAACGGTGGTTGACTTATCCAAACGCGGAATTGGAAAAGCAGAGACTCAAAATGTGTCAGAGAATGATCAGGACTGCACAAGCTTTGTTAGAACCACGTAGAGAACCAATGAATTGTGGAGCGGAAAACCCAATTCATCAAGAGACTATCCTCTCACGGGTAGTTGAAAAGCCTAACAATGTACAAAAGCCTGAAAAAATGCACGGGGATGAACGTATAGTGATGAACACAATAGATCAAGAAATAGAGAGTTTTCATTCTGTGATACAGAGGTCTTACGGAAGAGATGAGGATTACAATGAGTTTTGGAAACAAGTGAGAGAGGCAAACTTTGCAAACGAGTTGAGTTGTCAAGCAATCAGACTAATGGGGAAAAGGACATCAGGAATCCTCCCATAGAGGAATTTGAGGCAGGATCTCAAGTGGACTTAGATCTGCATTCTTACTGGGGAGATGGAGGTTGTGTTGGAACAGTAGAGAGTAAACCTCATTCGCTGAATACCTTACCTTCATACTTAGGAGAATACGAAGCAAAATATGAGATTAGAGCACTTCCCTCACGAGGAATCTCTTTAGAAAAAGTTATGACCAAACATGTGGGCAACTGTAGGAAAATGCTTGGAGAAATTTGGAATAAAAGACCCAACTGCAAAACTGCAAAAGGGCATACGAGAGCTGAGTAAGCCACAAAAAAACGCTAAGCCTGTACCTTTGAGCAAGGTCGGAGAGTATTGCGAAGGCAAAGAGGGGAATACAACCTTACCAGTTGAATTCCAGGGAGTTAACACGATGGCAATACTTGACAGAGGGGATGGGATAGCCATTGCTACGAAAGAAATCTGGAAAAAATGGAGAAAACCGACAATAAGAAAAACGAGGTTGAAACTCCAACTAGCGGACGGACATATGGAGAGACCTTTGGGACTATTAGAGAAAGTCATAGTGACTTCTTGCGGAATTGAGTATGAGCATACTTTTGCTATTGTTGACTTTGGCAATGAGAATAACTATGATTTTATACTTGGAAGACCGTTCATGAGACAATTGAAAATGGTCCAGGATTGGGGTTACGACCACATATACTTGAGACATATGGAAACCACTACTCGTGTGAACCTAAAAGACCATAGCTACAAGGATGTGAACCGAACACCAGTTGAAGAGTTTGATTCAGCTACTTTGGCAGGATCAAAGTTTCTAGCTTGGTTAGGCAAACCCAAAGAGTTATGGATGTGTGGAGCTTCGAACTGTGGAAGTCTGAAGCGCGAAGAATGTGTTTCAGAAAGGGCAATTGAAGACGAAACTTATATAGGTGAACCCTTTCCAGAGGATGCACTTGAACCATTAGAATGGACACACATTCTAGCAACCTTAGATATTTGTACAATTCAAGATGGTCCCACAACGAAGTTCCTGTGACAAAGATGGATATGATGTGGTTCCGTACTTCATGATGAGAGATGTACTCGAAAAGGAGACTGAAAAGATTGATACACCAGACAAGGAATATGAAGAGGAGATGTTTCACGACATTCCCAATCATCCAGAATGGGAAAATGAAGCTGACAATGAGTCCACAGACAACTCAAGCGAGAACCAGGAAACCATAAAGGATGTCAGATTCTACGACTTTCCAAATCATACTAAAAAACGCTAGAAACACTACAGAGAAAAGAGAAAAACGAAAGGGGTTAGAAACAATCCGATGCCTAGGATAAGAGGGAAAAACCAATTCCTAATGCTAGTAAAGGCGGAAGATTGTGTCAAGGACAAGATTTCTGGAAGAATGAGAGGAAATGTGGAAACGAGCTCACGGAAAGACAAACGAAGCTCAAGAAATTGAGTTCAACCCAGTGAAACAAAAACCAAAATAGATAAAGCGGAAAAGAACATGAGAAAAAAGGAAAACAAAGAGTCCAAATTAGAACACCGAAACAAGTACAGAGAGTTAAAGAAAACTCTAAAAGAAGTTTGGACGACTAAAATCGAGAGTGGTGAGGACAAAAACGCTAATATCAAGGGAAACATGGATGTTCCCTCTCACTACAGGAAATTTACGATAGAGGATAGGAAGGTGATATTAACCCAGCCTATCAGAGAAAGAAAGAAGAATGAATCCTATGATGGACGGGAGGACGCTAAAAAGGTTGATTTAGCAGTTCCAGGAGAGGAACCGAGACCAGTATACATAGCTACAAATTTGTCTCCGGAAGAAGAAGAGAGACTTTTGAGTCTTCTCAAAGAATATAGGGATGTGTTTGCATGGTCGTACAAGGACTTGAAAGGAGTCAATCCATCAATATGCCAACACACAATTCTTTTGAAACAAGACGCTAAGTCTAGCAGACAAAGACCATACACGTATAATGACACGTTTGCTAAGCGAATCAAAGAAGAAATAGACAAGCTAATGGAAGCTGAATTCATATATGAGATTGAACACACGGATTGGTTATCTCCGATTGTGGTAGTGCCTAAGAAAAAAGGGAAACTCAGAGTGTGTGTCAATTTGAAGAAAGTAAATGCTGCTACAATCAGGGCCAATTATCCCTTACGAATAACTCATCATGTTCTAGAACGTGTATCGGAGAAAAGAGCATATTCCTTTCTAGATGGATTTTCAGGATATAATCAGCTTGCCATTGCGCCAGAGGATCAACACAAAATAGCTTTTGCAACGGAGTGGGAAATTTATGCGTATCGAGTTATGCCGTTTGGTTTAACTAATGCTCCCGCAACATTCCAAAGGCTGATGACGCATGCATTCAAAGAGTACTTGAGGTTGTTTCTAGAAATATACATGGATGACCTGTGTATACACTCTCTTCTGAAAGATGAGCATCTAGAACACCTAAAACAGGTATTCGAGAAATGTAGGACATATCGCATTTGTCTCAATCCTGAGAAGTGTGTGTTTATGATCCAACAAGGCAGAATCCTGGGACATATTGTCTCACATAACGGAATATCCACAGATATGGAAAAGATAAAAGTAATAGTGGATATGTCTAGACCAACCAACTCGAAACAAGTGCAAAACTTTATGGGACATTGTGGATATTATAGACGATTCATTTACATGTACGCTATAACAGGTCAACCACTTTAAGGCTAATAGTGAATTTCGAATGGACAGAGGAGTGTGAGGAATCCTTCAAGAAACTGAGAGACGCACTCATCACTACTCCAGTCTTGAAATCACCAGATTGGGAGAAGATATTCCATGTGCATATAGATGCTTCAGCATATGCAATAGGATGCATCCTGGCTCAGCCAGAAGAAGGAAACATGGATTTTCCAATCTGCTATGCTAGTCGACAGCTCAACAATGCTAAAAGGAATTACACAACAACAGAGCGAGAGGGATTAACAATGATTTATGCTGTGAAAAAATTTCGGCATTATCTTCTAGCCAATAAGTTTGTGTTTTTCACAGATCATCAAGCCTTGATCTACCTAATGAACAAACCATGCAATACGGGACGGATAGTGAGATGGTTCATCATCTTATTAGAATTCGACTTCATGATAGTAGTAAAGAAAGGAAAGACACATCTCATAGCTGATCACCTTTCAAGGTTGATGAATGGAGAAGACCCTATAGGTGTAGATGAAGACATGCCATATCGTACTTATTCAACATCCAAATGATACCAAAGTGGTATCAGGATGTTGTTAGTCTATTAACCTATGGAGGAGAGTTTGATAGAAAAGAATACAACCAGAAACAAGTTACTATTCAGCAATCCAAAAATATTCAATTGATTGCAGGAAGGTTGTATCACTTAGGAACCGATAACATTTTAAGGTTATGCATCAATCCTGAAGAATATAACATATATTTGCGAGAAGCACATGTTCAGGAATGTGCATTTCATTGTTCAAGAAGGAACACGTAAGCGTTTAAGATTGGGGACTTTGTCCTAGTATACACTCTAAAACAGCATGCAAAAAAGCTAAAAAGCGAGGGATGGGACCTCTTGTGATTAAAGATCTATCACCAAGCGAGGCCGTCAAGCTTGCTACATTAGACGGAGAAGAAATGCCAAACTGGATTAGTGATGCAGATTGAAGAAGTATCATTTGCCACTAACCCAAGAGATGCTTCTCAAAATACATCAAGATAAGTTGCGACTTCATAAAAACAAAAAGATTGTTGAGGAAGCGCAAGCGGAAGCAAAAGAAAGAATGGAGAGAAAGAAGACTCCGCGTCAGAGACAGCGCAACGAAGGAGCCTTACGAATAAGCCCAGTCAGTGTTTCTAAAATGGGTGAAGACAAAGTAGAACCCATCATCAAGGTCAAAGTGGGGACAAACCAGATTAGAGCCAGAGCACTATTGGATTCAAGAGCACAAGCTAACCTGCTTTCAGTTAGTTTGTACAAGCAATTGAAACATGACACTAAGCTGCAAATTGCCAAACAGGAGTTGAAGAGTTATTCAGAAAACTCAATTAAAGCAATCGGATGCACAGTACTGCACGTACAGATAAATCAATATGTGTATCCAATGTGTTTTATGTGGTTGAGGACAAAGCTACGCAACATCCGTTGTTGCTAGGACAACCATGGCAAAAGCAGTACAGTGCGATGATTAATTGGATCTCTAATTCAGTTAACATCAAATATGAGGAGGAAAGCCAATCAATTCCGTTCTCCAAAGCAAACGTACAGGTGCAAGTCGAAGAATCCAATGACAAGGGTAAACGACCTAAAGAGATTAAGAAGGAGCAATGGCAACCAAAAGCCACTTCTACAAAACAGGAATGCTCCTCGACGAAGAACTCTCATACATGCGTAAAGAAGACAAAAAATACAAGCACATCTCAACCTTGGATAAAGACAGACTCAAAGTTGGTATGGAGGCCAAAGAAGGTTGTGCCAGAGAGAACAAAGGTGGAAAACAAAGTCTTCGACACCAGATAACAGAGTGATTTCATACAGTCAAATTCAGTGAAACAGATCTGGATTCCAAAGAAGGTGAGGACAACACAAAGCCATAGCAAGGAAATTTGGATTCCAAAGATTTGTAAGCAAAAACTCCCTTCAGTACAATCAACAGAGAATCCTAAGTACTCAAGGACAGAGACATCACAACCTAAAGTCAAGCAAATTTGGGTGGAAAAAACATTGTGGCAAGCACAGGCAAATTGGAAGCAGATTTGGATTATAAAAAAGGATAACAATGTAAAGAAGAATCCAGATACTGATTCTACTACAAAAGTGCTACAGACAACGCGAATATTTCCCAAAAACCTGACAATCAAACAAAGAGCGGCATTATTGGAAATATTGCTATTTCATCGCTCTAGAATTGAATTGATCAGGCATGACCACAACAACTATAATGCTTCACCCTCAAACACTTCATAGTCGTCAGGGAGGACTCATACTAGGAGGGGGGGAGGTATACACCCGGTATACAGGAACTACAAGCAACAAGGACAAAGAGAATGATATCACTACAAGAGGCTATTCATATTAGCGACGCTCACACAGCGACGCTCAAAAGAAAAATTCCCGGCGTCGCTATGAGCGTCGCAAATTTACAAAGAAATTTGCGACGCTCATAGCGACGCCGGCTGGGCTAAAAAAATAACCGAGCGCGCCCAAAAACTCAGATCTCAGATCTGAGTTTTTCGGCGCCCTCAAGCAAGGAGCAGGTAACGCTCTTCCTCTCTCTCTCTCTCTCTCTCTCTCTCTCTCTTTCTTCTCCACACACACACACACACACACACGAGGAGAGGAAGGAGAGACAAGTATGCTCCTTCCCTCTCCTCATTCTCATGTTCCCTTCCCCTCTTTCTCTCTCCCTCTCTCACACACACACATACACACACACACATAGTGTTTTTGAGAGAGAGAGAGAGAGAGAGAGAGAGAGAGAGAGTACAAACATAAACAAAAACGCACACACACATACATAAACAAAGAATGCACACACACATTGAGAGAGGAAAAGAGAGAGAGAGAGCATGCATAAACAAAAAACGCACGCATTGAGAGAGGAAAAGAGAGAGAGAACATGCATAAACAAAAAACGCACACATTGAGAGAGGAAAAGAGAGAGAAAACATGCATACGATCCAAAAAAACGCACACACATTGAGAGAGAAAGAGAGAGAAACTAATTTAACGTCGTAGGAAACTAATTAAAATTAAAAGACCTAAAGATCTAGCCAACGAGGAGTTGAACTCAAGACCTATTATTCAAGAGGGAAATGGCATAATCAATCTATCATACTTGGCATGGGTGATAGAAAGGTTATACCATTTATCTCTTTTTATTGGCACACACATCCACACACGCGCACACACACAAAAAGAAGAGAGTTATAACGTCGTAGGAAACTATCCTAAAAGACGTTAAAGATTAGGTTAGATGTAGACTTACGTTAAATTAAATTTAGGTTTATTTAAGTTAAATTAGATTAGATTTAGGTTTATTTTTAACTATATTTACGTTTATTTACGCTAGATTTAGATTTACGTTATATTAGATTAGATTTAGGTCTCCATAGACTGTGATGCCTGCATGAAGCGGGTGAAGAAAGCCCTCAATGGAATATAGGGTATTGCTACCTTCACTCATGGTGGGCTCCGTCGATCCAAAAGTACTGGTGAAATGTCTTCAGAAGATAGGGAAGAAGGTGGATCTTCAGGGTGGCAAGAGTCACTACATCCCCGACACAATGACCATCTAGACAACCTCTAGTCATTCAACAGCAACTTCAAAGTTAGTAACAAGAGCAAGAACGATCTAAAGGGCCAATTGCTGTCGTCAGATGTGGATGGAGATGAGGCAGCGTCACGGCCGGAAGTTAACTCTCACATCTTTAGTGATGAGAATGCCAACTCTTGCCGAGTTATGTGAAAAATTATGTGTTAAATCAGTTTTAAGGTTCTTATAATCCCTGTTAGTTTAGTTCTTTGTTTTTAATATAACATAATTTACGTTAGATTTAGATTTATGTTATATTAGATTAGACTTAGGTTTATTTAGGTTTACCCACACACACACAAGAAGAAGAGAGTTTTAACGTCGTAGGAAACTATCCCAAAAGACGTTAAAGATTAGGTTAGATGTAGACTTACGTTAAATTAGATTTAGGTTTATTTTTAGTTAGATTTACGTTTATTTAGATTTACGCTTATTTACGTTAGATCGAGTCCACGCAAGAATTACTTACGGTTTAGGGTTTAGAGTTAGACGAATAGTGAAAAGATCTACTGTGAAAAGATGTTAAGATGCTGTGAAGTGCTACAGCTAGAGAAGAGGCAAAGGGGTTTTGTCCACTACATGCAGTATCATGTAGACGTGGGTGTGTAGATTTCTTGTACCCACAAATATAGGTATTGACCAATAAAGACGAGATTATAACTCGGTGGTTCTGATCTCCGTGCACCTCTAGACCGAGGTGTGCGGGGATTGGACATGACTAGAGAATGTGAGGTAAAGAGAGAGAGAGAGAGAGAGAGAGAGAGAGAGAGAGAGAGAGAGAGAGAGAGATAAGACGAAGAATGCCAATAGAATATTAAATTTGTTGTCCAGGTTATAAGATTTTTATCCTCATTATGAGTAGTGACGAGGATGTGGGACCGTCCAACCGAAACACCTATCTCTCAACAAGGGTCTTATGTCCTTGTAATCAATGCAAGCATGATGTGCGATGGACAAGACGTGTTTCTTTGTAGCACGTTCGCGAATTTGGCGAGTTCAATCCATCTATTATAGATCGAGTTGTTGCCAATTATAACTCGTCGGACTCTGACACTGGCCAACAAGCAGCAATCTTGCAACCCAATAGACGTGTTCGCAGGCGCTTTGGTCAAGCAGCATATGTGAGGCCACAAGATGTAGCCTCTGACAGCTCGGGGGATGATCATGCAGAGCACATTCCCAACGAGGCAATGTTTGAGCCCGAGATTGATGAAATGATCGAGACGATCATGGATTCAGAAAGGCTTATCTATGATGATATGAAAAGTGAAGCCGATACGCCATTGTATAATGGAGCACGTATGTCTAGATTGAAAGCACTCCTGGTTCTTCTCAACATGCAGGCAAAGTTTGGATGGAGTGACACTAGCGTCACAGCGCTTTTTAGGTGATCTATTACAATTAGTTTACTTTAATAAAACTCTAAATGCATAATGATCTGATAGATTTTTACACGACTGTATCGTATTTTTATGTTGTGTAGATTGCTTAAACAGCACATACTACCAGCTGACAATGTGATGCCAGATTCCCGAGATGAAGCAAGAAAGATTTTGCGAAACTTGGGGATGGATTACAATTCTATCCACGCTTGTCCTAATGACTGCATTCTTTTCAGAGGGGAATACATAGACATGGAGAAGTGTCCAAAATGTGAATCCGAAAGATATCGAGTAGATCTCCACGGGACAAAAATTCCACAAAAGGTTTTGCAACATTTTCCTCTGCTTCCTCGCATCAAGCATGTCTTCGAATGTAAGTCCATGGCCACCCTAGCATCATGGCATGAGGAGAATAAATCTTCGGATGGTGTGCTACGAATTCCTGCAGATTGCGCAGCCTGGAAACATATAGATGGAACATGGTCGGATTTTGCCAGGGAAGCTCGAAATTTGTGCTTAGGCCTGGCTATGGATGGCGTAAATCCATTTGATCAAAGATCAACATCTTACAGTGTATGGCCCGTTGTCATCGTCAACTACAACATTCCCTCGTGGTTGACTACGAAGAAGGGGCACCTATGGCTAAGCTTGATTGTGTCAGGGCGATATAAAGTGGGGAATATGGATGTGTATCTTCGTCCACTATTGGAAGAGCTACAACAATTGTGGATTGGCATAGAGGTGGTGGATATGAGCCGACACACAGGACGACGGAATGCTTTGATCAGAGGCATTCTAATGTGGACCATGCATGACTATCCCGGGCTAACAGAATGCTCAGGTGATCTATTGACACTCCTCACTCAGACACTGTAAATCTTGTTTTTTCCCATAGTTGATCTATTATCATGTGTATACATGCAGGGCTTCAAACAAGCGGATACAGAGCATGTGTCACATGTGGACCTAGACTGAATATACGTAGGGCACCCTCACTGAAGAAGCAAATCTACGAAGGTCATCAAGCGTATCTTCCAGAGAATCATGTGTTACGCGACGGCTTTTTGGGAAGAGAGCCACCAAGGATGTCTGCACAAGCATGGTTAGAGCAGAAGGAGATGTGCGATGACGGATTGCCTCCAGGGATGAAGAGACTATCTCTATGGTACGAGTTACCATACTGGCCCCGACTCATGATCAATCACTTGCTCAATCCAATGCACATATTCAAGAATGTGGGCAATCTACTATGGGACCATCTGACCGGCAAGAAAGATACTTTGGGAGCCAGAGTTGACCTTATAAATGTGGATCGTATGGAGCAATATTGGCCGCAAACAGCGTCTGATGGATCGATAAAACTCCCTAAAGCACCATGGATTTTCACAGGAGCCCAAGAACGCAAAGTAAAAGAGACTATTCGATCTTTGCGGACCCCCACTGGCGTAATGCACTCGCTCCGAACGTGTTTTACTAAAGAAGGAAAGCTTACCGGTTTGAAGTCACACGATTGGCATAAAATGTGTCAGGTACGTTCATAGTGGACTTTAATATCATTTCATAAAATGTGGACTTTAATATCATTGCTGCACATACTTTACAGTTTATTTTACCGGTTGCCATTGAGGGATGTTTGTCTCTCGACATCCGTAACACAATCTACAAACTTGCAAAGCTGGTGCAATGGATCTCACAAAAGGAGATCAACGCAGACTCCATACCATTCGCCAAACTAAATGCTGCGGAGCTTGTCCGCTTGTGTGCATGTTTGAGAAACATTTTTCTACTACCATGCTAACCATTCAGGTGCATCTTCTTGTTCACATAGTTGATGAGGTGGAAATAGTTGGCACAGTTCATTCCAGATGGATGTTCTTCTTAGAACGTTTCATGAAAACGCTTAAGGGATATGTGCGTCAAAAGGCACGTCTAGAGGGTAGCATGGCAGAAGGTTGGTTGGTATCAGAGTCCCTAGTGTACATTGGAGAGTGGCTAGACGGATTTGATAAAGCCCGGGACACGCTATGGCGAACCATAGATGATGAGCGCATATCTGGGATTGTCATGTGCAATCTCGGTGTTGAGAAGAAGATGACGGAAGATTTAAAGGCTAAAATCAATCGATTTTGCATGCTTCACAATCCAGTGATGCAAAAGTGGATTTCACAATATGAGGATGCAAAGCAAGAGCGACAAAGGGCACGAATCGAGTGGAGACGGGGAAGACGACCACCGATGCACTATCCAGCGGTTCTGGAGAGCCTACCAACCTTCATGAGCTTAAGATGGTTGCACAAACAATTGAAAAGCGCACAACAATGCGGTGACGAAGTGACTGAGGAAGAGTGGGAGTACTCTCGGGGTTGCGCGACCAAGGTAAGTTTGCAATGTACGACTAGCAAGTGACTTTATTTATAAACGTTTGAACGGTCACTCATAATCTTTGTTCGTTGTAGTATAATTCATACACAGCAGCATGGTGTAAAGGTCGACATTTTAGGGTGGAACGAATCGACAAAAAGCGTTTTACTCAAGATTGTGGAATCATGGCAAAATTTGAACAGTCTAGTCGACGACGTTCCTCTGATGCAGATCCTGTGGTGGCGGAACTCACTTACTTCGGCACGCTGCAAGAGATTTTGAGGATCGATTACAGAGGATTTTTTGTCGACTTGTTCGACGTGCAATGGTTCAAGATAATCATGGAGGGTCGCAACGCTACTGTGCGTAGAGGAGAGTCTGGTTTTCTTGAGGTGGATTCTACTAAGAAATGGACTGACCTAAGAGACACTTTCGTACTACCCGAGCATTGTGAACAAGTAAGTATGTAAATAGTTAACATCCCCCTTTTACAAGTTATGTGCTTGAAAGATCTCATGTAAGTTATGTGGCTCTGGCAGGTAATATTTCATCCTACAAAGTCTACATCAAACTGGTGGTACGTCATAGAGGTAGCCCCTCGTAGTGCAAGGACATATGAAGGCTACCATGTGCCAATCACAACGGCATCAATGGAGGAGATCAGAGAAGATGCTCAATCAGAAGCCGCTGTGGTGGTGCCAGACGAGCATCAAGATGCTACTACTCTATATGGGGTGCATGCAGAGGAGCTACAAAATGAAACAGAGGATATGTGTTTAAATGGAGAGCTCTATATAGATATAGGAAGTTATGCTGAGTTATGCGAGGATGAGAGAGAGATCTCTTAAAGCCACAAATATTGTATTTGAACAATTTTGCTCCGTGTTGTAAAAGCTCTGGCTCTCTAAGTACCTTCCATGGTGTATAACGCTCTTTTCTACTCGCGCTCACATCTTTTGATTGAAAATTCTGAGTTTTCGACTTGCCTCTTCTATCACTCAATTCATTGCGTCATTGTATTTATATGCATCATTACGTCATTGTATTTAATGGTCTTTGCGTCATTGTCTACTCTATTCATTCAATATTAAGTTTAAATATTCGTGTGTTTAATGCAGGTATGGATGATGAGGAGTTTCTTTCTTCTTTGTCACCGCAGCAGAGACAGTGGTACGTGGAGCGTCATCGCTCTGGCGCATCATCGCGCGTTCCTACTCCATCCACATCTCCCTCTCTTTCGGAGCATTCGGCGCGCTCCGAAGCTTCGGCGTCGACGAGAAGAGCTTCACACTCGTCTAGACACCGACGCTCTAGTGGTGGCGGTGGCGGTGGCGGTTGTTGTGGGGATTCCGCCACCGATGCCTCCACACCGCCTCGTGTTCGACGAGGCTCTTTACCCTCCCCTTCTTTGACTGTCCCCACACCAGCCACAGCATCGCCATCTACGCCAGGTTTTGCACGGCTGACTGTTCCTAGAAGCTACACACCTCTACCTACTCCGCCAGGAGCCACCCCACTCGACACTCCTCGCTTCGAGGCGTAGACGCCGGTGGAGACACCTGACGTCCGTACCCCCATCGACACGCCGCTAGAGACCCTTGCCGGGACACCCAGGTTCACGCGTCACCGGCCAGAGGGCTTGTCTTACTCCATCGACTTCAGCGGCGGCATCATCATGAATGATGACGGCAAGAAGGTGATCTCGCGCATGCGTGGTCTTTGCTCTCAGCTGTTTAGACACTACATACTAAACAAATGGAGTGAAGTACCAAGTGATTTAAAAAACAGAGTCATCAGCATACTTCATGATGAGTTTCCCGTTCCAACACGGGATCAGCGCTTCAATGAAGACCTGATGAAGATTCGAATGTGCGAATACTGCAAACACAAGCGTTCCTTAGTGCAAAAAGCAATCAAGAATGGGTGGAACAGGCCAGATTGGCTGGCCAAAGAAGATTGGAAGAATGCGAAGAAAGCAGCGCGCGAGAATCCCGACAAGTGGAAGCAACAAAAGGATGCAGCCAGAGCACTAGTAGAGGCAGGGAGCTCGCACCACTTGGGGAGCGGTGGATGGGCATCATTTGAGGCCGATTTTGCAAGTGTTTTCGCATTGCTCTTTATGTTCGATAGTTTAGGATTTATGAGTTTTTTAATTCTAACATAATGAAATCTTTGTATGTTTTGACAGTGGTCGATGACAGGACGTGATCCCACACGGTACGAGCGCGAGTACGCAGGCAGGAAGGGCTTAAACGCCCTGATGGACATTCTCAGTTCTCGCGGCGGCATGGTTAGTATTAGGGTTTACTCTTTTCTATTTTTTGTATTGTTTTATAAATGTCGTTATATGTTTATACTTACTGAAAGCTGTCTTACTGTCTTTTTTTGCAGAATCCGACAGATACGCCGCTTGGACGCGATGAGACGTCTGATTAGACGACGTCAGTTTAGCCGTAGCTAGATAGCATTAGTTTAGGGTTTCTCATAGCTTATGTATCATGAGACGGATTTTATACGTCTTTTTGAACCATGTATATTATTACATTTGTCACCGCAGTTCCTTTTGCCAATCAATTCTTTATTCCTATGATGTTGTACAATTGTCATTATTACATTTGCCAATCAATTCATTTTGCCTATGATGTGTACAATTGTCAATTTTGCAAACAATGCGTCTTGTGGGTGACTATTTTGGGTCTATTATCTACCCTTGCACTTTTTTTAAAAAGTGAATCAAGTACAATATGGTTGATGGGTGGCAGGGCATTCAATGCCCTGCCACCAAAAAAAATTCTCTCGGGCGTCGCTATTTATGGCTCTGTAGCGTCGCTATGAGCGTCGCTATAGTCTTCTGTGTAAACGTCGCTATAACCGTCGCAATGAGCGTCGCTATGAACGTCGCTATATAGAGACGCTCATAGCGACGATTATAGCGACGCTCGTAGCGACGGTTTTAGCGACGCCGGGGGTTATAAAAACCCAGTGTATTTCCGTCGCTAACAGCGTCACAAGAGCACACAACCTCTTGTAGTGTATTACAAGGGCAGTGTCTTACATGATTTTGAATTTTTATGTTTGATTGCGGGTATTGATAATATTTATGCCCTTATATACTTTGTTTTTCAATAATAAGAGATCAAATGATGAATTTGAGTCTCTAAGTTTGTAAATACGACTAAATATGCGTGTTTTTGGAGCCAAAAAGTGGAAAAAAGTGGTAATACAAGCCGAGAAACCACAAATAAGTGCATATACATATACAAAGGGTTACCAACTAATTATTGTGTATTTTTGGAAATTTTTGGCTTCAATTTGCTATTTTTCTTTATTTTTTAGGATTTTCATAATAAAAGTAAAAGAAAAATAAAAAAGCAGGTGAAACGAGACCAGAATAAGGAAAAGAATAGATGGTGATGATCCTAATGAAAAGAGCAACCCATGGTAAAAATTGGGTACAATTCGAAAAATGTTGCGAAAAGCCCGAAATGATAGAATTTTGGCAAAGTGGACAGATTTCTCAGAAACAGGTCAAACCGAGTCCAAATTGAGAAATTTCAAATCCTAAAGCGCATTTCACGATGAGATAGGAGCACATGTCAAATTTGGTAACAAGTGAGCCGGGAAGTCCAAAGTTAAGTATTTTTTACTTCACTTACAAGCTCATTTGCACTATTTTGTGATAGTTGCGTTTTCGATGCCCACCATTGTTGCCAAGATGTTATCCTAAATGGACTTGCCTTTAATGAACCCATGTTGATGGGGAGAGATGATCTTGGTTAGTAAGGGGTCAAGTCTGCGGGATACTGCTTTAGCAATAATTTTGTAGGCCACCGACATCATTGTTATAGGGTGCCAATGTTTCATGAGTTGAGAACAACACATCTGTTTTGGGATCGGTTTGATAAGCCCTCTCTTTACACTTATCTCCAAAGACCCTTCGACAATGGATTTATTGGCCAACCTTGTGATTGGGACCTTGCGATCATCCCGAAATTGTCTACAGAATTCCGTTGTCATCCCATCCCAAATAGGGGACTTTTCCTTGCCAAGGGCTTGCAATGCTAGTGAACATTCGTCTTCGGAAAATTACCTTTTTAAGCTATTAGCTTCTGAGTGGGGAATATTCTTCTTGACACTCTAAAGTAAGGTCCCTCTGGCTTCTTCCACTTCTTGGGACTGCATCTCTAGCCGTCCAATGATTTGACTGAGATAGCTCAACATCAGACCAGCCATCTCATCCTGGTTATGAACCGTTTTCCCTCTCTCATCAATGAGCGAGCGGATGTGGCCCCGGCTCTTCTTGATTTTTAAAGCCCTAAAAAAATGAGCTTGATTAGAGGCTTCAAGTTGAAGGAAAATCTCCCTGGAGAGAAGCCTTGCCTTTATGATATCTTCTAACTGCTCATTAGCAAGGTTAGATTTTTCTTCGAGCCATCATTTGTGCTCATCCTCAGTAGCAAGCCCATTGGATTTTTTGGAGGTAAGCAATTGAACCTTTGCTATAAGATGCAGAAGGTATACCTCCCTAACTTTCTTGATTCAGGGGCCTGAGGTTTTGATTGCTTTCTGGATGCTCCGAGTAAAGAGGTCCCACGCATTGTGTTTTTTGAGGTTGACATCTTTTTTGAGCTTACCCAATGCTTTTTTGGTTAGATTCCTGAAAAGAGGGTCTTTGAATAAGTGTTCCCCTGTTACTAAGAGTTTTTTCCCACCTCTTGGGGTCTGCTCCTCCCTTGTATTCTTATTAAAATGTATGTGTAGAGGTATGTGATCCGAAAGGCTTTTTTTTGGGACTACCTTCATCTCCATCAATGATGTTATTCAATCAGCTTGGTGTGAGCAATAGAATTTGTCCAGCCTGGAGGCAGTGCAGGCATACTGGAGGCTTGTGTAGGTGAAACGAGGCGTGCTGTTCCATGGGCCGACTTTCCATAAGTCGATCATCGCCCACTTTTCGCACAAACTTTGCCATTTAGACCTTTTTGAGCCAGCCAGCATACTAGAGGATCCTGTTCTATCCTTGCTCTTTTCTACCATATTGAAGTCCCCAACCAACAACCACTCACCTTCAATAGGAGTATCTCTAAGATGCATCCATAGTTTAGCTCTATCTTTTGCATTGCAAGGTCTGTACACATTCACAATGGTGAAGGGATGCCCTTCCCATCTGATTCTAATCCCTAGGATTCTGCCGTATGGGTGGTTTAGAATCAATTTTGGTTCCAATTCTCTGTCCACAATGCTGAGGACGCCACTAAAACCGTTACTTCCTTCTCCATATAGAATACTAGTTTCTTTCCTAGCACCTGCTTTCTCTTTCTATGGGCATCTAAGTGGTGTTCCTGGATGGCCCAGCAGTTGACTGCCTTCTCCCTTTTTATTTCCTCCAAGAATAGGGTACTCTTCTTTTGGGTTTTCAACCCCTTTACGTTCCAAGATTGGATAGTGAAAGACTCCATTATTGATGAGGGGTTCATTGGGATAGAGGAACAACTTCTTCAACATCCGAATCATCCCCCCCCCCCCCCCCCCCCCCCCCCCTTGGTCTCATGAGAATCCAGGGGTTCCAAGTCTGGGGATTTCTTTTCTTGCAGTGCTGCAAATGGATTGTGTAGTGGGACACTGAACCTCCCTCCTTTCAAAGGATGGATTAGATCCTTTGACCTCAAGTGTTCTCACGACTTGAAGCACTTTGGAGTCTCAATCCTAATACAAGTGCATGTAGGAGTGCCTATATGAGATATAAGCGATAGTATGCAGAGATATGAGAATTGGGGAGCTGAGATCCTTGACCAATGAGTTGTTGGTAGTCCAGGTAGTTGCTGCTATCTTTCTTTTGTGTGTCCCTCGGTGAGCATAGCGTGCGCAACACAGGGCTGATCTACTCGTAGCACAAACAATTTCCAATTTGGGCAGTCGACAAGCTCGCCTTAGGCCATTGTATTGACGACTTTCATTTTGACCATGGCGACTTCACTTGAATCATTGTAGTAGGGCATGGTTTCCACGGTGCCAAGTTGAGGGGCTGCAGTGCCAGTTGGGACTTGGGAGATTCATTCATGAATTGCTTCATGACTGCAACAAGTTAGGGATTCATCTGTTGGACATTCATTGTTCATCAGAACTTCATGTTGGAGGGATTTGCTGCCAAGGTAATTACAGAGGGTATGGGTCACCAAGGGGGTGAAAGATGACAAAGGTTCAGCATGTAGAGATTCATCTACTTGTGCCCCGAGAAAGGTTTCAATTGTCCCATCATCATCATCATATGAATGTAAGTCTGGAAATCATGAGTGAAAATTGGCAGCCTGAGCATTTTGTTGCAATGTGATAAAATGTGACACTAGGGGAACTAGTGCCTTGAAGTCCACCTCCCAACCTCCCACTATATAGCATGGCTCCTAGCCCTTTGCCCTAGTTGGATTCCATTTCCACACTACCTAGCCCGGCCTTGCCCTTGTCTAGTCCGGCCTTGCCCTTGTCCTGACATTAATCCCCCTTAAAGAAGAGTTTTCGTCCTCAAAAAAAAAAGGGATACTTCTTCTTAAGAACACTAATGTTTTCCCCAGTGGCGCCTTCCTCAGGTCGATCTTTCCACTTGATTAAGGCTTGTTGACGTACATGATGACGCATACATAAATCATGATAGTCAAGAATGCGTTCAGTTCATGCGGTAAGGTAGAAGGTTCAATGAAATCAACCAAAATCTGTTGGTCAATGACAGTGTCATCCCCATGTAACCGCTTATGTAAACGGCTTACATGAAACACTGGATGAATACGAGAATGTGTAGGTAACAATAATTTGTAGGCACGATCACCCAATCGCTTGAGTATTTTGAAAGGCCCACAATATCGTGGAGATAATTTAGGTGTTGGCCCAGTTTTCAGACTTTCTGAATGTTCTGGCACATGCAAAAATACTTCCTCCCCTTCCTCAAAGGTAACTTGCCGACGTTTCTCATCAGCATACTTCTTATACCGATCCTACGCTTGTCGGACATTCTGACGAGCAAGTTTCAGCATATACATGTGGTCTTGGAGAAAATCCTTAACCTGTTGAAGTTTCGGTTGCCAACCCCACCGTAATAGGTGACCTAGGTTAAAAACCACACATGAGCATGAAAGGACTAAATCCAGTTGTGACATGCTTAGCACTATTGTAGGCAAACTCGAGAATAGATAAATATTCTTTCCAGTCTGACTATTTCTTGCTAACGTATGCTCTTAGCATATCCTCTAGCACTTGGTTGAATTGTTCAGTCTGACCATCTGTTTCTGGATGATCGACTGTACTGAGGTGTAGTTGTGTACCCAATCGTTTGAACACAGTCCTCCAAAAATAACTGTTAAACTTGGGATCACGATCACTGACAATGTTACTTGGCAAACCATACAACTTGTATAGGTTTTCCACAAATAACTTGGCTAGTTCTGGAGTCTTAATCGTGATTTGGTTGGAATAAATTTATATAGTTTAGTCAACCGGTCTACGACCACCCATACCAAATCATGACCTCGTACAGTGGTTGGTAAATCCACAATAAAATCCATAGAGATACTTTTCCATTTACCATTGGGAATCTCCAAAGGATGTAAGAGTCCTCCTGCTTTGAGGCGCTCTGCTTTGTTAGCTTGACATTTTTGGCAATGCAAGACATAAGCTTGAACAAAGCCATGTAAACTTGGCCAGTAAAACTGTCGTCATACGAGAGCATAAGTCTTTCTAATACCCGGGTGCCCTGCACTTGGACTATCATGACATTCATAAAGAATTTGGTGCCGAATGTCTATGTCCGTCGATACACAAACTCTCCCCTTATGGAGCAGGTACCCATTGTCAATGGTGAAATGCTTCCATCGTTGTAGTTCATCACTTGGTAGAGGAGAACTATGTGTGGAGGTTAATGCTACACTATCATCATTAGAGTGAGAAGGATCCCTCATTTGTACATGGCTCCACACTTTGGAATATGCGTCATCATGCTCATATTTTCCCTTTAGAGAATCCAAAAATTCACTACGAAGTTTCATGAACAAGAGAGAATTGATCTCTGGCATACGAATTAGAGCGCTAGCCACCACATTGTATTGTCATTTACAATACCGGAGCTTGGCGTCATATTCCTGAAGAATCTCAGTCCACCTGGCCTTCTGACCCTTCAAATCAATTTGTTGTGTAAACCATTTGATTCTTTCATGGTCAAACACAATCTCAAGCTGAGCACCATACAACTAATGTCGCCATGTTTTTAAGGCAAACACTATTGCATAGAGTTCACATTCATAAGTAGAGTAGTTCTGTTGTGCTGCATCAAGCTTCTTGCTTTCAAATGCAATTGGCCACCCGTCTTGTAAAAAACAGGACTGCTCCAATAGCACGGTCACTGGCATCCGTTTCCAAAATGAATGGTTTCAAAGGATCTACAGTAGCTAGTATTGGAGTTGCAGCTAATGTATCCTTGAGGGTATCGAAACTATGTTGTTGAGCGGGTCCCCACTGAAAATTAGCTTTGCCTTTGCCTTTCAGTTGGTCCGTCATGGAAACAACAATATTAGCATGGTTTTTAACGAACCTTCGATAAAAACCTGCAAATCCTAAAATAATCTGTAACTCTTCCAGATTTTTAGGAGAAGGCCACTACCGGATTGTATCCACTTTGGATTGATCCATATGTAGCCCATTAGCTGAAATAACATGCCCAAGATAGTGAATATCTTCTTTCAAAAAATCACACTTAGATTCCTTGGCATATAATTTATTTTTTCATAACAATTCAAACACCTGCCTTACATGTTGTAAGTGTTCTTCTTCAGAAGCACTGTAGACTAGAATATCATCGAGAAAAACGATGACAAATTTGCCCAAGTAGGGATTCAAGACACTATCCATAAGTGTCATGAATGTTGCGGGCGCATTGGTTAACCTAAAGGGCATAACCAAAAACTCGTAGTGTTCAAACCTTGTTCGGAATGCAGTTTTGGGTATATCAGCAAGTCGAATACGTACTTGGTGATATCCTCGCAAGTCTATTTTCGTAAAAATACGAGCATGAGTGAGTTTGTCGAACAACTCATCCACATGTGGCAATGGGTACTTGTTCTTAACAGTAGCCGCATTTAAGCCACGGTAGTCTACGCACATGCACATACTGCCGTCTTTTTTCTTCACTAATAGGATAGGAGAAGCCCATGGTGAAGAACTGGGTTGTATGAACCCTCTGCTACGGTAGTCAGCAAGCTGACGTTCCACCTCAACAACTTCAGAGTAACTCATGCGGTAGGGCGGTCTACTGACAGGTTTACTACCTGCAACCACATCCATGCTATGTTGCAACGATCGTGTCGACGGTAATCCTGGTGGCAAATCATTAGGAAAAACATCGTGAAATTACTTTAATAAATTTTTTAACTCACTAGCAACTTTTGCTTGTTGAGAAGTAGCCATTGGTGGAAGAGATAACTGAGAGGAGCATGCGGCGTTGAGGAATGTTCAACAGATTCAATGTTAGAGAGAAAATGAGATAATGAGTAACACAATAAAACTTAATCTATTTCATTATCAAAAATGAGCTGCATAAGCTCAGTTGTACATATCAATGGTGAAGAAGGTACATCCTTCTCCCCTAACAACAACACATGTGTGCCATGGGATTCAAACATCAAGCTGGTGTGCTCATAGCTACGCTTCAGTGATGGTCCTAAGCTATGCAACCATTCCCTACCAAGGACCACGTCTGCCCTCTCCATGTTCATAACCTAAAAATCCATGGATGCGGAGTAGCCTTGTACTTCCAACGGAACAGCTTGGACTTGAGTATCCCAGATTTCGATATTATGTCCATTCATCATTGCTACCTTGTAGTGGTGAGTACTCGGAGTTTGAGGCAATTTGAGTTTTTTCACCAATCCATAATTGATAAAATTGTGAGTAGCACCGTCATCTACCAAGATGCGCATCTTGTGCCCTTACAGAGATCCGTGCATACGTACTAACTCATGTGGTCCGAAGGTCTATTGCCACATGGAAGCTGTGAGATAGCATTCATGCACCACCTCGGTGTGTGTTACTTCCACTGTAGAGAATCGTGAGGAAGACTCAAGAGGCAGCAGTTGCACCGTGTACACTGCTTTCTCCTTGCCATGAGCAGCAGATTTCCCCTTGGGACAATTCTTTTTGCCATGACCGTTTCCTAAACATTGAAAACATAATTTCTCTTTCTTAGCTTTATCAAAGTCCTGAGGAGAGAGAGAGAGAGAGGACCTTTGGACCCCTTGTTTTTTAGATGCTTCTGAATTGGCTACTATAAATTTCCTTTTATTGTGCCCGTACTGTGTGCGTGTATTACCATGTGTATTAGCAGGCACGTGATTATGATGTGATTTCTTTTCATCTAGATCATCGTGAATATATGCTTTCACTATGGCTTCCTCAAGTGTTTTAGGGTCTTGAGTCTTGACGTGCTTTTTAAGCTTTGGCGTCAGACCATGGATAAACCCACGTACTTGATAAAAGGTGTCTAGGCCTTCCAACTTGAGGATAACATCCCGATAGTGAGATATATATTCAAGTAATGATGGATATTGGTGCATGGAACACGTGTCCCAAGCCGTCCAATTCTGATCTACCTCATTTGCAGGCAAGAATTCTTTGCGAAACATAGTTTCAAAAGTTTCCCAACTCTGTGGTATGATATTCTTCTCCTTGAGAGACATCCACCATTTGTAGGCCTTGCCTTCCAGAGTTAAACTTGTTTGCAGTGCTTTGACTGCGTGCGGAGTACGCCATAAGGCGTGAATTCCATCCCACTTGCTGAGAAAGATATTCACTGCATCCTTATTGCGATCTCGGTCTTCTCCCTTAAAAGTCGGTGGTTTGGTGTTTTTTAACAACTCATCCACCTCTTTTGCAGTGAGAGTGTGCAAAGCATCGGCAGATGGACCTTGTCCATGATCAAAAGGGCCTTGACCTTGTGTAGCAACGTGCTCATGCATGTGCATGTCAGCAGGACCCTTGGACTGCTGTTGCATTAATTGTATCACTAACGTGGATAATTTAATGATTTTTTCATTTAAAGATGCAAAATTTTCTTCCATGACTGATATGCGTGTGTGAAGTGCACGAAATTCTTGAATATCAAGCAGTTCATAAGTGTCGTCACCCGTCGTAGCATCGCGGGCAATCTCCGTGAGAGCATCTAGGCACGAGTCATCATGGGTAGGATCAGGCGTATTATGCTCAAAATCAAAAGTCATATTGATATCTGAATCCATGGCGACACAGTGCAGTGGAAGGAATAGCAAGAAAAATACCTGATGTCGATAAGATGTTCCGTAGATGTAGGATGCACCGCAACCGGTAATTATCGATAAAGAATCTCGTAGGCACCGGTAATTAGCCTTGCTAATTTCTTTCATGCTCCAAGCTTGAAGCAACCGACAATTTCGTTGGTAGTCCAAGTTGCTTGAAGCGTCTGGAAATATTGTTGATAGTCCGATCTTTAGGAGGCCGTAAATTTACCCGTTGAATAGCACCAAGTCGATTTGACGCAGTCTGAAGCAATTTTCAAAGCCCTTATTTGCAGTTTTGCACCATCATGACGTTACCACGAGCGCACGCTGCCTGGGAAACAATCCTGTTCATTCACGAGCAAAAAGGGGGGATCCTTGATGTGGGTACCCACCCCTAAACTTTGGAAAAATTGAGTTTGGTCACCAACCCTAAGGGTTGGGCACCTATGTGTGTGAAAAAAAAGCCTGCAGCGCCATGGCTTTCTTTGCAGCGGCGTCAAGATACAAGAAATTGCTCAGCACGTCGCAGTTGTGGCTTGAAAGCACCCGCCACAGAGACGTATAATCTTCAGCAAGCCCGAGAGCGGGGGTTTGGTGCAGGTGCCACAGTTGGCCCTCCTCCTCGCAAGTGGAGTTGCCCACCGAAAATGTCTCATCGAGGACTGTCAAGGAGAGAGCTTCACGGCCTTGCCCTCATGCACATGCAAAAAGTTCTCCACACCCTTCCTAAAAGTAGCTGGTTCTTAATACCAATGTGAGACTAGGGGAACTAGTGCCTTGGAGTCCACCTCCCAACCTCCCACTATACAACATGGCTCTTAGCCCTTTGCTCTAGTTGGACTCCCTTTCCACACTGCCTAGCCCGACGTTGCCCTTGTGTAGTCCGACGGCCTTGCCCTTGTCCTAACATAGAAGGTGGATTCGGGTTGCAAGGTGCCACTAGTGCCCCAAAAAAGTCTTTGATAACATCCTTCATGATGGCATCCTCATCGTCATCATCTTCTGCCTCGAGGTTAAGACACGACAAGCATTGGGCTATCTGTTGAAGGGCTACAAATGAGGGGGCAAGTGGCAGATCACTACAAGGTCCATTTCGAACATCGGCATCATTAGGAGCACCATTAATTGGAGCCACATCAAAGGCATATGCAGCGGGATACCCATTTGCAAGAGTAGCATCGCCTTCTTCGAGATTGGCGGCATCACTGATCGCATTTATGGCAGCAAGTGTTGCAGCATTTCGAAGAAGGCGATGCTACTCTTGCAAGTGTGTATTTCAGCAGCGTGGCATCATGTGGGGAGATTGCAGGAGCAACAACAACGACTGGTTTGGCTCTCTTAGAAGCAGCATAGATAGCAGGTGGTTTAGGTGCAAGTGCGGCAGCACGAATGGCATTTGTTCCATGCGCCATCATCAGCAGCAGCATCATCCCTGCAAGTTCGAGGGCCTTGTTAAAGAGGGTGAACAGGAGCATGGAGAAGTAGAGAAGCAAGCGCAGGATGCGAACATACCATCATGGCTTCATGTGCAGGTTCGTGCTTGTGGGCAGCATCTTCGAAGATGACCTGGCGAACGATACCATGTTGACCGGACGACCCAGGAGGGCGTCCACTATCAGAGGCAGCGTGAAAGGGCATTGTGTAGGGAGAGATTACATTAGTGTGTGTGTTTGTGTATTACACAGAGAATGAGATGAGAGAGAAGGTAGAGATATACACACAGAGATAAGTGGGGCTTGTTTCATTCCATGATTGTGTTTACAGATATAGGGGTGTGTGCCTCGTTTATAAATGACACGGGGTGTCACTCGAGGGATCGACGACGGGGAGCACGATCGGCAGGGCGAGGGGCTTTAGGCTGTTGGATCGACGCGTCTAGGGGGGGCAGGTTTTTATATTGTTAAAGGCGCACTGGTTGCATGGAGGCGCGTTATGCGAGACGGTTGAGGTCTGTGAGTGGGTGGGAAGGGGTCGCGAGCTCGAGGCGGGAGTGGGACAGGCAGCGCGATCTTTTTTTCCCAGCCAGATTTGATCCAACAGTGGGATGCACTCGGGTCGTTGATCCCTCGAGTGCACCCCGTGTGCTTTATCAACAAGGGGGTGCGTGCATGGATACGAAAAAAGTATTGGTGTCTCTTGGTTTCTCGAGATATCACAGCTGTGATAATTTATTTTATTCCAACAGCCTCACCCGGGTCACCCCATTCTGCGACGTAGCTCTAGCCTAGCATTCACCTGCAACAACACTGCTAACATGCCACAACTCTCTTCCCTACCTGTTTTTCCCAATGCATGCTCGCCTAGGCTGGTTTGGCACTGTAGTCCGTTATTCACGCTGCCCAAAATCTGGCAATGCTGTGCAAGCCCTCTCTCTCTCTCTCTCTCTCTCTCTCTCTCTCTAGTCCGTTATTCACGCTGCCCAAAATTTGGCAATGCAGTGCAAGCCCTCTCTCTCTCTCTCTCTCTCAACCCTTGTTGTTTGGGTGCCCTACTGTGACTGCTCATAGCACTAAACGCCATAGCTTGCCACGCTTTGTAGCCCATCGTCATCCATGCTACCGACTGCTGAAACCATGCACATCTAGGCCGTCTCTCTCTCTCTTCACTTGCGTCTTTTTCTTGTGAATTGTTGTTGAGTCAAAGCACCTACACGGCTCCCGTCCTCAAGAGCTTGGGTTGCAACTTGCTACACCATCCCCCCCTCCGTTTCTTGGAGGAGTTGGAGCGCTGGGCAGGAGGGGCGACTGCTCCTCTCTCTCTCTCTCTCTCTCTCTCTCTCTCTCTCCCCCCCCCTTCATTCCACACGTCAGGACAAACGTACACACATAGCAATCCTATTAAGCCGTATAGAGTTATGCCCGGCAAGACCTCCTCTATCGCGTGCATCCAACCTTCTCCCCCCATGATGTGCAAGCAATCACGGCTGATGCTTCTATCGCATGGATAGCTATGGAGGAAAGAGAGGTACTCCATGTCCTGGGTCGCATGTGGAAATAATGCGACCCCTCTCTTTCGGCAATAATTCCCCTTCTCAGCTCTCATCCCTCCTTCTCAGCCGATTTCGCTCCATGCATGTGCGGGTGTCCTATTGTAACAGCCCGTAGCGCTACACAACGTCTGCCATGCCAACTCTTGTGGGTGCAGGCTCATAAAACACATGCACATATGCATACAACATGATGGTAGCGCTATGACAGTGGAGACAGCCTCGCCGCGTTCTACACGCTGCTTACCCGACTCGACCTTGGGGCTGATGACTGGGTCTTAGAGCTACACGTATCTCTCTCTGTCTCTCTCTCTCAGCTTGTAGAAGTAGCATCTCTCTCTCTCTCTCTCTCTCTCTCATGCCAAATTATGAAGGAGGTGGCTTTCATAATTGAAATGCCTTCGCCTTCGCCCCTTAGCCATTACAACTACTAGTAAAACGGTGCCGCCGTCGAAACGGTGCCGCCTTCGACGGCGGCATGGCCCCTCTTACCTTCAAACCCATGGCTCTTGATAAATTTCATAAAAGCAGATCAAGAAAAGTTCTCTCTCTCTCTCTCTATCTCTCTCCCTCTCCCTCCATAGGCTTAGAGTAATCCCACCTAGGTAACTTTCAATTCACCTTTCTTATAAAGTTGAAGGTGAAAAAGCATACATACATTTATCTCTCTTTTGACTCTAAAAAAGTTCTCTCTCTCTCTCTCTCTCTCTCTCTCTCTCTCTCTCCCTCCATCCATAGGCTTAGAGTAATCCCACCTGGGTAACTTTCAATTCACCTTTCTTATAAAGTTGAAGGTGAAAAAGCATACATACATAGTGATACATACATTTATCTCTCTTTTGACTCTGCTCTCATCTCTACTATAGTCCAAGAAACCGCGTCCTAGTTTAAAAGTCTTGAATGGAGTCTTCACTTCATGCCCCCATCTCCCTAAATACGATGCAAGTAGTTGCCTGCAAGATGCGACCATTGAATCTCTGCAAGCTTTTCCAAAGACAACACGCAGACAATACCTCTAAGGACTCTCATCGCACATTCATGCCCAATACACTGATATGGTATTGTATGAAGAGATTTATTGAACATGATAGCAAGGGCTAAGGAGGGGAGAGATGAATTGAATCTTGCAAAGTTGTAAGCAGGGAGCATCTTATGACGAAACCTTTTGGTTTGCTAGCAGAGGTGAAGGATAAGAAATAAACAATTATTTGAACAACACATGGCTTGAGGTGAGCCTTATCTTCGCCTCATCTTTGAGTGATCACCTTATCCACATGATTGAGATACGGCAAAGCAACCGGGTACATGACCTTGCAGAGGAAACTATGGCATGGAGCTACATGATCTGAGGCTATTGGAGGGGATTGAGTTCAAAGGTAGGCATTCGACTATAGGGGGGCAAAACTACAAACTGCAAGAGGTGCTTATATAGCATGGGGATAGGGCGAGGATAACCTTTGTTTACACGTAAGCATATCACCTGCATGTGGCCAGTAGAGTGGAGGAGACCGCGAGGATCAATGGCTAGAAATATTTTGAATTCATAGAGATTAACCCTTGGCTTTGCTCGAGAAGAATGTCCCCACCCCGCCCCGTCTTGTGCCTCGATAATAAGAGCTGGTAGCTATACACCTTTAAATTTCTTTGGACTATAGCCTTTCAAGATGCAACTTGCAACACTTGGCAAGACACACTTTTCCATTCTACAAGACATACGTCATGTGCCTTTGAGATGCAAGCATAGCGTCTCTCTCTCTCTCTCTCTCTCTCTCTCAAACTACCTCGAGTAGTGTTCGGGAAAAATCAATTTTCCAAACATACAAAATTCCTTTCCTTGAATTGTTCGAGAGGAAATTTTAGGAATTAGGTTTTTTTTTGGGGGTTTACACTATTTTTTCTCTATTTTGGGGTGGAATTTCTCCTTTTCACTTTGCCCTCAACCGACATTTTTGAAGTTGAAAACTCCAACCCGTCACCACCATTCTTGAGGTGACATGCTCTCTCTCTCTCTCTCTCTCTCTCTCTCTCTCTCTCTCTCTCTCTCTCTCTCTCTCTCTCTCTCTCTCTCTCTCTCTCTCAAACTACCTCGAGCAGTGTTTGGGAAAAATCTTGTTTCCAAACATACAAAATTCCTTTCCTTGAATTTTCCAAGAGGAAATTCTAGGAAATCAGGTTAATTTTTCTCATTTCCCCCTTGTTTTCAACCGGCCTTTTTGAAATTGAAAACGACACAATATTAAGCCGAGACAAAATGTAGGAAATTAGGTTTATTTTTCTCCTTTTCCCCTTGCCCTCAACCGGCGTTTTTTAAATTGAAATCGGCACGATATTAAGCTGAGACAAATTTTAGGCAATTAGGTTTATTTTTCTCCTTCTCCCCTTGCCCTCAGCCGGCATTTGTGAAATTGAAAACGGCACGATATTTTCCAAGATCAAATTTTAGGAAATTAGGTTAATTTTTCTCCTTTTCCTCTTGCCCTCAATTGGCATCTTTGAAATTGAAACCGGCACGATATTAAGCTGAGACACATTTTTCCTGTGGTCATGACTCTCTCTCTCTCTCTCTCTCTCTCTCTCTCTCTCTCTCTCTCTCTCTCTCTCTCTCTCTCTCTCTCTCTCTCTCTCTCTCTCTCTCTCTCTCGGCGATCCAAGAGAGGAAGGGTGCTAGCAGTCTTCGAGAAAATTCATTTTTCCAAACATACACACTTCCTTTCCTTGATTTTGTTGAAGATGATGAAACAGGAAACAGAAGGAAGACAGCAACTCAGAGTAGGAAGAAGATGGAGAAGGAGAAGACACAGAGCTTGTGTACGAGATCTCTGTAGTCTCTCTCTTTGTATTGGAATAATAATTGTATATACAAACTCAGAGCTACAAAGCTTATATGAAACCCTAAGAGATAAGGTGTCCTTTCACACCAGATGTCCAGGGGGAAAAACCCAGTGGGAGAAAAGTGCCCCTGGTGAAGCGCGTATACACACTAACACTACTACATGTCTACAAATCCCCCCTGTAGTGATAGTGTGAATCCGTACAAGGTAGCAGATCATCATGTGTATGAGAGTAAGCCCAAAGCTTTTCGGAAAGCTTCAAACTTTTCTCGTGATAATGCCTTCGTAAATAGATCTGCAATGTTATCCTGTGTAGGACAGTAAGTTAGTGTGATCTCCCCTGCATGTAGCCTTTCCCTGACATAGTGGTAGTGAACCTCTATGTGCTTTGTTCTTGCATGAAATACTGGATTCCTTGCAACTGCCATAGCACTCTGACTGTCAGTGAAAATGGTAGTGGGTGCCTGTTGACACTCACAAAGATCTGCCAATAACCTGCGTATCCATACACAATCAACTGTTGCCGTGAAAGCTGCCCTGTACTCAGCTTCACAAGTTGATGTAGCCACTGTGGGTTGCTTCTTGCTTAGCCAAGATATACATGCATTTCCCAAGAAAAAACAATTGCCACTTGTGGAATGTCGTGTGTCAAAATCACCAGCCCAATCTGAATCGCTGTAACCAAGAAGCTGCATAGAACTGTGCTTTCCATACATATCCCCCCTTGGAAAGAACATGGCAAGATTAGGGGTACCTGAAAGGTAACGAAGTATGCGCTTCACAGCTTGCCAATGATGCATACCTGGGCTGTGCATAAATCTGCTTGCTTGTGAAACCCCAAATTGAATGTCTGGACGAGTGTTGCCTGCCAAATATATCAAGCAACCAACCGCTGCTGCATAAGTATGTACATCAAAAGGTTCTCCAGCATCGTGCATGCTCAACTTTGATCCAGTTTCTACGGGTGTAGAGATTAGCTTACAATTTTGCATACCAAACTTGTCCAAAATTTTATGCAAATATTTTGCCTGCAACATGTATATGCCATCCTCTGATTGCACAAACTGAATACCCAAGTAATAATGTAGCAAACCAAGATCAGACATCTCAAAGGTTTTTCTCAAAGCATCTTTAAACGCTTCAATTTCATTTGCATTATTTCCTGTAAGAAGCATATCATCCACATAAAGTGTTAGCATAATGAGAACTCCATCTCTCTTTTTGACATACAAAGTACTTTCTGTTGGACTATTTTGAAATCCCTGGCCAATCAAATAAGTATGTATCTTCTCATACCATGCTCTTGGAGCCTGTTTGAGACCATACAAAGCTTTACGCAATCTACATACCTTTTGCTCTTGACCTTTTACAACAAAACCACTTGGTTGACTTACATAAACTTCTTCCTGCAAATCACCATTCAAAAAAGCAGTCTTGATATCCAACTGATGCACTTTCCAACCATGATGAGCAGCAATTGCAACTAGTGATCTAACTGTGGACGCACGAGAAGTAGGAGCAAAGGTTTCATCATAATCTATGCCTTTCTGTTGCGCATAGCCTTTTGCCACAAGCCTTGCTTTGTACCTGTCAACAGTACCATCTTGTTTCCTTTTTACCTTAAAAACCCACTTTGTACCAATAGGATTTTTACCTGTAGGCAAGTCCACTAGATCCCATGTATGATTCTTATGAATAGAATCAATTTCTTGCTGCATAGCATCTTTCCACTGAACACACTCTAAAGCTTGTTCAAATGAATCAGGCTCATCTGCATCACAAAGAGTGCTAAAGCAAGCCAAATCTACTTGCTCTCTGCCAAAAGTAGTACCAACACGTGTTTTCCGTGGCAACGGTGCATCCAACTTGCTATCCTGCAAAGTTTTCTGAACCCATTTAGGCAAGGTTCTTTCTTCCCTGAGAACTTCTTGCTCTTCACGCACAATTTCCTCTACATCATGAGGTGTCACATGCTGATCAAAAGATTGATCAAGATTATCAACCTGTTGTGAATCTTGATTTTCCACAAAAGAAGGAAGCAAACCTTCAAATACATCATGTGTCTGCATATGAGGTACATCAAAAGCAACCATAGGTTGAGCAGTAGTTTCTGCAAAAATTACATCACGACTTTCAAAAATCTTGTTTGTAGCAGGATTGTAAAGTCTATAACCTTTACTTCCACTACTGTACCCCACAAATATACATTTGATTGCCTTATCATCAAGCTTCCCACGTAACTGCTGAGGGATGTGAGCATAAGCAAGACAACCAAAAACACGAAGATAACTGACTGAAGGTTTTTTGTCATACCAAGCTTCATATGCAGTAATGGTCTTCAAGGCACGAGTAGGACACCTGTTCAAAACATGTGCTGCACAAGCAACTGCCTCCATCCATAGCTTATGAGGCAAACTCTTAGCCTTGAGCATACATCTAGCCGTCTCCATTAAAGACCTGTTCTTCCTTTCTGCAACACCATTCTGTTGTGGTGTGTATGGCATAGTGCATTGGTGTTTAATGCCTTTCTTTCCCAAAAAATCCTTAAATGCACCTGACATGTATTCACCTCCTCGATCGGTACGAAGAGTCTGTACTTTGCAACCTGTTTCATTTTCAACCATGGCGACATAATGTTGAAAAACTGCAAACACATCTGACTTTGCTTTGAGTGGATACACCCAACAAAACCTGGAAAAGTCATCAATGAAGGTCACAAAATAAAGGCTGTTTCCTATAGATGGCGTCCTCATAGGACCACATACATCACTGTGTACAAGCTGCAACTTTCGTGTCGCTCTAACTGAACCATCCTGCGAAAATGCAAATCTGTGCATCTTTCCAAGAACGCAACCTTCACATACATGTCTTGGTGGCATCTCCAATAAAGACAAATCATGCACCATATTATGACGTTGTAAAGTCATCAAACTGCCATAACTAACATGCCCAAATCTAGCATGCCACAACTCAGCATCCTGCATGGCCTGAGTCTTTGTTTCTGCAATACATACCTGAATCTGCTTTTCATAATGATCTAGCACAAATAGTCCATTTTCCAGCGTACCTGTAGTGATAAGAGAATAACCATTCTCTTGATCTCGTACAACACATCTGTCATCCTCAAAAATGACCCGAAGACCATTTTTTGCAAGAGAGGATACAGACAACAAATTCTTCTTGATCCCTGGAACATATAAGACATCTGGCAAGCATAAATCTGAACCATCTGAAATGGTAATCAAAATCTTACCAACGCCTTTGATTGGATAAGAAGCATTATTTGCACATGTCACCTTCTTTCCTGCTGGAGCTGCATCCAATGAACAAAACAAATCCTTCCTTGAAGTAATATGCCTGGATGCACCACTATCAAAGTACCAAATCATTTGTGTCTTGTCAACACTGTAAGCAGAAAAATTTGAACATACTACAAAAGCATAAGAATCCTGCACAAAGTTTGCAGACTCTTCTTTAGCTGTAGAAGAATCACCAGAAGCTGAAACAACCAAACTTGACTCTTTCTTCTTTTCTTTAGCAATTCGCTTTTTACACTCACTAATGTAGTGACCAGGTTTCTTGCAGTAGTGACATTTACCTTTCTTCTTGGACTTGTCTGAATCACCTTTAGACTTCTCTAAAGACTGTCCTGCACCAGACTTGGAGTGATGAGCACTCTCTTTACCCCTGTTTTTGTTCTGTACAACAAGAGCATGATCCATACCATCCACCTGTAAAGACTTGTTCTTACGTGATTGATCCTCCTGCAATAGCAAAGCCACTAACTCTTCAAAATGAAGAGGGTCAGGATTAGCTCGCAAAGACAGAGTCAAAGAAGTCTGAAAAGTCAAATAAGATGGTGGTAGTGAATTGAGTGTTTTGGAAACCAAGTCCTTCTCTGGAATCACTTCATCAATGCTAAGCAATTGCTCTTTAAGATCCCTGATTTTTGTAAGATGCTCGACAATATCGTCACCTTCGTCCATCTGTATTTTGTCAAGTTGTTTCTTCAAAAACTCTATTCTGGCAGCGTTTCTTCCTCCAAACATAGCTTGCAGAGTGTTCCAAGCATCCTCAGAAGTTCTGCAAGATCTGATATGTGGTGTGATTGTCCTCTTTATGGTTAAGGCAATCACAGCCATAGCCTGTGCATCTTTAGTATCCCATCTCTTTTGCTCTGGAGTGACTTGTGAGGGTCCTGCACCAACAGCTGCACCACGACCAGGCGTGGCAGGTGCAATGCTACCTGGACGAACTTCATCTCCAGATACATAATCCCACAATCCTTTACCAACCAAAACATTTTTGGCCATAAAAGACCAAAGAGAATAGTTGGTACCATCCAATTTGTCTTCGGATGTAAACGCACCAAAAATCTCTTTCTCCGTAGATTGAGCCATACTGTAGATGCACACAAGAGAGCAAAAGAACCTCCAAGAGATTCACAAATCTCCTCTCCAATGCAAGCAAAACTCTACACAAAATCTCAGCACAAAGCTAAGACAAGCTGCTTCCCAAAAGAACTGTTTACCTGAAGAAAATCTGTCAAAAAGCACACCCTCTTGATCTAAACACCTCGGAAAAGTAACTTCTGATACGCTGCTCAGAACCAAATTCTGAGGGCTCGAACGGCTTCGAAAGGGGGGTAAAACCCCAGGTCGCCTGATCAGAATACTCCCGGAACGTCGAGGATGCTCCCACGAACAAATTTTCTGAAAACTGCCTGAAAACTGCGATTGCGCGCGCGGACGCGAAAACGCAAGTAGAGGCTCTGGAAATCACCTTGCTCTGATACCAATTGTTGAAGATGATGAAACAGGAAACAGAAGGAAGACAGCAACTCAGAGTAGGAAGAAGATGGAGAAGGAGAAGACACAGAGCTTGTGTACGAGATCTCTGTAGTCTCTCTCTTTGTATTGGAATAATAATTGTATATACAAACTCAGAGCTACAAAGCTTATATGAAACCCTAAGAGATAAGGTGTCCTTTCACACCAGATGTCCAGGGGGAAAAACCCAGTGGGAGAAAAGTGCCCCTGGTGAAGCGCGTATACACACTAACACTACTACATGTCTACAGATTTGTCAAGAGGAAATATTTAAAAATTAGGTTATCTTTTCGGGTTTTTACACTATTTTTCTCGATTTCTGGGCAGAATTTCTCCCTTTTCTCTTGCCCTCAACCCGCATTTTTGAAATTGAAACCGGCACGATATTAAGCTGAGACAAATTTGAACACTGTAATATTTCCTTGATTTTGTCAAGAGGAAATATTTAAAAACTAGGTTATCTTTTTGGTTTTTTACACTATTTTTCTCGATTTTTGGACGGAATTTCTCCCTTTCCTCTTGCCCTCAACCGGTATTTTGGAAATTGAAACCGGCACGATATTAAGCTGAGACACATTTTTGACGAACATCAAGAAAAAATATTTAAAAATTAGGTTATCTTTTCGAACCGAAATTTTTTCCTTTCCTCTTGCCCTCAACCGGAATTTTTGAAATTGAAACCAACACGAATTTCCTTGATTTTGTTGAGAGGAAATATTAAAAAATTAGGTTATCTTTTCTGGTCGGAATTTCTCCCTTTCCTCTTGCTGAAACTCATTTCAACACTGCAATATTTCCTTGATTTTGTCAAGAGGAAATAGTTAAAAATTAGGTTATCTTTTTGGGTTTTTACACTATTTTTCTCGAGTTTTGGGCAAAATTTCTCCCTTTCCTCTTGCCCTCAACCGGCATTTTTGAAACTGAAAACGGCACGATATTAAGCTGAGACAAATTTTTTACGAACACTTCAATATTTCTTTGATTTTGTCAAGAGAAAATATTTAAAATTAGGTTATCTTTTTGGGCCGAAATTTCTCCCTTTCCTCTTGCCCTCAACCGGAATTTTTAAATTCGAAACCGGCACAAGTTTCCTTGATTTTGTCAAGAGGAAATATTTAAAAATTAGGAGATCTTTTTGGGCTGGAATTTCTCCCTTTCCTCTTGCCCTCAACCGGCATTTTTGAAATTGAAACCGGCACAACACATTTTTGTCAAACACTGTCGGCGTGATAGTGCCAGACAATCCATCTCTCTCTCTCTCTCTCTCTCTCTCTCTCTCTCTCTCTCTCTCTCTCTCTCTCTCTCTCTCTCTCTATCTCTGGGAAAAGGAGGTTTGGGGGGAATGCGAGGTGGAACGTGCCTGCAATCATTTGATTCAACGCCTGAAGTCAGCATGAAGGGACGGGTGTGGGCGTTAGGGCACACCAGCTAGAATGAAGTGTTGCTGACACGTGTCCGGGGGGAGGGTTGAAATCCCTTCCCCCGTTATACTAGTATAGATACAATACGAATGAGTAACTCCGCTTTGTTTCTCATATCTCTTAAAAGAAACATCTCTCTCTCTCTCTCTCTCTCTCTCTCTCTCTTTGCATATAAAAGCACCGCGTGTTCAAGAGGAAGGGTCTAAATCCCTTCCTCTTTTATAATAGTATAGATACCACATGTTCTAAAATACTAGTGTCAATCTCTATTGTTCTCTCTCCCAAAGAAGCTTCTTGTTAAGAAATTCTTCTCAAAGAATTTTCACGTTGTTGGACTACATAAGTAGTGTAGTTCTCAGTAAAGGGTTGGATTTTGGTTGCATCTCTAGACCATTGGATAAACTTTGCCGATTAGTGCCGCGTGGCAAGCTAATGATAATAAATTTTTATTATTATTATTGCTTTCTAAAAGAAATCTTAGTGTTGTGCTGGGTTAGGAATACTTTCACTGTTTCCAATGTATGTATGATGGAGACTTACTTTAAATATTTATTTCACTTTCATTTCTTATCCTAACATGTCTTGACTTTTTTTGCATTCTATTGTTTTAGAATGTTAAAATGAAACTTCACTTGCATAATTCTAGTAAATTCTATGGATTCACACACACACATATATATTAATGAATTGTTTTAATTTCACATTTCATTTCAGAGCCTCGCATGGCTTGACTTTTCTTACATTCTATAACTTAATTCTAGTCAATATTAAGGAAAGTCTCCTTTATTAAGCAGCCGTCGACTAAGTTTCCTTCTCACAAAGAAGCAAATTGAAAATACTAGCATAAATCTAAAATTTTCATGATTTTTGAACTATTTTCTCACATATTTCACCAGTTTTTCTTTCCTTTACCATGGTTTGCAAAATCAGGTAGTGTCCATTTTCAACCGGCTCAAGGCTAAACTGAGGCAATCCTTTCTTCAACATTGATTCTACTTAAACTCAATCTAATGATTTTATCGCGTTCTAATTATTTTAGAAAGCCATCGTGATTCTTTGACTTGTTTCTTTTAGGTCTTTGTGAAGGGTGTTGACATTTGTGTACTCTCTCTTTAAAATAGGGTAATTGAGTCTTATGTCAACCATTAGTTTTTACTCTTTTGGAATATATTGTACTCTAAATAGTTCATTGTTACACTTTTTTTCAAAAACCCATAATATTTTATTGTGACTAGTGCAACCAGTGGCCCTCTCTCTTTTTTTTGCATCATGGCTCGTTCTCTCAATCTCTGTGTTCGCTGTGTGGTTGGGGCTGTAGAGAGCACTGTCGGATGAAGCAACGCTTGCCACATGTCGGGGATGGAATCCCTCGCCTTTTATAATTGTATAGATACCACATGTTTTAAAATACTAGTATCACTTCCTATTTTTCTCTCTCACAAAGACGTCTCTTATTATGAGATTCTTCTCAATAGCCTTATGCAGGCCATAGTGAATTTTCACCTTGTTTTAATAACAATCCTTGGTGGCAATTTTGCACATGAGAGGCAATCATTCAACTTTATATTAAAAAAGGGTATGGTCCCATCCAACTTGGCTTGTAGCAAAGTGTTTTCAGCTCCCAACAAGTTGATCCCCCCCCCCCCAACCCCCCAAAAATAATTCATTCGTTTCAAATGCTTCTATTCAAATTGGTGGGTAAGGACCTCATCGGCTGCGAGCAGTCTATTTGGGCCATTGCAAAAGTTGTTGCAATTGCTTGCCATCATCTACTGCAAGCTCAAAGCTTTGAATAGATAGCTAGTGTGCGATATCTTGTCTGTTTGAAAGTGTTCAACACACTCGACGATTCAAACAAACTTTGGACATGTGTGTACTATATTTGTTATGTAGTATTCTAAGTGGGACCTCCACAAGAGGAGAGGCTAACTTTTTTAGTTACAACTTACTCTTCTATTCTACACTTCAAAGAGGTGTTGTTAGATTTTTTCCTTGTACAACCCCCCCCCCCCCCCCCCCCCCCCCACAGTCTTGTTTTTGAACTGTGTGAGACCTTGTCACAAATCAGGCCAAATAGCAATTTCCCCCTTGCATGTGTGCCTCTCTCCCTCTCTCTCTCTCTCTCTCTCTCTCTCTCTCTCTCTCTCTCTCTCTTCCTTCTATCACATTTTCAGTAACATGATTGGATTCCAAAGGAGCATTTGAAAGAGGAAACCACACTCACCCTTATATGCTTGAGCATGTTCCCTTTGCGGTGACATGCACTATTGCAACTATTCTACTTAGCTTCCACTGCCTTCGATGCAAAAAAGGACATTCAAAAAATGGAGAAGAGTCCCACCCCCCCCCCCGTCTTGTTTTTGAACTGTGTGAGACCTTGTCACAAATCAGGCCAAATAGCAATTTCCCCCTTGCATGTGTGCCTCTCTCCCTCTCTCTCTCTCTCTCTCTCTCTCTTCTATCACATTTTCAGTAACATGATTGGATTCCAAAGGAGCATTTGAAAGAGGAAACCACACTCACCCTTATATGCTTGAGCATGTTCCCTTTGCAGTGACATGCACTATTGCAACTATTCTACTTAGCTTCCACTGCCTTCGATGCAAAAAAGGACATTCAAAAAATGGAGAAGAGTCCCATCGACTATGCTTATCGTCGTAACTTTTATATTTTTAGCCATGACTTAGACCTAGACACTTTCCTCTCCCAATCGCATTGTGGGATCTCCATTGCAAGTCTCATTGCCGCAATCCTTAAGCATCGAGAATCACTTATTGGTCTCACACATAATACATCACTAGTATTGTCGGCGGCCTTAGGTCGCCTCCCTCCCTCTCTCTCTCTCTCTCTCTCTCTCTCACACACACACACACACACACACACACACACACAATCGCGTTGTGTCACTTGTGTGGTCGGGAAGCTGCATGGAACACTATCGAAGTGAGGAGAAATTGACATGTGTTCCGGGGAGAGGGACGGAATCTCTCCCTCTTTTACAATAGTATAGGTATGTTCTTTGGTCCCATAGGTATATTTGACCTCTCAGGACAATAATAATTATATTATTTAATTTTTGCAAAACTCACAACGGTGAGTAGATCATATTAATAGATGTAAGAGATTACAGATTCCTGTCATGCTCGTGACGAGCCATGACATCTTCAACAAATCATAGATACATCGGCTGAAGGGGGAGCCACCCCATGATAATGGATGGACCTACGTCACTTTCACTTGATCCTAGGTACATAAAGTGCATCAACAACTGTGAAGGAACTGCCATTTGTAGCAGTAAGCACAATCTTTCCAACTCCCTGAACCGGATAAGAGGCATTGTTGGCACAAGTGACTGAATTCCCATGAGGGACATACTCAAGAGAGGTGAATAATTCACGATGTGAGGTAATGTGCTTTGTAGCATCACTATCAAAATACCACACATGTGAATCTGCAGCAATTGACATGCATGCTCATGAACGGTAGGATTGTAAGTGCACTCTGCACTAAAAGCCATTATGCATCAACATCAACATCACAGTCTCCTTTCACAGAAGACTCAACAATGAATGCATTTGTAGTGGAACCAACATTTTCAGTGGAACCACCCTCTTTCTTCTTAGCCTCTTTGGCCTTCAACTTAGGACACTACTTGATCAAGTGATCATTGGATTAACAATAATGGCAACGCATCTTCTTTTTGCCCTTCTCACCAGAATTGCTAGACGAAGTGCTGCCAACAGAAGCATTGGGAACAAAATTTTTGCCACTCGTAGCAGAACCATAAGAAGTGGTTGCATTGCTGTTACCACCCTTTCTTTGAGAAGCAATAAAAGCCTGTTCAACTGCACGCTGTTTAGTCTTGTTTTTTCTGGAAAGTGACTCTTGCAACAACAATGTGCATGCATCAAACTTGACAACTTCAGGATTTCCTTGGGTCATAAGTCTCCAAGTACTAGCAAAAGTCTAGCAAGAATCTGAAGAATAGTCTGCACAAGGGAGCTGTTTGAAATGACCACCTGCAGAAATAAGTTGATCATTGATATCCTTGACACCAGTAAGGAAAGTGTCCATATCATCTTTTTCATGCATAATCTTCGACTCTAGCTATTTATGCAGCAAAGCAATTTTAGCCCCATTGCGACTTGCATAAAGACCAACCAAAATATCCCAAGCCTGTTTTGCACACTTTGCTGAACGAATGTGAGGAACAATGGTGCGCTTCACAGACAACGCAATCAATGCATGAGCCTGCACATCCTTTACATCCCAACGAGATTGTTCTGTTCGTAGGCAAAACAACTCTGATAGCAGCAATCCTTGCAGCAAGACCTGCCACATCCTCAACATCACCTGCATCCTCAAAACCAAGATGTACATCAATGCCCTGCACAATATTCCAAATTCCCTTTGACACAAGAACATGCTGTATCATGTAAGCCCAATAGGTGTCCCCATCCAATCTGTCCTCAGCAGCAAACATCTTGGACACATTTGTGTTGTTGTCAGCCATGGTAAATGTTGCACTTGATGTGAAAACTGCCCGAAAAGAGGAGAAATGAAGCGGGAACAACACATGCTATATAGCACAAACCGTAGAAGACTGTAAGGCACCTATTATGCAAAAAACGGCACTAATGAAAATTTTGCACAAAATGATGAAATTGCCTGTGCAGACCTGCCTATAGTGGAAACGGAGGCCGAAATGAGTCCGAATCAAAAATCTAAGCTCTCTTGAATTTTTTGTCGACCTGCGAACACTTGCCAAAGCTCACAGAAATTGGAGAAAGTGAGTAGGCATGTGCTAGAGCTACTGGCGACTAAGCCCGGGAGGATGCAACCTGCTCTGATACCAATTGTTGGAATTAGGGTTGTAGAGAAATGCACATAGCTTGGAGAATATGACGAAAGCTCAAAGCACACAATAGAAAGTGTATTACTTAGTGTGCAACGGAAAGATATATAGCCATAGAGTGATGGGCATATATATAATTCACGGGGGGGAAACCCTTTTAAAGAGGGAAAAAAATTCCCCGGTGGTCCTAGTGTGTTGACACACATCACTACCACATGTATATGGTAGCAGAAACAACACTCAAAACAGTTTCAAGATCAAGGATTTTTGCTTGTATCTTGACCAGATGTGACCGAAATTTGTTGAAACTTGGTCACTAGGCTTATTTTACAGTGCTTAACACTTCTAGAAGCTCAATGTGAGTTTTCACGTCCAAATTAGGACTAGAGGTAAAAAATCAAGTGATTTTTACTCCGGATGATCTTTATCACATGGGCAACTCTCAACAACGTTCAAAATTGAATTTGAACCAATTTTGTGCAAGTTATGATTAGTTCAAGCATGACTCTGTCTAGATCTGTCTTCTGGCTTTTACAAGCTCAAATGAGCTCCAAATGCAATGAAATTTTGGCTAGGGACCCAGATTTGGCCTATGAGACATCATACACGTATGATGTCTTTTTGCTCAGATTTCACTTATATTTCTACCCAAGGTACTCCTTGATGCATACAACAAGAATATGTGATCACAACAAATTTTGGATGTCAAAATTTCTCAAAGACACTACTTGCTCACCTTTACCTTCTTGTATCTGCAAAAATCTCTTTACATGCAAAAGTATGTGTCCAATGAGTTGACATTTTGCAGCAAGCTTAACACATCCTTTCCCAACCCCCTGTGTGGTCAAAAGTGTAATTGGACTATCAGATCTGGCCTAGAGACATTATACGCGTATAAAGTCTATGTGCTCAAATTTTCACAAAATATGGTCTGTGAGCTTGTCATGTGGTGCTTAACATCCTGGTATGCTCAGATCTCAATTTTGGCCTCTACAAGTGCCCTCACGTATGATGTCTAATTGGTCAAAAATTAGGTGAAACTCACTCCAAAGGTTCCTCTCTATACATGTAACTCACAGCAAGTTTCAAAATTAACTTTTGATACTTTTTGAGCAAGTTATGGCCAATACAAGCATTCACTTGGCTAGATGCGTCTTATGGTCTTTGAAAGCCCAAAATTGCTTCAAATTCAATGAAATTTTCCCTATATGCTTCCTAAATGCTGTAGATCACAAGCTTGCACTCAATTGTAACTTTTGACCTCAGATCTGGCCTCTAAGACATCATACGCGTATGAGTCTAGGTGGTGAAAATTCAGTTTTTTTTCTACCAGAGCTGCTCCTTGATGCATACAACAAGAATATGTGTTCACGTTAAATTTTGGATGTCGAAATTGCTCAAAATCATCACTTTTTACAAGGAAATCTCCTAAGAGAGTAAACCCTCCCCCCAGTTTTCAATCTATAAGTCCAAATTGTTACCATATACATGTGGTAGTGATGTGTGTGAACACACTAGGACCGTCAGGGCATTTTTTCCCTCTTTAGGAGGTTTTTTCCCCCGTGCATTGTATATACGCCCATCACTCTAGGGCTATCTATCTTTCCATTGCACACTAAGTAATACACTCTTAGTTGTGTGCCTTAAGCTTCCTTTGTCTTCTCCAAGCTGTGTGCATTTCTCTGCAACCCTAATTCCAACAATTGGTATCAAAGCAGGTTGCGTCCTCTTGGGCTCGCCAGCTTCTCCAGCACATGCCTGCCCCGGGGGATTCACTCTATATACAAAACAGAACGCCACCTGCGAGCAAAAAACTTTGATAAAACCCCTATATACGACTCATATTAGGGAATATGACCCCCCTTTCTACACTTATACAAAAATCAAGAAAGAAAACTATCATTACCCTATCTTACATATAAAATTTAGGTCTCACATGATCTGACCAAGTAAAACTAGTCAAAGAGTGTGTAGCATAGTGACTGGCAATGTACTGAGGAACCACTTCTATTGATAACTAGATGTACCCTCAATGTTTCTTAGTTTGACTTTCAAACTATGTGCCCGATCAGCCTGTACTTTGGCTACTCATCCAATTCTGACCCATCCAAAGCTGGTGTAAATCAATCCTTAACCTACTCCAAATCAGCCCTTATCTCACTACAACACTACATGGAGATATCGACGCGCGTATATCGACGCGCGTATATCGACGAAATTAGCGGGCGTTGATATACGCGTTGATATACTTGTCACAATGTGCGTCGATATACACGTGGAAAGGATTTATTTCCCACGCGTATATCGACACGTATAGCGACGAAAAAACTTTTGGGGGAAAAAAGCGAAACCCGCGAGCAGCAGGGGCCATTTTCACCTGCGCTCTGCTCAAATCTTGGCCTCCATCTGCTGCGCAGCTATTATGCCCCTCCCAACCCCTCTCTCTCTCTCTACATCGTGTGTGTGTGTGTCTAGGAAAGAGAGAGAGAGAGAGAGAGAGAGAGAGAGAGAGAGAGAGAGAGAGAGAGAGAGAGAGAGAGAGAGCGGTGTGTGTGTGTGTGTAGGAAAGAGAGAGAGAGAGAGAGAGGTGTGTGTGTGTGTGTGTGTAGGAAATAGAGAGAGAGAGAGAGAGAGAGAGAGAAATGTGTGTGTGTGTGTAGGCAATCAAAGAGAGAGAGAGAGAAAGAGAGAGAGAGAGAGAGAGAGAGAGAGAGAGAATTAATGTATGCTTAGGAAATTAAAATTAAAGAAAAATAATTAAAGAGAGAAATGAAATGAAATGTTATATTAACGTCTTCGAAAGGCCAAAGTGACCTATGAGACATGAGACAATAAAGTTACAATGTGATGGATCTGATACAAAGTCAGAGTAAGAAGATGACAAAATAAAATATTATGGAATCCTAAACTACTGGGTATGGACTAAACGACTAAACCAGCTAGCTGGGATAGGTAGATCATAGGAGATCCAGTAGCTGTTGTTGGCGGATCTCATCAATCTCCTCCATGGTCAGTAGTCTGACCGGGCGTTATGCATGTCGAGCCAAAGTGACCTAGCTAGATCCTCTGATGAAGCCTCTGTCTTGTGTAGTCCTCCGCAGTTGTGGATGTCTAGATCTCCCTAGCTCAGTCGCTCGTTCGATCAGTAGAGAGATAGGGAAGTAGAGAGAGAGAGAGAGAGAGAGAGAGAGAGAGAGAGAGAGAGAGAGAGAGAGAGAGAGAGAGAGAGAGAGAGATAGGAAATAGCTAGAGAGATAGAGAAAGAGAGTTATATATATATATATATATATATATATATATATATATATATATATATATATATATATATATATATATATATATATATATATATATATATATATATATAGAGAGAGAGAGAGAGAGAGAGAGAGAGAGAGAGAGAGAGAGAAAGGTAGGGAAGTGAAGAGCGAGACAGAGAGAGAGATAGAAAAATAAGGAAATAGAGAGAGAAAGAGAGATAGCGAGAGTGAGATCGAGAGAGAAAGAGAGATCGAGATCGCTTTTTTGAGCAAGAACCATGCAAGGCTTCTGAATCTTTCTCAAGTTGCTCATCCATCTCCACATTATCTTCTCGCTTGGACATGGAGGCCCCGTCCGGTTTACAATCAGGTAGAAAACTTTCATTGGGATGAGAACTTCCATGGCTTGTGCATGTGGTGAAAAAAACACCAGGATGGGCATAATATCCTTGGAAAAACCTGTGCAAAAATTTTCAAACAGACGAAACATTACAAAAATGACAAAAATGGTCATGCTTTAATATATGATTCATCAAGTGCGGCATTGGAAAGCTTTCTCTGACAGGCTACCTTGGAATAGAGGCAGGTGGGTTCGTAGACAGAGAAGAAACTATGGAACTAAAAGAGGCAAAGGGGTTTTGCCTGCTACATGCATTGCCATGTACACCTGGGAGTGCACATATGTGTCTACCCATATAGGATTTGACCAATAAAGACGAGATTTTGACCCGGTGGTCCTGATCTCCGTACACCTCTGGACCGAGGTGTACGGAGATTGGGCAAGACTAGAGAATGCGAGGTAGTTTACATTGTGAGGAGTATACATTTATATATATTAAAACAACATTCATAATCATTGTAGATGGCAACGTCATCAACTAACATGGAGGAAAAGATTGCATGCTCGTGCACGCTCTGCAAGTATCAAATCTTGCGCAAGCGTAGGATATGTAATGAGCATGTGCACAAGTACGGAGAGTTTGCTAGAGAAACCGTACGGAATCTGCGATACGACTCCTACAGAACGGGCATTGATTTCCGCGACATAACACCTACATCTGAGAGAGAGAGAGAGAGAGAGAGAGAGAGAGAGAGAGAGAGAGAGAGAGAGAGAGAGAGAGAGAGAGAGAGAGAGAGAGAAAAGATTATGCTTGAAGGTCCGACCAATATAGAGCCACGGATGGAAGCAGAAAAGGGCTTACAGACAGAAGACGACGGCATGGAGGAGATGCTGGATGCCTTCTTCCAGACAAGCGAGGAGAACGCAAACGAAGCAGCACCAGAAGCCGTGCGCCTATCTCCTGAAGACATGTTGAGGAAGTTGGCACGTCAACCAATCTATGAAGGCGCCAAAATATATGTGCTTCGTACTTGTCTGGCGTTGGAGAGAGCAAAGAGCACACAGGAGCATCCGACCTTCTACAGCCTTCTACGACTGCTACGAGAGCTCAGAGGACTCCATATATGAGAGGTAGACTCGTTGCCATAAGTTTTTGATGCTTACCACTAACTTTTGTCGCAAAAACTAACCAAAACAAAGAAACAAGAGCAGACGGGGAAATGGGTAGAATGCTAGGTAGAGGCACAACCGCCTAATCAAACCATGCAAGAACCAATAGGTGGCTTACCCTAGTGTAGAAGATGAGTTCCTAACTCTCAAAGTACGAGAAAGAACAACTGAAAAAACCCTAGGTCAATAAAGCCTGCAAGCGGCAAACAGGAAAAAGTTGTCGAAACGACACAAAACTTCACAAGAAGCTTAACAACATCGAGGCAATGCAACCATGGAGTATCTCCAGGTTTGGACCACCAAAAGTGGGTCGAAACAATCGATTCGGCGGCAGACACACAAAGCGTCATTTTGGCATAACGGCCAAAATGGACGACCTATTGCCATGAAACTTCACAAGCAGCTTCAAATAGCCATCAATGATACATGTGTACAAGCAAAACCCAAGAGAAATCCGTTTCACTTACCAATGGTGAAAAAGATGCTTTTGGGCAACCAAATGGCTAAAGGTGGAAAAGAAAGAACCAAAGTCGAGTTCAACCACATTGACGGCTTCCCAATACCTCAAATGAGCTTGGGATGCAACTCTCGAGGAGAAAGATCGAGGAAAATCAACTCCAACACCAAAAAACGACTTCGGAGACTGAAATGCCTACAAAGGGGGCTTTTAACTAAACTGATGATTTTTAAGGTTGAAAACTAGTTAGTAGGGCTTAGGGCACTAGCACAAACCATGCTTTGCACAAAAAACACTTTTTATCAAGAAGAGACATAATACGCGTATGAGCATGATTTTCACATCATCTTGAACACATGAATGCATAGTCTCTTTCTATATGCCAACAACATCAAATGTACAAAGTATCATGAGATTTGGAGTTGAAAAACCACTTGGAAACTAAAAAAACGCAAAGTAGCAAAAAACCGACTTTTGGCCCTAAATTTGCCAAAATAGCTCCAAACTCAATGAAACTTTGTAGGATTGTTGTTCAACACATGCACAAGCTATCTGGAACCAAAAAGTACCATTTTGGCCAAAAAGACATCATAGGCGTATGATGTCACTTTGCACATACAGAGCCAAAATTGATCATTTCTCATCATATATCCATTATATATATCAAATACATGCCACATATGAAGTTTGGTACCATTTGGTCAAGGGGATCACTCCATTAGCCCAATTAGCGGAAAATCCTCTATTTAAAGCCTAATTTTGCCAAAATTCATCATACTCAACTTCAAGTCAAGATTTGAGTACACACAAGCCTTTACTATCATATGAGGAGCCCACAGAACCAATCTCATGCAAAAATGACACAAAAGATATCATACGTGTATGATGTCTCCAGAGCCAATTTTGGTCCAAACTATACCCAAATTTCATAAAATCATTGTCTAAGCCTATATAAAGCCAAATCCAAGCTTACAATGCAAAATGGTTCAATTTTACCCATAAAGACATCATACGCGTATGATGTCTTCCGATTTTTGCATTTCAGAGCTGCAACTACCACACAGAAGTGATCTACATGCCATTTGAGAGAAAACCATCAAGTTTTATCCAATTTGGATCACAAAATCCAATTCCCTCTCAATATCTTGCAAATAGCCTGAGCAGGACTAAAATGGCCATAACTTGACCAAATGGGACCCAAATTCAAATCCAGGCATATAGAATGAATGTATGCACTATCAACTACAAGCACAACCAATATCAAGCCATTTTGACACAAAAGACATCATACGCATATGATGTCTCCAACATGATTTTGCACCCAAATTGCACATTTTTCCACATGCATTGCATCCTTAGGCCCTGAATAGCTTATAATTCAATTTTTAAGTCATTTGGATAGTTAAAAGCTTAATTTCGGCTTTCAGTACTGAAAAAGACGCTAACTTCTGAAATTGGAGTTACAGGATCCATGGATTCGGGGAAGTCGTCAGCAAAGAGAAAGAGACCGACACTCAAGAAAGCAATAGCAAAAGCCGAGCCATTTTCTATTCCCCCAGAGACTCTCAAGCCGACAAAGACTTGGGTAGAAGAAGCAGTGTTAGAAGAACAGGGGATAAAGATATACCAAGGTACTTTCGGAGACCCACGGGGACAAACAGTGGATATCCCAATGATTCCCCAAGAACTGGTGGACTACAGCAGAATAGAGGAGATAAGCAGATACCTGGAAAGGGCAGATCTCCACAGTTTTTTCACTTCCAGACCATCAGGAGTAGACACTCAAAGAGTATATGAGTTGGCAACCACCATACAGAAAGACGAAAAGGCTACACTCATAGCCTTGGACGGGGAAAAGGTTGAAGTGGTTATCACTCCTCATCTCATTGAAGATGATCTGAAGATGCACAACAAAGGATGCCCAGTCAGAGAAAGACGGGAAGCCATGAAGTGTATGGGCCAAAGAAGCAAACTGCCACCTATGAAGACATGGCAGATCCGAGAGTGGCAAAGCTTTGCCGGCTCTACAACCAGTTTTTACACTTATGCAGCAAAAGGCCACAGAAGTATACCACACCACCACATGCTGTTGCCACAACAATCACTTGGGCAATAAAGAGCAACATCCCGAAGGAAGTCAATTATGCTCAGCACATTCATGAGAAAGTAACTGCTTTGTAGAACGAGAAGCCAAAGTACATTGGAGGAGCCGAAGTGTTGACTAAGATATCTTATGAAGCTATCGGAGCAAGGGACCAGTGTCTAAAGGCTCTTTCACAAAACCAATGGCTAAAAGAGATAGATGAAGATGAAGACCAGCCAGAGGTCACAAAGAGAGTTTCAACAAGGGCAAGGCAGAAACTAGAAATTGTTTCAGAGCCAGAAGAAGAAGAAGAAGACTAGCCCCTCGCTCCAAAGCAAACTAAGAGCCAGAAAGCCGCCAGAATGGAGAGGCTGATTGAACAGTTTAGAGACGAGTGAGCTTTAAAAGGATATTTTGAGGAAAAGTGGGTACCATACCCAACAAAAGTCGGAGCCAGCTCAACGAGACCAAATATTGATCAGTACGATCAATATATCAAGGCTTATGAAGAATCAGAAGCTATCTTGGAGCAGCAACCAGTCACAGCCATACACTGAAGCAGAATTTCAGCACCTTAAAGATGAATTAAAAAGAGGTGACAAGGGCAAGGGCAAGGTAGAGGAGCCAAGTCGTGAAGGAAAGGAAAAGAAAGTGGAGGAGACGACTACTGAAGTTGAGGTGGATGTGCTAGAAAAGCCCAAAATACAACAAGAGGAGAAGGCAACGGATCTAGTTCAAGAGAAGAAAGAGCAATATAATGCTCTAATAGACACAGGATATACTCAAGAAGAGGCCCTCAAGGTTGTGTATGGCATTGCCTTAGCACAAGAATAACGGAGAGGAACGGAGAGGAGGACCAAGAATCGATTCGACAGAGAGCAGAGGTTAGTACCTACGAAGGCAGAGGATGAGCTTGAAGATGAGGATGAAAGAGATATCCAGAAAGTGCATCAACTATTCCAGCCGATCAAAGCCCGATCAAAGACAATGAGAGACAGCAAAGAAGAAGCAAAAAATGAAAGAGATGGACTAATCCTCCAACTTGCTGATGCTTCAAGAGAGGTGGCCAGTGCACAAGAAGCCAAAGAAAGAATTGAAGATGAATTGGAAGCTACAAAGGACGAGCTCATTGAGCTACAAGAAAGGATGGAGCTGCAGGAGAGAACAATCCTAAGGCTTAGATCCACACCAAGAGCTAGCAGAGCAGGAGTAGAGCCAAAGGGAGCAATAGTCTCCGTTCTGGAAGATCAAATCCGGAGCTTGCAAAGAGAATTGCGGCTAGAGCAAGTGCAGAGATTACACATTGCGGAGGGCTCATTGGCTGTAGAAGGATTACTTACATCAGAGAACCAAGCACTAAGAGCGGAGAATGAGGCCCTCCGAAAGCAGCTCCAAGATCTGCAAGACATGATAAAAGATACAGAGGTTCAACAAGAAGAAACCGGTGGGGCAGCCGTGGAGCTATTAGAGACTGGGGAAGCCACAACTATTGAAGATCCATCCCCAGCACAAGAAGAGGCCACAACATCAAGACTTACTAAGGAGGAGGAAAACAAATTGCACGAGCAGATAGAGCAGGCAACAGAGGAGAGTGCAAAGGCAGCCATGGAGTGGGAAATAAGACTCCTGTTCTCCATCGGACTTCACGGGTTTGATACCAAGGTGCTGCAAGAACAGCGGATGCAACCTACATTGCCCCTTCCTCTACTAAAGTTTGAAGTGTTGAAAACAAAGAAAAGGCTAGAAGAGGAGCAGTATGTCGCGCTATACGAAGGCGACATCACAAAAGAGGAGGAATCAAAGAAGATAGTAGACTCCCAGTCGAGATGGAGGAAAGGGTGGTTGACAAAGTACCCAACCTACCTAATCTATTTGATGGAGGCACCCAAGGAAGTTAGAGAAGATGAAACATTCTATCCAGTGCCACGAGTCACGAGTTGACAAGAGCATGGCAAAATCACAGCAAAGAAGCCGAATTGGCTTAATTACCCCAAGATGCCAGGACCGAAGGTGGGAGAGAGAATAAGTAAGGCCTACATGGTGAACACCCTAACAGGCACCATTAAGCTCTTTACTGGCTCTCCTAATCTTTCGTGTCAAATGCTCAAAAAGATTTGCAGAACATTATTGGCTTGCATTGAAGTGTTCGTGCCGGATAAAGCTACCAGCTCAACATTGTTGTCAACGGCCGACACAGTGACAGATATGATGTATGATCTAGCCTTGCATCCATATCCAAAAGTATTACACCTCTTTTATCACAGAATCATGTTTATGCCGAGCTTCCACATGCAGGCCTTTGAGGAGGCATTCTACACTGGTTTCTTTACTCATGAAAGTAAGATATTCGTCCCTACACTGACCATTGGAAACCTGAGATACGAGTCACATCTTCAGATGCTGAAATCGACGGGACTCCACTCAAGACAAAGCAAGGATGTCATGTCAGGGACGACATGAACGCGGAGGGGGGGAGTGTTGAGCCGGAGGAACACACCTATACATTTTTGCTCACACTCATGTTTTTGTAAACACTTATTGTAATGAATGTCTTTCAGACATTTCATTTTTTTATGGAGCCGATTCATTGTAATTAGCGGGACTCAATTGAGTTTCCAGCTTGTATTCCCCAAGTAGTTTCACCTGCTTATGTAATTAGATTAGAGATGTTTCACACCTCCAAGGCTGAGGTAGAAGAGCCAATTTTTGTAAACCTAAGAGAACAATTTTGAATCATTAATCAAGGTGAGTTTTTGAGCGCCGTGACTTTGTCTGAGAGAGAGTGTGTGTGTGACAGAGAGATATTCTATCCTCTTGCTACACGAGCTACGGAGCTGTCGTTGGAGAAGCAACACTGTCATTGTGTTAGCAACGGCGAGAGCTACGCACCGATACCAAGCGTGCGTGCATTCGGCTTCTACGCGAGGTGACCTCCCACGAGCTTCTATGTGAGTTTTCTCCCTACCTGTGTGTCGGAATTGAGCGTGCCATATATCTATAGAACTGCAGCGAGTAGAGCTACACATTAGTACCATTGGAGTCGAGATTTGGTCACCTGTATTTTTCGGCCTGTCTTCATACGCGTTTACTGCACGGAGTGGTTACAGGTTGAGATTGTATTGTAGATTCAAAGGGTATTGTCCTTACCTAGTGTAGAGACCTCCCTTTGAGTTTGAGGCTGATTCGATGACTCTAAATCATGTTTCAGATAGCATTCGTTCGTAGTACGGATTTCAGTCACTTGTGTATTTGAGAACTTAGATTTGATTTCCTTGGTAGTGATTGTCATTAGAAGGTCGAGTAGGTGATTTGACACCCACCTATTTGTTTCCATGCGCCTGTGAGTCAAGTTCCATCCTTGTCTGACATTTTTGTTTGTCGGTTGAGTTCTCGCTATCATAGCCACCGCTAGCGGCGCTCACTGTCTTGTCCAACCATGCCATTGTAGGGAATTCAGGTAGAGGAGCGAGATAGTCTGGCAAGGGTAAGCCTCTAGTCGTTCGACTTCGCCTGAAATCCTGTCGCTCTAGATTGCGTCTTCCTTTCTCTTCTTCGTACCTTTCAAGCCATTTTTGCATCGGCACTGAATTTAGTATACAGAACTTCATGATCTTTTCTCGCATGGCCAGGTTCATTTTCTTTGGCACCCCTTGCCCTTGCGGCTCCTCTCCCACCAGTCTTGCATCCTCCTCATCGCTCCACAGTCGAGGCATTTCTCGGTCATAAATGGATAGAAATTCGGTCGTCAATACAAGAGACTCTTGCACCAGCCATCCTTCTGCCATGCTCCCCTCTGGACGCGCTTTTTGGCGAACAAAACCCTTAAGTGTTTTCATGAACCGCTCTAGAAAGAACATCCAATGGCTGTGGATTGTACCAGCCACTGCAACCTCATCTACTACATGGACGAGCAAGTGCATTTGGATAGTTAGGCAGCTCATGGGTAGATACTTCTCAATCATGCAAACTGCCTCCATGGAGTTAGCCCTTGCGACTGCAATAGATTCCTCCCGTATCTCCTTGGAAGAGATCCACCGCACTAGCTCTGAAATCTTGTATATGCAGGTCTGCACTTCCTCCGTTAAACACCCCTTGATCGCAATTGGAAGAATGAATTGCAAGAGCTTATGCCAATCGTGCGATTTCCTGACAGTTGATCGTCACGGGTGAATGCTGTCTTGAGACATCGCATATATCTTGTTGGCGTCCTGAACTCTGAAATCACCCTTTTCACTTGTCGCTCTTTGTTTTTTAGCAATACCCATGGCGCTCTTGGAAGTTTTGTTTAACCAGCTGCATTGGTGAAAGGCCACAGCTCTTGCATCTTTCCAACCGACTGCAAATCATCTCGTGAAGCTCGATTGTCTTTCATTCCCATGATTGTCTTCCAGAGGAGCTCTCCCACATTCTTGAATATATGCATTGGATCCAGCAAATGGTTAATTAGTAGATCACCCCAGTACGGCAACGTATGGAGAATGGACAAACGTTTCATTCCTGGAACAGGTTGCTCCCATCAGCGACGCCACTCTTGTACATGCATAGGACGACATTCGACGCGACCAAGCTGGCCTTCGCGCAAGTGATGGCCATCTGGAAGATAACGGTGGTGGCCTTGATAAATTGTCTTTCAAAGAGAGGTAGAATAGCGCACATCCAAAGACTGCCCGCAAATTGGACATGCATTGTATCCCGAAGTTGTTAGTCCTGCATATATCAAAGCATGAATCAGGCCAAGGCAAAGGGCTTGCGAATAGCGAGAATTTTGTAAATCAATAACCATTACTAGAATCTTCTCCGTATCTTGGCCAATCATGCATAGTCCACATAAGAAGTCCATGGATCCTTGCATGTTTTTGTCCTACTAGTTCAACCGCATTTGCTATGTCGATCCCATGCCATAACTCCTGGAGCTCGTCAACTAGTGGAGCTAGATAAACATCCATGTTTTTTGCCTTGAACTTACCAGGTACAATCAAGCTTAAGATGAATGCATCGAGCTCCATCACGCGAGGAGGAGTCAGATGGATATCGCAGAGGTATCTATGAAGTACTGAATGATCTTGAAGCTTCAGGAGAGCCTGTAGACTGGGAGGCCTTACAGTCTCGCTGATCGCTTGAGGTGAGACGTTAATATGTGTGAGTTGATTTAATTAAGTCAGTATATGTGAAGTAATATCAATAGTAATTTTGTGAGTTTTCCTATGTGCAGGTTGCGACGCCTAGTCATTAGTGGACCAGATTTCATCTATATGCTTTGTGAGACACAGACACGCTTCTGTGTCTCTTTTTTGTACAAACAGTCAGTGTTCAGACAGTTATTGTTTCCCTTATGGTTATGATTATTGTCATTGTCATTGTATAGACAGTTATTGTTTCTCTTTCTGGTTATGCTTATGGTTATTGTTAATTTTGTTTATGGTTATGGTTATCTGCATTATGGTTTTGATCAAAGTGGTTATAGCCGGTTATGCTTTTAAGTTATGGTTATGGTTCATTATGGTTATGCTTTTAAGTTATGGCTATGCTTTTCAGTTGGTACAGTTGTCTTTCATTGGCCTTAAATCTCATGTGAGATCCTACATGGATAGCATGTAGGAGGCGTATACATGATATGGTTTTTTTTTAAAAGTTTATGTAAAAACAAAGGGAACTCTGCCGAAATTTTTGCGCGCGGGAGCATGGTTGATATTTTGGTGCTGCTCGCTTTCTTGGGCAGAGGGCAGGAAGTCTGGCTATGGCTGTGTCCATCTTTTAACTGGGCACAGGCCAGGCTACCTGCCCTCTGCCCAAGAAATTTTTTTTCTGCTATGGTCGTCGCTATGCGCGTCGCTATGCGCGTCGCTATGCGCATCTCTATCAGCGTCGCTAATAGCGACTGGTTTCACAGCGACGCATATAGCGACGTGCATAGCGACGGGCATCGTCGATATATGTGTCGATAACACCTTCTTTTGTTGTAGTGTCTATGATAGTCTTGATGCAAAATTTGATGTGTGACCTGAAAAAAACTTTCCCAAAATTCATCCGAGGTCTAGTGCACACCGATGACCAAGCAATCAACCCGGGTCAGGTCCCCCTCCCCCTAAATATGATACCCCCTTCCTTATTTTTAAGCTTGAGGGATAAATTATTGGGGGCCTGCCCCTAACTTATATTCTTATTTAACTTGTAAAAAAATACCCCCCCCCTGCAGGTACGATAAGTTTTCCATGGTGAATCCCCCGGGATGCCTCCTCACTTTCTCTGATTTTTGTGAGCTTCGGCGAGCATTCACAGCTCGACAAATATTTTAGGAGAGCTCAGATTTTTTATTTGGACTCATTTTGGGCTCCGTTTCCACTACAGACAGGCTTGCACAGGCAATTTCATCATTTTATGCATAATTTTTATTAGTGTCATTTTCTGCATAGCAGGTGGCTTACACTCTTCTACGGTTTGTGCTATATAGCACGTGTTGTTCCTGCTTCGTTTCTCCTCTTTTTGGGCAGTTTTCACATCAGGTGCAATATTTACCATGGCTGACAACAACATAGACGTGTTCAAGATGTTTGCTGTTGAGGACATGTTGGATGGGGACAACTACCCTATGTGGGTTTATATGATGCAACAATTTCTTGTGTCAAAGGGCGTCCTGGTTCTGAGGATGTAGGTGATGTTGAGGATGTGGCACGTCTTGCTGCAAGGATTGTTGCTGCTAGAGTTGTTTTGCCTACCACAAAACAATCGCGTTGGGATGTAAAGGATGCACAGGCTCATGCATTAATTGTGCTATATGTGAAGCACACCATTGCTCCTCACATTCGTTCAGCAAAATCTGCAAAACAGGCTTGGGATATTTTGGCTGGTCTTTATGCAAGTCTTAATGAGGCTAAAATTGCTTTGCTGTGTAAAGAGCTAGAGTTGAAGATTATGCATGATGAGGAAGATGATATGGACACTTTCCTTATTGGTGTCAAGGATATCAATGAGCAACTTATGTCAGTAGGTGAAGTCATTTCAGACAGTTCCCTTGTGCAGACTATTCTTGATGCCTTACCAGATTCTTACCAGACTTTTGCCAGTACTTGGAGACTTATGACCCAAGGAAATCCTGAAGTTGTCAAGTTTGATGCATTATGCACATTGCTGTTGCAAGAGTCACTTTTCAAAAAAAAAAAGGACTAGACAGCATGCAGTTGAACATGCTTTTATTGCTTTTGAAAGAAAGGGTGATAATAGCAATGCAACCACTTCTTATGGTTCCGCTGTGAGTGGAAAAACTTCTACTCCCAATGCTTCTGCATGCTGGTAGCACTTCGTCTGGCAATTCTGGTGATAAGGGAAAAAAGAAGACATGTTGTCATTATTGTAAAGCTAATGATCACTTGATCAAGCAATGTCCTAAGCTGAAGGCCAAAGAGGCTAAGAAGAAAGAGGGTGGTTCCACTGCAAATCCTCGTTCCACTACAAATGCAGCCATTGTGGAGTCTTCTATTAAAGGAGACTGTGATGTTGATGGTGATGCAGAATGGGATTTTAGTGCAGAGTGCAATTACAATCCTGATGTCCATGATGCATGCATGTCAATTCTTGCATATTCACATGTATGGTATTTCGACAGTGGTGCAAAGCACATTACCTCATATCGTGAATTGTTCACGTCTCTCGAGTCTGTCCCTCATGGTTGGAATTTAGTCACTTGTGCCAACAATGCCTCTTATCCGGTTCAGGGAGTTGGAAAGATTGTGCTTACTGCTGCAAATGGCAGTTCTTTCACACTTCTTGATGCACTTTATGTACCTGGGATTGTTGACAGACACTATAGGTTGGTCAATCAAATAGTCAGATTTGTTGGTCAATCAGATTGGTTGGTCACTCAGATTTGTTAGTCATTCAGTCAGATTTGTTAGTCAATCAGATTATTTTGGTCAGTCAGATTTGTAGTGACTCAGATGTTGGTCAGTCGGATTTTTGTCAGTCAGATGTTGGTCAGTCGAATTTTGGTTAATCAGATTCTGTTAGGCTTAGTCAGATTCTGTTAGGAAGCTATAAATTGTAATGTTGTTGGGCAGTTTTACGACGAGCAATACACAAGTCAGTTGTACGAGTCTCTCTCTCTTTTTCTTGCTCTCTCTGAATCTTTCAAGCATGCAGTTTTGAGAGTCATCTCTCTGTTTTTCCATGTTGAGGGTGTATGCCCTCAACACATTGGTGATCATGGTGTTATAGTGATGAGAACTCACGTTTTTTCTGTGCTGCTAAGATGCGTGTGCTGGAGTGCAAGGTGCAAAAGATGGTTGGTGTGTGCGCAATGCTGAAGCGCAGGTTGACTCGGATACTTTTGAAGCTGCCAAGAAGATGTTTCAGAACAGAGGGTGTGCAGTAGTCATCACTGAAGGCGTACACCTGGAAGTGTGGCTGCAGGTTCCCGATAGATAAGTTGCTATCTTGTTTTTGCAGAGGAGCCAATCAGCGCAAACATTTCTGTTTTTCATTATGGTTATTGTTCGTTTAGTGATTCAGGAGGGTGTTCATGTTCAGAAGGATTTCTATCTATTGTGTTCATTATCAGACTTGGAGACTTCTCTATTCAGAGTCAGCAAGATTCCAATGTCAAGAATGTCATGAAGAATCTGACAAGGCGTTATTGTAGTAAGTGGGTTGGTAGAGGAAGATCTGATCTTAAACAGAGTGCTGAATATGGAGTGGATGAGATCAATGTTGACATAAAGAGGTTTCAGAATGAACGAGACAAAGGAGTTGCAAAAAACATGATTAAAGACATGGATTCAGATTGTTGCAGAAGTGTTGAAATTGCAGATGTAGTCACAGATGCAGTTGCAATAGCAACTCTGATGTTGAAATTCCAAAATTCACTACAGTCCGGAATTCAGTTTTTGTTGAACCTGAATAGGTGGTAGAGTCAGTTGTTGATGTAGTACAAAGTGTGAAAAGAATACGAACTGCATTGAAGCATTGACATCCAGTTTTTCTGGAAGCTGATTCAAGAGAAGACTTTGTTGCAAGGACGAAGTGATCCGACGGAGACATACCAGGCAAAAGACCGGATGTACTACCTGGAGACATAAAGCCTGCAAGAAGCGAAATCTTGGACAGTTTATGGAGGAATCTTTTGGTGAACCAATGCCAACTGTTATCATTATGTTTTTCCCATCTATTTTATTCTCATATCTTTGTAATCCTATGACTCCAATCTTTGTAATACTCTGCCATGTTATAAGGCATTTGACTCTGATCAAGGGATGTGTGGATCCGAGTCGGATTTCTGAGAAATCCACCACCGGGCTGTGCCATGTGTTGACAGACACTATAGGTTGGTCAATTAGATTGGTTGGTCACTCAGATTTGTTAGTCATTCAGTCAGATTTGTAGTCAATCAGATTATTCTGGTCAGCCGCATTTGTAGTGAGTCAGATGTTGGTTAGTCGGATTTTGGTTAATCAGATTCTGTTAGGCTTAGTCAGATTCTGTTAGGAAGCTATAAATTGTAATGTTGTTGGGCAGTTTTACGACGAGCAATACACAAGTCAGCTGTACGAGTCTCTCTCTCTTTTTCTTGCTCTCTGTGAATCTTTCAAGCATGCAGTTTTGAGAGTCGTCTCTCTGTTTTTCCCTGTTGAGGGTGCCCTCAGCAGGGATCAAGAAGAATCTTTTGTATGTACCTACACTTGCTAGACTTGGACTTGTAGTCAAATTTGTGGATGAGAGATGTACAATTCATGACCTCAATTTTGGTGATGAAATTGTTTCATCTAGGCTTTTGTGTCGTGGGTTGTATAAGCTCACTTTGTATGACAAGTGTGGACAAAATTTTGCAATTACAGTTGCAGATTCAAGGGCTATTTCAGATGCAAAACTTTGACATGCACGTTTTGGTCATCTGAATTTTGCCAGTTTGCTACGTTTGCAGAAATTTGATATGGTTGCTTCTTTTCCACCTCTTGAAGCACCTGTCAAACATGTTTATGAAGGCTGTATTTTGGGTAAGATGCAGCATTCGAAGTTTCCAAAGGATGGTTTAGTTAGGGCCACATGCAGGTTGTAGCTTGTGCATAGTGATGTTTGTGGGTCCATGCAAACTCCATCCTTGGGCAATTACCTTTACTTCATGACTTTAGTTGATGATTATTCTAGGCATGCATGGGTATTTCCGCTTAAAGAGAAGTCCGAAGTTTTTATGTGCTTCAAATATTTTTTGGCTATGGCTAAAAATGTCTCGAAATGTAATATAGACACCCTTCGAGGGGAGGAGTATATGTCTCATGAATTTAATGCATTTTTTTTGGCTAGTCTTGGGATAAAACACCAATGTATTGTGCCTTATACACCTCAGCAAAATGGTGTTGCTGAGAGGAAAAACAGGTCACTTACAAAAATGGCACGATGTATGGTCAAAAATCAAGCTTTGCCACATTCTTTTCGGCTTGAGGCCATCGTGTGTGCCACTTGTGTACTAAACAGGTGCTACAAAAGCTTTGCAATCTATTACTCCATATGAAGCATGGCATGATAGAGAGTCTTCTATTGAGCACATGTGTGTTTTTGGTTGTTTGGCATATGCTTTGGTGCCATAAACACAGCACAAAAAATTGGATGATAAGGATGTCAAATGTATTTTTGTTGGTTATAGTGCTAAAAGCAAAGGTTATAGGTTGTATCATCTGCAAACAAAGCGTATTTTAGTTTCACGAGATGTAGTGTTTGTGGAAGATTCTACTTAGCCCTTGTTGTCATGTACTAGAGACAGTAATGTAAGATCACAGGACATTTATGACACTTTGTTGCCTCTTTTCAGTGGTGGAAATATGAATATAAATTCCAATGAGGAAAATGTACGACCTATGGGGGTTTCTAAAAATGTTGCAGATCAGCCTATTACTGATGCAGACGTACATCATGTACTTGATGAGGAAAGGGCTGAAAATGAGCAGGCTAGAGGTATGTCAAAATGGCTGGTGCATATATTGCATGACAGTAAATTGGATGCAGCTTTGTCTAGTCATACTTGTTCGAGCTCTCGCCATGCATCTTATGCAATAGATTGTTATGCTGGTTGTGTATAACTTACATGATGTTGAGGAACCTTTGCCTTGTGATGAAGCACATAATTCAAAAAATTGAATGACTGCCATGCAATCAGAATATGATGCACTTATAGAAAATGACACATGGACTTTATGTGATTTTCCTACTGCAAAAAAGGCCATTGGTACGAAGTGGTTTTACAAGTTGAAACGCAAGCCGGATGGTGAGATTGATTGCCATAAGGCTCGACTTGTTGCAAAGGGTTATGCACAGTAAAAAGGCATAGATTATGAAGAGACTTTTGCTCCCACTATTCTATTGTGCACTGGCAGCTCATTTAGGTTGGGATGTACATCAATCAGACATTATTACTGCTTTCTTGAATGCTGACATATTTGAGGAAGTTTATGTAACACAGGTTTTGTCAAGAAAGGACAAGAGGACAAAGTGTGCAGATGTAAGAAGGCTTTGTATGGGTTGAAACAATCTTCTCGTGCTTGGTATGAGAAAGCTGACACTCATTTGGTCAAACAAGGCTTTTGTAACAATCAAACAGAAATCACATTGTACGTAAAGCATGAGGGTGATGTACTTCTCATTGTGATTCTTTATGTAGATGATTTCCTTATCACTGGACCAAATGAGAGACATATTACCGAATTTAAGGCTGATTTGAATGCTACTTTCAAGATGAAAGATTTGGGGCTGCTGCATCATTACTTGGGTATACAGTTTAAGCAGTGTGATGGTGGTATGGCCTTGTGTCAAAAAAGTTACATAGAGACATTGCTATGTAAGTTTGGACTTGAGGATTGTAAACCTATTGCCACTCCCATGGAAATAGGTTTGAAATTGAGTCGTCATGATGCTGGTGATTCTGCTGATATCCCTCTTTACCAAACTTGGATGCCTCATTTATGTATGCAACACGAGGCCGGATATTTAGTTTGCAGTCTCACAAGTCAGTAGATTTATGCATAGCCCAAGGTCTAAGCACTGGCAGTCAGTCAAGAGGATTTTCCACTACCTTAGTGGAACTTTACATCTTGGCTTGTTTTATCCCAAGGGGGGATCATTGCCACCAGACTTACATGCTTTTCCGGACTTAGATTGGGCTGGTTGTTTTGACACGCGAGTGTCCACAAGTGGTTTTTGTTTCATGCTTGGTAGTTCATGTATATCATGGTTGAGAAAGAAGCAACCTACTGTGGCCACTTCTAGTTGTGAGGCTGAGTACAGGGCAGTCTTCATAGCTACGGTTGAGTGTGTATGAATGGCTCAGATGCCTTATGACTAATTTGGGTGTTGGATAGGACACTGCCAACACTATCTACATTGACAGTTAGAGTGCATTGGCAATTGCGAGGAACCCAGTTTTTCATGCTCGCACAAAGCACATTGAGGTGCATTACCACTATGTCAGGGAGAGGCTCTCAGCAGGAGAGATCAGCTTGGTTCATGTGCCAACACAGGACAACCTTGCAGATCTTTTCACAAAGGCATTGTCTCGTGAGAAGCTCGAAGCTTTCCACAAAGATTTGGGCTTACTCCCCTTTGTGGATTGATAATGTCCTCAGGGCATGGCACTTCCTTTTACTTATGTGCCAGCTCTCGTTCACCGCATCACTCCAGGGGGAATTTGTTACCATATACATGTGGTAGTGATGTGTGTGACCACACTAGGACCGCCGGGGCATTTTTTCCCTCTTTAGGAGGTTTCCCCCCCCTTTGCATTGTATATACGCCCATCACTCTAGGGATATCTATCTTTCCATTGCACACTAAGTAACACACTCTCTATTGTGTGCCTTGAGCTTCCTTCATCTTCTCCAAGTTGTGTCTGTTTCCCTGTAACCGTAATTCCAACAAAAGTGTCTACCAAGAAGTCTTGTCACTGCTTTTCAGTAGTCTGGTGCTACCTTAGTGGCACTTTACATCTTGGCTTGTTTTATCCCAAGGGGGGATCATTGCCACCATACTTACATGCTTTTTCGAGCTCAAATTGGACTGATTGTTTTGATATGTGAGTGTCCACAAGTGGTTTTTGTTTCATGTTTGGTAGTTCATGTATATTATGGTTAAGCAAGAAGATCTTTTCACAAAGGTATTGTCTCGTGAGAAGCTCGAATCTTTGGGCTTACTCCCCTTTGTGGACTGATCATGTCCTTAGGGCATGGCACTTCCCTTTACTCATGTGCTAGCTCTCGTTCACCGCATCACTCCACGGGGGATTTGTTACCATATACATGTGGTAGTGATGTGTGTGAACACACTAGGACCGCCGTGGCATTTTTTCCCTCTTTAGGAGGTTTTTTCCCCCGTGCATTGTATATACGCCCATCACTCTAGGGCTATCTATCTTTCCATTGCACACTAAGTAATACACTCTTAATTGTGTGCCTTGAGCTTCCTTTGTTTTCTCCAAATTGTGTGCGGTTCTCTGCAACCCTAATTTAAACACAAATGATATGAGATTTGGTGTATGTGCTCAACACAACATGTAGAAGATGGGTATAATGTTAAAAGTTCAAAATTGATTCCAAAATCATCCCTCAGACATCATACGCGCTGTCGTGCAGCTCCGCTCCCATGCTAAGAAAGATGCCGAAAAAATGCACATCAAGTTTGTTTGAAGCTTGCATGATTAATGAACAGTGATTAGGGCCTGGTAACAGGCCAAGTTTGATGCTGAATGTATGTCAAATGCGCCTGAAAGGGCCAAAACATGCCTTAATGATGCTAAAAAGTGCTATGCTTGAACTAGACACGGATGGGATATTATGACCTAAAGCTGCAGTTCTTGAAGTGCTCTACCGGCCTATCTTTACGGCTCGTCGATTGGAGCTACGGTGAAGAAGTTATGACAGTTTAAAGTTCAAGTCGAATGCAGATCCATACCGGATTGGGCAACTGCAGATGAGGTCACATAATTGAAATGAATGCACAGGCCTGAAGTGCTCACTTCATGGAGAACATCGGTCTTTTCAGAACAGTGATCGGAGTCCCGGTCGCCAAGATATTAGCCGCCATTAAAGATTCACCGGGGGCCGGCTTCGTACCAGTTTGGTCCGCTCAATCGGGGTGCCATCTGGGATTTTTATAGCCTCATCAGGGTTTGTACGCATTTTATGAAGTTTGAGAGGTCTACAGGGATTTATGGCTCGTTAGAGAGAGTTCGGCTTGATCAAATAATACGGCTTGAGGCCGGTGACAGTTGTTGCTGGCACTGCTGAGCTAGATAATTTTGGCATTATTTGAGAAGCTGGTACAAGCAATTAACAAGGGACTGCCTTTCGGTAAGTGCAATCACCTATACGTATATCTTAGAAGCATGTGGCATTATTCGAGACGCTATGGGCAATAAAATTCATGGGGATATTGTTAGTTAAGGACTATTGGAGGAAGATGGCGTGCTTGGCAAATTTTTGATATTCACTTGCAATAGACAGTGCCTTGCCCGATAATGCATGCCAAATGTGATGCCTACCTTGGATGAAATGTATGCAAAAAGGGTGGCCCTTTAAGGGCCACCCGCCCATAACCTTAAGAGGAGAAGGGCCACCAAAATAGTAAAAAGGGGTTTAGTATGAAGGCAAAAGAGAAAAGCATGGCAAGTAAGGGCTGGCAGTGAGCAGAAGACGAACGAGGAGAAGAAGCGCTCATGGCGGCCACTGGAAAACTCATACGAGGGTGCGAAAGAAGCAAACATTGATTAGCATGCCATGGTGCAACATTTTGGTCCCAATCCGGTTGGTTTCTGCGCCGCTCCATCCAGTCACCTGCCATGTCATCAAGATGGGTTCCGTGCCACATCAGTCACGTTGCCGTGACTGATGGGCCGAGGCAAAAATAACAAGAGGGGGGGGGGGGGGGGGGGGGGCTATCCACAAAAGGGCATGGCATGAGGGCAATAAGAAAAGAAGAGAAGGAGTCACAAAGGGAGCTTGGCAAGGGCGGAAGGGAGAACGAGGAGGAAGCAATGGCTCTCTCTCTCTCTCTCTCTCTCTCTCTCTCTCTCTCTCTCTCTCTCATGCTTGAGAGCAAGTCGAGGAGGTAACCTTGGCTTGACGAAGGAGACTGGAGGCGGGAATACTCTATGAGAGTAGGGTTTGCAAAGAAGTTGGAGGGAGAAGAGGCTCACCATCTTGGCTCTCAACCTCAAGGAGGAGGATCCCTCTTTCTCTATCTCTCTCTCTCTCTCGTGCATATAAAGCTAAGTGTTCGAGGAAGGCAGAAGGGTAATAGACGAGAGAACAAAGAGGAACCGGGGAAGATTTTCTCGCTCTCAAACAGAAGGCAAAGACTATCTCTCTCACTCTCGGCTCATCGTTGGCTATTACAAAGCATCGAGAGGCAAGGCAAAGGCTATCTCTCTCACTCTCGACATCAAGCAGAAAGAGAAATATCTCTCTTTGACGGCACAATAGGCAATTCAAGGAGTTGGAGTAGAAGTCGTAGTAGCTGAAGCCGGAACCGGAGTCTAAGCAAAGATATAAGCAAAAGTCTGGAACTTACTGATGGTAATTGAAGCAGTGAGCAGAATTTAAGGTTGCAGAATCCAAGGGTAGATGAAGTAGATAAAATGATAGGAGGAATTTTTCGTCACCGTCATCAGCTAAAGATTGATTAATCATTCTGTTAAACTCGGTGTCGTTAACGGCCCGATTAATCCTGTAGTAGATGGGAGCTTAAACTCCTAGTTAGGAGATGATCTAAGTGACGGTGCTGTTAACAGCCCGCCTTGGCTAAGGACTAAGTTGTACTCAAAGTAATATTCAATTAATTGATGATTGCGGTGATTGCCAGAGCTGTCAGTGTCTCTTGTTCTCTCTCTTTCACACTTCCCACAGCCAGAGGCCCGGCGCCTCCCGGCTCACGTAGCGAACACATATCCCCGACATCTTTGGTGAACACGATGCGAAACGAGACGGGGTGGGAGGTAAAGATGGAGAATTTAGAGCAGATGATGATATTTATTGCAGAATTAAGTGCAAACGGTTTTGATGATAAGTCAACAGTTCTAGATTTTTCGAAGATGCTTCAATTGGTTCAAGGATATTTGCTTGAAATAGAGACCGTAAAGAAGAAAAATCATATGGATGCAGCTTTAGATGTAGTATATGACGAGAGACGACTTTTTGATGGATACGATCCATAGGGCTACCTTGAGTGCTATGAGCTGGAAACCAAGGTAAGAGGGATACCAGAAGAGATGATGATCAAATCTTTTGAGCAGTTAGTGAGTTCAAATGTGAAGGAGCAAATTCAAGAAGTTACCAAAGCTTGCAACGATGATTGGGAGTATTTCAAAGAAGCTATTATGCAAGTACGTTATGATCAGTATGAAGGCTATCAAGAACAGAGTTCAAGTCTACCAGACTACGCAGATATTCGAGGACAAGTATGATCAAAGTTAGAAGCTGTGATTGATGAGTTTATTGTGCAGGATGCTACTTTTTTGCAGGCTAATGATGAAGACATAGTTGAAACTGTGTATGCAAAGTTTGGTTTTGCATATGTTGTGCATAAAGTAGAAGTCTTTGAGGGTGAGGCTTTATAGCTTCAAGATATAGAAGGTAAATTTTTCAAAGAACATATGCCTGTAGTACGAGAGGAAAAGAAATTAGGGGATCAAAACAACAAAGTGGCTAAAGCTCAGAAAGAAATTGTGCAGGTGAATGAGTGTAGCCATGTTCAAGTAGACATGCAGGAAGATTCAGTTACAACTGGATATGTTGGCTATTGAACCAGAATTAGAGAAAAAAAAAATTGGTACAGATTCTACAATAGAGGTGATTTAAGATAGTGGTACAGGTTCTGCCAAAGAGTTGATTAATGATACAAATATTATATGTCAAAGCCGGGCTGCTGTTGACAGCAGCAAGACCATGAATTTTGGTATACCAGATTTACCGAATTTGGATGTACCAGATTTTGAGGACTTGGCTAAGCAAGAGTATGTGCTTGATTCAGAGGGGGTGCAGACTCCTTCATTGAAAAGCTTTTGTGAAGCACAACTACCAAATTGGGAAATTGATCTTGAACGTGATTATGATGATTCTCAGGGGGTGCAGACTCCTTTGACATGCTTCTGTGACCTAGAGCTACCGATCTGGCAGACTGATCTTGAATTTGCTGGTGATTTAGAGAGGGAGCAAACTTCTTCTCTAGAAAGAATTTGTGACACAGGGCTCACACTATGGCAAGATGATCATGAACTTGATGATGCTGATTCTGAGGGCGTGCATAGTGAAGTGCAATCTCTTGATGTTGAATATGATTGGTTTCATTGTGCCGATGATACAAACAGGGTAGTAGATGAAATTTTCAATGTGCATGCTGAACTTTGTGCTACAGAAGTGCAAAAATATCTGGCTGAGGGTGAAAGACTTGAAGAGTAGTTTACTGCAGATGCGTTTAGTATGCATGTCATATGTGAAAATCCTCGTTTATTGCAGCAACCTGAGATGTACAGGATTGAGGAACCTTCTCAAGCGGTGGACCTAGATCTTATGTTCTTATTGGATGAAGCTTTGGAAGGGTTCTCAAACACATATGCTAAGGATACCAATCAATCTAGATTCATGCATGAGCCAGTTTGTTCAGATTCAGCAGATGATGAGCTTATGCAGTTATTAGATTATGCACTGATTGATTTTGAGCCTCTACGAGATAGAGAATTGTTTTCTGATGCATCTTTTGAGCCTAATGAAGAAAGCTTTAACATAGACTTGATGTATTCAGATATGCATGATTGGGATTCCAATACTAGTGAGAGTGAAGGTGCACTGCCAATGATTTTACCTGTGATTGATGAACAACAATTGGATGATCCAGTTGCACAGGGGATATGGCAGTATCTGATGCTACCTGATGCAATATGGGATCTGACATTACCCTATGATGTAGGGGATTTTGAGCTAGCTTTTGACCCAAGAGGTGACAGATATATGCATGGTCCTGAGCAATTGCCTTATATGCCATATGACCCAGGCGGTTTGTATGAAGATTTGTGGGTTAATGTATGTTTATGCTGTAATGATTGGAAATTCTTGTATTTTCCCTATAATCCTGGAGGATGGTGCAAATTTTTTAAAGGAATTCTCACAGTGGGACAAATGATTGGTTTCTCGTTTGATCCCGGGGGCTATTAAAGTGCGAGTTGCAGATTTGAAGGGTACCAGTTATCTATTGTAGCAGGTTTCATGGTACAAAGTTTTGTTTTCTAGATTTATGCTGAGATGGAAGAGTTTTGGTTATGCATTCAATAAGCTTACATGGCTAGCTTCCAGTTTATAGTATCTTCACATCTTTTGAGATGGTTCTGCTACTACCAGAACTTGAGGTAAAGGACTTGACGGCCATTCTGTGTGCAGACATAGTAAGGCATACTTGAGCTTGACAAGGTTCCTTAAAGAAAGCTTAATGGTCAAGCCGTGTGCATCATTAACTGGAGCACTTTAGTCTGGCGGGGTTCAATAAACAAGTTATCCATGATTGAATGCTTTGAAGATACTGTAGATACAGTTCCAAGATTTTTGATGGGCAGCTACCTAATGATTAAGCTAGAACATTGATGATAGGGTATAAACCTTATTTCATTTTTAAAATTTTTACCAATTATGTAAGTCTGATGATGGCAAAGAGCTTAAGGTACCTGTAGCAGATGCAGATTGAAGTGCTATTGGCACAGGCCGGAGGCTGTGAAGGTTCAGAGGGGGTGGATGTCATGCACCTCCGCTCCAATGCCAAGAAAGATGCCAGAAAAATGCACATCAATTTTGTTTGAAGCTTACATGATTAATGAACAGTGATTAGGGCCTAGTAACAGGCCAAGTTTGATGTTGAATGTATGTCAAATGCGGTTGAAAGGGCCAAAACATGCCTTAATGATGCTAAAAAGTGCTATGCTTGAACTGGACACGGATGGGATATTATGACCTAAAATTGCAGTGCTTGAAGTGCTCTACCGGCCTGTCTTTATGGCTCGTCGATTGGAGCTACGGTGAAGAAGCTATGACAGTTTAAAGTTCAAGTCGATTGCAGATCCATACTGGATTGGGCAACTATAGCTGAGGTGACAGAATTGAAATGAATGCACGGGCCTGAAGTGCTCACTTCATGGAGCGTGTCGGTCTTTTCAGACCAGTGATCGGAGTCCCGATCGCCAAGATATTTAGCCGTTAAAGATTCACCGGGGGCCGGCTCCGTACCAGTTCGGTCCGCTCAATCGGGGTGCCATCTGGGATTTTTATAGCCTCAGCAGGGTTTGTATGCATTTTATGCAGCTTGAGAGGTCTACAAGGATTTATGGCTCGTCAGAGAAAGTTCGGCTTGATCAGATACTACGGCTTGAGGTCGGTGACAGTTGTTGCTGGCACTGCTGAGCTAGATAATTTTGGCATTATCTGAGAAGCTGATACAAGCAATTAACAACCGAGTGAAAAAGGGAATGCCTTTCGGTAAGTGCAATCACCTATACGTATATCTTAGAAGCATGTGGCATTATTCGAGACGCTATGGGCAATAAAATTCACGAGGATATTGTTAGTCAAGGACTATTGGAGGAAGATGGAGTGCTCGGCAAATTTTTGATATTCACTTGCAATAGACAGTGCCTTGCCCGATAATGCATGCCAAATGTGATGCCTGCCTTGGATGAAATGTATGCAAAAAGGGGTGCCCTTTAAGGGCTGCCGGCCCATAACCTTAAGAGGAGAAGGGCCGCCCAAATAATAAAAAGGGTTTTAGTATGAAGTCAAAAGAGAAAAGCATGGCGAGTAAGGGCTGGCAGCGAGCAGAAGACGAAGGAGGAGAAGAAGCGCTCATGGCGGCCAGGGAAAAACTCATATGAGGGTGCGAAAGAAGAAAACATTAAATAGCATGCCATGGTGCAACATTTTGGTCCCAATCCGGCTGGTTTCCGTGCCGCTCCATCCAATCACCTGCCGTGTCATCAAGATGGGTTCCGCGCCGCATCAGTCAATGGTGTCGTGAGACTGATGGGCCGAGGCAAAAATAAGAAGAGGGGGGGGGGGGGGGGGGGGTATCAACGAAAGGGCATGGCACGAGGGCAATAAGAAAAGAAGAGAATGAGTCACGAAGGGAGTTTGGCAAGGGCGGAAGGGAGAACGAGGAGGAAGCAATGGCTCTCTCTCTCTCTCTCTCATGCTTGAGAGCTAAAGATTGATTAATCATTCTGTTAAACTCGGTGTCGTTAACGGCTCGGTTAATCCTGTAAATGGGAGCTTAAACTCCTAGTTAGCAGATGATCCAAGTGACGATGCTGTTAACAGCCCGCCTTGGCTAAGGACTAAGTTGTACTCAAAGTAATATTCAATTAATTGATGATTGCGGTGATTGCCAGAGCTGTCAGTGTCTCTTGTTCTCTGTCTTTCACACCTCCCACAGCCAGAGGCCCGGCGCCTGCCCGACTCACGTAGCAAACACATATCCCCCGACAGCACATGATTTCTGCTGATTAATTTTTGAACAGTTTTCATCCACAAGCATCCCCAAGTCTTTAGCATTGGTTTTTGAATATTTTTACCAAATTTTCTGCACAATGTGCTCAGAATCTCAAGTTTCTCTTTTTGTTGTTTTTGACACTTTGTATTTTGTCTTTTGGGTGTCAAAAGATGGTTAAAACTCTAGTTTCAATGTGTACTTAGGGTAAACCCCCTTCTGAACACACTAATGTAGTCAAGTTTTTTAGATTTGGTCTTCAGATGCCCCTTGAGACATTATACGCGCATGATGTCCAAGTTTACAAAAATACAATTTTTCTTCACAGAACCCTTGCACATGCCTTTTATATGTTCATCATCAATCAGTCATGAAAAAATATCAACAAGAAGATGTTTATTGCATATTTACCCTCAAAAGCAGACTTTTTAGTGATTTCAAATGCAAACAAGCACTTTAGCAAATAAAGCAGTGATGAATAGCTCTAGATCAAAATCAGATTACTTACCTAAAGCTACTCCTACAAATCATATTGGGTTTTGCATCTATGAGTAGAAAAACGCTTCAATGCCACACACAGACTAGCAAACACTTTTATCACCTCACAAAGATCTCGCCCACCACAAATACTCTAATCTACAAATCCTAACTAAATCTACCTAGTCGCAGAGCCTTGGCAAAACACACTCTTCCTAGCTATCCACTTGATCTCAGAATATCTCTTCCGGATCCACTTAAGAGAAATGCTTTCTTTAGTCAAAACTAAAGCAAGCAACCATCACACAAGTGCTAGTAGGAATACCTACCTAAGTCCTGGTATCCCCGGTAGCGGCGCCAATGTTGGGGGAGTGAATCACACCACCCATAAAGTGCATGCAACACAACCTAGATCAGCATAATGTCAATCGATGACATAGATGATACGATAGGCACACAGAGGAAATATCTTTAGCTTGTCAGGCTAAGACTATCCTACACATACAACACTCTGTAAGGTCAACTAAACCACAATCTAGAGTCTCATTGCTCTCAACTAGACCACTCAACCCACATACACACAAATGGAAGGAAACTCACTAAATCATACCAGAATCATATGAAAGTCAAGGAACGCCATCCCCTCACTAGGATACATCTGTCCCAAAGCCTTTACACTCAAAATTCCACCCCTAAACCCATCTCTAGAGCCAAATTCTGGAAGTGCCTAAAATTGAAATCTATGAGTACCTAAGCGTAGCTTACATTGCCATGATTCTAATGACTACTTGCACGTAGAAAAAAGACATCATCTGATATACTTATAGCCGCAAATAGCTTGTAGATGCACGAGCACATTTTCTCGGTTCCACGAGGAATGCTTAGCATTGTTGCATAGCTCTCCTTGAGCCTACAGCAATGGTGCAGTCGGATCTCCAATATGATGAACGAGCGGGGAGTAGCACCAAGATGAAGCTCGCGCTCTCTCTCTTCCTCTTGCACACACAGTCAACGGCAGATTAAAACTTATGATTACGAAAAAAAGTGTTCTTTACAAAAGTGACCTAGGTACCTTATATACGAAGGCTACCTTAGGTTAACCAAAAATAGAGTTGACGGTCAAATGGCTTGGTATTTACAATCTAGAAGTGCCATTGTACCCCGACTTCTACAACTAGACTACCTACTTATTACAAATTATGTTTATAACCATAATCCTCAGCATTCCATAACTCTTAGAGAATAAGGCTTTGGTACAGAAATTGAGTTATGTCGTCCAGTTGACCCACCGGTCAACAACGATTGAGCTAAGCTTCTTTGAATGGATCACACTCACAATAGGAAATGCTTCATGGGATTTCATTGTTTGATATGTATGTACTCAAGTTCTCATTGCATTAAAAAATTGACCTCCTTCAAGAAGAGAAATCGGCCTATGGCACCAATGGAGATATTTCAAAGTCAACTTCCTCTCTCTTATTGATGTGTATGTCATATTTAGTACATGAGAGCAAACATGCAATCATTGAGTGCGTGCTATGATTATGTGTAGATTAACATGCATAAATGAAATTAATTCCACCCAGGGTTAATTAGTACCACCTTCATTGAAAATCTCATTGCATTAGAAGAAAAATTATTTGTGATACACAGGTAGACATGCAAGCTACATGGTATGATGCTTGATTGGGAACTTGGCATTGTATTTGTTGCATGTTAGTGCTTGATTTGAATATGAAAGACATTGCATAACACTAAAATTGAGAGTTTTTGAATGTCCATCAAATATCATTTTGGGTTGTGATTGAGCATAACATTTTTAGTGCTTACTTTGAATGGTAAATGCTTAAGAGCACTAATGATTGAGTTGTTTTGAAGGGATGTGGCAAGGTTGGGATTGCATTGATCCATGACGAGTGTCGGACATTGGAACATAGTGCAATATGTGGCTATTTAGAGCCATTCCGATTCATTTGATTCAAGTTGTATATTCACTATCTCACCGCTTTGCACTAAGATTGTAAAATTTCATATGAGCTAGTTGGTAGTCAACTTTGAGAGATTCATATTGTAATATTTGGCTATTAAGATCCAATTCCTTTCATTAAAAGTTGCAATATCTCTAGCACATGGCTTGATTTAAATTGTACATTTCATTTGAGCTAGACATTAATCAACTTTGAATCATACATTAGAGGTTGTAAAAATTGCAAAATGTGCTTATCTAGAAGCATTTTCTCTCTCATTTTCGTTGTGTATGCATAGATTTGCTACCTAAGAGCATCATGTGCATAACCAAAGGCACTTTTTCCCCTAGGGTTTTTTCCCTTTGATATATTTGGGTATTTGAGACCCTCGCATTAGGATTTCAATAAATGGATTTCTTGGCTTTCAATAAATGGATTTTGGAGCTTGTGTTTGCTAGCACTTAGCTTCAAGAAGCTTGGATTGTAGATAAAATGAATCAAGAGGCTTCTACAAAAGTGTGGATGCTTTGCTCAAGGATGCTCAAAAGAGCATGTAATGTAGGATCATTGCTTCTTAGTCCTAGATTGGGTTGCATGATTCGTTATTCGACATTCGTTTTATTCGTGAATAATGGTCAATTATTATGTTCCAAAGATTTATTCGTGCGTATTATTTGTTGCCACGTCAGATAACGTTTTGCTGCTTACATATCAATCGAAAGCCTATCGTACGATCAAATATCGATTGAAACCATATCCATCGATACATATTATTGATCGATATGCTTTTGATCGATATTGTAGTAGTATATAAAGCCCAAATTTACGTGTAAGAAAATACATTAAGAATAAAATAACTATACAGATTTGAATCACCTATAATGCTAAGCAATAGAAGCTTTAACTCTATTGTTTTAGTTTAAATAAATTACTTTAAGTAGTAGAGACTATACTTGTAGATCCACTTGTTTTAGAATAGATAAAAAAATAATTTTACGCATTAAAGGCTACTTTTTTAGCCATAGTGCGAATGTATAATTCTAAACATTAGAAGCTATACTCTTAGCTCTATTTGTTTTAGAATAGATACTAAAGGTGATATTTGATCATAGCTATAATATGTGCATAGATGTAGTGTTAATTCATACATTTTGGGACATATACACATACATGTAGGGTCTTTTGGTTGTCATGAAAAAATGTTCTTACCTCCATATAGACATAGAATAGGTCCACTTACTGCCTCTTGGTTGTTATGAGATGATTCTCTTACTTCTAAGTGAGGTTTAAAGTATGAAGTAGGATTCACTTGGTTGCATAGAATAGGTCCACTTAGTGCCACTTGGTTGTTATCAAGCTTATGCTCTTACTTCCAAGTGAGGTTTAAGGTATGAAGTAAGATTCACTTGGTTGTTATCAAGCTTATGCTCTTACCTCTGAGTGAATATGGTGGATTACCTATAGAATTCACTAGGTTGTGATCGAGCGAAAGCTCTTACCTCCTAGTGAATATTAGTCATGCATAGTACTTAGGAGTCACATGGATGTTATCGATCTCATGCTCTTACCTCTATGTTGATATAGAAATTAGAGACCTCGGTTATTTTAGGGTTGATTTGTTGTGTTTGAGCAGTAACTCCTACCTCCAAGAGACATAGATAGTGGAACGTGAGATGACTCCATTGCTCATCTAGGTTGTCTTGAGAAAACGCTCTTTACCTCCTAGTAGCCAGGCATGGTATATCCATTGGTGATCTTCCTCCTAAAATATTATCTTAACACTATTCATTCATCATTTTAATTTATCGAATCATATCTATAACCTTTGATCTTTCTCATTGCGCGATTATGGTGAAAAATTAAATTCATAGTGTATCTATTAATTGTGGGATAAATTTTGTTGAAGTCAGAAAGCATGGTGCGAGGAAAAGAGTGGTCGTATGTGGAGGAAAAAGAGAGAGGCAAAACAGTTTTGTTTGTGGAATGTAAACATTGTGGGCATAAGTGGCACGGCAATGCAACTTGCATCAAAGAACATTTATTCGGCACTAGCCCCAATGTGAAAGAATGTGGAGCACCGCCTAAAAACATATGGGTCCATATTGCAGGGTATGTAAAGAGATGCAAATAGGCAAGACTTATTCCTAAGAGACAGAAGGGTATGTAAAGAGATGCAAATAGGCAGGACTTCTTCCTAAGAGGCAGAAGGATATGACAGGTGGGTCATCTGTCAACATAGAAGAAGTGAGTGTAGATTAAGAGGACATGCGAGCTAACCAAGGACCTTCAGTGGGAACAACCCAAACACCTCAAAGTCCTTACACTTTTCCAAATGGTTCCATGGGAGGGATAGATGCAAGTCTCGAGACATCCAACAGAGCCGGTACACCTCAGACTCTACACGTAGCATTCACTCAACAGGACATGCTCGAATGCATCTAAAGTGGACACAAGCCTTCATGGCTTGTGGAATCCCATTTAATGTCATAAGAAATCTTATTTTCAAAGATTCCCTAATGCCAACTGCAAAAAAAAGGATTCATGTATCCTAATTATAATAAAATGCGAACAGAGTATGTGGACAAAGTCAAGAGCAGTACATAAGTGATTCTCAAGAAAATGCTGCTTGACTTTGTTCTAGAATTTGGATATACCATAGTGCTCGACGGATGGACCAGCTGTCAGAAAAAACCATTGATTAATGTCATGGTAATTTGTCCCAAAGGTGCAATGTTTTTGGAGGCCATTGATACCTCATTGAAAGAGAATACATCTCTCTACTTGAAAAAGGTATATGAGTGAGCTATCACTTGACTGGGTGGACCAAATAATGTGACAACTATTGTTACAGATAATGCTTCCAGCTACAAAGGAGTGGGTTTAGCCATTATGGAAAAGTACTAAAAAATTACATGGCTCGGCTGTGCAGCACACACCCTAAATTTACTCCTAAAGGATATGGGCAAATTATCGTTTGTAAAATAGGTTCTTATTGAGCCAATCATATAGTCAAGTTTATACGGGAACATCAGTTTACATATGCTTTATTTCGCTCCAAGTCCCCAAAAAAAGCACTTCAAATTTTTTGTGCCACACGGTTTGCTACATCATACTATGTTTTGAATAATTTCATTGAAGTGCAAGCGGATCTTACAGAAACTATTGCAAATCGCCATTGAGAGTCTTGGATCAATAAGTATCCAAGCCACCACGAAGCAACTCAAAGATGTGTGTCCTTGGTGCAATCTCCTCTCTTCTGGTGGAACATTGACAAACTTGTTGGGGTTAGTAAGCCCTATGTGGAACTACTAAGGGTTGTCGACACAGATAAGTTTGTCATTGGTAAGGTTTATTGGATCATGTCTGAAGCACTGCGTCAAACCAAAGAATACAACCACTACAGTGCAAGGGAGAGATCACAGATCGTGCATCTTGTGGAAAAATGATGGGCTCAAATGCACACACCATTGCATGGTGCTGCATTTGTCTTGGATCCAAAGTTTGGAATGAACGGACAAGCTTCCAACAAAGAGGTGATGAGAGACTTTAGAAACGTCTCCTCGCAGTTGTTGCCAGGCAACAATGGCATGGATGCATTCCAACAGAGGGTGGATTATGCCAATAGGGAAGGAACTTTCCGAGATCCTTGGGTTCTTAATAGCGTTAAAAAAAATTCAATCCCAGTATGGTGGAAATAATATGAAGAAGACATAGTTGAGTTACAACACGTGGCAGCCAGGGTGCTTTCGATCACAGCATCCACTGGTAGTTGTGAGTGCAATTGGTCTTCTTATGACTTTGTGCACTCAAAGCGCAGAAATCTCTTAAGTCTTGCTCATTCCGCAGACCTTGTGTATGGCTTTTGTAGCATGCGTCTCCTTCATGCACCCATGAAGATAGCCACATGTGCAACCAAAGTACACTTTGGAGTGCTTCAATCTCATGAAATTGTGTCAGAACAGAGATGTAGCAATGATGAGATGGAGTGGGAAGTGGCTACAGAATGTTCAGACAATGAAGAGGTTGATGACATGGTGCCTGTGAGATAGATGGAAAAATGTAAACATATTTTCATGATAATGTATCTACTCTATCTCACTGTAACTCCCTATTGAGCAAAATATCTCACTTTTATGGATTAGGAGCAACATGCACACCTTTGGACAATGTATAAGTCTTCTACATTAAGTTTAGGGTTAAGTATTGAAGAGAGTTCGCATAAACATAAGTATTGAGGACATGATGTGGAAACCAAATAAAATAACATTCTCAAATTCTGAACAAAGTGACATCTACAAACCAAATTCTCAACAAAGTCATCAATTAGCAACTCCAAAACAAATTCACTGCCATAAACATAGAGAGAATACAATGCATCTCAAAAAAGGACGGGATAAATTGCCATTAAAATTTTGAACCACAGTCTACAATGTCTTTAAGAAATAGTGATATCCGCCGCTTCTTCAAGATCTGCGTTCAATGTTGCCTCAAGCATATCCACCGTTTCTTGAATATCTGCCTTGTGACTTGGTCCTACCTCCTCAGGCACGGGAGAGAGAGGACCGTATCATGCTTCATATTTGGTTACTTTTTTCTCTAAAACAACTACTTCTGCTTCTTTGGCTGTATACTTCTCTTGTAGCGGGAGAATGCTCTCTCCTTGGTTGGCTAGTGTAGCCCCCTAAGACACAATATGAACAATTTGTTCATGCTCATCTGGTACGAGCACAACTAGCCTCTTTTGTGTAGGTGGATCTACCTCCCCGCGATGCGCGTGTGCCCTTTCTTTAGCTCTTCCAAGTCCGACACCAACGTTGAAAGGACGGTCTGTCCAAAGGACGTTCTTCTTCATTATATCTTGCACGAAGACTTGTTGGATGAAGTACATGGAAACTTGATTTTATTAGGTAGATTGTGCTCCTTTTGGATGAAGAGTAGGATCAACACACGTGCAAGCCCTTTTTGTTGCAAATCTGAGATTTTCAATGGTGTCATTGCCTTGGCACGACCTGACCTCCTGAACAATACGTCTTTCACAAAAAAAGAGGGACAACACTTGCGTACATCTTCCAATTTCATTGGTTCGCTAGCTCTCCAAACCTTTGGGCTCCATGGCCTCAACAAAAAATAAGGAGAGGTCTTGAGCCCCGTAACACAGGCTCTCCTCTCTGAGGATGTGTTGAGACTCCTCATGGTCAAGCTCACCGCCAACATTGGGAGGAGTGTGTGGGACTGCCATTTCCTATCGAATCACACGACAATAAATAATTAGATCAAAATAATAGATACACATTGATTAAAAAACTACAATCAATGGTCAATGTTCAAGATACACAATTTTAAAATTCACATCTCTCTCATCACTTTGAACAGCAATGTAATAATATAGCATGAAATTTCAAGACAATGGACATGAGACAAGACAAAACTGCTTCATTGCAAAGTATCGACACATTTTCAAATTACAAGGTATAACTTCAATCATTGGATGGCCTCAAGCCTGCACTATATGGGAGTGTGCGACCAAAACACTTAATGCCTTGTAACATGATGAGGAGATCATGTGAGGACTTGCGCTGGCTGGGAATGGTAGATACACAAGTGCGCATGACTTCTCAAAGCGTCTGAGGAAAGCAATATAATTAGTTTCATTATCCTTAAGTAAATATTTAAGGAGTTCTTGAATGTATTTACAAAGGGAGTAGATATCTTGGCTGCACATGTAGACTGGAGGATTTGTGGATATACATCCGGGAGCCACACACCAATATCACTTGCTCCAGGCTTCCCTTGTCAATGGGAGAATATCTGGAAACTTCATAAATGTGTTCTCTATGGGGAACAAGGTTGCACTACGCCAATCACATACGCCCACATATACTCCAGCCCAACCAAAATGCAGCAAGATATTACTCCCATGAACATCCTTGTGAGTGATGTTATTCACGTGTAAAAAGATGAAGGTTTGGAGAAATCCATTAATGATAGGCCATATATTTTGCTTGATGGCTTCATGATTGACTTTCACCTTTGTGACCATGTCGTATCTACCTTCTCCAGTGCTTGACATTTGTGAAAATTCAATGCAAGCCATGCGCATGATGATGAGGTTGCATGGGTCTAAACTTCCCATGTTGGGAAGCATTGGATCATTGCTTGAGATTGGTACTTTTGAAGTGGCAGGCACTTTGGGTACATCCTTGGGCTCTTCTATGCGTGGTCTTTTTCCCTGTTGCTTCATGCTTCTGTAGAGGACCTCTACTTCCTTCATGCAGTCCATGAAGCCAAACTTCCCTTTAATTTGCTTGTCAAGGGTTTCTGCAACTCTGCAAACTTGCCCTATGATTCGACTCACGTCATGGCCCAACTGACCACCTGTAAGGATTTCAATCCCACCTGAAGCACCACACAATTTTCCGACTAGTGCTGCATATGTATCACTACATAACTCATCCAAAAATGATTTGTATGAGGACTCTTGCAAGACTTCCTGGAGGCGATCACTTCGTAATCCATAAAGATGAGTGCATACAAATTCTTCGACATATTTGCACTCAACTTTTGTTATCTTTCATGTAGTACCCATGATGTGCGTAGAAGCTAAAAAAAATAAAAAAAAAATCATAACTTCTCATCCGTATAAGTGACATGTAATACAACACTTTCTGGTCATTCTTTGTAACAACACAACCATAAAGCAATCACCCTAAACCCTAAACCACAGGTCCACATGAATGTAATTTATGATTAACATACACAAGAACGTCCACACGATTATGAATGATGTCAATTATGATTTTTCATATCATAAAAAAATATGTTATGATTTTTCGAATCAAAAACCTCGCATATATGAGATGTTGTCAATAGGAATGTGACGAAGTCATACAAATACGCATTATTTTACAAATTACAAAGATTAATGTAAAGTGTGGTGTCATGTGTGTATCCCTCTCATTCTAAGGATCTAAGCAATTCCTAAGCACCAGATACAGGGGTTTTATTTCTGTTGTAAGAGCAAAGGATAAACGTTCGATCCAAACATCGAGAACGATTACACTATAAAAATCAGTAGCTCATCAGATAATGGTTTTTTTTTCACAAATCGTGTTTGAGAGAAACTCCTCCCGTTGTAAGAACCAAAGATCATGATGCGGGGAGTAGTTTAAAGATTACACTTTTCTCATTATACAGATCTACAATGTAGATCTATAAATCATGTGGTCCATGAATACGTATGTTGAAAAGTGTATAGCTTAAAGACTCACTAGATAAAAAATGTATTCGTGCAGATCGTGTCTAGGAGTAACTTCTTTTGTTGTAAGAAGTAAGGCTCAGACGTAGGAAGAAGTATGATTTTTTGTAAGCTCACATTTCATTGGAGCTTATTTTCCCTAAATCATCGTACAAAGTAAGAGTGTTGTGAGAAATATCAAACAATGCACATGCTTATATCTAATGGTCTCCTAAAACACCGTACAAAGTATGACTGCCGACAAGCTTATCAAAACAATGTACGGTGTTATCTAGATTCCTAAAACAATGACTCAAGTAAGAATGTTGCAAAGCATATCACAACAAGAGTCATTGATTTTTATTTATTTTTAGATTCTATGGAAGTAAGGTATAAAATCAGACAAGCCATACTAGTTTCTATATCCTAAATTTTAAATTTTTATGTGACTAAGAAGGCCCAAAGGCGTATCAGAGACACATACAGTAATATAATCACGTGAGAATAAAATTTAAATTATTTTTTATAAAAACGCGAATGTGAAGAGAAAAGATGCTTACCAGTACGCGAAGCTGACCTGCTCGTGAGTATGAGGTAGAGAGTGTGAGTTTTAGACAACTAGAGAGCTCCACACCAAAATCGATCGATAACGTATCGACAATGACATACGTTTTTTTTAATATAAATCTAGCATATCGATCGATAGAGTATCGATCGACAAATTATCAATCGACACATTCGATCGATAGATTATAAGTTATTCAAGAATACCACGTATTATACAAGAATAGGTGAATAATGACGCTTTATTCGATATAAATTGTATTATTCGATTGAATAAATGCAGGCCAGGTCCTAAACTCTTAGTGATTGTCTTAATACTCCATTCATTTCTAACATGACCTTGGGCTGTCATTAACCTTTTAGTCACTTAGTCTAATTTCCATAAGCAATCTCATGATGGAAGAAATAAAAAATGGTAAACAAATGAAATAATGAAGCAAAAAAAGTGTCCAAAAAGAGTAGCACAAATGCTACTAGACACATGAATATGAAAGTTCTATGTTATGTTTGTGTCTATGTGAGGACTAGTGCCTTATTGGCACTTGGTAGGCGAGGGGAATCACCTTGGCTTGCTTGGTCAAGGCCCTAAACCGATGCCTTGGGCTGATAGGGGTTAGCCATCACCTTGGTAGGCTAGTAGGATTTTGGAACACCTTCTTGAGGGTTCAAGGAGCCGAGAGTCATAGCTAGACTTGCCTTGGGGTGGTAGTCTTGTGATGTGTTTTAATTTTTTTCATCAAAAGTTTAAAAACAAATCTTCTATGAGATTCAAAACGTTGTGACAGTGTACTAGTAGATTAGGAGCTTCTTTATAGCCCGTAGACATGATAGACTTGGATGCTTTATTAAGATTGGTCATATAGTTTTTAGGCTAGTACGTTTATGAACTTGCATTAGCTAGTATCATAATTGATTGCTTGTGTTATATGCATAGAACTAAAATTTCAAGTGGTTTAATCTTCATCATAGTTTATGTGTTTTTTTGCTTTATGTTGTTTAGATTTTGGCTATGATTGATCCATCTTTTAGAAACAAAAATTCACTTTGCATGATTGTTCATTGCATTTCATGTTTTATCCATCTTTGTTGGCCTTTGATACTCATGACTTGTCTTACGTTTTGCTACTCAACATTTCTTCCATGTATGTGCTTTCTACCATGTCACCGTGTTTTGCTTCAGTGGCACACGAGGACGTGCGCCAAATTAGGAGGGAGGAATGTTAGCAATGGCTAACACATGATACACTGATTATGCACCAAGCTTGGGATGTGCTATTGTTTACAATATGTCCTATTCATTGTATAAGGCCTTGGAATCATTTAGGAGTTCCAAACTGTAAGCTTAGGCTAAAGGCTCAACTTTATCCCATGAAAGGCTTGAAGTCCAAAACTATAAAAGAGTCCTATGCTAAATGAGAATTCAAATTTCTAATAATCAATAACACTTTCTTTCTTATTAGTCTTATTTGTTTTGATTATGTGGAGTGAGATTGTATAAGTGTGATGTTAGATCTCTAGTCCCTTTTGTAGTTAATCTCTTATATCCACACTATTGGCCATGGTGTGTGAGGGCTATGACTTCCTTATCTTTCTCTCTCTCTACACAAGGTGTGTGGTTAGTGTGTGCATACATAGTCGCATTGAGGGGATGGACCGGAATGGCCAAAATCATGCGGAGTAGGTATGTTAATTGTATGCTTGTGTAGTTGTGTAATTAGGAGTTGTGATTTGTGTAATTAGGAGTTGTGATTAGGGTGATTGATGTGAGAGATTCATTTCAATCACATGATTGTGCGCAAAGTGATTATTAAGTAGGAATGTGTGGTCGATTAGAGGAAGCCCCTTCCATGGCTTCTCTCTATGATGGGTAAAAGGATCACTTGAATCCTCTATTTTGATGCATCCTATGATACTTGTCCCTCCAAGCGCTAGCCAGGTTGCCAATCCATAGATTGATAAGGCTATTGCTACAATGCCTCCCTACATACACATCTTTTTTAAATTCTTTTAGAAGGTAAAATCCAAATAGCTTGCGTACTTCAGGACCAAGTCTCCTTCCTATATACTTTTATCTGGAAAGCTCTCGTTGAACATGACAACTCTTTTTCCCTGGTTTACATGAAAGTTTTCAATATCTTTCCTATTCATCTGCAAAGTATCAAACAAGGGATTTGATCGTGTAAAATATCTTTTTGAGCCCTTGTTAAAATGCCATGTAACTTTCAAAGCTCCCAACTGTGCATGAATAGGTAGAATCATTTCCTTACTCTAAACCAAGTCAAAGGGGGTGAAATGAGTAGCAGCATTGTTAGAAGATCTATAAGCCCACAAACAATTCACAAGATTAGCTTCCAACTCTTCCACTTGCTTGTAGATATACTTGGCAAGCATCTTAATGATTCGCCCATTTCCACTCTCAACCAAACCGTCGCAACAATGAGGATGGTACAGTGAGAAAAGCCTATGTTGAATGCCCAACTTCTCAACCAAAGCACACATTAGTTTTCTATAGAATCCTTAGCCTCTCGTTAGAGATAGGAACCTATGGAACACCAAAATAACAACAAATATAATCAAGCACAAACTCCACAACAATATAAGCATTCACTTCCTTGACTACCTTTGCTTCTACCCATTTGGTAAGATAATCAATGTCAACAATAACATACTTCTTACCACTTGATGGCTTGTGAAGAGGACCAATAGCATCCAAAATGCATTCCTTAAATGCATCATGAGCAATGAAAGCTCCTTGTGACTCTGCTACTTGTTTTTGTTCCCTCATGACCATGGAAAGTTTTCCACAAATAAGAACATTTTGTACAATTGAAAATCACCAAAAAAGTCCTCTGAGAATACCAAAAAATCCACAATACTTATCCTAATCTTCATTTTCTTCATGACAGTGCTCCAAGAACATCCCAATCTCTTCTTTGTAGAGGACTCTTTTGAGTTGCCCATTTCAACCATAAACCAAGACCTTTACCCACCACAAGAGTAAATTTAGTGGTATGCACTTTCAAGATCATACGATTTGGAAAATACCAATACCTTTACCTTAATGGTCTTGAATGATCACTCTTCCACCAAATTTCTACACCACTCTCCTATATGCACCATCAAATTACATCACAAAGGTTCCTTTTATCTCTATTTTTTCACCTAGTTCTCCTTGTACTAACCTGAGATTCACAAGTAAATTTGTAGTCATGTTTACCAAAATGTTCGCCAAGCTAGATCAATTTTAAATTCAAACTCAAACTTTTGTAGCTCCAATACTTATTTCATGATATGGTTTCTTGGCTTCAACTATCAAGCAATAGATTATTGGAGGTGATCACATAATATTTACAAACAATAAGATAAACATTGAACTTTTTGCATACAAACACCAAAGTCACTGACTATTCAGCCTCTGTGTATGCCGTCTCCCTAGGACTTATAACTTGCTATTAAAATAGATAGGCTTGTAGAACTTGCCCACCTTTTGTAATAGAAAAATTCCAATGTCAACATTACTCATAGTCATCGCAACATAAAAATAATCCTCCATGTTTAGAGGACAAACCGTAGGCAATTGACAAAGAATCTTCTTAACCCTCTCAAAGGATTCCTGTGCATTTGTAGTCCATTGAAAGTTGAACTTGATGTTCCATCTTTTGAAGAGGATACACATATTGAGAAAGCATCCATAAAAACCTTGATAAATGCTTCAATTTATGTACACATGAAGCCAAAACTTGAGCACTTGTTGGAGATTCCATCAATAAAAGAGCCTTCACCTTCTTAGGATTAGCTTCCATACCACTCTGTGAGACCACATGCCCTAGAAAATAAACTCAAGGTTGTACCATCTTACATTTTTTTGGATTCAATTGGCCACCTTTTGTATCTAGTATTTGAAAACAAAGCCTCAACTTTGACAAATGCTATAACCTAGAACTGTAAAATCCGATATCATCCATAAACACCCTGTTAAACTTACCCAAATAAGAACCAAATACCCAATTCATCCATTTCTAGAGAAAGTAGCATACATGTTGATCAATCCAAAGGGCATCCATGTGTAGGCAAAGCATTCCTATGGAGTGACAAATGTAGTCTTCAACTAATTCTCTTGAGCTATAATAATCTATAAATACCCTAAGAAACCATCCATAATAAAATATTCTCATGGGTTGCAACTTGGTTCAAAACTTCATCTTGAAACACCAAAGGATAGTGGTTTCTTCGTGTAGCAGCATTAAGGGGCTTGTAGTCAACACATAGCCTCCACTTATGATTCTTCTTGGAAGTAATGATAGCTAGTGAGACACAATCTAGCTCATGTACTCGATAAATAAAATATGCTTCAAGTAGTTTGTTTACCTCTTTCCATAAAGCCTCCTATCGAATATCTCCCAATATTCATAGCTTTTGTGTCCTCATTAGCCCCTGTATGGGGCTAAACGGGTTGATGGTTCCAGGTGTTCAAAGTGCTAGGAATGAGTGGCCACATGTAGTGTTCAATGTGCTTTCCAGGAAGATCTAGACAACTCCTCAATTGGAGCTACATTGTGCAAGATATCTCACTTCAAAAATGAGATTCTTTGCATGCCTCCAACAGATTGGGCATGTACATATGGATGGCCAAGGTAAATGTAAGTGGATAGACTCAAAGAGCTTGAATTGTGGTGCATGTAGTCTTTTTGGATTCTCAATTGGAGTCCAGATGGGCAAGTCATGGCCAATTGAATTTTTCAAGGGGGCGAGTTATAGTGGGATTTGACTGCATTAGTAGGCATGCCGATATTTGGGCCTCATGATGGTTCCTAAAGGTAAGTATGTTGCGTATGAGTTATTCTGGATTGATGGCTAATCGATCAAAGTGGTGGTTGGCAAGATACACTCCACCAAAGTTTGAAAAATTTGTTAGTGTGGTGAGATTAGACAATTTTCCCCCATTCTCAGGGCATCGGTTTGCAGCCTTGGAGAGGCCAAGTGGAGGCAAGGTTCTTGGGGAGTGGTCATGGGGAGCTTCCAATTGGGCTTTATAGCTTGGGCATAGGATCAGTGAGTAGAAGATGTCAAAGTTCTAAAGATAGGGAATTTTTTGGTTCTCAAGGAATTTCATAAAGGTTTTTTCAACTCTTGAAGGGGAGAGGTCTTTTGGCAGTGCCACATGGCATGGTACTAATCCCATAAATGCATCGTAGTTCGAAGGGGATAAAGTATATATAGTGGAGTGGTAGTGCTTCATAAAACAACTCAAAGGAGGGAGAGAGAGCTCCCTTGTGATGTGGCTAAGGTGCATGTACGAGGTGGTCTTGTGTGGGTGTTGTGTGGTGGACTTTGGTAGCGCTTGGTGCATCAGTGGCGATTGGCGACGGCCAGTCGGTGGCCCCTAGTGGATCTAACTATGCCCATGAGGGGTTGTTCACATGAGGGATGCCTACACGGTCCCCTCCTCTTTTATTCAGAGTGTGGTCACCCCAGTGGGGGAAGCAATAGCACCAAGCGCTATTGGTGAAGGAGAAGGCTCATATGAAGTGCTTGGAATACAAGGGGGCATAGGGGGGGCACATCCCTTCAAAAATTATAATTTAGGTGCCTTGGTGGCCCAATCAAAAGCCAAATTTTGTAATGCTCCTCTACAAGAGGACTTAAACAAACAGGGGCTTTTTCTTGGTAAGTAAAGAAGATCAAGAGAGAGGTGTGATAGAAAAGAGTGCCTGTCAAGCTAGAGGTGAGAGATTTTGGGAGTGTTTTGTTTGTGCAAAGATTCAGGTGTGTACTTTTGTCAAATCCAGCCCTATCTATGGTGGCATGAGGCTTTATAAGTGGTTTTTAATCAAGATCAAGCCCATATTTTTCCCAGTGTGGTGTCATTTCCCCCCTCTTTTCCTATGGATCTTGCCTTATCCCACGGTTCTGATTGTGGAGGTGTGCACCCCCAAACCGGCCTATATGTTGGGAGAGTGAGTGAGAGGTGTTGTGTGTGTTTAGGTGGTGTAAAAATGAGCCACAATGATGTGTTATGTGGAGGGATGATCTTGATGGTGGTGTGTGTGTGTGTATTGGGAAGTGTGCAGGTCAGGCCTTGCTAGTGTGAATTGTTTTTTTGAAGGTGCTTTTGAGAGTATAGGGGTGTTGTGGATACCCTAAAATATATAGGGGAAACTATTTGTGTGTTAGGTGTGTTCCCCATTCCCCTCTCCATCCTTTTTTGCCCCCACAAAGGAGCACATTGATTGCTCTTGAGCAAAACTCAAAACAAAGTTTGAAGCCAATGGATGGTTCGCGGATGGTGTGGTGAAATGTGTGATGTTTGAATTGCAGATTGACAAAGATGGCAAAGCCAATCATTGGCCCCATTTTCATAGGGATTGAAGACCCAAAGGATTGGGTAGCAAATTTTGAGCTATGGATGTTGTCAATGCGTATGGTGACAGACGCAAAGAAGTTACAGACAGTGTCGTTGATGATGTGCGGGCGTGCGAAGGTCTAGCTTGATGGTCTCAAGGGTAATGATCGAAGCTCATGGCAAGAATTGCGGAGTCAATTTTTTGGACAGTTTCAAAAAATAGTTTCTCCTACAAAAGTGGGTGCAAAAGCTAAAGCCGTTGCGGCAAGATGTAAGTCAACAATTTTTAGTTTTGCAGTCTGAAGCTTGTTGGAAGCAGTTAGAGATTTCTATGGGGCCTAGCGACAACCAATAATTCAAATTGTCCAAGTTCCTAGATTGTTTGCATCCAAGGATTATAGAAAGGTAGATTTTGGCGCGGATGCCTACGAGAATATGGTCTATTTGGCCAAGGTGAAAAGAAGAAAGGTGAAGCAGAAGCTAGAGTTGGGCTTGCTAAAGCCTAGAGATTATGTGCCTATTGCAACGACAATGTTTCCTATGGTTTATTTGAAGGTGGTTCAAGTTTTTCAAAGTGGAGAGCATGTTGGGGTAAAGTCCAATGGTTAGATATGCTTCTTTGAAGTATCATGCTTGTAGTTCACCCATGCCCATGGTTGATGAGCTCGTCAACAAGGATGAGGATTTTTTAAGAGGCCATGAATGTTTTGGTTGAACATGAATGTTCAACAAGGGGGTTGGGCTATGATGGTGCGTCCAAATTCAATCGGTTCTAGGAAAAGGCACATTCATGGGTATGTATGCTGATAGGTGCAAACCGGGGTTCTAAGCCATGTATAAATGTCCCTGGCAGTTAAAGATGTATGGAAATGTATGCCTAAGGTGGTTTTTTAGGCCAAAGGCACCCTGCATGGGACTAAAAGTGTTGATGATTCTAAGTGTCCAAAGTGCTAGAAATGTGTGGCCACATGTAATGTTCAAGATGCTTGCAAGCCAATCCATACGACTCCTCAATCGGAACTACGGTGTGCAAAAAACCTCAATTCAAATATGGGATCCTTTGTAGATCCCCCAATGGATTGGATAGGTACATATGGAAGGTCAAGGAAAATGTAAGCTAATAGACTCAGAGAGCTTGAATTGTGGTGCATGCGGGTCTTTTTGGATCCTCATTCGGAGTTAGGATGGTCAAGTTATGGCCAGTTAAAGTTTTCAAGGGGGCTAGTTATGGTGTGCTTTGACCGCATCGATAGGCATGATGACATGGATATTTTTTTGGCCTTGCCAACATTCCAAACGGAAGTATGCTATGTATGGAGTTGGTTGGGATTGACGGCTCATCAATCGGAGTCGTGGTTGGCGAGATACACTTCACCAAAGTTTGGAACAATTGTTAGTGGGGTGAAGTCGCACAGTTTCTCCCCATTTTCAGGGCATCAATTTTCAGCCTTGGAGAGGCTCAGTAGTGACAAGGTTCTCAATGATCAAAGTAGGCATAGGGAACTTTCAGTTGGGCTTTTCAGATTGGGCACAAAATAAGTGAGCAAAAGATGGCAAAGTTCTAAAGATAGGGGAAATTTTTTGGTTCTCATGGAATTTCACAAAGATTTTTTCAAGTCTTGAAGGGGAGAGGCCTTTTGGTAGTGCCACATGGCATGGTACTAATCTCATATGCGCATTATGGTCCAAAGGGAGAAAATTATATATAATGGAGTGTTAATGCTTCATAAACCAACAAAAAGGAGGGAGAGAGAGCTCCCTCGTGGCATGGCTATGGCCCATCCTCTATCGGCACTGTGTGGCAGACTTTAGTGGCACTCAACTTTGGCAGCTTCCGGTCAGTGGTCGTCGCTGGCCGATTTGACTATGCCTGTGAGGGGCTATTCACACAGGGGTGCCCGCATGGCCCCCTTCCCTTTTATTGAGAGTGAGGTCATCTTGTGGGTAGAAGCAGTAGAGTCGGGTGCTATTGGTGAAGGAGAAGGCTCTTATGAAGTGCGTAGAACACAAGGGGAAATGGCCCCTTCAAAAATTCTAAGTTTGAGTGCCCTGGTCGCCCAATAAAAAGCAAGTTGTAAAATTGTGTAATGCTCCTCTATAAGAAGACTTAAAAAAACATTTTAGGGAGATTTTTCTTGGGAAGAAAAGGAGACCAAGAGAGAGGTGTCACAGAGAAGAGTGCCTCAAGCTAGAGGTGAGAGCTTTTGGGAGTGTGTGTGAGGTGCTTGCAAAGACGAAGGTGTGTACTTTTGTCAAAGTTTCCCCTATCTATGGTGGCATGAATCTTTGTAATTTTTTTTAATCAAGTCGTCTTTTGCCCCTTGTTGTGTTGATTTCCTCCTTCCCCCTCTTTTCCTACTTATCTCGATTTATCCCATGGTTGCGGCTGTGGAGGTGTGTGCCCCCCAAACCGGTGATGCTTGTGTGTTGGGAGAGTGAGTGAGAGGTGTTGTGTGTGTACGTGATGTAATGAACCATAATGGTGTGTGCATGTGGAGGGATGATCTTGATGTTGGTGTCTATTGGGAAGTGTGCAAGACAGGCCATGCTAGTGTGAGTTGTCTTTCCAAAGATGTTTTTGAGAGGATAGGGGTGTTGTGGATGTGTGTTTTGGGTGTGTTAATTCCTTATTCCCCCTCTCCAATGCCTACACCTCCCCTTACTCAATGTTACAAAACTTCCTTCAGCCGCCCTAGATACCCATGGATGTCATATCTTCTTCTTTTCATAAGTCGTTCCCTCCTTATTGAGAGAAACCAACCACAAGTTTCCACCAATGCTGATTTTGCATGCAAAAATCTGTTCTTTTTTTAGAAAAGTTGTTCATTCCTTGAAATCCATATGGCTTTTAGGACAACAACTCAAATAATGCAAATATATGTCATTAGATCTTCATCAACCAAGAATTTGGATCGTAGTGCTAGGTCTCTTCTAAACAAGGGGGTGCCTAGCTGAAAGAGGACCCATTTGCAAACTCTTCCAATGAATCTCTTGATCACTAGACAGTCCCAAAATGAGGTGGGATGATATGGTCTCATTTTGGTGGTTACATCTGATGCAAGTGTCATTGCCAAGACCTCTTACCCTAGCTTTGTCCCTGGTTGGTAGGAAACCAAACATCATTCTCCATGAGAAAAGCTTCTAGTCATCTTCGCATTTAGAGTGCCACATGTTTTCCAGTACCTGGCTCCATTTGATCCCGGGCCACCTTTTGGACTAGTTTTTGTTGAGATTTCTAGCCCACTACTTAGAGAAAGACAACTTATCATAAATTCTCTTTGTTGAGCAAGAAGAAAAGAATCTTCCCAAGGCCACTTCCATGGTTTCCACTCAATTTTTATAGAACATAGTGGGAGGAAATTGGGCAAGAGTGCATCTAAAAGTCTACCCACAAGGACCTCTTCCTAAAGGGAAAGTTATTGACCTCTTTTATTATTTCTAAAAAATACCATCCTCCTTCACAATGGTTCCATAAAGAGGCCAAAGTGGCAAATCTTTTGTTTTTTAATCCTCTTGCAATATCAGTCTAATGGCTATCGAGAAATAACCCTTGTACAATGGGCCCCCAAGGAGACCATTATAGAGTTGTGTTTCTCTAGTATCTAGTCTCTTCATTCTAGAAGAGAGTGGAGACCGCTTTGCAACATTTGCCTATGAATTTACTAGTGAAACCTCGTGTCTCAGTATGTACTCCTTTGGGGGAAGAAGTTTGTTTTGTTAACTAAGATTCAACCACTCACCCCTTAAGATTTTATATTAACATTAGCACCATTTCCCTAGCCATACAAGACCAGTTCTCATCCGAATCTATAAGTTTCGTAAACAATTTTGCAGATAGGGCCTCACTGTGTATGAGAGGGTCCACAATGCCAAACCTCCTTGATTCTTAGGCTTGGCCATGACATCCCAACTACCCCATTTCCATGGTCTGCTTCCATTAACTTTGTTTCTCCATAGGAACTCCTTGATGGAGTTGAGGAATGCCTTCCAGCTCTTTTGAGATAGATGTAGGAAAGGAGAGAGAAATGAAATGTAAGGTATCAAAAAGGTGTTGATTATCATTTCCCTACAATAAAATGAAATCAAGATGAATTCCTATATTTTCATTTGTTGTTTAAGCCTGGCATGAAACCAATCAGAGGCTTGTTTGAAGGTCGTCCCCTCCCCCACAGGTACTCCCAAATGATTGAAAGTATTGCCCCTCTTAACAATCTCTCCAGTCCATCTAGCAAAGCCAAAATTGTCTTCTTTTGAGAGAGAAATTGATTTGGACTTTTTGATACTACATTTGGATCCATAGGCAACATCAAAAATCTAAACCAAAACTAGTGTTGTTTTGACATTGTTCAACTTGCAAAAATAGCAATGAGTCATCTGCAAATATCTCAATTAACAATTGGTTGCCATTTTAATTTGAAGTCCTTGTATTTTTCCCCTTGCATCTGTCAGCTCCAAAAAATCTATTAAAGGGTGGATGAAGGAAACAAACCAAGGCTTGAGACATCGGTATCTTGAAATGTAAGTCTTTAAACAAGTTTGGGCTAGAGATTAGTAGTTTCTTGTTTCCCTGTGGTTGGAATTGTCCTTCTATCGTAATATACAACACCCAAAGAAGGGGGAAGTGATCTGAGTCGTTCTTATGTGATAAATTGCATATGTAGGGACGTCCGAACCCAATCGGTGTTGTGTGAGAAGTATAGTCTATCAAGTCTAGAAGCCAACTGGGTAGACTAGAGGCAATGGTAAATGAATCCTACAACATCTCTCCAAGGGCCAATCTTCCAGACATCAATAAGCACCCATTTCTCCCCCAAAAATAACCATTTCTGTAGTTTAGAAGTATAGCCTATCAAGTCTAGAGGCTGATTGGGTAGATTGGAGGCAATGGTAAGTGAATCCTACAACATCTCTCCAAGGGCCAATCTTCTAGGCATAAGAAAGCCCTCATTTCTCCTCCCAAAGTTAACCATTTTTGCAGTTCACCACCTAAAAGAATTTTTGATGGACTGCACATGTCTTATCTTGAGAACACCATACTAAAGTCCCCCACTAAGCAGAATTCCCCATCAATTTGCAATTGACAGATGTCCTTCCAAAAATTCCTTCTACTTTTGGACTCATTGGGTGCATATACATTGATGATCATTATCCTAGTATCGTTTAGCTTGATTGCCACACCAAGTGTCCTTTTAGACGGGTGTTGATAGACATCTTTGCATCACAGTCCCTATAAACCCCTTTCAGAACCCTGCTAGACCCATCTAATGTAGTATCATAGAACAACAGGATTTCCCCAAGAGTCTACTCTCTTGAAGAAGTGGCATCAAGATGATGTTCTTGGATACACCAACAGGACATCCCTCTTCTCCTCGTCATCACCTGCTAGTGTTGTACTTGCTTCTCTCTTGTCCTTATACCTTTCACATTCCAAGAGATCACTTGGAGAGTAGATTCAGGTTGCAGTGGGAAGAGTAGCATCAGTAGATCCAGGCAATCTCCCATGATAAAAAGGGATGACAATTGAAAACGCTGGCTGCTAGGGGTGATCTGTCATAGAGGTGGCTCGCGATGATGAGTAAAAATTCCAAAGGTTGATGTCTCAAAATTCTAGGGATGATTTGCAAATAACACTAGAGATGGATGCTAGTGTTGGCTAATTTGATGGAAAACACTAGCTCCGATGTTCCTTATATAGGGTAGGAATAATTCTTATGAACCTTTAGGACTTAGGTAGGACAAACTTGGAAGACAAAGTTATAAAAATAGATCATTTGAATGATTTGTTATTAAACTTGACTAGGCAAAGTTTTTGAGTGAAACTATCACAGATCTGCCAACAACCTAGGAATTTGATTGACACCAGGACTGGCTAGCTTGTTGAATTCCTCTAAACCTAAAACTACATGCATGTCATGCCAAATTTCCATCGTAGTGTAATAAAATTTGTCAAAATTCTTGTACAAACCATTTATGAAAGAGGGTTCCAAAACCAAAAAACCTAATCTAATGGACTCATCCGAACATGTAGGTCCTGCAAATAGGCTCACAAAATTGACAGTATTGATCCTCCTAGGATTCTAGACACTCCTATCTAGAGATTTTCACTAAATTGACTGGGGAAGTTGAAGCATGTCCACGTGACACAAAGATCCATGTGCACGCGGCAATGTGTGTGTGTGGGATAGATTGACAAGGGCACCACATGTGGCATACATATCAACCATTGTGTTGCTAAACATAATGATTTTCTCCATCTACCCTTGAGTAGACTTCTTATCCTAAATTATCCTACCCATGTCGACAGCTTGATGAGGCTAGAGGTCTTTAATATGCAAGTAAATGTGATTGCATCTGGGTAGCAGGTTTATCTTTGCATCTAGTGAAAACAACTCCAAGCTTTTGTTCCACAGTCATGCTAGGATTTATGTGCTTTTATGAGCACACCACAATTGAACTTATATCAACCAAAGCAAAAAAAAAAAAGTCTTGTGTAACACCATATTCTTTCATGCAAGCATAGGTGATTGCATTTGAAATAAAGGACTGCACTTTGCATCTGGCTAGAAAAATCAAAGCTTCCTTGCAACAACCATGTTGACCATATCCTACAATCAACAAGTTCCGAGAGGTGACATTTTCAAAAGGGTGCCCATCAAAAAAACTCTTCGTAGTTTTGTGATGGCATCATATTTGGACGTCTTTCATAAGGCCACATAATTCCAAGGTGCAAGCATAAGTAACTACACCTCAAGAAAGGCCTTACCTTTGCATTTGGTTAAAAGAGCCTAGAGATTCCTTGCCACAACCATATTAAAAGAGAGGAAGTTTTAGACAAGAAGCATACTAAGGATTCTTACCAAGCATAACATGTTTCTCCAACAGCCTTTGACTAGCAATCACATCATGAATTTTCTCACATTAAATACAAAATACATGAGAACATTAACTTCCATTGTAATAATCAGACACTTGATTAGAAGTGCGGCCCAAAGTAGGGGGAACACAAAGAAAACCCAAAAGGGGCTCCAGGGAAGATACAAGCAACAACAAACATCATGTGTGGATGCATGTGTATGTGAGCGTGGCACAAGGTTCTCAACCTGATGTTCCCTTTGACCATTAAACTAACCTTGGCCCCTACCCCTATTGAAAAATGGATACATGCCACCTCTTTCCCTGGGAGGATGGGGACAATCCGGAGCATAGTGACACTCTTCACCATAGTTGTAGCACCTACCCAGTAACGATATTTCCCTACCTCTTCCTCCTCTTGGATGTCCCCTTGTTAGCTTTAAGCAGCATTCTCATTTATTTATATTGCATCATGGGCCAACGTGTCAGTTCCACAGGTTTATTGATAGGTGCACACCAAATTATATATATATATATATATATATATATATATATATATATATATATATATATATATATATATATATATAGAGAGAGAGAGAGAGAGAGAGAGAGAGAGAGAGAGAGAGATAACATGTTGGACTGTTGACCAAGTGTGGGCGTCGGATGGAAAAATTGGGGGAATTTGACTATCAACCAATTGTGTGGTGTTTTCTGTTTTTAAATTCTTTTTTTAGAATTACTTATTGTTTTTTAAAAATTGGCTGAGGAAATTTGACTCAAAAAAGATTTGCTGAAAAAAAAAGTTGAAAAGAAATTCCCCCAATTGTCCCTCACCCCGAGCTCGAGCATGGTCTTGGTCTTGGTCTTGGTCTATTGATAGTACTTAGACATGGTTTCATATACATACCCTACTATTTGAAAGGTGGAATGGAGAATGTGGGATAAGGGCTCCTCCTTTTCCCTTCATAAGCTTCCGTAGACTTTCCCTCTTTTGCCTACACACCCAAATAGAAATCGACTATTTTGGGAATTACAAAAGCTTTTGGTAATCAAATTATGTGTTGTAAAGCACACCACATTCCTCTAAATGATAGCTTGTTTTGAGCTATCACATGACCTATTCCACATCATCATATTAAAAAAAGTAGAAAAATAAGAAACACCCAATAGAAAACGACCAAAATGGCTAGTGGCAAGGCCTCTTTGGTTACTTGTCAATGCTTTTACGATACACGCATCATGTGTATCAACACTCTGGTTGAGTCCTAGAGTCTAAAAATCTTGATAGTGCTTCAAATTATGCGGGAACTCACTATCCATCTACATTAGGTTTCGGACCTTTGGCCGAGACCCAAGGTAGTGCGACTCAAGACCCACAAATCGTGTCTAGTGACTCTTTCTCTGACTACAACATCATGGAAGGGTAACCTACAGAAAACCATGATATTTCTAGTCAAGACATGCATGCCTTGTCTCCACAGCCTGGGTTTAGTGTGTTTAGCCACTTAAAAGAGACCTTTAGTAGAGCCACTCGCTCAAAACATGTGGCTAGCAAAGTAAATGAAAGGGGTCCGAAAGTGAATTCATTCATGTCTTATATAGACCCCAGGTTCCTTGACAATGCCCATGTGAATATTATATACATTGCACTCATTGGCCCTTCAAAGCTATTCCCCTCTCTTGTGATATTACTTGATGGTAGGAGTCTTGCCAAAGTGCAAGAGGTCAAGCGTTATATCCTTGTAGTTATGGAAAAAGAAATTGAAAGCTTACCCAAGGCAAAGAAACGAAGAAAACTAAATTCAAAGGCCCCTATGACAACAATCATGCCAATTGAGTAATTGAGCACTCCCAAACTATCAACGATTAAGGGTTAGACCATAGGAAGTCACCTTGCATCTACTTTGAAGGACACCCCTAGCAGCTCAATCCTAGATGGGGTATTTCTAAATAAAATTAGGAGAATGAACTAAAAATAGAGACTTTAACTGACCTATACATGGGTGACACCTACCAGGTGGGGTTGGTTGGATGCCCTACAGTCCACATTAGGTGCTACCAACGTAGAGGGGCAATAACAAAGAGTTTGTGATGTCATTCATAGGGTTATTGAATTGGGGAGACATAAAAAGGGATTAACATGACTTCAACGGGTCTCATGAGGCTCTTGGATATGGGGAAGTACAAATAACCGACCTTATCACAAATGGAGACTCCATTAGTGAGTCTGATGGATCCTTCATATGTTGTTTGACCGGGAGTCTTAGTACAATCTGAGCGCTTAAGTGATAGTTTTACCTTCCCAAATTTAGTTCATCTTTCTCTCGACAACACAATGGCTACCATGCCTACCCCAGTAATGAGCATGGAAAAAAATACACCATGGACCTCATTTGTTAGTAAAGTACTATCAAAACTTTTCTCAATATTGAAAGAGATATGTAATTGTCCAATTACTAGGGAGAGGGGAAAAATGGTGGGATGAAGGGATCTTGTCACATAGTTTACCCTTTCCAAGGCAATGGCTTCACCATTTGGCATTGTTGTTCTCTTGTGATTTGATATAGGAAAGTTACACCATAAATTGGATGTTGGGCTCTTGCTGACAAAGTTCACACATATAGGCACACTTAATTCACTCATGAACACATAGCTCACAATATCTGGCGAGTCCACGTTTAGTTCACATGGGCATCACATACACTCACAAAATTTGCAAGCGGCACATGAACACTCAGTTCACCCATGGCAGGCTTTTCATAAAGTTTGTTGAGTTCACCTTCACTTGACATGCAGCTCACAATAGGCACAATAATAGCCACGACATGCACATTTTACTTCTAGTTCACAATAGGCACAATAATAGCCACGACATGCACATTTTACTTCTAGTTCACAAACTTAATTCAGCCATAGAGAATCAAGATTACCCCTTTGCGGCCCTGACACCTTTTAAAGTGGACCATTGATCCCTTATGGGTGGGACCATGTTATCTGTGGGACTCCTTCCCATTGCCCAAACATAGAAATGGGCCATGTGTGAATGCCACTGTTTGAAAACCATTTCCGCCAATGCAACTTGCATAAAATCTTGCCTTTGATAGTACAAGCTTGCTAGCTATGGCGTCTGTCAAAGTTCCCCAAAGCCAAGAAGACCTCTTCTTATTTCTCTTTTTGCAAGGAACACAAAGAGCTAACTAAAGCTTTCCCTATAGATGTTGTGAAATCTTTCTTGGTCCCTACCCTCACCAAAGCCCTCAGCGAGTGATGGCGATCTCTTTTTAATGAAGAGAAGCAGAGATATAAGGACCCCTCTTCTCCATGCATCTTAGGTGTGGCTCCCCCTCTACATTGTGGTAGTGGCGGGCTTGAGGCTCAAGCTTCCAAGTAGACCATACTTGCATGAAGAAATTCCGTGTTAGGGGAAGTCCCGATAGAAATCCTGACAAGAAGTGTGCAACACCAAGCTTCTTTTGCAGGTGGAGGTGATTGAGCCTTCAAATTTTGAGGTTGAGGAACAACACATGGCAATAGATGAAGCTGAAGATGCCCATGACAGTGAAAAAGATTAGGGTAATGGATTGGTAGAGAGTGAGGGACTAGCCTTCCCTCTTGCCATAGTGAAACAAATCCTTAAGCTAGACAAAGGTACTCACATGGTTGCAGCTAAAGCAAGTAGTTTGATAGTGCATACTTCACAGCTATTGCTCGAGAATCTAGCAGCGGCTACCCATGCCTCTACACTTAAGAAAAAGAACAAAATGATACAGATTAAGGATGTAGAGAATGTTGTCAAAAGTGAACCACACATTGATGAATTTCGTGCGGAGGCCCTGAATGATGTGCTACATCAGGGTAAGGAGGACTACTTAGATAGCAGTGATGGTGCAAATTTTGTCCCTGATGAGAATGTGAACTTGAAGGGGCATGCATTCCAATAAGAAGGCAAATCCAACAAAGAAGCCATTGCTTACTCCACTAGTCAGAACAAGAAAGATAGCGAATTTCTTCTCGACTTCAAACCAGAGCAAGGTTAGAAATTTAAATGCAAAACAAATTCCTCTTTGTGTCACATGTAGGGATAATTTCTATTAGTTGCCTAAAATCTTTTGGTTTAAAGGGATGCAGGGACAAATTTAGAGGCTGACTTGTAACTTGTTTAGCATTGGATGTTGTTGTAATACAATTAATTTGTTGTATTTGGGAATGTGCCCATCGGATCAGAAACTCTGTTTCCAAAGTCCCCCATTTCTCATTTTTTATTTTCCATTTCTTTGGGGGTTTCAAATGTTTTATATCCAATATACTTGTATAAAGCCATTTTGAAACCGTTCTAGTGAAATGAGCAATCCATTTTTGTCTATGATGGCCTTGTCGATCTTGTTCCCGTTCCAACTAAATATGGTTGATATTTCAAAGACATTGACCAATGCATTTTTTCCTACTTTTTAGAATTATTACATAGTGTTTATATGTTGCTTTTCTTGAAGTTTTATGTCAGATGTGTGTATGTTGCTTTTTGGAAGTTCTATGACAATGTTGGAAATTTTAGTTAGGCATGTCAAGATTCAACATTCTCCTGGTGCTCTTTACATGTAATCACTTTCATTTTGTGTGATTTATGCATAGGATTTCTTGTAAATAGAAGTCTCGGATTGTAAAGTAGAGGTTGTTCTGATGGTATAGCCGGCTTCAAAACAAAGTTGTTCTATAAACTCATGACATTGGCCATGTGTAAGTCTAAAGGAGGCCATTAGTAGTAGGATATGTGGCCACTTGGTTGTATCTTTGACCTTTGTGTGTATGTGACAATGTAGAAACATTTTGTATGTCCTTATCAGCTATTCTCTTGAATACATTTGGATAGAAAGATGTCTTTTCATGTGTCTTAGTCACATAACCTTGGCCTTGTTGTGGGCTATGTGAAACTCCAAAAGAGGGAAGGGGCTAGATCTGCATCATTGATTATCGATGCCTATCCCACCCTCATATGCACAAAGTCTCTCTCTCTCTCTCTCTCTCTCTCTCTCTCTCTCTCTCTCTCTCTCTCTCTCTCTCTCTCTCTCTCTCTCTCTCTCTCTCTCTCTCTCTCTTGCATCCTTGCCTTTGTTTATCTCTCTTGTCAAATAATAATTGCTAGAACCAAGAAGCATGAGCTTGTCAATATTTGTAATTTTCAAGGCACACCAAAATATAAGAGAGCATTGTCTCAAGGCGGATTCACAAAGGAACCCATTGGCAAAACAGGTACGAAATTTTTTCCCCCACCTAATTGTCCACATAAGGTGGCGGCAGCACGTGAATGCAAATCTCACAAATAAGCTTTTTGCTAAGCAGCAATGATGCAATGGTGAAATGGATGGAATTATTAGTGAATCACGTTATAAATGCAAGTGGTAGTTCAAGATTCTCAGAAGGAGGGGGGATGATTGCCCAATTTTTGGTGGGTATGGAAGCATCCTCTTTCTTCTTGGCCCAATGGAGAGCAGCCATCAAGAAAGCATGCACCTTTTCCCCTCTTTGGTTCCACTCGTCTAAAGCCAGGCTCTTTGTGGCACAATGCTCGATTTCCTTAGCAAGACGCTTGAAATAGTGAGGAAAAAAGGGTTTATCTATTCAGCTTCCAAATTTTTGTTGGGGTAAAGCCCCGTGTGGCTGGTTAGGCCAAGTGCTCGCCCACTATACTTATTCATTATGTACATAATAGAATAAGGGGGCTCACATGTTGATAGTGAGTTTCAGCCCCTACAAACACAAGTCCCCTCTTCTCCTATCTTGTCCATTGCTACACACACTCACACATGCTCCCACTTGTGCACTTCAATTCGTATCAAAGCCATGGCAATTGTGGAGAGCACGACAACATTGTGGCGGAGATTGCAATGAAACTATCAATTTTTCAGCACTGTTTTGCAACAAAATTTTGGCAGAGTAAAAGGTTGATTTTCGACTTGATTTTTGCTATGCATACCAAAAATGTTGTGGTCTACAACTTTCCAGTTGAAAGTTTTGTCAAATCCTGCATCGATTTTGTTGTCTGTTTGGCAAACTGCCTGCACGTCTAAGGTACACATATGTAGATTTTTATAGATCGATTTTGACTTATAAAAACTGCTCATTTCATGCCCATTCCTCCACTAGCCAGTTGTTTTTTTGTATCTACAACTTTGCAGAAGGAAGTTTTTGCAAATTCTGAATGGTTTGAGAGATATGGGCTGATCGACTGCACGGTGTTTGAAAAGTTGAAGATTATGTATGCATGTTATGGTGATTTACTACATTCACAGAGCTCGGATTGAGCTTTATCATTCTATTGTTTTGTGCATTGATGTTTTTCTCTCAGTGAAGAGAGTGTAGGTTGAGATTTGCAACAAATTTTGCGCATATGTTGAGAACACTTTGTTGATGTATGTATTCTTGTGGACTCTCAGGATTCGAGAGTGGATTCATCACAGGTTATGTGCATTGACTTACACGATTAAGCAGATTTTGAGAGTGTGGTGCATGGATTTGCAGAGAGTTTTGCAAGCATTTCTAGCATGATTGTGAGTTGAATTTTCAGCTGATTCAGATGCTAATTTGATACACATTTGGTGCATGCTTGATGCTCGTTTGTATTTCCATGCGGATGCACATGATGTGTGCTTTTTTGCAGATAATATTCTTTGCCTTGCAATGGCATATGTGGGCTGATTTTCAATTGTTTTGAGCATCAATTTGTGCCACATTTTGACTCATTTACATCCAAGTTCTTGCCAGTAGTTGCTTAGCTCTTACAGAGTTGGTTGATGTACTTTGTGTTTTGGATTACAAGATTGTGTTCTAGGTTTAGCGAGTTCAGACTTGCAAGAAATCCGACAGAGTTTCAAGAGTATTTAGATAGCCAAATACTGTTGAAACTCTGTCGGATTTCTTGCAAGTTTATTTGTTTATGTGCATGGTTTGCAATCGCATTTGATTTCATTTGGCATGCGATGGTTGCTTTGACATAGTGTTTTTGCATCATATTGTGAGAGTGTTTTCTCACTGGATTATGTCATTTGACATATATGCGATAATCTCTTAGGAGAAAGACTTGCATCCCTTCCACACTGCATAATTTTCAACAACTTGTATCAAAGCGGGGCTTTTGGTATCATTTGAGCAGTTTTGATCACTTGTTTCATTACATTGATCACCATATTTGTTGATAGTTCTCTTAGAAAACTTATGCCAACTTAGTTGTATTTTGATAGTGCTCATTGTGTGAGTTAGCCGGGTTTGGCTATTGTCAGTTGATTGATTTGTGCTTGATCTTGTCATAGGCTATCGCCATGGATTTGGCATGTACATCACTGTTAGAGTATGATTTTCCATATAAGGTTTGATGGTTCAAACTTTGAGCATTGGAAAGCAAGGATGCATGATGCATTGACTCAGTTGGGCCAAGTGTTTCCACTACAAGGCACGGATGCTAAGCCATAGTCTATGATTGACGATGAGTGGGAGGCCTTGGACGAGCTTGCATGTTAGACGATCATGTTACACCTTGCTGAGTCTATCTACTGCATTAGTTTGGATGCATGTACAGCTAGAGATTTATGGAAAAGATTGTGCAATGCTTTTGGCACAAATGAGTCTAGGGAGATTCCTAAAATCATAGGGATATCTTGCAAACATGGAGATGTTGTGTGTTGGAATCGTGTTCATACATGGCATGTACGTAGGCATTGTTTTTGGCAGATGAGACAGCACAAGAGCGGCGCTATCACTTTGGATGATGTGGGGGTAGATGTAGCATATGTGGCTACGCATGACATAGATGTCAACTTTGCTTCCACGTTTACTCTGGACTGTCTTATGTTCTTTTTTGACAACACATTACCTTCACATTGGATACTAGATGCGAGTGCTAGGTTCCATGTCATGTTGAGTCATGATTGGTTTAACACATATGCTAGTGGGATGCTTGACGTGTGTGTCTAGCTGATGGTTTAGTGCATGACATAGTTGGTGTAGGAGATGCTAGACTATTGTTTCCGAGTGGTGCATCATATGTGTTGCAAGATGTACACTATGTGACAGGTTTGACACAGAGCTTGATCTTTGTGAGTTAATTATGAGACAGTGGATGCCAGGTAGTGTTGGACAAGCATAGTTTTATATTGCATCGTGGACAACTAGTCATAGAGAGATGTGCTAGTGTTGGCATGATTCATGCGATGTGAGTATGTCATGTGCGAGACGGCACTATCTTTGTGAGTATGCAGCCATGCAAAGAGACGAGGCATGTCTCCTTTGTAGAAGGTTGCATGATGCTCCAATTTGTGAGCATGTTGAGCCAGTTGTGCAATAGGCCATGTCATTTGTGGATATGATGATGGATGTGGATGGCTTGAGTGCTAAGGATCCATCCATGAGCAATAATTCATGGATATGCTTAAGCCAGAGGCTGATGCGTGTGAGTTGGAGCTAGGTGGTTCTCTTTCCACACAAGGTTCAGGACAAACAAATGCTCTTGGTGCGCATGTGACATGCAATGGACACAAGGATGGATTCCAAGGATTGGAGTTCGGGTGTCGGGGGGATTTCTCTGAGTGGAATTCTGAGCTAGATTTGATTGAGATAGTCAGATTGTTGGGAAACACGGCGTATCTTAGTAGATTACTTAATGGAGAGAGATAATTTTCACACACAAGAGATTATAGAGTAGACACACACACACACACACACACACACACACACACACAGACTTCACAAGATATACATGCCATTCACCCAATGTGGGCTACATCCATGAGAAAGCAGACACTCAACGGCTTTAGTACTTCAAAAAAAGAAGAAGATAACAAAGGTATTATACCCTTTTGGAGCTCCCACCTTGCTTCACTCTCACCACCTCACACCCATCTTGTTGTATCAACTTCACACTACACCACAATGCTTCACAATCCATTTTTGTGTGTAGAAGAGGCCTCCTTTTATAGGCCAAAAGGGCTGCCCTCTCTCATGCGAGGCAGCCATGTGTAGCCACCCTTGTGTAGAAAAGTCTAAATCGGACCCTCTTATTCGCCCATGTGTGGCCGTCCTTGAGAAGATAAGTCCGCCTTTGAAATCGTCCACCGGCCATTGACTTTCAACCACCTTCCGCTTACAAGGCGTAAATCAGACTCCATACTTAACAATCTCCCACTTGGAGACTGATCTCCAAACCAAACTTGTGACTGCTTTCCATCCTGGCTTCTTATCCTTGAATGCCGATTGAAGATGAGCAAAAGCTCAATTTTCTCCTTGTTGACCACCTTTGTAAACACGTTTGCAGGATTTTCACTTGTATGCACCTTTCCTAGCTTTAGTTGTTCCTCTTCCAAAAGAGTGCGTATGAAGTGATATCCCACCTCAATTTGCTTTGTCCTTGAATGAAAGGATAAGTTCTTCACAAGATGGATAGCACTTTGGCTATCACTATGAAAGACACAATTGTCTTTTTTGAATCCAAGATCTTCTAATAATTTCTGAAGCCACAAAATTTATTTGCTTACCTCTGTCATTGCTACATACTCTGCTTCCGTGGTAGAAAGTGAGACCACTTTTTGCAGCTTTGAAGCCCAGCTTATTGTTGCATCTCCAACCATGAATACATAACCAGTAGTGCTCCTTTGAATATCTTTGTAACCTGCCATATCTGCATCAGTATACCCTTGAAGAAAAATATCAGTTCCTCCAAAATACAAAGCATTTGTTGTTGTCCCTTTTAGATACCTAAGTATCCACTTCAGAGCTTGCCAGTGCTCTTTACCTGGGTTGTCCATGAATCTACTTACAACTCCCACTGCATGTGCAATGTCTTTGGCCTTGTCCAGACCATAGCATACATAAGAGAACCTACCGCTGTAGCATATGGAACTTTAGACATATAGGCTATATCTTCTTGTGTCTTTGGACACATATCCTTGGTTCGTTTAAAGTGACCATCCAAAGGTGTAGAAACTGGTTTTGCATTTTGCATTGCAAACCTTTCTAGTACCTTCTTGATGTAATCCTCTTGAGATAGCTTTATTGTCTTCTTCCTCTTGTCCCTTGATATCTTCGTACCAAGTATCCTCTTTGAAGCATCTAAATCTTTTATTGAAAAATATCTAGATAACTCCTCTTTTAGGTCTTTGATGTCCTACATGCTAGCACCTGCAATCAACATGTCATCAACATACAACATTAGGATGATGAACTTCCCATCTCCCAAATTCTTTGTGTAGACGCGGTGATCTGAGTTGCATCTTGTGAATCCATGATCCACCTCCATCGATAAAACTTCAAGTACCACTGTCTTGATGCTTGCTTTAAACCATACAATCTCTTCTTTAATCTGCAATCCATTTTCTCCTTACCTTTTACTTCATACCCCTTTGGTTGAAGCATGTAGATTTCCTCCTCTAAGTCACCATGAGGGAATGCCGTATTTACATCCATTTTCTTGAGATTTAAATCACGAGAAGCCACTAGACTTAAGACAAGCCTAATTGAGATCATTTTTACAACAGGAGAAAATATTTCATTGAAGTCAATACCTTTCTTTTGAGAAAACCCTTTTACCATAAGCCTAGACTTGTACCTTTTCTTCCCACCTTCTTCTTCCTTCAGCTTATACACCCATTTGTTCTGTAGTGCCCGCTTACCTTTAGGCAACTTAACCAACTCCCATGTTTGGTTGCGATGTAATGAGTCCATCTCCACTTGCATGCTCTTCATCCATTCATCTTTGGATTTGTGATGCATAGCTTCTTTGTATGATTCCGGCTCTTCAGAATCTGATATCAAGAGATGGTGAGGGATGGAAAACCTTTCTGGAGGTCTACTTGGTCTTGTAGATCTTTGGGAAATAGGTTGAGGCTCCTCATTTGGTTGACGTTGTTGCACATTGTCACCGTTTGCAATCCTTGAGTCTTCACCGTCCTCAAGCTCCATGTACTCATCACCTGTCTCTTTTGTTTGTTTTCTTTCGAAGTGTCTTCATCTTCAAAACATTGAAGGCTACCATTGATGCCAATCTTTACCGGATTCTTTTGGTCAAGGAAAATCCATGCTTCATCTGCCATCATGCGGGCTTCTTTGCAAAACCGTCTAGTGGCAAATAGAGATCCTTTTGGTAGAGATAGTCTTCAATTTGCATCTTCCAATGTTGGTAGTTTTTGCCATTGAACTTCTCAATCTTGAGCTTCCCTTCCTCCACCATTACTCCCAATCAATTCAAAGAATCCTTTCCTTGAGATACTTTAGCTACAAGCAATCCTTGCTCTGATACCAGTTGCTAGGAAATAGGACGTAGCTTAGTAGATAATTGAGTAGATTACTTAATGGAGATAGATAATTTTCACACACAAGAGATTATAGAGTAGAGAGAGAGAGAGAGTACACACGATATACGTGGTTCACCCAATGTGGACTACGTCCCCACGGAAAAGTAGCCACTCAATGACTTTAGTATTTCAAAACAAGAAGTAGATTAAAAAGGGATTATACCATTTTGGAGCTCCCGCCTTGCTTCACTCTCACCACCTGACACCCACCTTGTTGCATCAACTTCACACTGCATCACAATGCTTCACAATACATTTTTGTGTGTAGAAGAGGCCTCCTTTTATAGGCAAAAAGGGTTTCCCTCTCTCATGAGAGGCAGCCATGTGTAGCCACCCTTGTGTAGACAAGTCCAAATCGCGGACCCTCCAATCCGCCCATGTGTGGCCGCCCTTGAGAATATATGTGAGATCCCCAACCCGCCAAAACCAAGGTCAGGATGGGATCCTTGATAGGTCTCTAGGTCTGATAAAAAACAGAGTCTCTAAACAAGAAAAATCCAAGGAATAGACATTTACCATTGACAATGGCTTGGGTTTATAGCCTTAGAAGAAGACTTAGTCCTGTCTCGCTGCGAAAACGGGACAACGTATTAAAAGTCCAAAAAACTATTTCGGCCCTATAACTTCCACAAATTGGGCTAAGGTATCCTCAACCAACGCTTTTTTCCCCCTATAACTCCCGCTGGTGGACTCCTCTTACAAGTGAAGATGTTTTCCCAACGTTTTTAGTGCGCGGGGATGGATAGTTACCTGACTAATCAGGTCCACCCGTCCATGATTGACAACCTTAGTCAATGCCCACTTACCACCCCACACTCACACATGATTCTTTTGTTTTCTAATTACTATCACATTGTTTTAACACTTAAAATAATGGTTTCTTTTAACTTTTCGTCACAGTAATTCCTTAAAGACAGCATTAAAAGCATTCTTTTAGAAAACAGACATCTTTAAACTTAAAACAGGGTACTGTTAATCAAAACATTGTCCATAATAACCATGACCAATACTCTTCTTGTCTCAAGACCACCTAAGGGTAAAAAAAGACACCCATTCCTTATTCACAATCCGGAGTGGATAAACCCCCACCCAAGGTTCCGGATGCCCATACACCAAACCAGTTGCCCATACAATCGGACAGCTCTCCTAGGATAAAAACGATATCCTAACTTATGTAGAAACATCAAGACATGACACGGAGTAGAAACTCATCGTTCATGGGGGTAACCGACTTATCCGTGGATTGAAAGCCATCATTATTATCAATTTCTACCAAACAGTCGGAGGTGTCTTGAGACAAGCTGTCTTAAGGATGATCAATCATATCTTTCATAATTCAACCAGTTTTAATCCAAATAATTCTTTCTAGTTTATAAACAAATGCACGTTGGTTTCTTGGAATTTACCTTCCGTTTTTTGACCAGCTATTCCTTTTCTGATTCTTACTCACTCCTTACGTATGCAATGTTAACTTATAAAAGAACTTAAACTATTTAAAGATTTAATTGAATAATGGGAAACCCACCTGGGATTGATTGGCCATCTGCTACTGCGCTGGCGCCTGAAGACTCTCCTCTGTAGGCCTACTACTAGGCCCAGCTTCATCGTTGTGTGACGCTCTAGTTCTTTTAGGTGCCATAACTTCTTATTCCTTATCATCAGACGTAGGATTTTCTCGGGTCCTTTTAGGTGCCATAACTTCTTATTCCTTATAAAAAGGACGTCTAATCATTAGGTAAATTATCCGAAAGCTAGACTTAACCTTTGTATCCAATTTTACCCAAATCTAGGTTAAATTTATAGTCTTAATTGATAAATTCTTGACCTAGTAATTTGCTATTTTCCTATATAGGCATGATAACTTTTTGCACAGCTTCCCTAAGGGTTTTCTAAGCTATACTAATTTTCTTATAATATTGTATATCTTTTTTCTAATTTTTCTGTCAAATTTTAAGCTTGGAATTTGCTTATTTTGAGCTTAACATTTATTCTATTTATTTTCTCTCAAAGATTTCATTTTCTCAAATTTATATCATAGGTTTACACTTACTATAATTTTCTTGAAAACTTTTGACTGCAAAGTTTATTTATTTTAATTAATCTTTTGCCAAAAATAGGACTTTTGGTCAATTATAATTTCCTAAAATCACTAATTAACTATGGTATAATTATCAAAGTAGATAAGGATATTTTTTACCTCTGACAATTATTGTTTAATTTTCCAACTTAGTTATCTAGTTTTCATCTTTAATTTTCAGCTAAAATTAGTATAATTTGACTTAGATAAATATTTATACTAATTTTCTAACCTTGACATAATTATCACAGCCTCTTTATTATGTAATCTAACTTTGATAAATAGAATTTAATCATGTAACATGATTTACTAATTTTCCCCTTGAAATTTTAGCTAGAATTAGTATATTTTGACTTAGATAAATATCTACACTAAGTTTCTAATGTTGACATAATTATCGCGGCCTCTTTTATCATGTAATGTGACTCTAATAAATAGCATGATTTACTAATTTCCCTCTTTAGTTTTCAGCTAGAATTAGTATACTTTGACTTAGATAAATATCTATACTAAGTTTCTAACCTTGACATAATTATTACGGCCTTTTTATCATGTAATCTAACTCTGATAAATAGTGTGTAATCATATAATATGATTTGCTAATTTTCCCTTTCAATTTATCCTCAAAAATAGTGTTTTTCTACTAAGATAATTAGCTAAACTAATTATTTGTCATTAAGCTAATTATCAAGGGTTTCTTAAGATGTGCTTAAACTCTAAAAACCATCTGAAAGCTCTTTAGTTTAATTTGATAATTTCTCTCTTTAAGTTTCTCTTAAAAACAATGTTTTTCTATTGCAATAATTAGTTAAACTAATTATCTAAAGTTAATATAATTATCATGGGTTTCTTAGGATGTGCTTTACCTTTGATAATTATCTTGAAACTATTTGGATTAATTTTTTATTTTCCCCCTTTTATTTTCCCTTAAAAATAGTCTTTCTCTACTAAGATAATTAGTTAGACTAACTATTTGAGATTAAAATAATTATCACGGGTGTCTTAAGATGTATTTTACCTTTAATAAGTATCTCAAAGCTTTTTGAGCTAGTTTGCTATTCTCCCCCTTTTATTTTCCCTTAAAAACAAGGTTTTTCAGCTGAGATAATTAGTTAAACTAATTATTTGAGGTTAATATAATTATCACGAGTTTCTTAAGATGTGTTTTACCTCTGATAACTATCTCAAAACTTTTTGGATTAATTTGATTTTTTCCCCCTTTATTTGTCGCTTAAAAACAGTGTAATTCTGCTTAAATAATTACAAAAATTACTCAAAAAATTAAAAGATAATTTTTCTAGCATATTGACAATCTAACATAGCTCTGATAATGATCTCAGTTTAATCTAAATTTAATTAGTATAATTATCATTAATTTATGGTTAAAATGAGTAATTTCAGTCTTAATATAATATAATAATTAATTAGATTAGTATTCCTAAGCTTAATCTCAATAATCAGCAGAGAATTTAGAATTAGGAGAGAATTTTAGAGTATTAATAGGTTTAATCTTCAATTTACTAAGAAAATGTAAATAGATTAACATAGTTCTATTGATTAAAAAGGATTAGTGCTAATTACCGTTGATTAACCAACTAGAGCTTTTCTCTCTAGTGATTTTTGAGAAGAGGTCCCTCTAGATGAGAGAGCCGATTCTGTTCAAAATTGTGAAGCAAGGGGTCGTATTTATAGGTTTCTGGGCACTCACTGGCTGAATATGGCAGTAACTTGCATCCCAAGGCAGCCCTACAGCTCCACAAGCACCCCTTGCTGCTAAATCTAGTCTAGGAAAGTTCATCATTACCCCACACAGCCCCCCAGATACACAAAATCGATTTTTTGCTAGTTTGTTGACTTTTAATGATTAATTTTGCAAATATCTGCAAATATCTGTAAATATCTAGGAACTTTATGATAAAAGTCTTTTGCAGTAATGATTACTAAAGCCTTACAATTTTATTTAATTTACTCAATTCACAGTGTAAACTTCCAGGGGCCATAACTATGCCAGTTTTATCGGAATTCAATTCTGAAAATTTCTAGCCTGGGGTTTGATGTGCTTAAGATTCCAAAAATACCATGTTTCATTGCTTTTGAGATAGAGTTTTTACATGATTTCCTGATCAATACTTTATTCTAAAGCTTGAGTTCATCCCTCTGCAGCTCGTAGGGTGGAGACCTTACAAGACAAGTCCACCTTTGAAAGCGGCCACCGGCCATCCACCGGCCACCTTCCGGCTGCTGTCCGGCAATAATATTCCGAGTCTGGCCGTTAAAATTTTTGTTTCCGGCGAGTGATTTTTCTTCACGCACGATGGCTTCTCCTCATATGGGGGCCTTACAAATGTGCGTTTTTAACACAAAAATTTACAAGGGGTAAATCAGGCTCCATACCAAACACAAATTGGTAGAAATTGCCAAGATTGCATCAGCATTTGGGAGTCTCATGTACGAGATGCTAATCTCGAGACCCAAGATTTCATTTGCGATAGGTGCATTTGCAATGTGAGCAGTCAGTCATGCATTGGTTGATACTGGCCTTGAGCAAAGGGGCGCTTTGCATCATATGACGGTGGTGAGATACCTCGAGATGTGTGCGGATTTGTGAGGAGTATGTGGTCAACCGCTCTATACTTCCTCTATAGCTAGATCTGAAGTATGAATGAGGTCATACTTGTGATGGCTTTGTACAAGTTTTGTACGGTTTTCTTTTTTCTCTCACGGCCACATTGGTCTTTACATGGGAGGTGGTTGGGGTCGAGCCCCATGTGGCCGGTTAGGCCAAGATCCCGCCTACTATACTTATTCATTATGTACATAATGAAATAAGGGGGCTCACATGTTGATAGTGAGTTTTAGCCCTTGAAAACACAAGTCTCCTCTTCTCCTCTCTTCTCCATGCTACACACACTCCCGCTTGTGCACTTCAATTTTGAGGTCCCATGTGAATTGCATGTTTTTGGGTTGCTGGTTGCCAACAAGTTTGCAACCTTGAAGCCATGCAAACTGGCTCTAAAGACGACAAGTTTTGAAACTCATCAAATTCTAATATGTCCAAGGCTATTTAAATAAATAAATGTTTATTGAATTTTATAAGGGAGCCATATATGCTCATTGAACATCTCTTACAAGTTGGTATGGAGAGGTGGATCGTGGATAGGTGCACGGGGGATGCTTCCTAAGATTGGGAGAAGCAATTGCAGCTTGTAGTGGATCTTGTGTGGGATATGAGAGAGAGAGAGAGAGAGAGAGAGAGAGAGAGAGAGAGAGAGAGAGAGAGAGAGAGAGAGAGAGAGATGCATTGGGATAGTATTATATCCACAATAACAAAGAAGGGTCATTTCTTGCAGTCAAGTAATTGTTCATGCCCTCTCTCAAACTCTCAGTCTCCTCATTCAGTCATCATGTATTGGCTATCACTTACAAGTCATGAGTCACAATGTTTCTCTAAAAACTCGTCACACCAATCGATGCATATTGCACTCTAAGACTAATCGCATCTTGATTGACGGCTCACAAGCGGCAAAGTATACATGTGGATAGGACTACCCTACCCAATAAGGTAGAGGCAATGGTATCCCCTAGCCTATATTTGATGTGATATTGCCATTTCCTTTTATACTAGTAGCAATAGTGCAGTCTTTTTGGGTACATCAATTTTGTTTTTGTCTAACTAGGAAGCGTGCTACAATTACATGTTGCAGTTGCTTACTTTCTTAGCCTTGATATTTTCTCATGATGATACCACCAATAATGAGAGATTAATATGATGAATATCAAGCATGTGGTGGTGTTTTCAAGAGTTGCATGTGGGCAAAAGAAAATGGATTCAATATATTATCAAGATGCGTCATCCTTGGCTTCCTAGCCTAGTCGACATCTATAGAATGCTAGGGGTTGCCACTGCTTGTTGCACTGCTCCACAACAAGTTGGGGATGAAGATTATTAAGGTTTGTTTGGAGCCTCATTTAGCAAAAATGATGCTCGCTAGTGTTGATTTTGGTTGCAATGATGATATTTTAAAAATTATTGCAATGTTATCTATAGAGAACATTTGCTACAAGCCTAGGGAGAGATATGCATAGGTTGACCAAAAAAGAGAAGTTTTTCTAGCCACCACAGGGGGACCATTTCTTCATTATAGTTGTTTAGGAGACATAGAAAACTCAAAATCTCCTTGGAAACAATGACATTCTTTCCCTGTCTCTTGTTGTTGCTCCCCATTGTTATGGGCATAGACATTCCGAACAAACAAACACAGGAATCAGAATGGAACTGGAACAGAACACAAAAACATACTAAATTCCGCCATAGCTTCCCCCTTTACATTCCCAAAAAGACATTGATCGATAGTTACATAATTCGAGAATACTAATGGGCAACGCCCTTTCCCAAGAACACCCCTTGGAATCCCAAAAGTACAAAAGTTGATATTCCAAATTTCACTAAGGTAAAACATCCAAAATTCTCTCAGCTTAACACCTCGCACAGCCCGATGGCTAGAGCCATAGGCTGACCTGGACCCACAATCCCTTGATCAAGTATTCTGCTCCCCAGCAGCACCTACTGCATCTGTCTCCAAAGCCTTTTCTGCCACAAAATCCGGATTTGCTTGCTTTTCCACCTCTACTTTCGCCTGCTTTCTTTTCCACTTTCGATTCCACTCCACCTGCTAAATTTCGATCTGGTTCCAAAATGCCACTGCTCAGCTCCGATGTCCACTTACTTAGACCCCCTACACTTACTTCAATTCCCTTGCTTTTGTTCTTTAACTCCTCCATCTCTACAACCAGCCTCTCATTCTCCATCTTCAATGCCTCATTCTCCCTCCTAATGATCTCCTTTCCAGCTGGCTGAAACCAATTCTTGAAGCGATCCATCGACACTTCCATATGCTCCCTCCAAAGCCTAGTTGCTTTATTCCACATCTCTTGTGCATATTCCAGCACACCCTGCTTCAAGACATCCGCATTCGAATCAACTACTAAGATGCCTGTCATTCCCTGGTTCTGCGATGCCGCCTTCTCCATATCCGCCAATGGAGTTATTCTATTAATCAAAAAAACATTTTCAATGGTCAAATCAGCCACCTTGTCCCCCAATTCTTTAAATTGCTCATCCACCGCAGCCTTCAGTCCATCTCCCCACCGAGTGAAATCCTCAGCTACACTCAAAACTTCAGCATTCCTTGCCATAGCCTCAGCTGTAATCCTCTTAACCTCCTCCTGCAATCTTTCCTTATCCGACCTCTCTTGAAATAACTGCATCTTGACTTTCTACATTTCCCATTCTGGAATAGCACTACACTTATGTTCCATATTCTCACTTTCCATCACCCTGAGCACCACATCCTGATTCTGCAGGAACTCATTCAAATCAACCAAACAGTTAACAGCCTCATCCACAGAGAAAATCCCCTTGGCCTCATAACTAGCACTACTACCTGCCTTAACCTTCACACTCTCTGGAACACTCTCCTCTGCAGCTCCACCCATTCCTTTCATAAACAGTGTGATCTTCTTACCTTTGGACTCCGACTTCTTAGACTCTGACTCCATGGTAAAAATGTTCAACTTTGATTCAGACTCCTCCAAACCCTTCCAAGAAACTTTAAAAGGTGATTTTCTTTTGTCAATTGTTGGAGACCCCAACAACAACTTCCTCTGCTTCATTCCACATAATGTTCCCTCTTACTTCACCACATCTACAACCGGTGTCTTCAAACCCGCTGCTACTAATGAAACCTTCAGAACATGCTCAAAGATTGCGGCCAAATAAGGCGCCACTCGGCCCACTGCCAGTGTCCAACGCCGATCTCTCTTGCCTGTAAGCTGCATCCGATCATACAACATTGTTGCCCAATCAACCTTAATGCCTCTCTCAGCCTGAAACAATGGTGCAAAAGCCTCCTTAGACATGTAAGTGGTCTTCTGTAGAATACACACCTTCTCCAGATACCAAAATAAATTTGAGGCTCTGATTCCACCCTCATTCTGCACCATATAGTATGCCTTCATCCCAACCGGATTTCCAAATTCCCCCTTCATCTGGGAGTCAGTCACCTTCCTCCCCTTAGCCGGCACAGGTAAATACGGAACTTCGAAAACCTTGGACACCAACCTTGGTGTCAAGCGCACATCCCCTGTAATCACTCCATCACTCTCCTTAATCATGTTCCACTGCTGCTCGGCGAACTCATTCTCTGCCCATGCGTCCCAAGGTAGACATGCAAACTCATAAAGGCCTATGCGCTTGAGCCATACCTAGGTTTCCGCCTCATTTGGGTCAAACATTGCCACTGCCGTCCCCACACTCCCCTGATCGCTGACAAACTCAGCTTCATCACTCTCCACCTCGATGTGATCTTCCTGCTGCCTCGCCTTGAACAGCTCCTCCATCGCCATCTTCTTTGACCTTGTGTTCGGCATTGATTTTGGTGCATCGTCCACATCCCCGCCATCAGCTTTCCCTTGATATTTTCAAAAACCATTTCTCCTTTCTTCTCCGACTTAACAGTCAATGAACTGCGACATTTGCAAACTTGGATGCGATCTCCAACACTTCTCACCACGTTAATCTTATAATGATGAATTTTCTCCTCGATTCGGGCACGCCATGCAAGAGTCACCCAAAAATATTCGTCCTTAAATGAGTCACATCAGCACTAAGCGAGTTTTTAGCCTTAAAGTGAGTACCTCCACTAAAGAGTACCCCTTGACCCTTTTGCCCAATTCCATTCTTCCAACTTTCCTTTTTCTGGACTTCCAATCCCACATTCCGAATTCCAACATCTAGTCCACCATTCGAATTCTGAATTCCAGATCCCTTTACAGGTTTTGAATTGCAACAACAAGTTGCCAATGCTACCTCCAAAAATTCCACTGCAACCCGCAAAACACTAACTGTTAACAATTTACTGCCAATATCCTCAGCCTTATTGACCATCCACTTGGGAACCTCACGAACCTTTCCATAAAATTTCTTCAGTTTGAACCCATTCACAGGTTTCAAAAGCTTGGTTCCGAAGACATCTTTCAAGAAAAATGTTCCTTGGCCCTGTTCTGATTCAATCTGATAAGGTCCCAAATATCTCAGCTTCAACTTACCCGGATGGGTGGTCCCAATTTAGAATTATATAACATCACCCAATCTCCCTCCTGAAAATTTTTGAATTTCACTTGCCTGGACATCCATGCTTGTCTCCTCTTCTGCCCAACTTCCACCAAGTAGGCACTCTGAATTCTATCCTCTTCCAATTTAAGCAGCTCCTTCTATCTATGGGAAGTTGATTCCTCCGGACTTAACTTATGCTGAACTGACAACCTCAAGCTTGGAATTACATATTCCCTTGGCACCACAGCTTCAATTCCAAATACCAATCTGAAAGGTGTGATTCGAGTCGCCACCTTAGAAGCCGTCCGAAAAGCCCATAGTGCTGAATCCAACTTGTCATCCCAATTTGATTTGTCTTCTAACACAATCTTCTTCAAAATTGTCACCAGCACTTTACTAGAACTTTCCGCTGCCCATTTGCTTGCGGATGAAATGGACTAGATTTCTTATGCAAAATCATATGTCTGGATGTCAACTCCTGAATCACAGAATTCAAAAAGTGTGTTCCCTAATCCGACACCAACTCAATAGGACATCCAAATCTTGTCATAATGTTTTTATATAGAAACCGTGCCACACTTGCTGCTTTATTATCTCTCAAAGCCACCGCTTCCACCCATTTGGTAGAATAATTGGTTGCAACAAGAATGAATTTGGAACCTGTCCTCTTTGCCCATGGTTTTATTGGGCCTACAAAATCCTTTCCCCACTTCTGAAATGGTTCCAATGGCAAGACAAGATGATCCTGCATCCTATCCCCTTGTGTAGGCTGCCCCATCTTCTGACATTGAACACATTCCTTGGCAAAACTATGTGCATCTTTCAATAACAAAGGCCACCAAAGTCCAGCTTGTAAAATTTTCCGACCAATAATTTCCCTTGAGAAATGTCCTCCAACTGATCTCCAATGTGCCTCCTGCAACACTGCTTTCCACTCTTCATCTGGAACACATCAGCGTATAATCTGATATGCTCCTCTTCTATATAATGCTTCAGCTATAATAAAAAATGGTATGATCCTCAATGCAAACTTCTTCCTCTGATCCGGAGACATTATCGAAGGTAAAACTCCATCCACCAGAAACTGAACCATCTGATCATACCAATTATCAAAAAATTGTCCTCCACACGGAACAAATCCGCATCAAGCAATTTATCTGATACTCCTGGTAATTCCTCCTTATGTTCCAATCTTTTGAGGTAATCAGCCACTGCATGCTGAGTTCCTGGAGTATGGACAACTATATAATCAAATTCTTGCAACGTGAGCATCCACCTTGCTAATCTGCCTTCCAATTTTGGCTTGTTTACCAGAAACAATAAAGCCGGATGATCCACAAGAAAAACCACTTTATTCCCCAACAGATAGTGTTGGAATTTTTCCAAAGCAAAAATCATTCCAAGAGCTTCCCTTTCCGTAACTGTGTAATTCTTCTCCGGTGCTCTCAACATTCTACTAGCATAATAAACTTGTCGAAACCATCCCTTGATCTTCTCGTGCATTAAAACAGCTCCTACTGCCATGTTAGAAGCATCTACATACACATGAAACGATAATTCCCAATTTGGTGGTTGAAGTATAGGTGAAACCACCAACATCTTTTTGATAATCTGAAAAGCCTTTTCTTGCGCTTCTCCCCAAAAAAAATCCACTTCCTTCTTGGTCAAATGACTAAGTGGTGTGCTTACATCTGCCAAATACCGCAAATACCTACCATGCCATTTGATCTGTCCAACAAACTGCATCACTGCCTTCAAATTGTCTGGAGCTACAGCTTTCTGAATTGCACTAATCTTGTCCACATCAATTGACATTCCTTCTTGAGAGATGATATGTCCCAACAACTTTCCCTTCTGCACTGCTATTGCACACTTCTGAGTGTCTGACTGTTTCCCCAAAAACTGAAAAAATCCATAAAAATCCTCATAAAATCTGTCAAATGTGGCTCAAAGTTTTTAAATGCTGCCTTCAAGAACGATTGTGGTCCATTCTTCAAACCAAAGCTCATCACACTGTATATGTAAAAGCTCCCCATTTTGTGATAGAAGCAATTTTTTCAATATCCTCCTCAGCCATTGGTATTTGATTGTACCCTGAAAATCCATCAAGGAAAGTGTACATCTCATGTCCCGCTACATCATCTAGAACTAAATCAATAAAAGGTAATGGAAATGGATCTGAATTGTTGCTACATTCAATATTCTGTAATCCACGCAAACCCTTAACTTCCCAGACTTCTTAGGTACCACCACAATGTGACAACCATTCCGCCTGGTCCACTGGCACAATGAATCCTACATTCAGCAATTTTTCCAATTCCTCTTTCACATGCTTGGCGTAATTTGGATTCTTTGTTGAATCACTGGAACAGCATCCATTCTCAAATTTATATGATGCTTGTAAACTTGAGGATCCATGCCTTTCAAATCAAAATAATCCCATGCAAAGACATCAATATACTCCAATAGTAATTTATGTTTTTTTCCGAGAAAAAGATCCGTCTATTAGTTAATGAAAACTGCCCATAGGGCTACAACCTCCTCTGCAAGAGAGGGCTACAACAAGCATGATGGGGAGACTCTCCCAATGCAAAAACAGCATATATATAATGAGGCTAAATCAAGAGATGGGAGGAGGGAAGAGCCACACAGGTGGACAGTAGTGCCATCTGAGCACCCCCTGGACTATGGTGTAGAAAGGCCCAAGGCGCCAAAGTCGAAGGAAAGCCTCGCGGCACTCCCGCATGCGGTCAGAGCTGCCATGTAGTCCCTCAAGCTGTCCTCTGAGAGTATGGATCAGCTCTAGCCAAAAGTCACAAACAGTCTCAGCTACTGGCACAAGGCGAGCCTCAAAGATGCGGAAACAATGGGCCCGCCAGATGAACCAAAGTGTCAGGCCACTGATGAGCTCCCAACACTCCTCTCTCTCACTGCACCACTCCTGTGGAGTAATCTCTGTAGCATTCTGGAGTGTAGGACGTCCCCCCTGCATCACTATCATCCTACTGGTGGACGATAGCTCAAACTGAAGTGCCGGGCCCGTGAGGGTGGACCAAGCCGCTACCCCCCAAGTGTACTGTCGAGTCGTGGAAGGAGCAGGCATCAGCCGAAGAACTCGTAGCCACACCTGCTGGGCCGAGGGACAGTCCCAAAGACAGTGACGCTGACTCTCCACCAAATGGTCACAAGCTGCACATGTGGCCGAGAGACCACTATGCACTAGCCAGCTCCCTACTGTTGTGGCTCTGTGTGCGACCAGCCACTGAAACAAGGTGACTCGCCTCAGCTGTCTGAAGTCCCACAACCTCTCCCAAAAGTCTGCCAAGAACTCGACGGTGAGACCCTCCTCCTGCCAATGACGTGCTGCAACAGGGAGGGCCTCTCTCTGTGGTGCTAGTATGTGTCGTCCAAGCCGAACAGTGTACTGAAAGAAGGGGACTCCTAGGTGGTCTGCAAAAGAGAAGGGGTCCCTCCATAGCCACTCACTAGGATCCCACTGTACTTGTGCCAGTGGACAGCACTACCAAGCCCAAAGCCTCCACTGGCCAGTCTCAAGAGCTGCTGGGTCAGGGTCTATGACGCAAGTCCTCCCACAGATGCCCACAACTCAGATCCTCTGAAAACAGCACTCTGCTACCTGCGGGGCCTCTACTGCAACTCGTTGTAGTCGTCCCCCACCCTGAAGCTCGAAGAACAGGGCTGGGACAGTCTCTGAGCAGGCCCTAACTAAAATGAGAACCTCGAGTTGTGTGAAGGCTCCCATCCACCGGGGTGCTACTGGTTCGAGAGGCATGAGCCACTCAGTTGGAACTGACTCTGTGATGTCCTGACACATGCTCTGCACCCCTCTCATGCCCTGCAAACTGGAAACCCTGAACCTCCTCTGACAAACCTATGAACTCTAGCCAGTCACTTAGAGAGCGCGTTGGACCTATTGCCATGGGACCCCAGGAAACATGAGGTCGACTACCAACCAAGTGGCCCCTCTGACTGCTAACCATGGGGTTCCAAACGAGGGGCTGCCGTAGGCGCTTCTCCGTGCACATCAGTTGTCGCTGCTCCAGGCCACGCCGTAGGAGCTCCCAAGAACGAAGCAAGCTCACAGTGAAACGGTTCTCCAGTCTCCTGCTCAAACCAACTCGGTGCATCTATGTAAAGATCCATCTGGTCAAAGGTTGCCAAGGGCCTCCTGACTGAGGCACCCTGGCACGAAGCCTCTGCAACAAGAACTCCTTCCAGGGCTCCTCACCTGGAAGAAGTCCTCTGACTATGAACTTACCTAGAAGGGCTCTGCTCTGTTGTGCTGGATCAATGATCCCAAGCCCTCCCTGAGAACAAGGAAGCGTGATGACCGACCAAGTCACCTTGGCTCGGGCCATCTAAGTGTCACATCCTGACCAAAGGAAGTTCTTGATCAGCATCTCTACCTAGCTGATACAAGAACTCGAGAAGATCCGAGAGGAGGTGATGTACCACATAGTCGCCAACAACACCTGGTTGGCAACTACTACTCTACCAACAGCGACAGACGTGCTGAGCTCCAATGTAACAGCTTTCTCCTGATGGACAGGAGAAGAGGAGCAATCTGCTTCTCGGGAGACGAGTCCAAACCAACCTGACAACCCAAGTATCGAACTGTAGTCCCTGGGGGAATCCACCTGAAACCCTCTCCTGGCATCCAATCTAGCATAGGAGGACTACCAACCGAGAAAGCCATTGTCTTTCTCCAGTTGATCAGTGCGCCCGATGCACAACAGAAGGTCTCCAAAGCTTGCTCACATCTGTGAAGATTGGCCTCCTAGCCATCTAAGTACAAGGCTGAGTCATCGGCAAACTCAGCGTCCAGTAACTCCTCTCCCCGAATAGGGAGTGCTAAGCCCCGAAGACCAACCTGTTGTGACACTAAAAATCTGCTCATCGCCTCCGCATAGAATAGAAAGAGAAAGGGGGCAAGAGGGCAGCCCTGTCTGACCGAGCGTGTGAGCATGAAGAGGGCACCTCTCCCCCCTGCCAAAAGCACCTGACTGTGAGTCTGTCTGTATAGAGCTGACACCCCTCTGATCCAAGCATATGAGAAGCCCATCCTGCGAAGAGTGCCCTCTAGAAAGTCCCAGTCAACTCGATCATAGGCCTTCTCAAAATCGAGAAGAAGAATCACAAGGTCCTCACCACGGAGCCGTGCTAAGGCAGAAGCCTCCCAGAAAGTAAAGATGTTGTCAAGGATACTACGTTCCTTGACAAAACCTGTCTAAGTCCCATGTATAAGGCTCTCTAGAAGTGGCTGAATCCTCAAACTCAGAGCCTTGGCAAGAATTTTGTAGGCTGAGTTGAGGATGGTGATGGGGCGCCACTGACGAATCTCATCCAAGTAGCCACCCTCCTTGGGAATGATGTAGATCAGGCCCTCACTCATGCCGATAGGAATCACTCCTATGTGCAAAATGTACTGAAAATCACTACAAAGATCTAGGCCAAGCAGGTCCCAATACTCCAAGAAAAAGCTGGGAGTCAACCCATCCTCACCTGGACAGCTACCTCGACGAAGGGCCCTCAGAGTTGTGTGCAGCTCCTCAAGCTGAAGTGGCATCTCTAGCCTCTGGCACATCTCCTCTATCTCACAAGACATGGCTTTTCTACCCAAACCTGCTCCCTGCATGCATCCTACCGCTCTGACTGAGGCTCTGACATTAACTCATGGTAGAAGTCAGTAGCGACTGCATGCATATCCTCGGGCTCACAAGCAACTGACTCATCGGGCCTCCTCAATTGACTGACCTTGTCATGCGAATGTCGAGGCCCCACTGTCTCAAAAAAAGCACCAGTCACTCTATCACCCACCTGAGTCCACTAAGATGCCTGTCGGTGGAAGGCAAACTCATGACGCCTCTCCTCTGTGCTAGCAAGCTCATGTCAAACCTGCTGTAACTGCTCCTCCAACCATGGACTGTCTGGATGCTGCTCCTGCATCCTCTGCAGTGAAGCAATGCCCCATCAGAGATGCTACTCCGCCTCTCTCGCTGCAGCCCGGCGAGCCAGAGACTCCTGAAGAAAAAAGTGGCTAAGCTGAGCTAGGCCTGGGGCCACTCTGTCTGCAGGTGAATTCTGTCTATCCATACCCTCTGTCCAGAGAGCCTCTACCCTCTCTCTGAGTGCTGAGTCCAACAAGACCCTCTCTGGGATGCGGAGCATCGTGCTCCCACTCCTCTGCATGTCTGCCACTGTGAGGATCACTGGTGCATGGTTCGAGAAGGAAGTCCCTGCCAAGATGCCCACTGAACCCCCCAAGTCACTGAAGTGGTCACTAGTGTAGAAGAGATCTATCCGCAATAGATTCACTCCTCCCACTCTGCGGTCCGATCTAGAGAAGGCAAGGCTGTCTGGGGGCCTCACAAAACCTGAGTGCTGCCATGTATCCGAGACCCTCAAAGTCATAAAAAACCTCTCCCAAGAATCCAACTCGACTCCATGCACAATAGCATGGCTGCCAGCAATCCTATCAGAAGGGTCCTCCAACATGTTGAAGTCCCCTTCTATACACCAATGATCGGCCTGCGGCAAAGACTCAACAATCTGTGACCAAAACTCTGCACGAGAACTCGCCACATTGGGCACATAGATGTTCAGGAAACCCACAAGGCCACCCTGAACCTGCATAGTAATCCACTAAGCCCTGCCTGGCACAATAATCCCTCTGCCTACAATGGCCTGCTGCAATGAGTCCGCAATAGTCATACATACCCCTCCCTGGATGCCTCCAGGTCCAAAAGCAGCTGACCAAAAGGTATCATACCATCCACGCAAAATCTAACCACAACACCGAATGCGGCTCTCACACAGATGGTGCTCCTGAAGCATAAGGAGATCAATCTCTCCTCCCACAAGGCAACGTTGAAGCTCCTGACGCAATCGGCCCCGCTGTCGCTGAAACTGGGGCCCACCTAGTCCCTGCACGTTCCATGAGACGATCCTCATGGGGAGCGAGAGAGAACAGATGTCGTCGTAGCAACAAGACAAGCTATCTTCAAAGGCAGGCTTGGATGGGGAGTAATTCGCATCCGAGCGGCCTCTAGATAGGCGTGACTGTAGTGAGTGCCTAGCCCAAGCCCAAGCAGAGCGAGCCGTACGTAGCGCAACCTCCTTTTCTAGGAGTCCTCATGAATGTATACATAGCAAGGCAAACATTGCGTATCAGCAAAGAAGTACACCACAATGTGCCTACATCCTGTTGAGTCTGGGGGTGTCACCGCAAACTTGGCCAATGGCCACAAAGTCTGTAGCATATCTGTAACTCCAAGTTCTCCCATGTGGTGAGAGAACTCTAAAACCTGTGTATGCAACCATCCCACCACTGAGTCCAGGGACCACTCTATCTCGATCCTACCACAGAGGGGGAAGGAGAAACCAATTGCTGAGTCCAGGGCCTTTGTCCCCCTAGCGGTGAGGAACAAAACATGGACCCTGAAACAGGCTGCCTCATGGTCTGTTGCGGAGTCGCCGAGAAAACGAGTGAACCCGTAGTCGAATAAGTCCCAGCGGCGTCTGATGTCAATGCTCGTAAGCCCACGAGGGATGGCCGCAAGGGAGGATGTCTGAATCTGCAGAGGGGCTGACCCTCTCGCGCTAGGCAACTCGTGGCAAAAGCGCAGCCAAGAGATCTCCTAGCCGCCGGAGAGGGACCAGTCGCCTGAGCCGACTGAGGAACTGGAGTAGGAGGAGGAGAGGGAGCTTGGGCGAGAGGAGGAGAAGAGGGGTGGGATGGGGCGAAAGAGGTAGAGGGGCAGGGTGGAGAGGCGACGGGAGCAAAAGGCGGGGAGGATGCGGGAGGGAACTCTGGGGGGGGTGCGGCTGTCGAGGGAGAAGCGGAGGTGGAGGCTGGCGTAGGGATCTCCTCCTGCTCAAGAGGACCAAAACGGTTCCCCATGGGAACCCACTGCTGCTAAGTCGGCACCTGAGGGCCACTCTGAGAGCCAGGCTGTCGCTGTGGCCCCTGGCGTCGGCGGCCACGGGCCTATTGCCACCCCTCCTCCGCTGGAGCCCCAGACTCGGAGGGTGGCTCTGCATCTGTACGCTGTGCCGCTGGTTGTCGCTGCGGGCCAGAGGCTATGGTGCAGGTCGCGGCCTCCTCCGTGGATAGGCCTTCGCTATATGGCCCATCTAGCGGCAAATGAAGCACTGGTTCGAGAGTCCCGAGTACTCCACACTCTGTCAAAACCAACCCCCACTCACCCGAGGTAGGAGGATAACCTTCGGGAGTGTGTGGGTATCTCTAACCAAAACTCGAACTGAGGGAATGCCAGCTGCCTTGGCACTACTGATGCTGCCATGCGAGGTGTCTCTAGGACAGTCCCAATGGCGGAACCGATCCTGGAAAGAAGTGGTAGGTACTCCCTCCGTAAACCCGGAAAGCAGACTGAGATGGGGATGTCTGCCTCCTCTACTAGAACATCCGAAGCTGGGTCAAAACCATGTCGCCACTGTCGAAAGTGGGCACACAAGGCTCGGATGGCCAGTGGACTCATAGCTATGACCTTGGATGCCATCTCGGAGTACTCAAACTCGATCTGATAGTAGCCCCGTCCGAGAATCTAGACATCCAAAATCTTTCCCACCTTTGCGAGAAGGCGGGCCTGGAGAAGGTCTCGCAGCTCTCCTCTGCTAGGTCGGGTGCCGAGAATCTTGCAGATGACCGAAGTCGCCTGCAATCCCTCTACCTCGGCGGCAAGGCTCGCTTGCTCTATAGGCGAGAGAGCAAGTCAAATGGTGGGCTCAGCGGGGTCAGGTGAGGGGGCTTCTGGCGAGTCCCTCTGTGGCGAAGCTGGAGCCTCCATCTGTGTCTACTGTTGTGTCGTAAGAAGATGATGCTGGGAGGATGTTGCAATCCGGCGCAAAAAGACCCAAGAATGAAACTGAATGGGCCGAGTTGCAGGGCTGTCGGGGTGGAAACCAGGCGGGCGAGCAGACGGGGGGGGGGAGGTCGCTGAGGCAAATGGGAGTGTTGGGGGCAGCAAGAGGGGGTGACTGGGGCGGCAGGGCAGCAAGGCAGCGCGTGGCAAGCAGCGGGCGGGCGGGTAGGCAGCGGGCAGCAGAGGCGGGCAGGCAGGCAGCGCGGGGGCAAGCTGCGCAGTCAGGCAGGCAGGCAGCGGGCAGCGCTAGGGGGGGGGGGGGGGGGGGGGGGGGGGGGGGGGATGCGAAGCAGCAGCAACGAGCCCAGTTCGTCAAAATGACTTTGGAACTACTCCAATAGTAATTCCTTCAAGTCCTTCTTGAAACCATCCTCCAAATGAGCACTAACTCTTACCATCTTTGGATGATCCTCCGTCCCCAAATTCAGATCCTGTAAATCATCCTCCTTAACTCAAGAAACTTTCTTTATCATCTTATCATACAGAGCCTCCGCTCTCTGAATTGCCTCCTTTGGCTCCAACTCCGAATCCTCCATCACGGTTTCTTTTTGGATTTTCCTATCTTCTAAATTTTCCTATTCCACACCATCTGTATTCCTCTCCAACTGATCAATTCCCAAACTGTTCTCTTTCACTACATATTTGACAATGATCCGCTCCACATCAACCTCGAATACCAGAATAATTGTTGGATTTGCTGCTAGGAAATATGCTTCTTCATCGTCCTCCAATCCTTCAGACATGTTAATTGCTTGTGCCAACATCGGCTTCGTCGATTCTGACAATTCCTTCTTTGGTCCCATTGGTAATGTAACTTTTCTCCTTCCTTTCTTAACCGTCACTTCATTTTTTCCCCAACCCTATTTTAACTTAGCCGTGTGAAACCATGGCCTCCCCAACAACATAGAATAAGTATTTTTTGAATCCTTCATCTTGATGACTACAAAGTTTACCATAAACTGCAATCCATGAATGATAATACCCTACCTCCTTAACATGCCCACTGGTTGAACTCTACTCTGATCAGCCATGCGCACTTGAAATGGAGTTGGTTCCAACCTGACATCTTGCATCCTTAGAAATTCCGGTTCCAAAAGTATGTTGACACCTGATCCACCATCCAATAGAACATCAAAAAATTTGCTCTTATTAAATTCCAACGACAGTGTCGGTACTGAAAAATCCACATCCTCCAGGCTAACCTGGCAACTGTGAACTGTCTGCTGCACCTCATTCATACTCGGATCAGTCTTTGACCTCCGCATCACTGTATATAATTTATCCCTGAAAATTGGAACTAATGACAACAACTAATCCAAGGTAAAATGTATAGAGGAATTAGTTAACTCTTCAAAGAAGGCATCCGTCCTTTCTCTTTCCTTCTCCTCCTTTTTTACCCCTTTCTCCTTTGATTTCAGCTTGATCTGTAATTGATCCTTTTCCATCAGATCTTCAGCTACCTCATCACGAATCTCCTTCTGCTCCTCTTAGTCCAATGGAGGTTTCAACCTTGCTTTTGACCTTGTTGTCACTAACACATCTACTTCCTCTTGCAAGCATTTAGAACAGTCACATTCCGGCTGACAATCCATAGCCACTTCATTCACCCCCTGATCCTGAAACGATTCTACTACTATCAAACTACTTCCCGGTTCTTTGTTTGCTTCGGTTGATTGTGCTGGTGGTGCTGGCAACTGCGGCACTTGCCCCCTGGGCTGTTGCTGATTTCCCCCTTGATTATTCCAAACCGGCTGATTCCATCCTTGTGGTTGTGGCTGCCAATGCTGTTGCTGATCCCAATTTCCCCCCCATAGGGGGTCTTGAATTCTGCCATCCACCATATCTTGATCCTCCTCCAAAATTGAAATTTCCTCTAAATGATGGTATCCCTTGATTAAATTGTGTTCTCCACCCAGAATATGGTTGTTGCCTTTGCCAACCTTGATTGTTGAGCATCCTCTGCCTTCCTAATGTCTCTGGAAACACCCCATGAGTTTGAGGTCCTTGTTGCTGAATCTTCTACTGAATCCTTTCTGGTACAACACCCGTGAAATTCGGATTAAAACAACATTCCTTTGTCCAATGCCCATCCTTAACACAAATTTCACAATGAGGGGATTTTGATTCCACAACTTTCTACACTCCCAACTTCTTCAATTTCTTCTCCACCAATTTTTCCACTCTATCATCTTTCCCTTTATCCTTAGACTTTTTCTTCAACTTCTTCTTGATTTTCTTCTTCTTATCCTCATCTCCTTCTGAATCCGAATCATCACTGGAATCCTCTTCACTATCAGAATCCGTTTCCGTATCTGAATCAATATCAGTTTCCGAATCCGAATCGGTGTCTGAATCCGAATCATCTAACCTCTTCTTTTTCTTTGGCCTGCTTTTCTTCTTTTCTTTAGATGACCTCTTGGCTGCTTTTCTATCAGAGACCCCAAACCTTTTCTATGCTCTTTGAGATGTTTCCACTAATGCTTGTAATCCACCCGCAACATCAACTCCAGAAACAACATTCTCAATTCCTTTCTTAATCCGTTCAAAAAATACCCAACAAGCATTTCATCAGTTGGCCTTTCTTGAGCAGTCAGCCTTCTCACATATTGGTTAAACTTTTGTGCATAATCCTCAACAAACATTTTCCTTTGTTTCACTTCCCTAAGCTTGGTCAACACATCATGTGGAGTCTTTTCCCTTCTGAACCTATTCAAAAATGTTGTTTTCAAGCCATCATAATCAGCAAAATGACATGCTGAAAAATTACTAAACCATTGCATAGCCTTCCCATCCAATGTAGCCTCAAACTGGCGCATCTTAGCCTGGGCATCGTACACTCCGGCAAATCATCTGGCCTGCCACCTTGTCTCGTACTGAGATATGTGGCAATTGGGGTCTTCCTTTGACTTTCCCAAAAAGGTCCGGAATTTGACGCGCATATCCTACCTAGCCGCCGCCATATTTGTAAGTCCACCTGGTTGTACAAGATTTTCTGCATTGTTACTTCCCAACGGATCAAAAATCAATCTCCTTCTCACCACTAATGCATGCTGAAAAATTGCAACCGCCCAGTATTCAGACCCACAGTTCAAAGCCATGGTGAACGGAAAATTCAACGATATGCCTACAACGTGAAGTCAACGAAGAGGACTTTTGACTGGACCTTGCGGCATGGGAATCCAGTCCTTCAGCAAAGAATGACAAGGTGTCAAAGTTGTGGAGAAACAATTTTTTTTTAAAGAAAATTTTGAAGAGTCTCCAGAGCCTTAGAAGGCCAGTCGAGGGGGGTAGTGCCATGTGGCACGTTAAATGAACCCATATGTGTTGTATAGGGCTGGTGGCAAAGGATTTAAATCATAATTTGTGGCCCTATATGGAGTATCAAATGGGGAAGGAGCTCGCTTGAGCTCACGAGCTATGGCGTTCATCTTGTGGCTCTACATGCAGCATCACTGACGGGACTAAGTGCCTGTTTTGGTCGATTTTGGTGGAGGGGTAGTGGTCCGGGCCAATGAGTGCCCCTTGATGGAAGATGGGTGGTCATTGGCTACACGCATTGCAGTGATGATGTGGTAGTAGTGACCAAAAGGGGTCGGGTTCACACGGGACCTTGGCCACCCAACTTTTGAAGGAGAAGAGCGAACCACTCCACTAGCAATATCGCTAGTGCTTGGGGTGAGGGAGGGAAGCTCATGTGAGAGAGGATCTTGGGGTCAAGACAGAGAGAGATAATATGGACACATTTAAACACATTTAAAGGGCTCCAAGGCAATTGCAAAGTCGCCCAATACGATCAAAGGGCCACTCAAAGCAAGCCTCGAGAGTTGGACAAGGGAAACTCAAGCGGGTTGCCAAAGTTGAGCAAAAGGGGAAACTCAAAGGTGAAAAGGCGATAAAGAAAAGAAATAAAATGAAATATAAAAAACCAAAAATGCTAGGGGCACTAGTGACATTGCTAGTGCACCCCCCCTCAAGTGCAAAGAGGTGAAGAGCAAAGAGCAAGCGAGAGAGCAAGCAACCGCCTCCCGAAGCTTCCAAATTGAGATTCCAAGTGGACCAATCAGGCAATAGTTTCCAAAGTTAAAGGATCGCCCATGTAGAAGCTATTTTTTAAATCAAATGAAGGGGTTTTTTGTGTCGTTTGAAGCTTGTAGAGTGGAGTTTTTTGACAGAGGCCTTTCAATTTTTCTTTGAAAATGTCCACTGTGATGGCACTGCAATCTTTGCATGTGTCTCTTGAAGTGTAATCAAGCCACTTTTGCTCAGTTCTTGGTGTTGTTTCCCCTTCCATCCTTCTCTTTCTCCTATTCTTGTGTTTCCATGCAGTGGATAGTGTGGATGTGTGCCCCCCTGGATCGGTGGTGCTTTGGGTAAGAGAGTGAGATTGAGCGGCTATGTGCATGTATAAGGGTTGAAATGGACTGTGGCAATGAGTATGAGTTGCATGGTGGTCTTGAGGAGTGTGTGAGCATTGGAAAGTGAGCAAGTGGTGGTTTGCTAGTACAAAGTGCATCTTTTGAAGGTGTTTTCCAAGAGGATAGGCCTGTTGTGAATGCTCTGAGCTATAGAGAGTAATTGTGTTGTGTATTGGGTTTGTTCCCCCATTCCCCCTCTCCAATAGTACAACCACTGGTTTTTGACATTTTTGGCAAAGCAAAATTCTCAAAAATAGAGAGCTCATAACCTTGTCATGAGAACAGTATATCTCAGCCCTAGCTTTGAGCCGACAAGAAATCTAAAATAGAGGATAGTGAAAAAGAAACTTTTGGGGAGATTTTGGAAGAAAAATAGTGTTAACATAGCTCCTCGATGTACTGACACTATTCTCCCTGCTTCACCTTAACACTTTGGCAGCCCATTAAGCCTCTTCTTGGCCATTCCATTGCCACATTGGGTGCTCCCATTGCTGCCCATTATTTCCTCCATCTTCATCTGTATTTCAACCCTTCATTCCTCTCACATGGATGTGCAAATCAGCCCCATATCTACCCCTTGGTGGTCGTCAACAACCCCTTATCTAGGAGGTGTACCTCATCGAGATGGATCCAAAGGTGCATCAAATCAGCCCGCAGGTGCTTCTTTTGGAAGAGTTATGTTGCGGGAGCGAATCACACCACCCATAAAGTGCATGCAACACAACCTAGATCAACATAATTTCAATCGAGGACACAAAAGACACGATAGGTGCACAAAGGAAATCTCTTTAGCTTGTCAAGCTGAGACCATCCCACATATACAACACTCTACAAGGCTAACTAAACCACAATCTGGAATCTTTGTTTTGTTTTAGGAGACCATTTGGCACTCCCGGTCACTCCCCTCATACACCAAAAAAGTGCACAAGAAGAACGACTAGGACTATGCACCTAGGCTCCTAGGGCAGACGCTTTTGAATCTGGAATCTCACTACTCTCAACTACACCACCAACCCACAAACACACAAACAGAAGAAAACTCACTAAACCATACCAAAATCGTACGAAACTTAAGGAACACCATCCCCTCACTAGGATACACCTGTCCAAAGCCTCTACACTCAAAACCGTTGCTCTAAACCCATCTACCAAAAACATGTATAAAGACAAAGCAAAATTTTTGAAATGCCTGAAACTGAAATCTCTGAGTACCTATGTGTAGCTTATGTCGCCAAAATTCTAATGATTATTTGCATGCAGAAAACAGACATATCTCGTGTTGAATGCTTGGTGTTGTCGCGTAGCTCTCCTCGAACCTACAACAATGGTGTAGTCAGATCTCCAATGTGATGAGCAAACCGAGTGTAGCATGAGGATGTAGCTCACACTTACTCTCTTTCTCTCTCACACACACAGTAGACGGTAGCGCAAAACATCAATTATGATTAAGTGTATTTACAAAAGTGTCCTAGGTACCTTATATACTAAGGCTACCTTAGTTTAACCAAAAATAGAGTTTGAGGGGTCAAATGGCTTGGTATTTGCAATATGGAAGTGCCATTGTTCCTCGGCTTCTGCAACTAGACTATGTACTTATTACAAATGATGCCATAATCCTCAACATTCCATAACTCTCAAAAAATAAGGTTTTCTTGAGTTATGTCATGTTGTTGACCTAGCGGTCAACACTCTCCCCTCCAAATTCATGTCGTCCCTTGTCATAAAATATAATATCTAACTTTACCAAATGACTTTCTCATATTAAACTGATCATTTAATATGGGAAGATAAAAGGGAAACAAGAGTTAGTATATAGATATGTGCTTCTAGATCTATCTCAACAGGAGACCAAAAGGAGAAATGGTTGCATCTCAATAGGGGTCCAAAAGGAGATGGTCTACCAAAGAGTAATGTGCAATAAGTACTTCTAGATTTACCTCAGCAAGGGTCCAAGAGGAGAGATGGTTACATCTCAATAGGGGTCCAAAAGGAGGTAGTCTATCAAAGAGAAACGTGCATCTAATGGATCTTAAAAGACCTTAGGGTTAGCTTCAGTAAAGACCTTCAAATGTTAGTGTTAAAAAGTCCTTTGACCTTACACAAGCTAGGGCTAACCTTGAGAAAGGAATCCTACCCAAGCATGAGGTACTAAGATGCTTAAAGTGGTTGTGGGAACCTTGCCCAAATCTTGAGGTGATTTTTATGCTTAAGTGACTAAGGTTTTTTGAACTGTTAAATTCAAAGATAAATTTTGAAGAGGCATGAACCTTTCCCTGCTTGATTGACTAAGCCTTTAAGTATTCAATTCACACATGACTTAAGAAGCATAAAAGACACATGCTTGATTGACTAATTGCTTAAAGTATTCAAATCAAACCAAATGACTTAAGAAGCATAAAAGACACATGTTCAAAAAAATTTCCACATGTGGCTCTCTTGATGTGCTTGAATCTTATTGGATAGGCTTTAACACTAGAATGGTAACCTAACAGGACATAAAAGTGTCATTTCAGGGTTTTGGGAAAAAATTCCAAAACCATAGTAGATCCACTCATTTTGAAAAATCCTTTCATAAGCTTATAGTTCAATAACTACTACATATGGAAAAAATGAGAAACTTGTAATTTTTCTCATCCCTTGGTCACTACAACCCTCCAAAGTTGATGGACCAGTGCATTTTGCCCAAAACAGCAATTTCTTACGGTTGATTGCATATAAATAAGAGTGGAGATTTTTGTAGGACATGAGATAAAATGCCCCGTTAACTTGAATGGGTTGGTGAACAAAAAATATGGTTGCTTTTACCTCACTAATTTTTTTTGGGCAAAAAAAATAGGTACAAAAAAGTTGCATTTTTGCCATTCTGTGGACCTATCATCAAAGTTTCTATAGTCACGCTCAATACAGATACTATATACATGTTTTCTTAGTTCCCTTTGGGCCTCTGGATTCAAAAGGAGCCATGGAGCATGTCAAAAGGATAATGGATCTCTTACAATTGGAACCTTGGGGGCAATGATAAAGTGCTAAATACAGCAAACATGAAAAAACTGGGTTTAGCATTATGACCTCTAGAAACCCATAGACACTACTCAATATCTAGCCAAGTTTGTAGTCTATGATTAGATATGGTACTACCTACAAAATACACACAATTGCCCTAAGAAACTAGCAATATTGAGATAGTTATACTTGCTACTCTAAAATGTATCGTATTCTTCAGCAATCAAAAAACTCAACCATCATCATATACTATGCTATATAGCATATTAGGTCCCCCAAAACTCAAGGAAGATTAGCTTTATGTTATACATTACACTTACACAATCAAAATTGAATCTGGATATCAAGAAAGCCACCAAAAAATCATAAAAGTGCTAATTTTGGCCAAAAAAACAGGATTATGCAATTCTTGTAAATTGGTCATAACTTCCAATTTTAACACTTAGCTCTCCCTACAAGCATCAAAACATGTTTAGAACTATGAAGGCCTAACCTCTAGCCATCTAAACCTCACAAACATGAAGTTTAGAGTGGTATAGTTGCCAAAAATTGAAAAAAAGCCAAAAACAGGACCCGTTTTTTCACAAAGTTTAGGTTCAAAAATGTTGTGCAAGAGTAAGGTTAATGGTGAGATCGATACTAAAAAACAAATGCTAAGTTTTTTTCAGCTCATAAGGCAAATTTGTGGATATATAGCACCTAGAAATTCATTTTCATACTCTTCAAATAATTCAAGCAAAATGGTCACTTAACAGGACATAAAAGTGTCCTGTTACCGTTCTAGTGTTAAAGGTGTCCAATGAGTATTTACATGCATAAAAATAAATAATTAAGTTCTTTCTCTTAAAGAGGAAAAAGTGGACACATGTCCCAAATGATATAATTAAATATTATGAGAGAGAGAGAGAGAGAGGTGGACCAAGCATGAGAGGGGGGTATACTCTCCCCCCCCCCCCCCCCCCCCCCCCCCCTCCACACACACACACGCACATTATCTCATTGTGTGCAGTGCAAAGTGCAAGAGCTCCATTTCCTTATCCAAGCTGGTTGAGAAGTGGAGAGCCTACACCAACAATCTTGGTTATGGAATGCAAATCCAACCAATAGACATGCTTCAATGCTTAAGCTTGCCATCTTCTTCATCTTCATTACTATGCTATTATGCTATGCTAGGCAAGAAGAGTGATGATAAGTGAGGAAATATTTATTTCTCCTATGAATGATTCTTCTTTCTCTTCCCTACCCTCATTCCCCGCTAGCTCTCTCCACCTTCGAAGGTGTTTGAGGCCTTGGGACTCAGATTTAGGATAGTTAATGCTTTTTGCAAAGTTTATGTTATGCTCGTGATGCATGAATCTTTCCATATTCATGGCATCACCAAGGTCACAAGGAACACCAATATTGTATTGTACGGAGTCTCTCTTGATGGGAGAATCTATAATACAAACACCTTTCGAAGGGGGACCGGCTCCAAGTAAATCCGGTCCTCAACTATTGTCATGTTCTCTAATACCCTCTCTCTTGCAAAAGTATTATTCATGCCAAGTTAATTAAGTACTATGTTCATGTTGCTACCATCAATTAAGTTCACCCTCTATGTTCTCAAAGTAAGCTCATAGTAATGCTCACTCTAATTCTCTTAATTCCGCTAGTATTCTCAACGTTCATAGGCCATTCCCATTACATTGGTATCAGAGCATTTGGTTTCTCTTTTCTTGATTAAGAGGAGAGGTCCTTAAGTAGCCTATTAATAATTGATTTTGTTAACTATATTAGGGTAAGTGGGACTTGGATCTATTATTGGTTTTGTCGAGCCCACTATGTGGGATATGGTGCACACCTCGGGAGCTTTGGTCTTAATAAAGGGGTCTTTTTAGGCTTGCCTAAGGCTTTACCATTATTGAGCCATAAGAAGTCCAAAAGGAGCTATCCTCGGCAATTCTTCTATGTTAGACCCACCCTATTACTCTCTATAATTAACCGATTCCAACCGTGGGTGTAGATACTTAAGTGCTTATTTTCAAAGGCTAAGAGGAGTAGCAACTAAGGTTTTGAATTGCCAAAGGATACACTAAGAAAACACATAAGTATAATTACCATGGTTGACAATAACCAAGAGAGTAGAATGAACATTAATAACTTTGATTTTGCACATGAAGGTGCTAATGATGATGCCCCCATGTTTATCAATTATCTTGTTACTAGGTTGCATCAAGCTATGGGCAACACTACCTAGCAAGCCCAAGTTACTCAACAACTTTGTGCTTATGGGATTTCCCTTTCTCTCCAAGAGGAGAGAGAGAGAGTTTAGGAGGCCTCTTGATGAGACTCCCAAAAGAAGACTCTCTCCCATAAGAGAGGAGGAATCCAAAGAACAAGAAAGAAGTGAATCCCTAAGTTCCTCTAAGATGGGGCTCCATGAATATGGCGATGTAGACTATCGCCAACTCCTCCTAAGAGGAAACGGTCAACCCATAGTCCTTCTCCTCATCACTCCAAAAGGGAAGAGAGGAAACAAAGGAAGAAAAAGGAAAGAAAGAGGTCACCCTCTTCTCCTTCTTCTTCACCTTCCTCCTCTTCCGACAAAAGCAATAGTTATTCTCCTAGAGAATACAAGAGGAGAGGACATTGCAAAACTTAACCTCCATGGTGAAGGTCCCAAAAGCTCAAGAAATTGAAAGAGGGAGGAAAGAGCATCTCTTTTCTCACCTATGACGGCACCTTTGGTGCCATTGACAAAGTATTGTCCTTCATCCAACAATTTGATGTGGCCTTTGGAGACGAGGGCTTCACAGAGTCCTCCAAGATACACTATGTAGCTATGCACTTCCAAAAATTTGCTCGTCAATGGTGGGCTAGCCTTCATGGCAATGGCAAAGTCCCAAAGACATAGAAAACTCTACAAGTTTCCATAATAGTGAAGCAATTCCTTGCAAGCAATGCCAAGGACAAAGTGCTCACCAAATGGCAAAGTTTGAAGCTACTCTTAACCGAGTCTATTCACAAATATGTAGAGAAGTTTTGGGATTTACATCTCAAAGCTACAATCTTTCAAAGGATAGACTTCTCCAAACAAAAGCAACAATTTTGTGCGGTATTACCTAAAGAAATGGCCGAGTATGTCAACTCATAACGTCCTACCACTATCACCGAAGTCATCCACCACACTATGGTTGCTTCAAGGATAAATTTCCAACAAGGGGTGAGAAGAAATTTCAATCCCATGGAAAACAAGGATCAAAATGAAGCTAAAGCAAAGAGCAATGCTCAAAACTCTTCCCAAGGCAGGACCAACACCAACAACAACAAAGCCAAGAAGAAAGGATCTTACAAAGGTAAAAATAAGCTCTCTTTCAAATAATTAGAGGCCTTTCATAAAGACCATAAATGCTTTAAGTGTGCGGAGCAAGGACATGGTTATTGTTCTTGCCCCAAAAGAAATGTACACACTGACACTCCTAGAGCTTCCATGGTTGAAGCTCCAAAACAGGATACACATTGCAAAGGCTCATACCACTCCTATGCTTGGGGAAAATTAAGGGAGCATGATGTCCTTATTCTCTTTGACCCTGGATCTACTCACAACTTCATATCAATGGAGTTGGCCACCAAGTTGGAAATTCAAGCTTTCGAGATGGGAGATATTGTAACGGTTGACACAGCTTTCAAGGGACAACAAGCCTCCGTTACTCCCTTGATTGGGAAGTTGAGGCTTCATGTACAAAGCTATGTCAACAAAGAAGAATTTTTTATCTCTCCTCTCCAACATGAGGATGTTATCCTAGGGGCACCATGGTTCAACTGCATGGTTGCCAACATGAAGTTCCCTGAAAGGAGAATCTACTTCAGCTATAGGGAAAAGAGCATGTACATAAATGCTAATGAGTCAAGGAACACCATATCCCAGGTAAATACGCTTGCTTTTATTAAGTCGATGAAAATCTCTATTTTTGCGTATATGATTTTTGTTAGAGAATCTGTAAATGATTCTAATGTTTTCACAAGTAGCAATAAAGGGAATCAAGAGGAATTAGAGTTGTCTAATTTTCTAAATGGATTCCAAGATCTTTTCATAGATGACATCCCTAGTGAGCTGTCTCCAAAACGACGGGATGATGACCATGCAATAGAGCTTCTACTAGGAAGATCACCACCTAATAGACCTCCTTATTGAGTTTCACAAGCTCAACAAGAGGAGATCATGAGGCAAGTGCGTGCATTGGTGGAGAAAGGAATGGTGAGGCCTAGCTCCTCTCCATTCTGTTCACCATTAGTTTTAGTGCAAAAGAAAGATGGAACATATCACATGTGTGTTGACTATAGAGCACTAGTTAGGATCACTATTATAAAAAAAAAATCCCTTTCCACGACTAAAAGATCTATTTGATAAGTTACAAGTTTTGACCTGGAAAATGCTCCAGCCGCATTCAAACTCACAATGGTCAAAAATCTTCAGGCCAGTCAAATTCTCTTGAGGAGTACAAGTGACACTCCAAGTAATCCTTTAAGCTGTGAGAGAGAATATGCTTTTCATTAATCAAAAGAAATGATTTTTTTCTACAAGAGATTCAATATTTAGGTCACATTATCTCTCAAGATCGTATATGTATGAATCCATCAAAGTTGGAGGTAATAAAAGCATGGCCTAAGCCAAGGAATCTACATGAGGTAAGAAGCTTTATTGGTATGTATGGATACTATAGACGCTTCATAGCAAAATTATCTCAAATAGCAGGACCATTGCATGACATAACAAAGAAGAATGCTAAGTACTCATGGGTTGCTTAAGAACAAAATGCTTTTGACAAGCTCAAGGAGAAGCTTACCTCCCAACCAGTCCTTATGCTTCCGGATCTCTCGAAGCCATTTGAAGTCCAATGTGATGCTTGTGGTGATTGACCTAAACCAGTTTTGCTTCAAGAAGGGCATGCCATAGCATATGAGAGTCAAAGGCTCAATACGAATGAACGGGTCTTTGGCATGCTCTACACGCCCTAGACACATGGAGGCACTATCTCTTGGGGGCTCCATTCATCCTCGAATGGATCACAAAGCCTCAAGAAATTCATGATGCAAACTAAGCTCTCCTACAAACAAATGAGGTGGGAAAATTTTCTTTTGCAATTTAAATTTCATATTGCTCTCATTGTTGCAAGCACAACAAGTGGTTGATGCACTTTCACAACGGTCAAGGGTAAATGTGGTGTCTATAGCAACTCACAATGATCTATCTTTTATGATAGATGAGTATGCTATTGACCAAGACTTTAAGTAGGTAATTCTAGCCTTTGCATTAGGGAAGAAAAAAAAAGAACCATTCACCTTGAAGGATGGTTATCTTCCAAACGGCAATAGGCTATGTGTTACTCGCCAATACAATAAGAAAGTCATGTATGAATCCCATGCTTCTCGTTATGCGGGGCAAAGAGGGATTCCAAAATCTACTCTTCAAGGAGTAGAAATGTATTTTTTTTGGTCTACCATGAAAAGTAAACATATAAAAGTATGTTTCAAAATGCATGGTATACCAAAAATTGAAATTTGATCGAGGGAAGCAACTTGGATTGTTTCAATCGACAGGCTTAGAAAGAAAACACACTCTGTGCCTTTCAAACGACTATTAAGGCACATCAAATGGAAATCCTCTTTAGATCTCAAATTTTCAAGTATCATGGCTTGCCAACATCCATAGTGCCGGACAAAGATCCCAGAATGACCATTAATTTCTAGAAAGGTCTCTTTGAGAATCTCGGAATTAGATTAAATTTCTCTTTTGGCCTATCATCCACAAATGGATGACCAAAGTGAAATAACTAATCTAACGATTCTTGAATCTACTAAAAGTCTATGTCATGGAAATAGATCAATGTTCTCAATGAGAGAAGTATCTACCTCTTATAGAGTATGCGTACAATGACAGTGTACATACTTCTATGGAGAAAGCACCTTTCGAGGTTAAAAAGGGAAGATCTAAAAGTCCCTTACTACTTAAAGTACATGGGAAGATCTTCGCTGATGCTGATGAATATAGTCGAGACTCACAAGAATCTTTTCCAAATATTAAAGAGGTTATATCCATCTCAAAGGAAAGGCAAAAAGGTATGCTACTAATAAGCACAGAAGAGCCTTATCCTTTAAGGAAAATGATTGGGTCTTGCTAAAGTTTCTCAAGGCTCGTCTAAGGCATACTACGGGCAAGAAACCTACGGGCCACAAGGAGTATTATGCTAAACTAGCAAAAAGATACTATGGTCCTTTCTTTTAAAATTCTTAAGACAACCAATGAGATGGCTTAGGTTAAAGTTGCAGAGCCATTGGCTCATTCACAATGTTAACCATGTGATCCCAAAACTGCATTTTTGGGCTTCTTCCCAAGAAAAGGCCTTACCTTTTCCTTTAAGTTGATCCGTCATAGGAACATCAATTTTGGCATAATCACAGATATATTGTCAATAAAATCCATCCATGCCTAAGAATATTTGAAGCTCCTTAACTGTGTTGGGATGTGGCCATCAGATAATGGCAACGACATTGTCAGTGTCCATCTTGATGCCAAAATAAGAGATCACATGATTGAGGTAATGTATCTCTGTTTGAAAGAAATCGCACTTGCTTTGCTTAGCATACAGAGTGTGAGTTCATAGCTGTTCAAACATTGATCGTAAGTGTTCTATGTGTTCATCTTCAGTCTTACTGTAAATGAGAATGTCATCAAGGAAAACCACAACAAATTTTTCAAAATAGGGACGTAAGACACTATCCATGAGTGTCATAAATGTAGCTAGAGCATTGGTTAAACCAAAAGGCATAACCAAAAATTCAAAATGCCCGAACCGTGTTCTAAAGGCCATAAAGGATAGCGAGTTGTGTTCATAATTGGTGTGCAATGTGTTTCCTAAACCATGTAGTCACTCCCAGCATAAAACTACATTAGGACGGTCCATGTTCATAACTTGAAAGTCAAGGGTCATAGTATGATCTTGAACAATAATCTCAACCCCTTGAACTACCGTGTCCCATACTTCTTTATCATTCCCAAACATCTGCTCTATCACATACTTGTGGGAGCAGGGAGTCTCTGTAAGCTTCAATTTCTTAACTAGCTTATAGTTCAGGAACTTATGAGTTGCACCGTCATCCACTAAAATACAAACTCGTTGTTCGTTAATAGTGACATGCATGCGAATCAAGTAATGGGGTCCAAAGGTGGGCTACCACATTGAAGCAGGCACACACCATTTGTGCTTTTCTTCCATATGAAGAACCTCTATAGCACAATATTTAGGAGATGAATCTAATGTGAGGTGTTGCATCATGTGCATGGCCTTTTCTTTGCCTTGCAAAACAAAACAATCTTTCTTGTTATGTTGGTTCGAAAGACATCAAAAACACAAATTGTGTTTCTTTGCACGCTCAAAATCAGTAGTGATGAGAGACCCACGTGGAGGATCTCATGATTGATTAGGCTTCTTAGCCTCTTGTGGGCATGGAGAGATAGATTGTCTCTTATTCCTCTTGGAACGTGTGGGAGATTTACCTCGCCATTGGCTCTTAGCCACATTGCTCTTAGCCAAATTATTCCTACAGTAGGGAATATTTCCTTTCCTCTCTTGGTCATCATCATATCTTTGGGCATGACCCATGGCTTCTTCCAAATTTTTTGGATTTTGGGTCTTGACATGAAGACGATGGTTTTTGTCAAGACCCCTATTAAAACCCCGTATCTTTTGGAATTCATCTAGACCTTCTTGTTGGAATTAGGGTTGCAGAGAAACGCACACAGCTTGGAGAAGAGGAAGGAAGCTCAAGGCACACAATAGAGAGTGTGTTACTTAGTGTGCAATGGAAAGATGGATAGCCCTAGAGTGATGGGCGTATATACAATGCTCGGGGGAGAAAAACTCCTAAAGAGGTAAAAAATGCACTGGCGGTCCTAGTGTGTTCACACACATCACTACCACATGTATATGGTAACAAATCCCCCCTAGAGTGATGTGGTGAAGGAGAGCTGGCACATGAGTAAAGGGAAGTGCCATGCCCTGAGGACATGATCAGTCCACAAAGGGGAGTAAGCCCAAAGCTTTGCGGAAAGCTTCAAGCTTCTCACGAGACAATGCCTTTGTGAAAAGATCTGCAAGGTTGTCCTGTGTTGGCACATAAGCCAAGATGATCTCTCCTGCTGAGAGCCTCTCCTTGACATAGTGGTAATGCACCTCAATGTGCTTTGTGCGAGCATGAAAAACTAGGTTCCTCGCAACTGCCAATGCGCTCTGACTGTTACTGTAGATAGTGTTGACAATGTCCTGTCCAACACCCAAATCATCCATAAGGAGTCTGATCCATACACACTCAATCGTAGCTGTGAAGACTGCCCAGTGTACTCAGCCTCAGAAATCGAAGTGGCCATAGTAGGTTGCTTCTTGCTCAACCATGGTATACATGAACTGCCAAGCATGAAACAAAAACCACTTCTGGACACTCGCGTGTCAAAACAACCAGCCCAATCTGAGTCTGAAAAATCATGTAAGTCTGGCGGCAATGATCCCCCCTTGGGATAAAAACAAGCCAAGATGTAAAGTGCCACTAAGGTAGCGGAAAATCCTCTTGACAGCCTGCCAATTCTTAGACCCTAGGCTATGCATAAATTTGCTGACCTTTGAGACTGCAAACTGAATATCAGGCCTGGTGTTGCATACATAAATGAGGCAGCCAACAACAGTTTGATAAAGAGTGACATCAGCAAGATCACCAGCATCATGTAAACTCAACTTTAAACCCGTTTCCATGGGAGTGGCAATAGGTTTGCAATCCTCAAGTCCAAACTTACATAGCAATGTCTCTATGTAACTTTTCTGACACAAGGCGCAATACCACCATCACACTCCTTAAAATGTATACCCAAGTAATGATGCAACAGCCCCAAATCTTTCTTCTTGAAAGTAGCATTCAAATCAGCCTTAAATTCAGCAATATCTCTCATTTGGTTCAGTGATCAGCAAATCATCAACATAAAGAACCACAATGAGAAGTACATCACCCTCACGCTTTACATACAATGTGCTTTCTGTTGGACTATTACGAAAGCCTCGTTTGACCAAATGAGTGTCAGCTTTCTCATACCAAGCACGAGGAGATTGCTTCAACTCATACAAAGCCTTCTTACATCTACACACTTTGTTTTCGTGTCCTTTTATGACAAAACCACGAGGCTGCATTACATAAAATTCCTCAAATATGTCACCATTCAAGAAAGTAGTAACAATGTCTGATTGATGTACATCCCAACCAAAATGAGCTACCAATGCACATAGAAAATGCACAGTAGTCATACGACAAGTAGGAGCAAAAGTCTCTTCATAATCTATGCCTTTTTGTTGTGCATAACCCTTTGCAACAAGTTGAGCCTTATGGCGATAGATCTCACCATCCGGCTTGCGTTTCAACTTGTAAACCCACTTCGTACCAATGGCCTTTTTGCCAGGAGGCAAATCACAAATCACATAAAGTCCATGTGTCATTTTCTATAAGTGCATCATATTCTGATTGCATGGCAGCCATCCAATTTTTTGAATTTTGTACTCCATTAAAAGATAGAGGTTCCTCAACATTGTGTAAGCTAGACACAGCCAAAGCATAACAATCTGATGCATAAGATGCATGGCGAGAGCCTGAACGAGTACGACTAGACAAAGGTGCATCCAATTTACTGTCACGCAAAGTGTGCACCAGCCATTTTGACATACCTCTAGCCTGCTCATTTTCAGTCCTTTCCTCATCAAGTACATCATGTACATCTCCATCAGTAATAGGTTGATTTGTAACATTTTTAGAAAACCCCATAGGCTGTACATTTTCCTCGTTCGAACTTACATTCGTATTTTCACCTGAAAAGAGGCAACAAAGTGTCATAAATGTCCTGTGAGCGTACATTACTATCTCTAGTACATGACAGCAAGGGTTGAGCAGAATCTTCCACAAACACTACATCCCGTGAAACCAGAATTTGTTTTGTTTGTGGATTATACAACCTGTAACCTTTGGTTTCAGCACTATAACCAACAAAAATATATTTGACAACCTTATCATCCAATTTTCTGTGCTGTGTTTGTGGCACCAAAGCATATGCCAAACAGCCAAAAACATGCATGTGCTCAATAGAAGGCTTTCTATCATGCCATGCTTCATATGGAGTAATAGACTGCAAAGCTTTGGTAGGACACCTGTTTAGTACATAAGTGGCACACATGATGGCCTCAAGCCAAAAAGAATGCGGCAAAGCTTGACTTTTGACCATACATCATGCCATTTTCATAAGTGACCTGTTTTTCCTCTCAGCAACACCATTTTATTGAGGTGTATAAGGCACTGTACATTGGTGGTTTATCCCACGACTAGCCAGAAATGCATTGAATTCACGCCCCCCCTCCATCGGAACAAAGGGTGCCCATAGTACATTTCGAGACATTTTCAGCCATAGCCAAAAATTGTTTGAAGCACATAAAAACTTCGGACTTTGCTTTAAGCGGAAATACCCATGCATGCTTGGAGTAATCATCAATGAGTCACAAAGTACAGGTAATTGCCCAACGACGGAGTTTGCATGGGCCCACAAACATCACTATGAACAAGCTGCAATCTGCATGTGGCCCTAACTGAACCATCCTTTGGAAACTCAGAATGCTGCATTTTACCCAGAATACAGCCTTCACAAACATGTTTGACAGGTGCTTCAAGAGGCGGCAAAGAAGCAACCATATCAGGTTTCTGCAAACGCAACAAACTGGCAAAATTCAGATGACCAAAACGTGCATGCCAAAATTTTTCATCTGAAATAGCCCTTGAATCTGCAACAGCATTTGCAAAATTTTTTCACACTTGTCATACAAAGTGAGCTTATACATTCCACGGCACAAAAGCGCAGATGCAACAATTTTATCACCAAAACTAAGATCATGAACTGTACATCTGTCATCCATAAATTTGACTACAAGTCCAAGTCTAGCAAGTTCAGATACAGACAAGAGATTCTTCTTGATCCCAGGTACATAAAGTGCATCAAGAAGTGTGAAGAAACTGCCATTTGCAGCAGTAAGCACAATCTTTACAACTCCCTGAACTGGATAAGAGGCGTTGTTGGCACAAGTGATTGAATTCCTATGAGGAACAGACTCGAGAGAGGTGAACAATTCACGATGTGAGGTAATGTGCTTTGTAGCACCATTGTCGAAATACCACACATATGAATCTGCAGCAACTGACAAGCATGCATCATGGACAGCAGGATTGTAAGTACATTCTACACTAAAAGCCCATTCTACATCAACATCAGCATTACAGTCTCCTTTCACAGAAGACTCAACAATGGCTTCATTTGTAGTGGAACCAGCATTTGCAGTGGAACCACCCTCTTTCTTCTTAGCCTCTTTGGCCTTCAGCTTAGGACACTGCTTGATCAAGTGATCATTAGCTTTACAATAATGGCAACACATCTTCTTTTTGCCCTTATCACCAGAATTGCCAGACGAAGTGCTGCCAGCAAAAGCATTGGGAACATAATTTTTGCCACTCGCAATAGAACCGTAAGAAGTGGCTGCATTGCTGTTACCATCCTTTCTTTGAGAGGCAATGAAGGCATGTTCAACTGCATGCTGTCTAGTCCTATTTTTTCTCGAAAGTGACTCTTGCAAAACAGCAATGTGCATAATGCATCAAACTTGATAAGTTCTGGATTTCCTTGGGTCATAAGTCTCCAAGTACTAGCAAAAGTCTGGTAAGAATCTGGTAAGGTATCAAGAACAGTCTGCACAAGGGAACTGTCTGAAATGACTTCACCTGCAGAAATAAGTTGCTCGTTGATATCCTTGACACTAGCAAGGAAAGTTTCCATATCATTTTCGTCATGCATAATCTTCGACTCCAGCTCTTTACGCAGCAAAGCAATTTTAGCCTCATTGCGGCTTGCATAAAGACCAGCCAAAATATCCCAAGCCTCTTTTGCAGATTTTGTTGAATGGATGTGAGGAACAATGGTGTGCTTCATAGACAACGCAATCAATGGATGAGCTTGCACATCCTTTACATCCCAATGAGCTTGTTCTGTCATAGTCAAAACAACTATAATAGCAGCAATCCTTGTAGCAATACCTGCAACATCCTCAACATCGCCTACATCCTCAGAACTAGGACGTACATCAATGCCATGCACAATATTCTAGACGCCCTTTGACACAAGAACGTGTTGCATCATATAAGCCCACATAGGGTAATTGTCCACATCCAACCTATCCTCATCAGCAAACATCTTGAAGACATCTGTGTTGTTGTCAGCCATGCTAAATACTGCACTTGATGTGAAAATTGCCCAAAAATAGGAGAAACAGAGCAAAAACAACATGTGCTATATAGCACAAACCGTAGAAGACTATAAGGCACCTAATATGCAGAAAATGGCACTGAAAATAATTCTGCACAAAATGACAAAATTGTATGTGCAGACCTACCTGTAGTGAAAACGAAGGCTGAAATGAGCCCGAATCAAAAATCTGAGCAGAGTGAGCTCTACGAGTTCTCCTAAAATGTTTGTCGACCTACGAACACTCGCCAAACCTCACTATAATCGAAGAAAGTGAGTAGGCGTGTGCGGGAGTAGCTGGTGACTAAGCCCGGGAGGACGTAACCTGCTCTGATACCAATTGATGGAATTAGGATTGCAAAGAAACGCACACAACTTGGAGAATACAAAGGAAGCTCAAGGCACACAATAGAGAGTGTGTTACTTTGTGTGCAATGGAAAGATGGATAGCCCTAGAGTGATGGGTGTATACACAATGTTCGGGGGGGAAAACCTCCTAAAGAGGGAAAAAATGCCCCGGAGGTCCTAGTGTGTTCACACACATCACTACCACATGTATATGGTAGCACTTCTAGTTTTAATATGATTTCTCGATACGTGGAAAGGTACAGCGTGAGAGAGAGGCCAGACATGCGGCATGCATCCCATGCTAACCAATTCTTATCTTCTTCATTGGAGTCCAAAAACTCTTTGGAGAAAGAATCTTAAAACGCAGCCCAAGATGGGAGAACGAGCATCTATTGAAAATGTCATTTAACGCTTACAGGCCTTGCCTTTAAGAGATAGGTTTGTTTCCACAGTCGTCTTTATATCCAGGGTGTGTCTCAACCTATAAATATCACTCCATTTATGTAAGAACGTATTGATCGCATCCTTGTTTCAATCACGCTCTTCCCCGTGAAACTCAAAAATGGTGATATTCTTAAGCAATGTGTTGCTACCTTCTTAAGCATATTAGTGTCGAAGCACGTCTGGTGCCTTGATTTTGATCTACGTTCTCAAAATCAAAAGTTTACCTAGGTGGGATATCCTCATTGGCCATGGTAAACACACACTAGTGTAAAGAGAAAGAAAAAAATGTCAGCTTGTACCTTGTAAAGCTTGAAGTCTTTGTGTTTTTTACGCTCAATAATTTGTGTTGCATGTGAACCTCACCTTGCAAAAATTGTAGCACTTCACGTGTTGTTCGTCTCGTAAGAACACCTTCATTGATTCTTCACAAAAACTCGTCGTTTTTGTGAAGGCTTTTGTTCACTTTGAAGCTTTCTCCTTGAGGAAAAAAGAATTTTTGGAGGAAGACCTCCTTGCTCCAAGAAGTGAAAAGGAAGGGTGAAACTACTTCCTTGAAGTTTGAAGCTTTCCTTTTCATTCTAGCTTTCTTGTCAACACAAGTATGCTATCTTTCCTTGTTATACACATCAAGGCTCAATAGCTTGATGGTAGAGTGTTGGCCTCTTACCCTCATGGAGTGGGTTCAACCCTTCTTCATGTAAGGGTTAAGAGGGCCTTCCTACGCATAAAACCAATGGCGCCAATGGAGCCTTCGAAGCCTCGATGCCATAGAGTTGTGGGTCGAGTTTGCCTGGGTTGCCTACCTTAGTTGTGCGGTCGGGCTATCGGTGTTTGCCTTTGTGTACTGTGTTTGTCTTCTTTTTCCTGCACAGCGGAGACGTCTCTATCTACAAAACATGGTAAAGAAGCAGCACAACACATGCACATGCAAGCCTCTTTTCCCCTTTCCCAAAAATAGCTCAAATACCAATGAAAGGGTGGTGGTAATGTGTGTGCTAGTTTCCACCCAACCATGCTATCTTATAGCCTCCCCCTAGCGTACACAATATCCGACCGTGCCGGTGGCCTTGCCCGTAGGACCCATGTTCTTACATGAATATAGGATTTGCTAGCTCTTTTCAAACCTGTTTAGAATGTCCAAGCGGTGGATCTGAGATCTCACCCTCACAAAACTTGGTGAAAATGGGCAAGTGATAGATCTTTGATACACACAAACTTTGAGACCTTGATGAGAATGGCCAATTTATAGAGTTGGGATGATCCATTCTTACAAAACTTATTTAGAGTGGGCAATTCCTAAATGTAGTATGCTTTCTCTTTTTCACAACTTGTTTAGACTACTGCATCACCCTTCTATGAACTTGTTTAGAATGGCTATGTGGTGAATCTAGGATACACTTGATCTTCCATAGCTATTACAGAATGGCTAATTGATGGATTTATGATGCTCTATTTATTTAAAATCTTTTTGAAAATTACCAAATGGTGGATCTTAGAGACACTCTCTTAAACAACTTGTTTAGAATAGCCAAGTGGTGGGTGTGGGATGCACCCACCCTTTCATAACTTTTTGATAATGGCCATGGTTGATTTAAATACATCACCCTTCTAGGAAGTTTTTTAAAATGGCCATGTGGGGGACCTATATCTACTTGATATTCCATAGCTAGTTTAGAATGACTAAATGGTGAATTTAAGATGCTTCTTCTATTCAACAACTTGTTGAAAATGGCCAAATGGTCGATTTAAAATGTGATCACTCTTATATAACTTGTTTTTTATGGCAAAGTGGTGGATCTAAGATACACAAACTCTTTCATAACTTGTTTACAATGGCCAAATGGTGGATCTAAGATGCACCGACCCTGTCACAACTTATTGAAAATGGCCCGGGTGGTTGATATAAATGGGTTTCCCTTCACTTGTTTATATTGTCCATGTGGTTAATCTAAGATACACTTGATCTCCCATAGCTTGTTTGGAATAGCTAAGGAATATAGATAAGGAAACTAACTCTAATTTAGTTGCGAGGATGCTGTCAATTCAGTTATCATTTTAGAATGGCTAAATGTTAGATCTAGGATGCACTTGAAGCCTTACAAAGGAGAGCCACAAAAAGAACCAATAATTGAGGACCCTCCAGAGATCAAAGATCAAGAAGAGGTGTTGCAGCTCGAATTGATTCTTCAACACGAAGACAAGGTACTACAAAACCGTAAGATTATCCAATGATATCTTGTTAAGTTTAAGAATTATCCTTTTAAAGATGCTAGATGAATGCAAGAAACTTAGCTTAAGGATAATATGAACCTTGTTAATGCTTTTAATGCTAAACTAGAGTAAGCAAATGAAAATGCAATTTAAATGAACAATGTTTTTTTCTTATGAGTCTCATTCTCTTTCTTTTATTGTGCACAAAATTTAAGAAGTATGCATGCTTAGGATCATGTTTGTGGTGACGACGTCTCCCAAACACCAAGTAGAACTTGTCACTCTACTTTGGAAGTATGATATGGATTAAAGAGCTGACGTGCTTGCGAAAGCTAAGTCTCCCGAGCACCAAGTGGATTAGTCATCCATTCTCGAATGATTTTGTAGGGTAAAAAGGGATCCTCTACCTGCTAAGAAACATGGACTAATGATTAGGCTTTATCTTCTCTACCTCATAGTCAAGGATGACTATGATTTCAAGAGAGAGGTAATGACATAAAATATAATATCTAACTTTATCAAATGATTTTTTCATATTAATCTAATCATTTAATATGGGAATGTAAAAGGGAAACAAGAGTTAGGATATAGATATGTGCTTCTAGACCTATCTCAATAGGGGACCAAAAGGAGAAATGGTTGCATCTCAATAGGGGTCCATAAGGAGACGGTCTACCAAAGAGTAATGTGCAATAGTGCTTCTAGATTTACCTCAGCAAGGGACCAAGAGGAGAGATGGTTACATCTCAATAGGGGTCCAAAAGGAGGTAGTCTATCAAAGAGCAACGTGCATCTAATGGAGCTTAAAAGACCTTAGGGTTAGCTTCAGTAAAGACCTCCAAAAGTTAGTGTTAAAAAGTCATTAGACCTTACGCAAGCTAGGGCTAACCTTGAGGTGGGAATCCTAGCCAAGCATGAGGTGCTAAGATGCTTAAAGTGGTTTTGGGAACCAGAGTCTAATGAGAATTTAGATGCATAAAAATAAATAATTAAGTTCTTTCTCTCAAAGAGGAAAAAGGGACACATGTCCCAAATGATATAATTAAATATTACTAGAGAGAGAGAGAGAGGTGTGGACCAATCATGAGAGGGGGGTATACTCTCCCCCCCCCCCCCCCCCCCCACACACACACACACATATTCTCTCATTGTGTGGAGTGCAAAGTGCAAGATCTCTATCTCCTTCTCCAAGCTGGTTGAGAAGTGGAGAGCCTACACCAACAATCTTGGCTATGGAATGCAAATCCAACCAAGAGCCATGCTTCAATGCTTAAGCTTGCCATCTTCTTTATCTCATTACTATGCTATTATGCTATGATAAGAAAGAAGAGTGATGATAAGTGGGGAAATATTTCTTTCTCCTATGAATGATTCTTCTTCCTCTTCCCTACCCTCATTCCCCGCTAGCTCTCTCCACCTTTGAAGGTGTTTGAGGCCTTGGGACTGAGACTTGGGATAGTTAATGCTTTTTGCAAAGTTTATGTTATACTCGTGATGCATGAAGCTTTCGATCTTCATAACATCACCAAGGTCACAAGGAACACAAAGATTGTATTGTACCAAGTCTCTCTTGATAGGAGGAAAAAGCCTTTTGGAGGGGGGACCGGCTCCAAGTAAATCCGGTCCTCAACTATTTTCATGTTCTCTAATACTCTCTCTCTTGCAAAAGTATTGTTCATGCCAAGTTAATTAAGTACTATGTTCATGTTGCTACCATCAATTAAGTTCACCCTCTATGTTCTCAAAGTAGCCTCACAAAAATGCTCGCTCTAATTCTCTTAATTCTGCTATTCTCAAAGTTCATAGGCCATTTCCATTACATCCCTGACATGACCTGGTTGTCAATGTCAGTGCGGTCTTTGTTGTTGTTTTGCTGATGTAAAGAAAGTACAGGTTGTAGCCTTTGCACGAGCTCGTTCTATTTGTCCAATTCAACGTACATAGTCTTCACATCATTCAAGAAAATCATAATAGATTACGAACTTTATGTCCTTCACATCCATGAAATGCTACAGTAAATCTTCCAATTTTGAATATTTCTCATTCTCAAAAACAACTTCTACAATCTGTAGGGTTAAATGATTGGCTTTTGGATTTTTTCAACCAATGACAACTTTGTAAGGATTCTGTAGAAATTGTATGGCTAAACATTCAACTTCTTTAGGCCAATCAAATCTGTCTACCGGGTCGAATCTGGGAGATATTCTTTTTTATTTGAGGTTCCAAACCCATGTTCAACATTCGATGTGCTTCATCAGGGACAAGATATGTAACCCTGTAAAGGTTGATTTGTCTACCAGTTATGTTTTCTCTTCTTCGTTGGTGAATCCTTTGTTCTTGCATCAAGGTGATCAAAGTCGCATTTGCCATTGTTAGCTTTTCTGTGCTGTGTGAATTAGTATACTGCTTCTACTTGATACATGACTAAACTAAAGCCTGACAAACCCCAGTTGATTTCCCAAGCTAGTAACTTGATTCAAGAAAGGGCTTTTCCCACATCATGTGTGATAGATTACCATCTATGAGCTATCATTGTTGTCCAATATTTATCCCCAAAACTCATATACATGATGTACATGGTATGTAGATGTCTATCATGGCTTCAAATTTGGAAACAATTCTAGCTTTGGCTAGCTAGGTTTTTTTTTTTAAGTAAATCAAACCCTTAGCTTGTATCCTCTATTCATAGCCTCTTGACAAGGTTTGGCTTAATTTAGATTTGCATTTGGCTTTCCAAGCTTAAATTTTTGAAATTCATTCTCAAGAATGACCGATGGGCATATCTAGCACCTTATGTTCTTGTTAGTACTATCAGTGCCTTTTGTTTGTTAGTCTTCATTAAGTCACACACAAGATAGAAGATTTATAGTATAAAGATCTACTTCCTGTGTACGGCCTTGTAGTTGCATGAAGTGGCTAATAGGAAACCTTACACGATGGCTGCTTTTGTTCGGTCGATCACCAACTTACTTTGTCCTTGTAGTCCATCCCGGAGTTTGATGACCATTCTCGATCATTTTTGGCCTCATGTTGTTGTTGAAAGCTTATCAACATTCTTTCTTACCTCTGACATTCTAGCCTTGTGCATATGGCTTTTGAGACTTATGTAGTGAATTGTCTCATTTTACTGGGCCTTCTTCTCTTTGTACTACTCGACATTGCTTCAGTCTATTCTTCATCTGGATTATGGATTTTTTTTTGTTTTTCTCAAGAAAATCTCAAAAAATGATTATATAAAACCAAAAATGAACTTGACAAAAAGAAAAACCATTTGAATAGAATTATAAATGCTATGTACAATGTAGAATGTCCCTAGGGGCTCATATATGGTTTTTGTCCCCGGAATCCTCTTGTAACGCTATTATGAGGGCATTTATTCATTGCCCTCTAATATTCATATATTAGGTCCGCATTTAGAATGCCTCCCCCCCCCTCCTATTTGGAGTCCTCCTCAATGATAGGGTATTGCCAAGGGTATGTGTTATACTTCGGCAATCAAAAAATGTATCTATGCAGGTCTTGTAATGTAGCCCTATTATGCATACACAGTCAATGCATGGAAAAGATTTATGATGTGCAAGATGTGGGTATAAGAAATTTGATTACTGACATTTGCTGGCAAGGCTTCCTATTCTAAGCATTTATGATGTTTGAAGCTCCTATGAAGTTTGCTTGATTGAAGGTTGTAGAGCTTTTTCAAAGGCTTACTTATCTATTTGATGCTTCTTTGGAATTCAGTTTAGCCTTGTGGTTGGTTTTTGTATTGGGCATTGTTCCGCAGTAGTGGGTTCTCTTCTAGCTATACTATAATTGTAGGAGAAATTAAAAGAATTCAAGTAGTGATGCAATGATAGTAGATTTATTGGCTACCTTTGAGACCCACTTCTTAGTGATTACTGGTTGATTCGTTGATTCTGCTCGTTTGGAAACCCATACTTGTCCCTGCTTTGTTTGTGTTTGAAGAGACTTCTTGGATCCACCTTGTCTTTGTGTGAGTCTTTAGTGGTCTTTGCTTCAGCTCTTGTACTCTTGGTTGAGGACAAGATTCAGACATTGGGAGTTAATACTTTGGAAGTTGAAAATTTAACCGTCTCGAAATCCAAATGAACTCCTGACCTCTTTGTGCTTGAGTCAACTTTTGTGGAACCCAAATCTAATTTACAAAAGCTTGCGAGTTGGTGATTTTCTTAGATGTCTTGGAGGCTTCGATTGGTTTTTTGCTGGCATTGAATCTTGTGATTTTTCATCAAAGATCTTGGTCTTCTTGGTCCATACTTGCTTTTGGCCAATCTGGCTCTTTGATATCCAGATTTGTCAAAAATTTTGGTTCAGAGTTGTTGTTCTTTTCTTTTGGCCTTCTTTGGTTGTTATGAAAGTTGTTAATGATGGTGATGACCTGAGTTTCTGGTAAGTCATGTCATAAGAATCATCACTATCGTTGCTATCCTTAGCAAGGTATAGAGGCTAGACTTTGGTATCCACTTGATTAGAGCGTTGGTATGGTTGTGTTCTTCTTGGCTAACTCTTTTCTTCATGTATGGGAGCCACATATGAGGGTGCTTGTTGCAATTGCATTTCCATTGAGGATTTTGGAATCCACTTTTGATGCACTTTATTCTTGACATTGTTTCCTGGGTCTTTGATCTGGACAATCATAAAACCGTGCATTAGTTAAAGTGTTGTTCATGTCACCTGTTAGGTCATCCAAATTTCCATTGTTTGCATCTTCTTGAAGCTCCAAGTATTCTACGGGGTCATAGAACTCGTCTTCTTCTTCGTCTTCATTTTCCTAGATCACACTCACTGCAAAGGAAGGAACGACATCATAGCCATTTTCATCACAAATCTTTGTTGTTAGATCGTCTTGAATAGCACACACATCGAGAATAGCCAAGATGCGTTCCCATTCAAGTGGCTCTAAAGCTTCCTCAGGAAAGGGTTCTGGGATATAATCCTTATCTTCAATATTTACCCTTGCTAGGATGCATTCCTTGTGCTTTAAACTTCCGCATTGCGAAGCTCCACACATCCACAATTCTTTCAGCTTACCCAACCATGGCACTGGAAGTCCTGTACCTGCTACAGTAGCGGAGTCAAAATCCTCCATAGGTGTTCTCGTCACATCTCTGTAAATATGGTCCTTCATATTTATCCTTGTCATGGTTTCCATATGTCTCAAGTAGATATAGTCATAACCCCAGTCCTGGACCATTTTTAGTTGTCTCATGAATGGTCTTCCTAAAATGATATCAAAGTTGTTCTTCTTGCCAAAGTCAACAATAGCAAAGGTTTGCTCATATTCAATGCCACAAGAAGTAACAACTACTTTTTCTAACAGTCCTATGCTAAGTTGCATTTATACGCTCGTATAACAAAAATTGTACGTATATTTTGGTATTATACATTGTATACATGTATTATACACGTATCTCCGAAAAAACCAGATTTTGATCGAAATGAAAAATATTTCAATTGAAATATTGTTTGCTTTATGAAAAAAGGTGTCGCCACAGTTTGAACAAATTGTCGCTACATTGACATCGCTGATAGAGAGAGAGAGAGAGAGAGAGAGAGAGAAGAGAGAGTACCCGTGCCAATAGCGACAGTGCCATCGTGATAGTCAGGTAATCTCTTCTTCTATTTTTTATTATTTTCTTAGGTAAATTTTATTTGCTAGCGCTGTTTTTATGGAGCTTTGCTCGCACCTCAGTGTTAGTTTGCAGGTTGTTTTTGCTAGCACTGTTGTTGTGGAGCTTTGCTCACACATCAGTGTTAGTTTGGGTTTGTCACTCTCTTTGGCTATGTTGACCCCCATGTCACACTGCGAAGAGAGAGATTTTAGACACCCGTCCTTAGCTGTGTTGATCCTCGTGACACACTGCAAGGGGGGTTAGGATTTAGAAGCTTTTTCCTTTATTTTTGTTGAGCCCAGTGCCACACTCCAAAGAGTATCTTAGTATGTACAATTAGATTTTTCATTTGTGGTTTTTGATGACCACCGAGTCACACTGTAGGGAGGGATTAGCTATCTTAACCATGATTTCTTCCTAGTTGTTTCTGACCATTGCGTTGCACTACTGGAAGATCGTATTTAATAGATTCTTCATCTCTGTCTGTTGTTGACCACCGTGTTTCACTACAAGGAGGGGTTTAGGATTTTTAAATCCTTTGTTATTGGATGTTGATGACCATTGCATTGCACCACAAGAAGATTCGATTTAATAGATTCTTCATTTATATCTATTGTTGACCACCATGTTGCACTACAAGAAGGGGTATAGGTTGTCAAATACTTTGTTCTTGGCTGTTTGTTGACCATCACGTCACACCACAAGAAGATTGGATTTAATAGTTTCATCGTCTCTAGTTGTTATTGACCACTGTGTCACACTACAGGGAGGGTTTAGAGTTTTTAAATCCTTCATTCTTGGTTGTCTTTTACCATCATGTCACACTACAGAAAGATTGGGTTTAATAGATTCTCCGTCTCTGGTTGTTTCTGACCACCGTGTCACATTGCAGTGAAGGGATATATATCTTACATCCTTTGATCATGAGTGTTGTTGACCATTGCGTCGCACTGCAAGTTGATTGGATTTAATAAATTTCTTCTCTCTAGCTGTTGATGACCACCGTGTCGCATTGTAGAGAGGGGCTAGGTATTTTAAATCCTTTGTCCCCTGACAGATGTGCTGACTTCCACGTTGCACTGCAAGGAGATTGGTATTACATGCTTTTTTGTCTCTGGTTGTTGCTGACCACTAGGTCGCACTACAGGGAGGAAATATATATGTCTAGGTCTTTTGTTGTTGGTTGTTATTATTTAGATCTATTTACAATCACATATGTCAAATTTATATCTATTCTAGATTGACCTTACTTATAATTTCTTCATGTATATTCAGGCTTCAGTCAGCATCGCAAAATCATTTTTGATGCTCTAGTTTTGGATTGAACTTGTGAAGCAATGTTGGTTGAAATTGTGCAGTGCATTTCCTATTTCATTTGAACCAACTCTGCATACTAATGGAGTAATGCATAACACAATAAAGCAATTATTAGGCCAGGTCACTAGAAGCTCTGAGAGTATGGTTCATCTAGAAATCAAAGCCAAACCTGGAATCAAAGAGCGAATGCAGCTTGTGGCACAGCTACATTCAAAATTTAAGAGCAAGGATAAGATCAAAGTCTCTTCAAAACATCCTAGGATAGAAGAGGATGTGCCTCCTCCTCAGGTGCCGAGCCCTTAGCTATACACCTGGATGATACTACATGTCCTCCTATCCTACACTTACTTGGGGAACATTCTATCTTTCACTTGCAAGGACCCTAATTAGGTGAAGGACATTTTCCAAATGTGAAACAAGTTTCAGTGGCCCATCCTCTCTTCAAAGATCCTGTCTATGCGGCAAAGATCTACAAGGACCAGATAGGAAGCAATCCGACATTACAAACAATGCTAAAGTAAGCAACTGCTACTACTGTTCAGCATCGTAGCATGATATTGCCTCGTGATCTTGTTTGTTATAGAAAAAGGCCTATGTTGATCTTCAAGCTTTGGAATGGAGGTCACCTTGAGTAGTGGATTCAGGCATGTCATCATGATGGAAGCAATCCTGCAATCAGAGAATTTCAACAAACATTTAGAATTGTACAACAGTTTATAGACAATATTATGTCGATCTACAATGCTCTTCTGCAGCATAGTCACGACTTCATTCACAATGATCTACACACTAGAAATATTCTACTATATTTTGGCTAGAAATATTCTACTATATTTGGCAAGCGAGGAGTGTATGTTGGAATTGCGGAATGAGGACAAAGTACATCATCAAAAACTTTGGTAACAACTCCCAACCTGCCAAATCTCAACCCTCAACTAGAGCTCAATTCGAATGAGATTATCCATGGACTGCCCCTGAAAATATCAGCACCAATCCTCCTCCTTTCATCAAATCATCTGATATATATAGTTTCTCATATATTTCTTAGATGCTTGGTTGTGTGTATTCCAAAGCCCTCTTGAGGTTCTCAAGTGCAATTTTTTGCAAAATGTAAACAAACATCTTGCCATTGGAAAATTCTCCAAACCCTTAGATAGGCCTAAAATATGGGATTTAAGCCCTTGTTTGAATGGATTCCATAATGTTGGCTATCATGTTGTAACCAAATCTGGCTTGAGACATGTTGATGATTAGACCAGTAACAATATTTTTTGTCATTCATGGTGTGCAATGTGTGGTGAATTTTCAAACTAGATCTTTAATCGTATTTTTTGTTACGTCTTTGAAGTTCTTCAAGTTATGGTTTTAAAGTATTTCAAGTTGGATCATTGAATCCTCTAAACCATCTCTCTTTTCTAAGTGCTAAGGCTTTGTTCATTAAAGTTTATTGTTTTGCATTTCAAGTATGGAAGATATTGCTCCCAACCAGAATGCACAACAGTCTACTCATCCTTTGCTTAATCATGCATTGGCACAACAAATTTACAAAGAGGAAGAGATTCGGGTGGCTCAAGGAGATCTTGGCGCTTGGCTGCATCCCAAGAAGATGAATCAAAACTTCAAGGGGAGCCACTGAATTACAGGCAATGCAGACAGCTATGCCCAAATCATTTTGTACGCAGCATTAAAAATTGTCGCTAAAGAAACTTTAGGGACCCATCTATATGTTTTCTTCATTATATTATGATGGGTCTTCCATGTCCTTTGGATCCACTTACATATTTTCCCCGCAAGGCCTCGGGTGGTGGGCCAGATCCTCAATTGGAGTACAAAGGAGTAAAGATGGTTGCGATATTAGTCAATGGGGCAGGAATCGCCATTGCAACCAAGGAGATGTAGGAAAAATGGGGAAAGTCGCTCTTAGAAGTTTAAGAAAAAGGGAAACGGACCATTTATCATTGAAGATGTATCTCCAAGTGGAGCAGTAAAATTATCCATCCTAGATGGTGAACCAGTGGATAATTGGATTAGTGGATGTCGTTTTAAGAAATACAATTTTCCGCTAACCAATGAATTGCTAGAGAGAATGCATGCAGCCAAACAAAGGAAGATGAAGCGACAGCAGGTTATTGATGAAGCCCAAGAGGAAGCTAGACTTCAGGTACTCAAGCGTAAAGCTGCTCTCAAGAATCAACAGATACCGATTTCCATCAACACTTTGGAAATAGATGATCGACAATGGGAAATACCTAAAGATGCAGTTTCAACGGATGACGACTGGTTAGATGGAATGGATCTGCGCATCCAAGTACAGCTCAACAATCATAGCACCAATGCTTTGGTAGACACACGAGCTGGAGGTCAATTTTGGATAGAATAATGTTACTTACTTGATGTAGCAGTTGTGACATTTGAACCAAGAGAACATTGTACCATGCCTTCTTTTTGACTCTTTTGTCTATGTCGGCTTGCATCCAGCTATAGAGATCACAAGGTAGCTTAGCCATGACAGCTCTTTTGGAAGCAAGTCCCATTACCCGCACCATCCACAACATGTCTGTGTAAGATGTGCTAATGTAGCTTGTGTTGTTTAATTTGCAAAATTATGGAAAACAAAGGCAAAATAATATATTACTTCCATATCTGCAAACAATATCTTTTCAAGTGGAGGAGAACTGTCACAGAACCCTTCACTCATCTGATACGATTAGTGGACAAAGAAGCCTCTATGTTTGGACGGGTTTATTGGTACATGCTCGTAAGTTAAAAGATGTACATCTTATGCAGGAAAAGAGAAATCCATGATGATCTCATTTGTCAAAAGACGATGGGAGCAGCTGCATACTCCTTTACATGGAGTAGGGTTTTTCTTAGATCCCAAGTTCTAGCTGCACAATCAATCTTCAAACAATGAAGTGATCAATGATTTCAAGAAAGTGTGTGCCTAGCTATTAGGCAATGTGGATGGACATGTGGAATACACACAGGAGATGGCATATACCAGCAGAGAAGGAATGTTTGGGGATCTTGGCCTAAAGATGGTATCAAGACAATGAGCATACCAGTTTGGTGGAAAGAATACGATGGAGAAAAAGTGGAACTTCAACATGTGGCTATGAGAGTATTGCCTGTTTCCACCTCAAGTGGTAGCTGTGGCAGAAATTGGTCTTTGTTTACTTTCATGTATACTAAAAAATAAAATCAATTAATTCCTAAACGAGATGCGGACTTGGTGTATGTATTTTGTAACATGCAACTTATGCATAAGCTACCAAACTTAGCCACACATGCCACAGAAGAAAGCTTCATGCACTTTCAAATACACAAAGCAATTGCAAATGAGCTCAACTCCGACGATGAAATGGAATGGAACCCGGAAGATATTGATCTAAAATGTTCAGATGTCGAAGAAATTGATAACATGGTGTCTGTGATTGAGGGGACGGATGAGCTATAAAGTTTGTACTTTATTCTCAATTAATTTTGTAATGAGAAAGTTGTGCGGAGTTTAACTTCACAATCTCTCTCTCTCTCTCTCTCTCTCTCTCTCTCTCTCTCTCTCTCTCTCTCTCTCTCTCTCTCTCTCTCTCTCTCTCTCTCTCTCTCTCTCTCTCTTCCTCTCTCATTGTCTCTCTTTCTCGCCACCTTCTTTCTATCATTGTCAGAAAAAGGGAGGGAGAGAGATTTAAATTTACACAATTGCAACAACATCTGACAGGTTCATTTGTTCCTACATGTTTGAGATTTACATATCAAAAAGAGGTTTTAGTTACAAATCTTGAGATTTAAGATACAAAAAGAGCTTAGTATTGTTTGGAAATTTTAATTTAAATCATGGGCTGGATCCCCTAAAAGATGAGATGCGCGAAAGATTGAATTGCCGAATGAATCACTTGGACCCGCATTGCCTATCTCTTCTTCGATAACACGCCCATATCTTGCCTCATATCATGCCAACTTTCTTTCTAGCTCTGCTATATGAGCGCACAGCATGACTGGGATCTCTCCTTGACTTGCCAAATCCACGTTTTGAGTTGTGAGCTATTGAATGACTTCGATTTCTTTTGGGCAAATATGTGTAACCTCTCTTGCGAGAAGGGTCTTCTTTATTAGCTTCTTGTGCATGAATATTCTCAACTGGGCATCCTTTGCCAATGCCTCCTGTAGTGGGACGATTGTTCCAATCTACTTTGAGCCACAATACATAATAACAATAGCATTGTTGCACAAAGTAAATTGCCACTTGATTTTTATTTGGTGGTGATCTATATACTTGGATAAATCTTGAAAGAATATTTCTCGCAAGGACAGTGTGTTGCAAATTTGAAATTTTCAAGGGAGGGGAAGCCTTAGCATTTCCACTAACTCAAAATAATGTGCCTACATTTCTCCAAAAAATAGGAGAGTTTACAAGCTGATAGCATTTGGAAGTAGCAGTTTCATACTTGGCATATTTATCAAGCCAAATGTCCCATCTTCTATCTGCCATTGTTTCAACAAGGGTTGATTTAACCTATGGTAGTGTAGAGAGAATGTAATACGTTGTCGCAAAATTGGTCACACAAAAAATTTGTAAACTTTTTGTTGGGGACTTTGTTCTAAATAAAGCGTAAGAAAATGAATGCTCTCTTATAAATTTCATCAAGCGGTTTGCAGCTAAAAGAGTTTTCTTAATAGAAGGAACTTTTCCAAAGTCCTTTAAGAGTAGATTCAAAGTGTGCATAGCACATGGAACCCATGTAATCTGTGGATACTTTGCTTCGATTGCTTTTCAATTGCTTTGTAGTTAGATGCATTATCTGTGACAATGGTTGTCACATTTTAGGTCCCCCTGCTCTTCTGATTAAATGCCCATATACACCAGCAAGATATCCACTAGTTTTCTCTTTCAGGTATGTATCCATCGCTTCAAGAAAGATGGAACCTCTTGGACAAATCAACATCACATTAATCAATGGTTTCTTCCGACAATTTTTCCAACCATCTAGAGCAATTGTGCATCCATACTATGGCACATAATCAAGAGCTCTACGTTTTAAAATATTCTCTAATGTAGTTTTCACTTTATCTAAATATTCTGTATGTATCTTATTATAATCAGGTACCACAAAACCCTTCTTTGTTGTGCTCATTAAAGCATCTATGAAGATAGGATTTCAAATGACATTAAAAGGAATTCTACATGCAACAAATGCTTGTGTCCACTTAAGATGGCATTCAAGCAGCCAATGTTTATCAAACGCATGATGCAAAGTAGAACCACTTGGTGCAGGTTCTCCTCTAGTCCATGCTTCACTTTGGCTTATGCTAGTAGAGCTGGTGGTAGGATTAGAGCTACAAGCCCCAGCAAAGGATGAATATGATTCCTCTTCTAGATTCATTTAAGATCCAGCCTCAAATTCCTCTATTGATGGAAGAGACACTCCTCTTCCATCACCCATCTGGTTTACTCGTCTACTTATCTCACTTTCTTCATTGTCCTCTCTGACTTGTTTCCACAATTTTTCAAGGCCATCTATTTCTTTACAGCTATCAAGTATAGCTTTGTGAAATCCCTCGAAAGAGTTATCCATGGTATTCAGGACTATCATTGGTTGTAATCTGGGGTCCTTCATCTTTTGTCCGTGCTCGTGACTAGAATCTAGCTCTTTTTGTTCCTGGTTTGGTGGGATTAATGGTGTAGATGGGACAAGGATCACACCCTTAGGTTTTCCAACTTGTGGCTCTAGTAAATCTTAGGCTTTTTGAATCATTTTATTTTACATTTCAAGCCTGTCCTTTTCCAGTTCCGCATATGGATATGTCATCCACCTCTACTCTTGGGTTTGATTGTTTTTGAACCGTATTTCATAGGCTTTTAGGAGGGAATCTAATGGCTCATGAACCTTTTCTATCAATACTGATCCTCCTGAACTAGCACTTCTTGGTTTCTCATATGTGGATGGTTCTTCTGGCAGTTGAGTTGCCTCTGTAAGAGAAGGTGCAACACTCTCCTCATGTTGTCTTATTTTCTCTTTAGCTTGGGTAAGCTCCTAAACTAGGGATTTCTTCTCTCATTCCCTACGTGCTTTCATCCTAGCTTTTCTAGCTTTTCAACTATTCCATTTGCTCTTGGTTTTATGACTAGGTGCATCGATCTTTGGTTCACCCATCTCTAGACTCGCGTTAGTTTCTGTTTTCTCTATCTATGGATCCTTAGCGGCTTCCTTTTGAGCTTGAGCTCTCGTAACTACCTGATTGTACGACGGTTTCATTTTTCGAGCTACTAGGTAGATGAGCAATTCTTGAGACATTCGTTGCAATCTTGATGGCTTGGATTGGATTTTTTGAATAGTCGGGTATCAAGTGAATAACACCACAGACAAGAAAATAGGAATTTACTTGTGTGATCTTCGTCTTTTGTGGACATTGTTTGACCAAGTGGTTGCCACGATTCTTCTTGCAATTCCTATTGGCTATAAATAGGCTCTAACCTAGCTAAGCCTCTATTCACAATGAACTACAATGTCCTTTTGTCCATTATAACTTCTTTCTTCAAGTCAAAATACAAGAGATGGAGGTTGTATCGGCCTCACCATTCCATGTGTTTTTTTCATCTTTTGTCGCTTTGAAGGGTAGTACTCACTTTGGTTGTTATAATACATTGTAGTTGGTACTAATGCTTGTTTATTAGATATTTCCATCATCTACATATATCTCATGTCTATAGGAAATCTAGCACTTGACAATACAGGTTGTTGTCATAAGACAATTTGTGGCCTTGCAACTCCTACTGGAGTTGGCGCATTCCCCATAGCGTACCTAGGTGGAGTAGGTGCTACTGGAATAGGTTGTACATACCTTTCCCTAGCATATTCCATGCCATAGTAACACTCTTTTCTCGTATGGTTTGTCCATTTTCTCTCAAATTCGCACCACTTAAGCTCCCTTGGATCATCATGTACAAGAGGATCTAACCTCTTGATCCTTTCGTCATCGATAAAATTTTCTTGATTGATAGGTGTCGCCAGTTTTACAATGGACTCACTCATTTGTGAATCACTATGCTGAGAGGATGTGTCGTCCTCTTGACTATTGCAATTGTTTTCTTTATATTTTTCACAGTTATCCACCAGATAAAGAGCTTCTTTGATCAATTTTTTTAGTGTCTTGCTCCTTATCATATGCAGATCCTTCTGAAGACCCGCATGTCTCATTCCTTGGATAAAGATCATCATTAACCGTGCTCTCATAGGAAGTTCCACTCTTAGACAGAACTTGACATATCTCTTTAGCCGTAATGCGGCTTTGTGTACTAATTCACCCTCTTTTTGTTTGAATCTATGAATTTGCGAGATCGTATTGTGAGCTATGCCTTTTTGTGAGAATCTTTGATGAATTCTTCAAATAGCTCGTCTAGAGTCTCAAAATCACATCTTTCCACTAAGTCGAACCATGTAGCTATGTCATCTTCTAGAGTTAGTACAAATCCCACAAACTGTGTTGCAAAATCCAAAACTTCCTCTGCTCTAATAACTCTTTTGAAAGCCTCTGCATGATCTCTTAGATCTTTATCTCCGACATATTTCCTGTTTACCCATTTTTGGATTTGGGATGGTCTAACTCGCCGATTGTCTACTAGTCTAATTATAGACTCTCCCAATCCTTCTCTCGCTTCAAGCCTTCTATCATGCCTAGATTCTTCCTCTAAGGGATTAGTCATTCTGTTGGAAATTAGTCCTTGAGAAGGCATGTTTACCATTTCTGTGATCACTTAATTCATCTCTCGTTATCTCTCTAGAAGGAAATCAGGTGGCTCCCTCTTTGGAATTCTCGTATAAATTCTCATGTTTGGTGGAGATATATGTGGTCCTTCATTGACCAAATATCCACCTATTCCTAATGCATTCCATGGATTTGTGACATATAAGAGCTTGTAATCTGTCAACTCTTTTGGGTATGGCTTTGAGCACCTATAAAGATTGACCGTACTGTCATCAATGTATCTATGCAATCCTTCACTCTCATGCTTGGTCATCCAAATTCTTTCAACAAACTTGGTCTTTATCAATTGCAAGTTTGGAAGATCCATTATGGACGGATGTTCCTGTATCGCTGGATTCTGAAGCTTGTATAAGCTGAGTTTGACTCTAAAAACAACATGATCTCTGGGCTTAGCAGCTCTAGCTTGATGTAAGAAGGCTTGTACCAATGTGTTCAAGTGCTTTGGTTAGGGAAAATTTGAAACTATGTCCAAAACCACGATCATTTTCTCAAATTGTCAGTTTTAGACACCCTAACTTTCGGATGAATTTTGAGGCCTTAAACGACGTTTTTTCGGGCGCTGACCAACAATGAATGACCCCATAGGGATTTTTTATTGTTCTACAGGGTTTATACAAAAAGTCGTAGAGCTACTCTGAAGCTTCGTTTTGATAAAAAAAAGTTTTTGAATTCGATACCAGAAGCTCAAGTTATGGTCAAAACAGTTTTTTTCTGACTCAACCTATGCCTGGAGACTTTATACACGTACAATGTCTTTTGACTCAGATTTGCTCCAAACTTTGACATTTGAGATATTATATGCATATAATTTCTTTTGTGGCAGACTGAGGTGATTTTTATTCCCAATGATTCCTTATCACTCAAGCGACTCTCAACAACTTTCAAAATTTAATGTGGACATTTTTTGGGCAAGTTATGATCAATATAAGCATGACTTTGTCCAGATCTGTCTTCTGGCTTTTACAAGCTCAAATGAGCTCTAAATGCAATCAAATTTTGACTAGGGACTTTTTTTATGCTCTAGGACACTGAGGTATGCCCAAATGTTTGTTTTGACCTAGATTTGGCCACTAAGACATTATACGTGAATAATGTCTTTTGGCTCAGAATGACATGAAATTTTGCAAACAGGCTTAAAAAATCATTTCCAACCCTCCTATGTGGTCAAAAGTGAAATTTGACTTTCAGATCTTGACATGAGACATTATACACGTATAATGTCTATGTACTCATATTTTGACAAAATTTGGTCTGTGATGTTGTCTTGTGGTGCTTAACACCCTTTTTTAGAAGAACATTTTGAAATTCTTGTACTTGAGACCAAACATTGGACCATCAAGATACTTTGACACATAGTGGTATGCTACATCAGAAGTATTTTCTTAAGTATAATAATCATGGCCTTGAAAGCATCAAGTGGATGCCAGAGAGGATTTTTTTCTCTTATCCTAGTATTGTGGAAGCATACCAAACTTCTTGAACCTGAAAGTTTTCATTCTGTACTTGAGGTTTTCCCTTTGGTTGATGACCGTGGTATTTCATACATAAGATTCGTCCTTTGATAGTTTATTTAGAGGTAATTTGATGTTGAGGTTTCTACTTTGACTGTTAGTTTGTGGTACTTGGTACTTGAAATTTACCCTTTGACGGCTATTTAAAGCATCATTTAGAGCAATACTTGACTGAGGTTTTTCCCTTTGAACAATGTAAAGGGTAATTTCTTTTCAGTATTGTCATTCTCTTCTTGTCTTTATTAGAGGGTTTGCAATACTTGACTGAGGTTTTTCCACTTGAACAATGTAAAAGGTTATTACTTTTCACTATTTTCATGATCTTCTTGTCTTTGTTAGAGGGCACGCTAGCAAAAATCTCTTTCAGTTTAATCGATATTTGGATAAGTGGATTGCACTTACCTTTTTGGTTTCCTCTTTTCAAGATATTATTATGAGAAGTGGGAAGTTCCTTTGAGTACTTTACTTGATTCAACATATATCGTGTGAATATTTGCCTTATCTTTGCATAAATTTTGAAGATTCCTAGTTTTCTCCATTTTTTGTAATTGAGGGTAATTGCTTCCCTATCGGGGAGGACTGTTATCACTATTACTACTTTTGGACATTTTATCGATTTTGCTTATGTTTTATTCTCAAAAACCATTCAAAAGAAGAAATGTAAATAGAAGTCTCCTTTACCTACTATTCTTAGAGTTTAGGTGAAAAGCAACAACTTCTATTCTTGGGTGCATGCATGAAGAAAGAAAGAGAATCCCCAAATCATATCTTTGTGTATACCCTACTTGTTCAGCAAGAATCGGCTTCTCAACTCTTCATGAGGAAGAGAGAGCTCCGAGAGCATCCGCACTAGGAAACTTGGTGAGGAAGACAGGCACTCCGAGAACATCCACATCAAGAAACTTGGTGCTTTACCCCCTTTTAAAGCCAGCGGAGCCATTAAAATCTCCACCATAGCAAAATTGCAAAAGATATGTTTTTGTCCTTCTTTATTCTAATTTTCTCTCTTAATCATGGCATACACTCTCTTGATTGCGTAGCTGATTCTCTCTTATCTTTCATACATTTATCTTATTGTAATTCATGTTCCATGAGATGAATAAAGAGGTGAAAGGAAACTACTTAATTATATTGATTGAGGGGGATAGTTGGTACCGAGTATGGTGTCTTGTATTTTGATGCTTGTTTATGTTGCTCTATTTGTGTGTTGTGATTATTCAATCAATCGTTTTAGTAAACTTATATTTATTTAATGAATCAAAATTGTGTTGAAAGTGTTGGGAAGATTTCAAGAAGCCAACATTCCTTGAACCAATTTCTCGATTCACAACTAAAACTTGTTTCTCATGGACTACTCTAATCAAATCATATTTTAGCTTGTAATTGGGAAGATTTTGTCTTTGCTTCTATACTAATAGCTTTGACTGTTGGAAAAATGTGGATAGTGGGTGCCTTACCAAATGCATCCTTCTTCCACTTTGGCATGTCATATGCTGAGAGTCCTACACCACAAAGTTCTTGAGTGAGTTGTTGCTCTCTTTTTTTTGCATCGGATTTTCCCAAGGATGATTCAAATCTTTTGGGATGAATTCAGGCATGGTCCTTTGCTATTGCTCTTGCAACTCTTTCCTCTCTCTAAAAAAACCAGATTGTGTCATTTTGCAAATCCCCGAAGTGAACCATCTAGATATAGCAAGATATCTATTAGCTTTTAAGATAAGGTGTGTACATAAAAAAGAGAAAATTCTCAAGCAACTGTCTATTTACTATGTGATTTATGTGTTAATGTTTCCATTTGCAATCTTTTTATCTGTTTCCTCTAACATGCATGCACAGTACATGTTCTAATGATTCTGTGTGAAAGTGCCACGGGAAGCGTGTGCGAGTGCAAGTGCGAGAGCAGAGAGAGAGAGAGAGAGAGAGACCCGGAGTGAAACACGGGATTCCTTGCCAATGCAAGAGCACTCTGACTATCACAATATATCATTGAAGTCTCATCAATGCCAAGATTTCTGACCAAGTGAGATAACCATATAGCCTCTTCACTTGCATCCGATAATGCAATGTACTCTGCTTCCGTAGTGGAAGACCACGTACAATCTTCAAGACATGATCTCCAAGATAGTGCTGCTCCCGTCAAATATGAAGACATAGCCAGATGTCGATCTCCTGTAGTCGACACAACCCGCATACTCTGCATCCGCATAACCCACGATGGATGTATCATTGTTCCCGAAGCTAAACACCTACCGATCGTACCTTTGAGGTACCTAAGAATGTGCTTCACTGCTTCCCAATGCTTGCTGCCAGGATTTTCCATATATCGGCTCACCACTCCCACTACAAAAGTAATGTATGGTCTTGTGGCCACCATAGCATACATGAGACTGCCCACTGCCAAAGAATATGGTAGCTTAGCCATTTCAACTCGCTCAGCATCAGATTTAGGTGCATCTTCCTTGCTGAGTTTCAAGAATGCTTGCATTGGGGTACTCAATGCTTTCCCTCCGTGCATATTGAAACACTGCAAAACTTTCTCAATGTATGTTTCCTGAGATAACTCAAGAATACAACGTTTGCAATCTCTTCTGATTCGCATGCCAAGAAAGCGTGTAGCATCCCCCAAATCTTTCATTGCAAAATTATTGCCAAGTGTTTTCTTCAAGTTGGCAATTTCCGCAATGGATTTCCCAACTATAAGCATGTCATCAACATACAAAACTAGAAAGATCATCAAGCCATCATCTAGCTTTCTTGTGTACAAGCAGTGATCCTCTTCGCTCATTATATATCCTTGAGACCTCATATATGCATCAAATTTATGATACCACTGCCTTGAACCTTGTTTTAAGCCATAAAGTGCCTTTTTGAGCTTACATCCTAGCTCCTCACAAGATGCGTTCTCCTGAACAAACCCTTCATGTGCTACATGTAAACATACTCATCGAGATCCCCGTGAACAAATGCTATCTCCACATCCATTTGGACAAGTTCCATGTCCTCAATCGCTACAAGACAAAGTGCGGTTCTAAGCATTGTCATCTAAACCACAGGCGAGAAGATTTCATCAAAATCGACTCCCTTTTGTTGTTTGAACCCTTTGGCTACAAGTCTAGCCTTGTACTTTGGATTTGGATCACCTGAGGTAAATTTCTTCTTGTAAACCCATTTGCAAGGTAAAGCTTTTGCATCATTAGGCAGTTCTACCAAGTCCCAAGTGTCATTAGCCAGAATCGAGTTATACTCAGATTGCATAGCCTGCTCCCACTTCACCACATCATCCGTCATCATGGCTTCTTGGTAGCAGCTCGGCTCACTGCAATCGGTCAACATGATGTAATCAAGACCTGGCTCAACGCGCAGGTGGACGAGAGACTCTAGTAGACCATCTCACTCCTTGACCATTGCTATCCGCTCCCTTTGGAGCATTGCGAGTGGAAGGTACATCACTAGCCCACTGAGTTGATTTCATTGTCTCTGAGGCAACATCCTCAAAAGTGACTCTCCAAATTTATATTTCCTTGATATGTTGTTTATGCATCTTCGACTCATTGAAGATCACATCTGAACTACGGATGACTCGACGAGATTCCGGGTGCCATAGACGATATCCCATCTCTCCATCTGCACCATATCCAATGAAGATACGTTTCTGTGACTTTGGCTCTAACTTTTGGCGAAGTTGTTTAGGCACGTGAGCATAAGCTTCACAACCAAAAACATGTAGATGGGCATAGTGAGGCTTACGTTTAGACCATAATTCTTTTGGAATCTCATAATTCAATGGCGTATTAGGCGAATGATTTATAATGTGCATTGCGGTCAAGACGGCTTCTGCCCAAAAGCATGGCTATGACTCTTTCCTGAATCATACGATTCATGCGCTCAGCAACTCCATTCTGAGTTGGTGTGTATGGTGAAGTAAACTGCCTTTGAATTCCCCTTTTAGCATAGAAATTGCCAAACTCCTTGGAGACATACTCTCCACCGTTGTCAGTCCGCAACCTCTTGAGTTTCTTGCCAGACTGATTCTCAACGAGTGCTAAAAAAGATTGGAACACAGGAAGAACTTGATCCTTATGTTTCAAAGGATATGCCCACACCTTTTGAAGTAGAGTCATCTATGAATGTCACAAAATAGATGGCCCCCCCTAGAGATTTGGTTGACATAGGACCACAAACATCACTATGCACTAAATCTAGAGGTTCAGCTCGCTTTTGACCCAATGGTAAGTGCACAGACCTAGTCTATTTGTCATAGATACAATGTTCACAAACAGGAAAGTCAACATAAGACAAGACTGGTAAGTAGCCAAAATGAGTCAGAGTTCTCATTCCTTTTTGGCTAATGTGACCTCGCCGGCAATGCCACAACTCAATAGACGGCAGCTCGGCTATAGATATGTAATCATGACCAGCATCTGACACATGCATGGAATACAAGGTACCGTGCTTATGACCTCTGAGTACAACAAGATTACCTTTGTGTACTATCCACGAACCATTGCCAAATGTGATGTTGTAGCCCAAATCATCAAGCTGACCAACAAAAATCAAGCTTTTAGTCAACTTGGGTACATGTCTGACATTACATAAAGTAAAGTGCGTGCCATTCCTTAGATGAAATTTGACTTTTCGGACACCCTTAATGTCTAATTCATAAGCATCACCAAGTCTCACTTTGCCACAAGAGTGAGAATAAGTAAAGAACCACTCTCTATGTGGTGTCACATGTAAACTCGCACCAGAATCTACTATCCATTTTGTGCATACTACGCATCTTCTGTAACAAGAGCCTTGACAGGTAGATCTGCTGTGAAGATCAATACGTCAGAGGTAAGTGGCATAACAACCTCTAGAAGAGTCTCTACAATAGGAGCATTTGAGGACTCTAGCACATTGATCTCCTCTAACTTTTCTTTGCCCTTGTTTGAATCATCAGACTTAGAAGTTTCACCGGATTGTTTATCCTTCTTGCTTTGCTACCATTTCCAACAATCCTTCTTCACATGCCCTTTTTTATGGCAGTGATAGCACTCGACATTACGCATAGAACCCCGAGACTTACTGCGTGAGCCCACGTTCCTTGCTTTTGGCACAACTTTGAGTGCGACCCCTCTGTCTATCACTAGCAACATACGCATCACCATCCTTCTTGCCTTTGAGAGATTTCCTACGAATCTCCTCGGTAAACAGACTCCCAAGGACTTCATTGTACACTAGTCCGGTACCAGGTGATGAGTTGCTGATCGTAGTACAAAACGTATCCCAAGACGAGGGTAAACTGCATAGCAAGAAGATACATTTGATTTCCTCATCGAAGACCAAACCCTAAATGGTCAACTGAGTGAAAATGATATTGAACTCATTAATGTGAGTAGAAATAGTGCCCTCTTCCTTCATACGAAGGTCAAATAGATTCTTCATCAAGAAAACCTTACTAGTGGCACTTTTGTTCTCATAACTGGAACACAACTTATCCCATACATCTCTAGCAGTTCTTTCTCCACCTATAGTAAAGTACACAAATTTGGCCAAATGCAAACATAGGGTAGATTTGGTCTTAGCATCAAGTTTCTCCCACTCAACATCTGTATACTCGCCCTCTGGGTGCTCCATGATAGGATCCAGTTGGCCTTTTTGTATAAGAACATCTTGAATCTTCTCTTTCCAAATAGCAAAATTCGTCCCATCAAATTTCCGGATATTGTAGCAATTTCCTTTTCACGACTAGATGACATGGCTGCAAGCTAAAGATAATATGGCGATAAACACTGGTAATTCTGGAAAAAATTTGGTAGAGTTTCCCCAAAAGAACTGACAGAATCTCAATCCAAAACTGTCATAAGAGATCAATAACGCATAAAAAGTAATGCTCTCAGAGCATAAGACAGGCGCATCAACCACTAACTGTGCATAAAAATTCAAAAGCTAACCCAAGACTGCCAACACGGCGTCAAATGCACCTAGCCCTCTCTATACATGTCCTATGGTGAGGCCACAAAAAAGGGGTACTCCAGCAACCTGTATCACCGAAAGGATCTCAACATTCGAGATCCCCCAGCTCAAGAAAACCTCACGCTATCGACCCTCACAAAAGGTTACGCAGAGAAGAAACCAACCCAGTCTCAGAAAGGGCCTCCGAACCGAGTCTCAAAAACGGTCGGGACTGCCAGAAATAAGCCAAATCGGCTCCACAAAAGGTACATATGGCAGTTTCCGCAACTCAATGTACATCCACTGTCAACAATACTACAAGGTGCAGTATACGCGCTCAAACAGGCGCCAAACAAAATGTGCAAGCAGTAAACAAATTTCTACGGGGAGTAAAATCGCTCTCAAAAGAGCTCAAGCACTATCAAAAGTACCAAAACAATGCATATGTGCATCAAATACTCCCACTGAAATCTGTGCTGATGTTAAACACTGCAACCTATAAGAAACCTGGATGTCCTGTATGTATGCAAGAACCTGTGAGGAGATGGATGCCTGAAAAACCCGAGACAATGTCGATGCCAAAAAGTGCTCCTAATCAGCCCATAAACACCATCTCAATAGCACATAATAGCCATAAAGCAGCTATATACCATCCCAAAATAGTCTTTGAACAACCTTCACCTGTGTCATGTACCTGTACTTGTATCTATAACAAAAGTGGAGTTGAAAAAATACAACTCCTGAAGCGTAGCTCGGATGAAGCTTTCGACTGCATGAACAGCTTCGAAAGGGGGGTACCCCAAGGATGCCTGATGGAAACGCTGAATCTGTTGATGCCAAAATCAAAAACCTGTTTGCACTTTTGAAAGTGCGCGTGCGCGGATGGGAAAACGACAAGCACAAACCCTGCTCTGATACCAATTGAAGGTGCCACCGAAAGCGTGTGCGAGTGCAAGTGCGGGAGCAAAGAGAGAGAGAGAGAGAGAGAGAGAGAGAGAGAGAGAGAGAGAGAGAGAGAGAGAGAGAGAGAGAGAGAGAGAGAGAGAGAGAGAGAGAGAGAGAGAGAGAAGTGCTTTGGATGGAGCGCACATCAATGTTATCCTGTTGTTGCAGCTCCTTATTCTGTTGTATTAAAGAATAAGTGTATACATGGTTAAGTTAGTAGATGGGTTAGTAGTAAGTGGGATGTCCGGCTAGTTGGCCTGAATCCCAACATGTAGGGACATCACTACATGTGCACCTTGATTTTGAGCATCCACCGCATGCGCTTACAAAATTCATGATGCAATAGGAAATACTGGTCTGCTTGATTTTTTAAAGTAAAAGCTAAAATTCTTTGTTTTCCTATTTTTAATAGGCAAGAAATTCCAAAAGAAACCAAGTAGTTGTAAGTCATGCATTTCTAGGTTTGATTTCCCCTTAATTTTGGTAGAAATATATGGAAACATGTAGATGCAACATATGAAGTACTCTCTACACCAAATTTTGCCAATTGATGCAGTGTCTTGGACATTGTAACAATTCTCATTTAGCTTTACACGTGGTAACCTTTTGCTTCATAGTTAGTTTTAAAGAAGAAGAAGACAATGAATTTTGTGGAATTTTGGAACAAGGTGCGATTGCAGAGTCTGACCTTTATTTCTCATTACTCTCTAATATTGGGAAGCTCGTGACATTGTGGTCAAGAAAAACTATGGTTGTCAGTGAGAAAAAAATTCAACAAATGCTACATGAGAAAAGCAATAGATTTTGGAATCTATACAAAGTACGCCACTGAAAGGACCGCTCGTAAACCTGTGTGCTAGTGACATAGTTGAATCACTCATGGGAACTTAAACATCTTAGAAAAACCCACCAAAGATAATTTTAGAAACGCTCATGATAAGGGACGGTTAGAATATGTACGTTTGTTTGCGTTTGTGCACCTTGAAGGCCTTTGGCCTTACGCAAATCATTGATATACTCTATAGGATGTCATCTATGCCCAAAATGGCTATGGCAACAAAGCTCTAGGTTGTTTTAGACAACTGTGAAGGGAAGGCCTTCTCTATATCCAATCACTTATACTCTCAACTTGAACTCTTGTTGCCTTATGCCATTTTTTGACATGAGTGGTGAGAGAATTCACAATGATATTGCTAGGTAGCCGCTCATGGAGAAAGGTGTCATGCTTGGTACTTCTTTGGTTGATATGTATGCAAAATGTGGTGCCAACATGTAGTCACACAAATCTTGATGGCATCCTCTCTTGGATGTCTCTAAGAGCAAGATGATTGCAAATATGCCCAACACTCAACATGGTTGTGGAAAGGAAGAATGCCATGAGAAGGTCTTTCTCTAGATACAATCTCCTTGGCCATCTAAGATGGTTGTCAAACATGTTGTACTTTTTTGTATTTTTCTAGTTCTTTATATTTCACACTATTACAAATCTTGATTGTCTTCTTTCCATAATCAAGGTTGTTTATACTTTGTCATGCAAGCTATATTTTGTCATCTTGTGCATTGCAAACTGCAATGATTGTCCCTATTGTTATGTTCTAAGGGATAGAATTTGTTGCTAGAGAAGGTATTTAAGGAAAATTAGGATTAAAATGTTTGTTCATCCTAGTATGCAAATAGAAGTTTGAATCTAACAATCCTAGATATAGAAAATGCTCTCAATGACAAAAAGATAATACGACATCTAGAGTTTTTGCTCATACTCAATAAGCTCACTTCCAACATTGCCCAAACCTAGATTCTAACACTAGGACTTACCTATGCTAACATAAAGGAGGGTGTTCTTGTGATTATTTTAATAGGGGAGAATAGAACCAACTCCACATGCGCACTCATCTAACAATGGTATGTGTAATGTGTCCAATCTATAATAGCTTGTAGCATAGAACGCATACAAATGTGACTAGCACTAAAAACATTCAGTCATAAAATGTGTACAAGAAGCAACACTTACATTTTTTTCTTTGTTTGTCTCCACAAGGTGGAAGTATGACTACAAACAGTTAATGTTATGTAAGAAGCAATTTACATTCTTTTCACACACTTATAATTCACATATAAGTGCCTCTTGATCCATCTATACTCATCTTCCATAGCTCCCATATCTCTTTGTGTGCTACAACTAATAGTTAAGTCAAAATCATGCATGACTTGCAACCCTCTCATCTCCCCTCATGATGCTCCTTCCCGTGTGTTGGTAGTTAATTCTTGCTTGATCTTTAAAACTTTGACTTTGTGAGCAAAAGGAAATTACGATACAAGTCTTCAAGGTTCATTATCCCTTGCAGCCTTATTGACATACAAAAATAGGTTCATATTAGAATGGATTAGTGGATAATTTCTAACTAATACAACAAAAAATCATTGATGAAATTCTACAGCTTAGCATTCTCAATGACTTCTTACATTTGGGCTGCTAATAGCTCTTCAAAGGCTAGTTGTACCGGGGGGTTTACTCCCCATAGAAAGTAAATGTCATCTGAGAGTGGAGAATTTGAGAAAATATCCTATTCTAAGGAAAACATGACCTTTTTTTTTGTACACGTATCAATAGTGATATCAAAATCTATATCAACAATTATACAAACAACCAATAATGCTTTTTTTTGGGAAAAATGGTATGGTATTTCCTGTTTTGCCTGCTATAGGAGAAAAATCTACGCCATTTTGTCTACCATCAATCACACTTCACCATAAGAGGAGGAAGCATTGTGCTAGTAATGACTAGATTAACACAAGAATAACCATTTTGATGAACAAGTATGCACCATAAACATAATCATAGCATACAACTTTGTTCCCTTCATTTCACATTGTAAATTTTCTTGTTTGCTTGATTTTGGACATTGAGTTGCTCTTCTAAGTCTTCCTTTGATTCTTTCTTTCTAGTAAAATCCTTGTTGAATTCCCTTTGGAATACTTTCTCTGATTTTAGCTCCTCTCCTATTGGGATTGCGCTTTAGAATCCTTTCCATGGTCCTACTCTCCTATTGAGGGGCCTTCAAAGTCCCTTCTTCGGTCTTGAGTTACCTCCTTTGTGTTCTCTACTTCAAATTTACCTCCTATCATCCCTCCTTCCATATCCCAGCGAGTTTGCAATCCCCTCTTTATAAAGCTCCTTGTTTTCAACCCTTTTAGGCTGCCATTAATAGTCCATCAGCTTTTGCTTTTCAAAAGCTTTGTGGGAGTGATGTGGTACGTGGATTTTGAAAATTGGCCAATTCTTGGCTCAAAGAACATTGCCTTGCTATGGTGAGACTTTCTAATCTCTAGAGAACATCTATCTAAGCTTTGTAGCCATTCTATGAGCTCAAAAATAGCCCACACCGTATACATTCCTCACTGTTTAAGATTTTTAATACCCTTTATTTCAAATTACATAAGATTTTTAAGCATTTTGGACACCTTCTAATGCCCAAAGCCAAAGCCTTAATATTTTGGGTAGCCTTTATGTGGTCCTAAGCCTAAAGAGGTGCCAAAGTGGCCAATACTCCAGTGTTTCCATGGAATAAACTATCTTTGTGCCTACCTGGGGTGCACAATTAGCCAAAACTTCAATAGTTTCCTCAAGCGATGTGCCAAAACCATAAAAAATACCAAGCTTATTATAATGCCCAAGGTTCAAAGCCCAAAATAGTGTTTCAAAAACCTTTACCCCTCTAATTAAAGCTTGAGGCTCTTCTTGCAAGATCCAAATGAAATTTTTCCTTTTCAGATTGCTTCTTAACTCGTTCATGGGAAAAAAACTAAGACACACTTTTCCTTGACATTGTTTCCAAAGTGGCTATTTCTCCTTGACACATGAAATGACACAACAACGATGCCCCTCTTATGTGAAAACTAATGGGGAGCTCCCTACATCTAACATTGTATCCTTACCAACTCCTCTTGATCAATACATATGAGCTTTGCATGCTTCTCTCTATGCAGAATCTCTCACCTTTGATCTTTGATGTGCCATCGTTGAGTGTGCATGATTTAGATGTTTGACACTACACCATATGTGTGTGCTAGTTGATGATGTAATAGTCCATATGATGAACTTCTTTCACTTGTTGTCTTAAGCATCTCATGCTCCATGACAAAGTGGCCAAATAGTATGGTGCACAACTGGCAAATATTGGCTTGCATGGCCTTCCAACCTCATCCATGGTATGTGCCCCCATCTAAGGTCCTATACATCTTGGATTCATCATGCTCATGTGCACCCCTAGGTTATATGATGATCCCATTGGTGTACTATCCATAATGAAAATGCGGATGTGTTGCCTTCACATTGTTTATTCATTTGTAGCATGAATATCACAAGAACCATCTTCTAATGATCTACCACATGATGAGATTCTCATGGCATCTATGGTTGATTGAGAAGGAGATAGTAGACCATGGCTAGTGTGAGGTGACGGAATAGGTGTACTACCTCTAGGGATGATTAAAATAGATGTGATCAATATAAGAGCTTCCATCTCTTCTTGAGAGGGATAAGTAGAGCTCTAGTCAGTTTGGGGTAGGTAGACACAAGCCTCCCCTACACACACAAGTCTTCTAGACACAAATGTAGACACTCAAGTTTCCCTACACAAACAGAGGGTGGTCACAAATGAATTCTTATGTCACAATGTTTGAAATTTGATTGTATACTGAGAAGTTTTTCCTTTGAACATACCTTCAATTGTTGTTGTTGTTGTAAAAAGGATTGGCAGGTTATTGTTGCTAATTCTTCTTGTGTCCATGTGGTTGTTGTTGCTGATTGTTGTGGCTAGGCTTCATTGATTTTCTTTTGATTCTTTTGGTTGATGTATTTAGTTGAATAGTCAACTAGGTTGTTGAATCATAGGAGGCCTTGAGAGGCATGATATACATATCAAAAGCGGCCCATGAGTAAGGTCTTATTATCGTTGAGATGGTGTCTATTCCTTTGACAATGGACACAAGTGCTATTGCATCACAATAATGTGCATAAATTTCTTGATGTTGATGCACGGTGTAAAGAGTGGAGTTTAAAGAGAAATACAAACAAAGGCGTGGGGGTTTCACATGGATGTGAGGTGCACCTAACACCTACCACCACTTTGACTTGGCAAGTAAAGTTTTGGAGTAAACAGAAATACAAACAAAGTCATTCACATGAAGTGGGGGTTTCACATAGATGTGAGGTGCACCCAACACCTACCACCTCTTTGACTTGACAAGTAAGGTTTTGGACCAATCGTAGTTAATGCCATCTCCTTCACACATAAAAGGAGACAATAGGCACATTCTATGGGGGAGATTGTGGGAGAGACACCTATACATATTTAGAGAGAGACACACTCTTTGGGTCTCTTTGCCATGCATGATAGTATTTCTTTGAACGAACTTTCTTATGGAGATGATAGCACTTGACATTGCATAAAGAATCTCTAGACCTTCAAAGATGATGGGTGACTAAACCATGATGGAAGATTTTGTGTACCAATAGACACGGACATTCGGTGCCAAATTATTTATGAATGTCACAAAAATCGACGTGTATGGCACCTAGGCATAAAGAAAACTCATGCACTCGTACGCCAATAGTTTTACTCACCATGCTTACATGGGTATGTTCAATACTATGTCTTGCATTGCCAAAAATGTCAAGTAAATAAAGCAGAGCACCTGAAGGCAAGAGGTCTCTCTTGCATCCATTGGAGATTCCTAATGGTAGATGTGAAAATATCTCTATGGATTTTATTGTAGGATTACCAACCATGTACGAGGTCATGACTCAGTATGGGTGATTGTAGACCGATTGACTAAACTTTTCAAGTTTATTTCAAATAGATTCACAGTTATGACTCCAGGTTAGCTAATTTATTTGTGGATATAGGTTTTGTGGGTTGCCCAGTAACATTGTGAGTGATCGCGATCCAAGTTTAACAAATTTTTGGCGGGTTGTGTTTAAACAATTGAAACATTAGTGTTCTTAAGAAGAAATTTCCCACTTTTCTTCAAGGATGAAAACGCTTCTCCAAGGGGGGAGTAATTTCAGGCCAGGGGCCGAGTCTCAACTCAATCGGGGGATTACCTATTTAATGGCAAGAGGTTGGGAGGAGAGTAGGAGTTCAGATCCCCTTGTCTCATAAGAGCATCCACAAGAGAAAGCACATCAATGTTATTTCCCACTCTCAATGCCATATTCTGCACAAATGTACCACCTCTTTGGCTCAGGGAAGCCTGGTACTAACATTTGTGGACCTATGTCTCCTTAACTTAGGATTTATGTCCCCCAACAATTGATCAAAACTGATGTTTTCCTTTTGACTTTTGATGTAATGGAATTTTCCTATTCAATTTGAGAATAGCGGAATTTAATGAGAGTACTTTCAAGAAATGATTTTGTGAGCATAGCGGGTAGACATAATTGAAGATAGCAACATAATCATAGCAATTAGTTAACTTGGCATAGACAATACTTTTGCAAGAGAGAGAGTTTAGAGAACATGACAACAATTGAGGACCGGATTTATGTGGAGCCGGTCCCCCCTCCAATAGGCATTTGTATTATGATTTCTCCCATAAAGAGAGACTTGTTACAATACAGTCTTTGTGTTCCTTGTGACCTAGGTGATGCCATGAAGATGGAAGGCTTCATGCACCACAAACATAACATAAACTTGAAGAAAGCTTTAACTATCCCAAGCCTCAGTCCCAAGACCTCAAACACCTTCGAAGGTGGAGAGAGCTAGCAGGGAATGAGGGTAGGGAAGAGGAAGAAGAAACATTTCGTAGGAGAAAGAATTAGTTCCTCACTTATCATACTCTTGTTGCTAGCATACATAATAGCATAGTAATGAAGAAGAAGGAGATGGCAAGCTTAAGCATTGAAGCATGGCTCTTGGTTGGATTTGCACTCCATAGCCAAGAGTGTTGGTGTAGGCTCTCAACCTCTACTTGCTTGGAGAGGGAGCTCTTGCACTTTGCATATCACACAATGAGAGTGCTTGTGAGTGTGTGTGGGTGAGTATACCCCCTAGGAACCCCCCTAGCTTGCTTGGGTCGACCCCCCCTTGTAGCTCATGCCTGAAGCTCATTGGACCCCTCCAGGCCTAGCCAATCACAAGCAGGAGCCATTACAAGCAACATGGGTAGCCTTGGGACAAGTGTCCCCCTTTCCCCTTTGAGAGAGAGGACTTGATAAATGCTAAAACAATTAGATAATTCATGTAATTTATCATTGGACCCCTTTGAAGCCTAGCCAATAGGCTTCAAGCAACACATGAAGGTAACATGGGTAGGGGCCTGACATGTGTCCTTGCTGCCTCTTCAAGATGGGCTTCCCTTGTGTGTGTGAGTGGGTGTTCTCTCTCTAGGCCCTAGGAAAAGGGCTCGCCCCCCCCTCTTGTAGGAATGCTTTTGACTTTTAGGTGATCAAGCACCTTACTCACCAAGCATGACAAAGCACTTGAACTAGGGGGGGGTTCCCACAAGCATCTCAGGCAAGCTTCTCAAGGCACCTCAAGTACTTTAATCATGCAGCAAGTCAAGCACCTCAAGCATGGAGCCAGTCAAGCACCTCAAGCATCTTAATCAAGCACCTCAAGCATGAAAAACACCTCAAGCATGACAAGCACCTCAAGCAGGACAAGCACCTCGAGCTTGGGCCGGGTTCCCACCTCAAGCTCAACCCTAGCTTACTTAAGGTCAAAAGGACTTTTACACACATTTATTGGAGGTCCTCAATGAAGCTAACCCTAAGGTCTTATGATCCATTGGTTAGCCTTGCTCTTTGATAGACCATCTCCCTTTTGGGCCCCTTTACATTGGCCCCGTGTTGAGATAGATCTAAAAGCACATACCTATATCTTAACACTTGTTCCCGTTTATTCTCCCACATTAAGTGATCAATTTAATATGAGAAAATCATTTGGGTTAGTTAGATATTAGATTTTATGACATTTGACATCACCTACCAAATCATACTCTGGATGACCTTGTCTAAGTTGGAATTTGTCTTGCTTCATCCTATGGTGCCTTCTTCTCTTGTTACCTTTATATCTCAAGGCTCTTCTAGTCCATACTTGAAGGAGAAAAAATGAGGCAACCCCCCCCCCCCCCCCCCCCCCCCCCCAAAAAAAAAAAATAAAAATGACACCAAGCAATAAAAGCAAGTCTATTAATAGAAAAGAAGTGGGTGACCAAGAGGGCAGTGCAAGAAAGAAAGATGCAAGCACATCACCGGCAGTAGACTTGTTGGAATTATGGTTGCAGAGAAACGCACACAACTTGGAGAAGACTAAGGAAGCTCAAGGCACACAATAGAGAGTGTGTTACTTAGTATGCAATGGAAAGATAGATAGCCCTAGAGTGATGAGCGTATATACAATGCTCGGAGGAAAAAACCTCCTAAGGAGGGAAAAAATGCCTCAGCGGTCCTATTGTGTTCACACACATCACTACCACATGTATATGGTAACAAATCCCCCCTGGAGTGATGTGGTGAAGGAGAGCTGGCACATGAGTAAAGGGAAGTGCCATGCCCTGAGGACATGATCAGTCCACAAAGGGGAGTAAGCCCAAAGCTTTGCGGAAAGCTTCAAGCTTCTCACGAGACAATGCCTTTGTGAAAAGATCTGCAAGGTTGTCCTGTGTTGGCACATAAGCCAAGATGATCTCTCCTGCTGAGAGCCTCTCCTTGACATAGTGGTAATGCACCTCAATGTGCTTTGTGCGAGCATGAAAAACTAGGTTCCTCGCAACTGCCAATGCGCTCTGACTGTTACTGTAGATAGTGTTGACAATGTCCTGTCCAACACCCAAATCATCCATAAGGAGTCTGATCCATACACACTCAATCGTAGCTGTGAATACTGCCCGGTACTCAGCCTCACAACTCGAAGTAGCCACAGTAGGTTTCTTCTTGATCAACCATGATATACATGAACTACCAAGCATGAAACAAAAACCACTTGTGGACACTCGCGTGTCAAAACAATCAGCCCAATCTGAGTCCGAAAAAGCATGTAAGTGTGGCGGCAATGATCCCCCCTTGGGATAAAACAAGCCAAGATGTAAAGTGCCACTAAGGTAGCGGAAAATCCTCTTGACAGCCTGCAAATGCTTAAACCCTGGGCTATGCATAAATTTGCTGACCTATGAGACTGCAAACTAAATATCCGGCCTAGTGTTGCATACATAAATGAGGCAGCCAAGAACAGTTTGATAAAGGGTGACATCAGCAAGATTGCCAGCATCATGTAGACTCAACTTCAAACCTGTTTTTATGGGAATGGCCATAGGTTTGCAATCCTCAAGTCCAAACTTACATAGCAATGTCTCTATGTAACTTTTTTCTGACACAAGGCAATACCACCATCACACTGCTTAAACTGTATACCCAAGTAATGATGCAACAACCCCAAATCTTTCATCTTGAAAGTAGCATTCAAGTCAGACTTAAATTTAGCAATATGTCTCTCATTTGGTCCAGTGATCAGCAAATCATCGACATAAAGAACCACAATGAGAAGTACATCACCCTCACGCTTTACATACAATGTGCTTTTTGTTGGACTGTTACGAAAGCCTCGTTTGACCAAATGAGTGTCAGCTTTCTCGTACCAAGCACGAGGAGATTGCTTCAACCCATACAAAGCCTTCTTACATCTACGCACTTTGTCCTCTTCTCCTTTTATGACAAAACCGCGAGGCTGCGTTACATAAACTTCCTCAAATATGTCACCATTCAAGAAAGCAGTAACAATGTCTGATTGATGTACATCCCAACCAAAATGAGTTGCCAATGCACATAGAAAACGCACAGTAGTCATACGACAAGTGGGAGCAAAAGTCTCTTCATAATCAATGCCAGTCGCTGTGCATAACCCTTTGCAACAAGTCGAGCCTTATGGCGATCGATCTCACCATCCGGCTTGCGTTTCAACTTGTAAACCCACTTCGTACCAATGGCCTTTTTGCCAAGAGGCAAATCACATAAAGTCCATGTGTCATTTTCTATAAGTGCATCATATTCTGATTGCATGGCGGCCATCCAATTTTTTGAATTATGTGCTTCATCAAAAGATAGAGGTTCCTCAACATCATGTAAGCTAGACACAGCCAAAGCATAACAATCTGATGCATACGATGCATGGCGAGAGCCTGAACGAGTACGACTAGACAAAAGTGCATCCAATTTACTGTCACGCACAGTGTGCACCAGCCACTTTGGCATACCTCTAGCCTGCTTTCAGTTCTTTCCTCATCAAGCACATCATGTACATATGCATCAGTAATCGGTTGATCTGTAACATTTTTAGAAAACCCCATAGACTGTACATTTGCCTCATTGGAACTTACATTCGTATTTTCACCCACTGAAAAGAGGCAACAAAGTGTCATAAATGTCCTGTGAGAGCGTACATTACTATCTCTAGTACATGACAGCAAGGGCTGAACAGAATCTTCCACAAACACTACATCCCGTGAAACCAGAATACGTTTTGTTTGCAAATGATACAACCTATAACCTTTGCTTTCACCACTATAACCAACAAAAATACATTTGACAGCCTTATCATCCAATTTTTTGCGTTGTGTTTGTGGCACCAAAGCATATGCCAAACAGCCAAAAACACGCATGTGCTCAATAGAAGGCTTTCTATCATGCCATGCTTCATATGGAGTAATAGACTGCAAAGCTTTTGTAGGACACCTGTTTAGTACATAAGTGGCACACATTATGGCCTCAAGCCAAAAAGAATGCGGCAAAGCTTGACTTTTGACCATACATCGTGCCATTTCCATAAGTGACCTGTTTTTCCTCTCAGCAACACCATTTTGATGAGGTGTATAAGGCACTGTACATTGGTGTTTTATCCCCCAACTAGCCAGAAATGCATTAAATTCATGAGACATATACTCCCCCCCTCGATCAAAATGGAGGGTGTCCATCGTACATTTCGAGACATTTTCAGCCATAGCCAGAAATTGTTTGAAGCACATAAAAACTTCGGACTTTTCTTTAAGGGAAAATACCCATGCATGCCTGGAGTAATCATCAATGAAAGTCACGAAGTAAAGGTAATTGCCCAAGGATGGAGTTTGCATGGGCCCACAAACATCACTATGCACAAGCTACAACCTGCATGTGGCCCGAACTAAACCATCCTTTGGAAACTTAGAACGCTGCATCTTACCCAAAATATAGCCTTCACAAACATGTGTCACAGGTGCTTCAAGAGGCGGCAAAGAAGCAACCATATCAGATTTTTGCAAACGCAGCAAACTGGCAAAATTCAAATGACCAAAACGTGCATGCCAAAGTTTTACATCTGAAATAGCCCTTGAATCTGCGAGCGCTTGCCAAACCTCACTGTAATCGGAGAAAGTGATCAGGCGTGTGTTGGAGCAGCCAGCGAATAAGCTCGGGAGGACGTGACCTGCTCTGATACCAATTGTTGGAATTAGGGTTGCAGAGAAACGCACACAGCTTGGAGAAGACGAAGGAAGCTCAAGGAACACAATAGAGAGTGTGTTACTTAGTATGCAATGGAAAGATAGATAAAAAACCTCCTAAAGAGGGAAAAAATGCCCCGGCAGTCCTAGTGTGTTCACAACCATCACTACCACATGTATATGGTAACAAGACTATGACTATGCAAGAGCAGGTCGTAAAAGAGCAGGAGATATAGGTCTATGTGATGGGTCCCTTTGGTGGGCCATTTTTAGCAGCGCCTTGTGCGAGTTATCTACGTTGTTAAGGTATGTGGCTAATGGCGGTCGTGATGAGAGTTGGGTGGAAAATCTTATTGTGGGAATGGAAGTGAATCCACTAGTGGTATTTGAGTTGAGCCAGGAAGTGTATGACAAGAGCAAGAAAGTGCTTGGCTGTTGGATGATTTGAAGGCATGACAAGTCCAGCTTCTTTCCTGTGTTCAAGCATTGCAACACTCGGCTGAGGTTCCTCTTTATATTTATATATGCAGGTACAAGTGTTGTGGAGCCAATTGTATTGCTTGGTTTCTAAGTCCACATTGCAACCCAATGAGCCATCTCTCAGCATGGTTCTTGTGTGTTGGGTATGAGGTAGAGACGGGTTAGAGCATCAAGACCTGGTGTGCAGTCCAAAAATATTTTATGCAATACAAATGAGGAGTAGATTCATAAAACAAGCTTAGCATAATCGGGCATTGGCCCTCTTTTTACTGGTCGGCCCCCTTTTTACTGGTCGATTGGTAGTCATACTTTTAATCAAAATTGTATTGTCTTTGGGGCTTGCCTTGTGACTCCCGGACCCTCTGGGTTGCGGGCTTTTCAAGATCGAGGTATGGATGAGGTACTGAAAGGGTTGTTACCAGTCTCCATGGAGCTACCTACATTATTAGCCTGTAGGCCGTGCTACTAGTATTGAGAGTGGAAAACAACAAACAATGTGTCTAATATTGTTGCCGCCATCAGTAATAGCACTATAACCATTACTAGTAGTAATACAAGCACATCTTCTGATACCTCCATGCTCAAGTCAATAGATTGGCTGATTACAATTAGAAAGAGGATGAGGACAACGAATACAGCTAGCTCTCGCAGTCACGAAGTAAGACGGATCTCACAACAGTTGGCCTCAATACAATGCCATGGACTCAAGGCAATCTCTTTGAATTTTGCAGGGTCTCTCTTTGTACGCCTACCTTGTCACCATGCTATGCAAAGGGCTGCAAACTTAGGGGAGGCTCAATGAAGGTTGGACTAGGGGCTGATCAATGTGGGTGCTGATTGTCGAGCTGCCATATACTGAGTTGTGGCATAGCGACTAGGGCATATTAGCGAGAAGGGAATGAAAACACCTCAACATTTTGGCTACTTACCCATGCTAGATTACACAAATTTTTCATTGTGTGAGCATTGTCTATACGGCAAACATACTAGGTTGACATCTTTGCCATTGAGCAAGAAACTAGGCAAACCCCTAGATTTAATGCAATGTGATTCATGTGGTCCAATGCCACATAAGACTCTAGGGGGGGTAAACTACTTTCTTACGTTCATAGATGATTCTATCATAAAGGTGTGGATGTATCTCCTTAAACGTAAGGAAGAGTTCTTTTCTATGTTCCAGAAATTCCTCGCCATGGTTGAGAACCAATCACAGAAAAAGCTCAAAGCTTTTTACACAGACAATGGTGGAGAATATATCTCCACGGAGTTCAAGGATTTTTGCAATCAAAGAGGCATTTGTAGGCAATTTACTACTTTGTACACACCTGCTCAAAATGGGATAGCTGAAAGAAAAATTCTCACGATTCAAGAGTGAGTTATCCCTATGATTTCTATGGTAAAACTTACTCCAAAATTTTGGGGGGAAGCTATTCTAATAGCAGTGCACATCATCAATAGGTCACCTACCTCTCCTTTGAATTTCAAGATTCCAGAGGAATTGTGGACTGGGAAAATGCCAAGCTATGAGCATTTATGTCTATTTGGATGTGAGGCATATGCACATGTGCCCAAAGAACTTCATCGCAAGTTAGATCCCAAGTCACACAAATGCATTTTTATTGGCTATGGTGCAGATGGACAATGGGCTATCATGTCTAGCACCCAAAATCCCACAAAGTCATTCACAGCTCACATGTGATTTTAATTGTATCAAAGATGCACAAGAAGCCCATCAAAGAAATTGAGTACATACGCATTCGATTTGAGAATGTAGCCTTTGAACAACTCAGTTTAGTAATGATGCACTTAATCCTCAAGTGCAAGATACTAGTATTTCTCCAGAGATAGCAGAGCCCAGTAGCCAGGCACTGAGACGCCCTATGAGAGTAGCACATGCATCCATAGCCAATTATACACCACATTTTGGTCACTGACGCTAGGGAGCGACCCTGCTATAAAGAAGCTAGATGGATGATAGCGTTAAGTGGGAGAAGGCTATGCAATTAGAATACAATTTGATTTTGGCTAATGACACATAGGATTTGGTCGAACTACCATAGGGAAAACATGCTTTACCTTGCAAGTGGGTATACAAGAAGAAGTATATAGCAAAAGATCTCGAGTCTAAGTACAAGGCTCGTCTAGTTGCCAAGGGCCCTTCAAGCAGCAAAAAGGTGTGGATTTTGACGAGATTTTATCTCCACTAGTCAAGATGACTACACTTTGCACCGTGCTTGGCTTGGTTGTTATCCAAGACATGGAACTTGTCCAAATGGACGTGAAAACAGTATTTCTTCACGGGGATCTAGATGAAGACGTCTACATGAAATAGCCAAAGAGTTTCGTATGTGAAACTCAAAATCCAATGAGGGAAGAATTGGTTTGTAGACTTAAAAAGGCACTCTATGGCCTCAAGAAAGGTTCAAGGTAGTGGTACCAAAAGTTCAATAAATTCATGCAGTCTCAGGGTTACATAAGGAGTGAAGAGGATCACTGCTTATACACAAGAAAGTTAAACAGTGGTTCTTTAATCATCTTGATCTTGTATGTAGATGATATGCTCATTATAGGGAAATCAATAGATGAAATCAATCAGTTGAAAGAGATGCTAAGCACTCACTTTTCCATGAAAGACTTGGGAAATGTCAATCACTTTCTTGGTATGCGCATCAAGAGAGACAAGCAATGTGGAATTCTTGAATTGTCTCAAGAAAAGTACATCCACAAGGTCTTGTAATGTTTTAGTATTCAGGGTGGGAAGTTATTGAGTACCCCAATGCAAGCATACTTAAAACTTATCAGGGAAGATTCTCTCAAGACAGATGCTGAGAAAGAGAAAATGGCGAAAGTGCCATATTCTTCAGCAGTTGGTAGTTTGATGTACGCTATGGTAGCCACAAGTCCAGACATTGCAGATGCAGTGGGAGTGGTTAGTATGTACATGTCAAACCTTGGCAAGAAGCATTGGGAAGCAGTGAAGAAAATTCTCAGATACCTAAAGGGTACAGCTAGAAAGTGTTTGCGCTTTGGGAACAGTGATGCATCGAACAGTGATGCATATATTGTGGGTTACACGGATGCAGATTATGCGGGTTGTGTGGATAATAGAAGATCCACATATGCCTATGTGTTCATGTTTGTTGGAGCGGCTATCATTTGGAGATAGTGTCTCCAAGACTACACGTCTTTATCTACCATTGAGGTAGAGTATGTTGTTGCATCTAATGCCAGCAAGGAAACCATATGGTTTGCTTGTCTAGTGGGAGATTTAGGCATTCATGAGAATCTAGTATTGCATTATGATAGTCAGAGTCATTGCTTTGGCAAAGAATCTTGTGTTTCACTAAAATTTGAAATACATAGAGTTCAAATACCATGTCATTTGAGATGTATTGGTTGGCAAGCGCATTGAGCTTGCCAAGGTTCACACTGACAAACGACAACCCGCAGATGCTCTCGAGCCTAGCCTCGGAGCATTTTACACATTGCATAGAGCTTATTGGTGTAGGATGAAGCCTAGGAAATTCTTTATCACCTTTGTGTAGACTAACTATACTGACACCACTATTGGCCACCCTGACCTTCAATGGGAGGTTGTAAGGGTGTAGGCCAGGTGGCCATGGGAACCACCCCTATCATTACTTTTATCTCTAATAAATATAGGGAGAGAAAGTGAAAGTTGACTACAACTCTCACTTTCTACTCCACTAATCCAAACTTTGATGTGTCTGCTTCATCCCCTTCCCCCTTTCTCTCCTTCCTCTCATGCACCACACGCATCCACTCCTACAATATTCAAGAACATCAAAATCAGGTTGAAAAACTTCAAGTGCTTAGAAATCAAATTCAGGCTTTGAAACTGCATATGCTTGAAAAACTTTTGGTAATTGATAACTGACAACTTGAAGTTGTTTTATGTTAAAACCACTTATATGTTGATAAAAAGACAATTGGACATCACCATCACTAAGATAATCATCAAACCATCTTCATACTTCTCTGAAAGACCTTCAATCGCTTCTTGCAACATTGATATCCACCTTACGGTTGAGCATGACTTCCTCTTCTTACCAATTCCACTATTATGCCACTTTTGTGCATCATCAAGAAAATTAAAAAACCAATCTAGATCCTCTTGAGCATCACACATGTCCTGATGACATGATGCATCCCAAAAAATCTGCATAATTTGATAAAACTCCCTGCACAATTTTGGCATGCAATACTTGACACAAACATCCTCTTTCTGACAAGGCTTACACATTAAGGACATCGCTTTTCACAGTGCCCATCTGTTTGACAAATAGCGCACTTTTTCTTCTTCTTCTTTGCCAACATAAATCAAAGATCAAAGCAATAGAGAACAATAATAACCGCTTACTGAAATAACCTTCAAAAGGCTGCATTAAACCATGTATTGTATAAAATGCATACTTTCAAAAACTGAAAACTTCCTGCAATAGCAGACTGTAATTGCCTAAATTGGACTGTAACTGATTCTGCAACAAACTGCACAAAATTTTCACAGAAGCTGGGATGAATTGCACAAAGACTTCACAGGAAAGATATGTGGATTGAAAGATAAGTTAGGTGTCCTTGATGGTATAAACTGCAACTATCTTCTTGTCCCTAAGAGTTTCCGGTTAGCAATACATTAACCGATAGTCCCAAGAGTGGTTCTGCTATGGGAGGAGTTGTTTGTTGGCCTTCTTGGTTTATAGGTGGTGTCTCCAAGACTACACGTCTCCAAGACTACACGTCTTTATCTACCATTGAGGTAGAGTATGTTGTTGCATCTAATGCCAGCAAGGAAACCATATGGTTTGCTTGTCTAGTGGGAGATTTAGGCATTCATGAGAATCTAGTATTGCATTATGATAGTCAGAGTCATTGCTTTGGCAAAGAATCTTGTGTTTCACTAAAATTTGAAATACATAGAGTTCAAATACCATGTCATTTGAGATGTATTGGTTGGCAAGCGCATTGAGCTTGCCAAGGTTCACACTGACAAACGACAACCCGCAGATGCTCTCGAGCCTAGCCTCGGAGCATTTTACACATTGCATAGAGCTTATTGGTGTAGGATGAAGCCTAGGAAATTCTTTATCACCTTTGTGTAGACTAACTATACTGACACCACTATTGGCCACCCTGACCTTCAATGGGAGGTTGTAAGGGTGTAGGCCAGGTGGCCATGGGAACCACCCCTATCATTACTTTTATCTCTAATAAATATAGGGAGAGAAAGTGAAAGTTGACTACAACTCTCACTTTCTACTCCACTAATCCAAACTTTGATGTGTCTGCTTCATCCCCTTCCCCCTTTCTCTCCTTCCTCTCATGCACCACACGCATCCACTCCTACAATATTCAAGAACATCAAAATCAGGTTGAAAAACTTCAAGTGCTTAGAAATCAAATTCAGGCTTTGAAACTGCATATGCTTGAAAAACTTTTGGTAATTGATAACTGACAACTTGAAGTTGTTTTATGTTAAAACCACTTATATGTTGATAAAAAGACAATTGGACATCACCATCACTAAGATAATCATCAAACCATCTTCATACTTCTCTGAAAGACCTTCAATCGCTTCTTGCAACATTGATATCCACCTTACGGTTGAGCATGACTTCCTCTTCTTACCAATTCCACTATTATGCCACTTTTGTGCATCATCAAGAAAATTAAAAAACCAATCTAGATCCTCTTGAGCATCACACATGTCCTGATGACATGATGCATCCCAAAAAATCTGCATAATTTGATAAAACTCCCTGCACAATTTTGGCATGCAATACTTGACACAAACATCCTCTTTCTGACAAGGCTTACACATTAAGGACATCGCTTTTCACAGTGCCCATCTGTTTGACAAATAGCGCACTTTTTCTTCTTCTTCTTTGCCAACATAAATCAAAGATCAAAGCAATAGAGAACAATAATAACCGCTTACTGAAATAACCTTCAAAAGGCTGCATTAAACCATGTATTGTATAAAATGCATACTTTCAAAAACTGAAAACTTCCTGCAATAGCAGACTGTAATTGCCTAAATTGGACTGTAACTGATTCTGCAACAAACTGCACAAAATTTTCACAGAAGCTGGGATGAATTGCACAAAGACTTCACAGGAAAGATATGTGGATTGAAAGATAAGTTAGGTGTCCTTGATGGTATAAACTGCAACTATCTTCTTGTCCCTAAGAGTTTCCGGTTAGCAATACATTAACCGATAGTCCCAAGAGTGGTTCTGCTATGGGAGGAGTTGTTTGTTGGCCTTCTTGGTTTATAGGTGGTGTCTCCAAGACTACACGTCTCCAAGACTACACGTCTTTATCTACCATTGAGGTAGAGTATGTTGTTGCATCTAATGCCAGCAAGGAAACCATATGGTTTGCTTGTCTAGTGGGAGATTTAGGCATTCATGAGAATCTAGTATTGCATTATGATAGTCAGAGTCATTGCTTTGGCAAAGAATCTTGTGTTTCACTAAAATTTGAAATACATAGAGTTCAAATACCATGTCATTTGAGATGTATTGGTTGGCAAGCGCATTGAGCTTGCCAAGGTTCACACTGACAAACGACAACCCGCAGATGCTCTCGAGCCTAGCCTCGGAGCATTTTACACATTGCATAGAGCTTATTGGTGTAGGATGAAGCCTAGGAAATTCTTTATCACCTTTGTGTAGACTAACTATACTGACACCACTATTGGCCACCCTGACCTTCAATGGGAGGTTGTAAGGGTGTAGGCCAGGTGGCCATGGGAACCACCCCTATCATTACTTTTATCTCTAATAAATATAGGGAGAGAAAGTGAAAGTTGACTACAACTCTCACTTTCTACTCCACTAATCCAAACTTTGATGTGTCTGCTTCATCCCCTTCCCCCTTTCTCTCCTTCCTCTCATGCACCACACGCATCCACTCCTACAATATTCAAGAACATCAAAATCAGGTTGAAAAACTTCAAGTGCTTAGAAATCAAATTCAGGCTTTGAAACTGCATATGCTTGAAAAACTTTTGGTAATTGATAACTGACAACTTGAAGTTGTTTTATGTTAAAACCACTTATATGTTGATAAAAAGACAATTGGACATCACCATCACTAAGATAATCATCAAACCATCTTCATACTTCTCTGAAAGACCTTCAATCGCTTCTTGCAACATTGATATCCACCTTACGGTTGAGCATGACTTCCTCTTCTTACCAATTCCACTATTATGCCACTTTTGTGCATCATCAAGAAAATTAAAAAACCAATCTAGATCCTCTTGAGCATCACACATGTCCTGATGACATGATGCATCCCAAAAAATCTGCATAATTTGATAAAACTCCCTGCACAATTTTGGCATGCAATACTTGACACAAACATCCTCTTTCTGACAAGGCTTACACATTAAGGACATCGCTTTTCACAGTGCCCATCTGTTTGACAAATAGCGCACTTTTTCTTCTTCTTCTTTGCCAACATAAATCAAAGATCAAAGCAATAGAGAACAATAATAACCGCTTACTGAAATAACCTTCAAAAGGCTGCATTAAACCATGTATTGTATAAAATGCATACTTTCAAAAACTGAAAACTTCCTGCAATAGCAGACTGTAATTGCCTAAATTGGACTGTAACTGATTCTGCAACAAACTGCACAAAATTTTCACAGAAGCTGGGATGAATTGCACAAAGACTTCACAGGAAAGATATGTGGATTGAAAGATAAGTTAGGTGTCCTTGATGGTATAAACTGCAACTATCTTCTTGTCCCTAAGAGTTTCCGGTTAGCAATACATTAACCGATAGTCCCAAGAGTGGTTCTGCTATGGGAGGAGTTGTTTGTTGGCCTTCTTGGTTTATAGGTGGTGTCTCCTGTAGCCTGTGTTCAAGTCCTTGTAGTTACTCCCCACTCCAACAATTTCAACTCTTGCAGCAACTCCCCTTACATGTTGTTCTTGGTCATCACTACCATACTCTTCTTCCTCTCTTCCCCTCATAGAAAATTCTCTCCTTAATCTAAACCTTGTACCATATGAATGTTGTGGTACATTCAACCTTTGCCCTGGCTCACTCATGCATTACTTCTTCTCTTCTGTCTTAAGTGTTGTACCAACACTTTCCTTTCATACAAGTGAAATGTGAAGGCCAATTGCAGGCACCAAAAGGTAAAAATGATGTAACTACCTTGTCACCAATTGCAATTTTGATTTTCCCTGGCATCTTTGGGAAGCACTTCTCCAAGAACTTTGTTGCATATTCCTTAGACGCTTCCTGCGGGGTTACCCAATTTGAGAATTCCCTCAGGTGGTCTATGTCAACCAACATGTCAATAATTTATTGTCTTCCTAAATACCATATGGTTCACACTGAATTCAAAACAATTGTAGGATCTCCAAAGTGTTAGGGCTCACAACCCTAACAGATATTTAGTACAAGAAACATGCAGTATAAAGGGAAATGACTATAGGAGACTACACATTTAGTTACAGAACTGCAAAGCATATGAACAATAGAAATCATGATTGAGAGAAAGAAGGTATTTCTTCACTGTGTATTCATCATCATCATTAGATTACTGAACCAAAACAGTAGTACGACTGCAAGAAACCCAACTACAAACTGCCCGTTGGTTACACCAAAAATTGCTACATGCCATGAGACAACTCAGGTATTTTTAAACTACCTAGGCATTAGGCACTTCTGTAAACATGCCCCTAAGGTTTAAAACTAAGACCTTAGTTACAATAAAAAAGGTAAGTACCATGACACATCAGGCACTAACACCTACAACCATAGTACAAAGAGATCTTGCAGTGCAATGCACGATTCCAAGCAATGATGGTGCAAATATTAAAGAAGAGTAGCAATGGTTTGAGTGATAATAGGCCCTATATTCCATAATCAAATTAATCCATAAGGAGATGCTAAGAGAATCAAAAGAAATTAGCCTTACTTGGGTGTGCCTAACATGCCAATCGCTTTAGCATGGTTTCTGTTGCTATTAGGATATTGGGACCACATTCACTCAAGATGCCTTTATGAGGATTTAGATGTTTCTCATTTCATTGCTTTCATGATACACACTTTTGAGATAGCTCTTGCACATCAATTGGTGTGGCCAGCCAATTGACAAGGAGGAGGAAGATGGTAACTGGCTGCCATCGCATTGATTTTGAGCACAACAGGGTTGCCTGCCGAAGGATCAAAGGTCAAGAAAATGTCAGCAAGGACACAAGCATGCAAGAAGAGAATGTAGAGCATGGAGCAAGCTTGATGGGAAGGGTGAGCCTTGGGCTACACCGGACAACCAAACATGGTTTGAGCACAAAAAATTGCTCGCCATGTCAGCACTCACACCTACAGACCTCAATTCAACTAGCTAGTTGGAGCCTATGTACTCGTGATCAGAGGCTCTAATGTATCAATTGGTGAAAGGTAAATTTATTTGAGAGGCTTGAATGTGTTATTCAACAAAGTTTGCAAAGGTTCATAAAGGAAGTTATTGAAGTTAGCTACTAGCACAATAGAGGCATGAGTGAGGCTAAGAAATTTTTTGTTAGTAGTTATGACAACTGGTCAATTGGAGGGAAGGTAGATAGTCGAGGGCTAGGCACTTTGTCAAGGCAAGGTGATGTTGCCTCATTTCAAGGGAAAAACCCAATTGAGGGCCTTGGGAGGAATAGGGAGGGGGAGCCAAGTGCTTTGAGATAGTCATCTTCATAGTTCTCTATTCTTTGGGCCTATATGTTTGTCTATTCATCCAATTACAAGCAGTTCACTAATTTCTAGAAGAATATCTATTCATTCTAATTATATGTGATGTTAGTACTTAATTCAAGAGACATGATCCTATGAGAGTGGCTCTAGAATGCACCCTTACACACCAGCCCAACACCCTTGTCTTGATTTAGCTTGTATAGATCCTGGCTTTGTGACCTTTTGGGCATTAAAGGACCCTCTTATGGATGCAAAAAAATTCAAGCAAAGATTTGGGCACAAGAGTAGCTGCGAGATATGTTTGTATAGGAGACACCCATTCTCACGTTTGCCTAGTGTACAGTAGGAGACCATGTGTCCATCACAGTCATAAAATTTGATTGTTGTTTGGAAATTTTCTGGATGAGCACTAGAAACAATCACCATCTTAAGGTTCTCTCAATGGACCTTGAAGGCTATTTTGTTGGTAGATGTGTAGGTGTCATCCTCATTCATTGCTTCCCAGTTAGTGCAAGGCCTCATCACTATGGGTCTTTCCATGCCCTTTCAAATCTCTTAACCTGCCTAATGTATGTACAACCCATGGTTCTCTCTCTCTCTCTCTCTCTCTCTCTCTCTCTCTCTCTCTCTCTCTCTCTCTCTCTCTCTCTCTCTCTCTCTCTCTCTCTCTCTCTCTCTCTCTCTCTCTCACTCACTCACACACACACACACACACACACACACACACACACACACACACACAGTATGATTCCTTTGCTAATCTACACTTACATCACTACAAGGCCTCTTAGTAAGTAGGGAACGATTGGAAAATTTACAAGTGTCACTTAAGCAACACCCATGAATTTGCCCAAAATAATAATAAAAGTGTCACTCCTAGCATCACTTAGAGTGTCTCTTAGAGCATCGCATGATGTGATGCTCATAGTGACATTTACAAACTATTGTGTGTCACATAAGGAATGTCAAAATTTTTAAAAAAAACCAAATTTGTTGCGAGAGCCATTTTTGCCCCCGTGGCATTTGAGCAGAAGCATTTCTCCTACACGGAGACCCTACCCCCTACGTGGCTTGCTACCCTAAACTTATTTCTCTCCTTTGCTCCTGCTCCTTGCCCCCACAAGGTCTCTCCCTCTCCATATCTCTTCAGTGACCATGTACACACACACACACACACACACACACATAGATGAATGAAGTGAACTGTTATATTAAATGGAGAGAGAGATGAATTAAGTGAAATGTTATAGAGAGAGAGGTAGAGAGAGATGTTATATTAACGTCTTCAAAAGGCCAAAATGACCTATGAGAACAAAAGGTTACAACCATGTCTGACTCTTTATAGTGTCAATGGAAAATAAAGATAAAAATAAATGAGGGTGCCTAGAGTGGCCATGTATGCAAGCCTATCCTATATCCTCATCATCATCAATGTCCTCATCACATACTACATCAGCTCAAAACATATGGGGAGTGGGTACATTCACATGAGGGCTAATGGTGTGCACAGCTCGAGGGAAGTAGACAATGGTGATCATCCCATGATCTCTCTCATAGGTCTCTATAGTATGGCCTCAGTGTCCTCCATGGTCATCTCTCAAGGGGACGTGCTCGATGTTGCTCAATGATGTCTGTAGCCTCCTATGTAGACCTCATCTATGGTGTGAAGATCCTCACATCGTCGGGCTTCATTAGCAGCCAGTCTCCTCCATGGTCATCTCTCAAGGGGATGTGCTTGATGTCTCTCAATGATGGTCTATAGCCTCTGATGTAGAACTCATCTACGGTGTGAAGATCCTCACATCGTCAGGTGTTGTTAGTAGCCAAGTTGGATGGCTCGATTAAGAAGAACCCCCTGATGAGGGTGTGATTGGGTTGTTAAGTATGGAGCCTGATTTACCCCTTGTAACTTTCTGTGGTAAAAACGCACATTTGTAAGGCTCCCACTATGAGGAGAATCCATCGTGCGTGAAGGAAAATCACTCGCCGGAAACCAAAATTTTCATGGCCAAAAATCAAGGGCAACTTTAGGGGCCTCGGGGGCGGAAGCCGCCTGAGACTTTTTTTTCCCTCGCCGGAATATTATGGCCGGACGGCGGCCAGAAAGTGGTCAAAAAACGACCGGTCGATTGGCCGGTGGTCGGAAGTCAATAGCCGGTGGCCGAATTCAAAAGCGGATTTGTCTACACAAGGGCGGCCACACATGGGCGGATTGGAGGGTTCGATTTGGATTTATTCACACAAGGGCGGCTACACATGGCTGCCTCTCATAAGAGAGGGCAACCCTTTTGGCCTATAAAATGAGGCCATTTCTACACACATCTCATAGTGTGTGAAGTTGATGCAACAAGGTGAGTGTGAGGTGGTGAGAGTGAAGCAAGGCGGGAGCTCCATTAAGGGTATAATCCCTTTGTAAACTACTTGTTTTGAAGTACTAAAGCCATTGAGTAGCTGCTTTCCCGTGGACGTAGCCCACATTGGGTGAACCACGTATATCGTGTGTACTCTCTCTCTCTCTCTCTCTCTCTCTCTCTCTCTCTCTCTCTCTCTCTCTCTCTCTCTCTCTCTCTCTCTCTCTCTCTCTCTCTCTACTCTATAATCTCGTGTGTGTAAATCTGTCTCTCTCCATTAAGTAATCTACTCAATTATCTATTTAGCTACGTCTTATTTCCTAACAACTGGTATCAGAGCAAGGTTTGCTCGTAGCTAAATTATCTCAAGGAAAGGATTCCTTGAATCAAGTGGGAGTTATGGTGGAGGAAGGGAAGCTCAAGATTGAGAAGTTCAACGGCAAAAACTACCAACATTGGAAGATGCAAATTGAAGACTATCTCTACCAAAAGGACCTCTATTTGCCACTAGGCGGTCTTGCAAAGAAGCCCGCAACGATGGCAGATAAAGCATGGATTGTCCTTGATCGAAAGGCCCTGGGAACAATCCGGTTAAGCTTGGCGTCAACGGTGACCTTCAATGTTTCGAAGAAGAAGACCACGGAGGACATGATGAAGTCACTTGACGACTTCTACGAGAAACCATCGGCATCCAATAAGGTATTTCTTATGAAGCGCTTGTTCAATCTAAAGATGGCAGAGAATGGTTCAGTTTTCAGAACACCTAAATGACTTTAACACAAACATAAGTCAACTTCGATCCATGAAAATCAATTTCGATGACGAAGTGCGAGCTCTCCTTATACTATCATCTCTACCGGATAGTTGGGACAGCCTTGTGATGGCTGTAAGTAATTCTATTTCTGGCACAAACACTCTTAAGTTTGATGATGTTGTGGGTGTTCTCCTAAGCGAGGAAATACGAAGGAGAAGCACAGGAGAATCATCAAGTGCTGCATTGTCAGTGGAAACAAGAGGAAGGCCTAAGGAGAGGTTCAAAAACCAAAAGGGTCGTGATCGCTCAAGGCGGAGCAAGTCACGCACAAAGTCAGTTCTTGAATGTTGGAACTGCGGCAAGAAGGGCCACGTCAAGAAGGATTGCTGGTCCAAGAAGAAGAAGGAGACAGAGTCTCAAGACAACAAGCCAACATCGGAGGCCAATGTGGCAGGTAAAGTAGAGCAAGATGCTCTAATTCTCTCATTAGACAATGTGTCTAATTCCTGAATAGTAGATTCCGGGGCTTCATTCCATGCGACACCACACAAGCAACATTTCCAAGACTACACCAAAGGTAATTTTGGGTATGTATACTTGGGAGATGATGAAGCTTGTGAGATTGTCGGCAAAGGTACAGTTTCTGTCAAAACTGCTAATGGAAATGAATGGAAGCTTAAAGATGTTAGGCATGTTCCTTCTCTTTGCAAAAATTTGATCTCTACAGGACAATTGGACGATGAAGGTCACAACATTGCATTCGGAAACAAACGGTGGAAGATCTCAAAGGGATCTTTGGTGGTTGCCAAGGGAGAAAAAGTCGATACACTTTACTTGTGTACTGTTAGCACGCAACCTTCATCTTGTGCAGCAATTACAGAAGTTGACAGTGCGGTGTGGCACTACCGACTTGGGCATATGAGTGCCAAAGGAATGCAAATCCTTCAAACAAAGAAGCTTCTACCAGGTTTGAAAGAAGTGGACTTAGAGTTCTGTGAAGATTGTGTTTATGGTAAACAAAAGAGGGTAAAATTTCAAAAATCAAGAAATGAAAGAAAAAATAAAAAACGTGAGTTGGTTCATTCTGATGTTTGGGGTCCTGCAAGTACACCATCACTTGGTGGCTCATTGTACTATGTAACATTCATAGACGATGCGACTAGAAAAACATGGGTTTATGTCATGAAGAATAAATCCGATGTATTTTCCATATTTCAAAGGTGGAAAGCCTTTGTGGAGAATGAAACGGGTACCAAGGTTAAATGCCTCAGATCCGACAATGGAGGCGAATATTGCAGCCAAGCTTTTGAAAGCTTTTGTGCTAGCAATGGCATTCGAAGACAAAGGACAACCCCAAGGACACCTCAACAAAATGGGATTTCAAAAAGGATGAACAGGACAATCATGGAGCGAGCACAAAGCATGCGGCTACATGCAGGCCTACCGCTTGAGCTTTGGGCGGAAGCTGTAAGTACGTCTGCGTACTTAATCAATCAATCACCCTCAACGGCATTGGATGGGGGAGTTCCAGAAGAGGCATGGACAGGTGAACCGGTGAATTATGCATTTCTCAAAGTGTTTGGGTGTGAGGCTTTCATGCACATAGATAGAAGCCTAAGATCAAAGCTAGATGCAAAGTCCAAAAAGTGTTTCTTCATTGGCTATGGAGAAGGTGACATTGGGTATCGCCTATGGAATCCTGAAGATGGTACAATTTTAAGGAGTAGGGATGTAATTTTTAACAAACAAAATATGTACAAAGATTACCTGGAAAGAAAACAAACAAAAGAAACAGGTGATGAGTACATGGAGCTTGAGGACGGTGAAGACTGAAGGACTGCAAACGGTGACAATGTGAAACAACGTCAACCAAATCAGGAGCCTCAACCTATTCCCCGAAGATCTACAAGAGCAAGTAGAACTCCAGAAAGGTTTGTTCCTTCCTTCAACCATCTCTTGATCTCAGATTCTAGAGAGCCGGAATCATACGAAGAAGCTATGCAACATGAATCCAAAGAAGAATGGAGGAAGAGCATGCAAGTGGAGATGGACTCACTACATCGCAACCAAACATGGGAGTTGGTTGAGTTGCCTAAAGGTAAGCGGGCACTTCAAAACAAATGGGTGTACAAGCTGAAGGAAGAAGAAGGTGGGAAGAAAAGGTACAAGTCTAGGCTTGTGGTAAAAGGGTTTTCTCAAAAGAAAAGTATTGACTTCAATGAAATGTTTTCTCCTGTTGTAAAAATGAACTCAATTAGGCTTGTCTTAAGCCTTGTGGCTGCTCATGATCTAAATCTCGAGCAAATGGATGTAAATACGGCATTCCCTCATGGTGACTTAGAGGAGGAAATCTACATGCTTCAACCAAAGGGGTATGAAGTAAAAGGTAAGGAGAAAATGGTTTGCAGATTAAAGAGGAGCTTGTATGGTTTAAAACAAGCATAAAGACAATGGTACTTGAAGTTTGATCGATGGATGTTGGATCATGGATTCACAAGATGCAACTCTGATCACTACATCTACACGAAGAATTTGGGAGATGGGAAATTCATCATCCTAATGTTGTATGTTGATGACATGTTGATTGCAAGTGCTAACATGCAGGACATCAAAGACCTAAAAGAGGAGTTGTCTAAATCTTTTTCAATGAAAGATTTAGGTGCTGCAAAGAGGATACTTGGTATGAAAATATCAAGGGACAGGACGAAGAAGACAATAAATCTATCTCAAGAAGATTACATCAAGAAGGTACTAGAAAGGTTTGCAATGAAAAATGCAAAACCAGTTTCTACACCTTTGGCTGGTCATTTTAAACTAACAAAGGATATGTGTCCAAAGACACAAGAGGAGATAGCCTATATGTCTAAAGTTCCATATGCTGCAGCGGTACGTTCTCTAATGTATGCTATGGTCTGGACAAGGCCAAACATTGCACATGCAGTGGGAGTTGTGAGTAGGTTCATGGACAACCCAGGTAAAGAGCATTGGCAAGCTGTGAAGTGGATACTTAGGTATCTAAAAGGGACAACAACAAATGCTTTGTATTTTGAAGGAACTAATATTTTTCTAGAAGGGTATGCTGATGCAGATATGGCAGGTGACAAAGATACTCGAAGGAGCACTACTCGCTATGTGTTCACGATTGGAGGCACAGCAGTAAGCTGGGCTTCAAAGCTGCAGAAAGTGGTCTCACTTTCTACCACGGAAGCAGAGTATGTAGCAATGACGGAGGCAAGCAAAGAAATTATGTGGCTTCACAGATTCTTAGAAGAGCTTGGATTCAAACAAGACAATTGTGTCTTGTACAGCGATAGCCAAACCGCTATCCATCTTGCGAAGAACTAAGCCTTTCATTCAAAGACAAAGCACATTGACGTGAGATATCACTTCATACGCACTCTTGCGAAAGAGGGACAGCTAAAGCTAGGAAAGGTGCATACAAGTGAAAATCTGGTAGACGTGTTTACAAAGGTGGTCAACAATGAGAATTTGAGCTTTTGCTCATCTTCAATCGGCATTCAAGGATAAGAAGCCAGGATGGAAAGCAGTCACAGGTTTGGTTTGGAGATCAGTCTCCAAGTGAGAGATTGTTAAGTATGGAGCCTGATTTACCCCTTGTAATTTTCTGTGGTAAAAACGCACATTTGTAAGGTCCCCATTATGAGGAGAAGCCATCGTGTGTGAAGGAAAATCACTCGCCAGAAACCAAAATTTTCACGGCCAAAAATCAGGGGCAACTTTAGGGGCCTCGGGGGCGGAAGCCCCCTGAGACTTTTTTTTCCCTCGCCGGAATATTATGGCCGGACGGCGGCTGGAAAGTGGTCAGAACACGATCGGTCGGTTGGCCGGTAGTCAATGGCCATTGGCCGTTGGTCGGAAGTCAATGGCCGCTAGTGGCCGATGGCTAAATTCAAAAGCAGATTTGTCTACACAAGGGCGGCCACACATGGGCGGATTGGAGGGTCCAATTTGGACTTATTCACACAAGGGCGGCTACACATGGCTGCCTCTCATAAGAGAGGGCAACCCTTTTGGCCTATAAAAGGAGGCCATTTCTACACACATTTCATAGTGTGTGAAGTTGATGCAACAAGGTGAGTGTGAGGTGGTGAGAGTGAAGCAAGGCGGGAGCTCCATTAAGGGTATAATCCCTTTGTAAACTACTTCTTGTTTTGAAGCACTAAAGCCATTGATTGGCTACTTTCCCGTGGACGTAGCCCACATTGGGTGAACCACGTATATCGTGTGTACACTCTCTCTCTCTCTCTCTCTCTCTCTCTCTCTCTCTCTCTCTCTCTCTCTCTCTCTCTCTCTCTCTCTCTCTACTCTACTCTACTCTACTCTACTCTATAATCTCGTGTATGTAAATCTGTCTCTCTCCATTAAGTAATCTACTCAATTATCTATTTAGCTACGTCTTATTTCCTAACATGGGTAACTTGTGTTGGGCCATCCGAAGTAGCCCCTCTGTTAAAAGTAGTGATTTGGTTGTGTATGGATCCTCTGTTTGTAGGCCTTTTGCTCCTAAGAGTATTCTCTTGAGTCTACAGATCTCCATCAAGAAAGATCTAAGCACCTCTCATCATAGTAATGCATGATGCAGCATAAGGGGCCAAAGCCCTCTCTAAATAAGAAAAGAAAATTCTTGTGGATCTCATAGTATGTTATGCATTGGCTGATATAGTGCTCCTCTCTCTCTTGCTCTCTCTGGAAAACCTAGCATAATCTCTCCTCTGAAGGTATACCTCTGTATCGGCCAATCTCTATCTCCAACTACTGCGATGAGGTGTGAACCTAACCAATAGCACATTTGATACCATGAGATAGGTGGGTGTCCATATACTTGGGGCGTGAGATGAACCCATCGTCTGTCTTCCGGAGAAGATGGTCTCTATAAAAAGTCATCTTAGTCCCCAACTCATGTGGCAAAGATAGCCAAGTCCTTCTAGTATTCATTTGAATGAGATCATGAGTCTGATAATCTTGCTAATCTCTGAATGTGTGGGGGTGAGGGAGGGTGCATCCAAGGTAGACTTAAAAAAGGGAAACTTGTCCATACTAAATCCATGTAGCTCAAACCAAGATGATAACTATGCAAACCAACATAAAGTATCACCATCACTGGTCAGTTGTCACAATGACTCAAGCGTGCATCCAAGGTATACTCAAAATAGGGCAACTTGTCCATACTAAATCCATGTAGCTCAAACCAAGATGATACCTATGCAAACCAACATAAAGTATCACCATCACTGGTCAGTTGTCACAATGACTTAAGCGCTAGTTGTACATATATGTTGCATGGTAGCTCCCATGTGCTATGAATGAAAGACAGTGATCTAGCAAGAGCCTCTACTACAATTGATGGTGCACTCATATCAATTCTAATAATATCATGTGGCACTAAGTATTTCACCCAAATCAGCCTGGAGATCATGGATATAAGTTATCTCTCCATGGATCTCCATCCATCATATGTGTGCCCTGATTTACTATGATGATCCAAGCTAGGCCCCCATATTTGCACTCCATAAAGCATGGTGGAAGTGACCAATGCATCAAATAGCCACAACTTAGTGCCTCGCCATTGAAATTGCACCTAGCAGATGTGCTCCTCCATCCCCTGTAGTCTCAAATATAGTCACCAATCTCATCAATATGCAATCCAAACAAAGTCAGAGAAAGTGGGCATCCATACTTATCCCTGTTGAATCTATGTGACTGCCCATGAAGGCTACTGATCTAGTAAGGGCCTCAACTACGAGAGGGGGAGGGGGGGGGGGGGGGGGGGTTGCAGCTATTCCAGCTCAAATAATCTCATGTGGCACTGAGGCCTTAGCCTGAATCATTCGAGAAATCTTCCTCTCCATGCATCTCCATCCGGCAGTGTTGCCATATCTGCCATGGTGGTCCATTGAGGGTCACCAAATTTGAACCCTATAAAGCATAGTTGAAGCCACACAAAAAGACACAATTTTGTTCGAGGTTCTTAAAAGTAAACCTGTGAGGACAATGAATGAGGGAGATGTAGAGAGAGAGAGAGAGAGAGAGAGAAAGAGAGAGAGAGAGAGAGAGAGAGAGAGAGAGAAAGAGAGATGACACATCATTGCAGATCCCAATCACCCTCAAGAGCCCCCCCTTGCTCTGTTGCTAGAGCAAGTACTTGCTTTATTACTTGCACAATGCTAAATGCAGAGATGCATATGGGTACTTGATGCTATTGATGTTGGGTATTGTTAAGGTGCTAAGGGGTACTACGTAGATGCTTGATACTACAACTGCAAGGAGGCTATGGGCTGATCTTCTATTGTCGGTGGTGGCGGTAGGTTGAAAACAAAAAAATGCCGATGTAGATGATGATGGCTAGAATCTAAAAATGTTGAGATGCTACTGTTGAACTATGACCCACGATGAGGCTAGGACTCAGTTCTGAAAATGCTAGGTCTAGGGCTGAAAACACTGATGATGAGTCCCAAAAACGCTAAGGATGCGTAAGAAAATGCTACGACGCTACGGGTATTTGACTTCTTCCTCTACCTTCTCTAGATCGTCGAGGAGAAACTGCAGGTACTCTGCCAAATCCATGAACACCATTTGTATTGGATTCTTTATGGCTTATGCCTTGTAAGACAGAGTGTTGACAACGGGACATGTAATGGCATGACAAAAGTTGAACTCACTCCTAGAAATGTAATATCAAGTTCACCTCCCAACCATATAGCCAATATGGTATGGGTGTGCAGGCAAAATTGCCAAGGGTGTAGAGTCCAAGTGTGGTGATCACACAAGACGATCTTAAATGACACTCAAGTCCAACTTATAGGAGCTCATAACCATTGTGCTAGGTTCACACTGGTCGGACATACTGCAGGCACCCATCCTGATGTCCGGGGGGGGGGGGCGTAATGCTTCTCCCCTTATTTTAAATTGTTATCCTCAGTCTCATAAAATCTAATATCTAACTAACCCGAATGATTTTCTCATATTAAACTGATCATTTAATCTGGGAGAATAAACATGAACATGAGTTAGAATATAGACATGTGCTTATGGATCTATCTCAGCACAGGACTAAAGTTAATGGGTCCAAATGAGAGATGGTCTGTCAAAGAGAAATGCTAGATAATGGAGCTTGAAAGACCTTAGGGTTAGCTTCATTAAACACCTCCAAAGGTTAGTGTTAAAAGTCCTTAGACCTAGGACCTTAGGGGTTGAGCTTGAGGTGGCAACCTGGCCCGAGCTTGAGGTGCTTGTCGTGCTTGATGACTAAGGTGCTTGAGGTGCTTGTCGTGCTTGCTGACTTAGGTGCTTGAGGTGCTTGTCATGATTGATGATTAAGGTGCTTGAGGTGCTTGTCATGTTTTATGACTGAGGTTCTTGAGGAGCTTCATGACTAAGGTGCTCAAGGGGGTGAGGTACTCCAAAGTCAACATGATCCCTACAAGAAGGGGGGTGAGCCCTAAAGCTAGGGGCATGAGAGAGAACACACACACACACACACACACAAACACAAACACACTAAATGGCAAGCCCAAGACCTAAGAGGCAACAAGGACACATTTCAAGCACCTACACATGCTGCCCTCATGTAGTGCCTAAATCCTATTGGTTGACCTCTAAAGGGGTCCAATGAGAATTTAGTTTATTTAAATATTTATCTAGGCATTATCAAGCCCTCTTTCTCAAAGGGCTATGGAGGACACTTGTCCAGCTATGCACTTTCAAAAATATGCTCGTTAATGGTGGGCTAGTCTTTGTGGAAAATGACGAAGCTCCAAAGACATGGAAAACTCTACAAGTTTCCATCATGAAGCAATTTCTTGCAAGCGACGCCAAAGATAAAGTGCTCACCAAATGGCGGAGTTTGAAGTTACTTTTCCACGAGTCTATCCACAAATATGTAGACAAGTTTTGGGATTTACATCTCAAAGCTATAGTCTTTCAGAAGATAGACTTTGCCAAGCAAAAGCAACAATTTTGTGCGGGATTACTTGAAGAAATGGCCGAGTATGTCAACTCCCAACGACCTAGTTCTATCACCAAAGTCATCCACCAACTATGATAGCATCTCGTATCAATTTCCAACAAGGGACTAAAAGGAATGCCAAGCCCATGGAAAACAAAGATCGAAATGATGGAAAGGGAAAGCACAATGCTCAAAGTTCTTCCCAAGGTAGTCCCAACAACAACAACAACAACAAGACCAAGGAGAAAGGAGTTTACAAAGGTAAAAACAAAATCTCTCGTGAAGAGCTAGAGGCTTTTCTTGAAGATCACAAATGCTTTGTGGAAAGGACATGTTTATCTTGCCCCAAAAGAAATGCCCGCAATGAGACTCCTAGAGCTTCCACGATTGAAGCTCTAAAAGAGGATGATCATTGCAAAGGATCATCCCTTTCATACGCTTGGGGGAAGGTGACGGAGCATGATGCCTTCATCCTATTTGATCTTGGCTCTACTCGCAACTTCATATCAACAGAGTTGGCCACAAAGCTAGGCATACAAGCTTTTGAGATGGGAGATACTATAATTGTCGATGGGGCTTTCAAGGAACAACAAGTCTCCATTACTCCCTTGATTGGGAAGTTGAGGATTCATGTCCAAAGCTACGTTGACAAAGGATACTTTTTCATCTCTCCTCTCCAACATGAGTGTCATAATAACTAATATCTAATTCTCCTAAATGATTTTCTCATGTTAAACTGATCATTTAATATATGGAAGTACCAGCGGAAAAAAAGCTAGAATATTGGTAAGGCTAGCAGACAGGTCACAGTAGGGATCCACAGGAGGGAAAATAGGGATCCAAAGGGGGGCCATCTGCAAAAGAGCAATGTGCATGAATGGTGCTTCAAAGACCTTAGGGTTTAGCCCATTAAGACTTCCAAAATGCTAAGGTTCAAAAATTCAAAGGTAAAGTCCAAATGGCCAAGCTTAATAGAATTGGATGCTTTTTGTGAAGACCAAAAAGTCTTCACATATCCCTAGATGGGAGGGGGCGATCCCTAAAGGTAGAGGAAGAGAGAGAAGAGGGGAGAGAAAACACACACACACACACACACACACTCAAGGCTTCCCTTCATAGTGGACACATGTCAGATTCCTACACCACTTGCCCCCAAAGTGCGTTCAAATCTATTGGATGGCCATAGAGGTGGACCAATGAGAATTAGGCTAGAGTAAATTTTAGTTTAATTCATTTAAAAACACTTGATAAAAGAACCAATGAAAATTAAGTTCCCTAGAAGACTATTGGATAGTCTACCAAGGGGTCCAATGAGCATTCAGCAACACAGTGGCTTGCTTGATTCCTATTGGTCAGAAGACTAAGAGGTCCAATGAGAGTTTAATTGAATTATTTAATTACCTAAAGCTCTCACTAAAGGGGAAAGAGGAACACTTGTCACAAGGCTCTCCATTTGACCTCTATTTTCCTATTGGCTAAGCTTGGCATGAGCCAATGAGGGGCTAGCAAGAGGAGGGGGAGGGGGGGGGGGCTGATTTTTGCAAGGCATTATTGCAAGAGGAAATAGCAAGAGGGGTTAACCGAGAGAGAGAGAGAGAGAGAGAGAGAGAGAGAGAGAGAGAGAGAGAGAGAGAGAGAGAGAGAGAGAGAGAGAGAGAGAGAGAGAGAGAGAGAGGGGAGGGGGGGGGGGGGGGGGGGGGGGGGGGGGCTGATTTTTGCAAGGCATTATTGCACACACGCTCACACAAACTCATGAAGTAAAGAAGACTATCTCCTTCTCAGCTTTAATGGAAAGCTCATCATCTACTCCAAGCTTGTGAGAAGGGAGGCCTACACCAACAACTCTTGGCTTTGTGATGCAAATCCAACCAAGAACCAAGCTCCAATGCATGCTCATCTCATCTACCATGCTAGTTACTAAGCTATGCTAAGCTATTAAGAGTGATTATGTGAGGAGAAATACTCTCACCATCTTCGAAGTTGTGTGAGGTCTTGGGTGTGTGACCGTGAGGGAATTGATGTTGTGTTTTTCAAGTGTAAGCATGATGCTTGAAGCTTCCATCTTCATTGCACCATCAAGTTATTGCAGGAACACAAAGTATTGTATTGTAAAATGTCTCCCTTGATGGGGGAAACCTATAATACAAAGACTTTTGGAGGGGGCACTCGCTCCATGTAAATCCGGTCCTCAATTGTTGTCAATAGCTTAATTTTTGTCTCTTTTTGAAGTATTGTCCATGCCTATCTAACTAGGTGTTATGCTTTTTTTTCTCTCTGCATCCAAGCACTCTTGCTATGCTCATTAGGAATCTCTCCTTAATGGAATGCTCACTACGTCTATGTTATTTTCGCTACACACAAGTTACTAGAACATTAAATGTTACAATGAGGATGTTATCCTAGGGGCACCATGGTTCAACCGCATGGCTGCCAACATGAAGTTCCCTGAAAGGAGAATCTACTTCACCTACAAGGAAAAGAGCATGTATATAGATGCTAATGAGTCCAATCGTACTATACCACTTGTAAATTCACCTGTTTTTGATAAGTCAATGAAACTCTCTATTTTCTCATACATGATTTTTGTCAAAGAGTCTCTAAATGATGCTAATGTTTAAACAAAACAAAGTGGTAGAAATGAAGAAGTATTAGACTTGTCTAATTTTCTAAATAGACTCCAAGTTGTATTTATTGATGACATCCCTATGGAGTTACCTCCAAAAGGAGGGGATGATGACCATAAGATAGAGCTTCTACCTAATAGGAGCTCACCGCCTAATAATCCTCCTTATAGAGTTTCTCAAGCTCAACAAGAGGAGATTATGAGGCAAGTGCATGATCTGGTAGACAAGGGGATGGTGAGGCCTAGCTCCTCTCTCTTTTGTTCTCCAATCCTTTTAGTGCAAGAGAAAGATGGCACATACCGCATGTGTGTGGACTATTGAGCACTATACCATATCACTATCAAAAACAAATTTCATGTACCGCGGGTAGAAGATTTGTTTGATAAGCTATGAGTTTTGACCTACTTCAGTAGGAATGACCATCAAATAAGGATAGTGAATGAAGGTATTGTAAAGACCGCGTTCCACACAATGTTTGGTCTTTATGAATATCTTATGCCTTTTGGTTTAACAAATGCTCCAGCCACGTTCAACCGCCTAATGGAGAAAATCTTTAGACCCTAACGCAAGTTCACTCGAATGTTCTTTGATAATAGTATCATCTACTCCAAATCTTTAGAGGAGCATAAGCAACACCTCCAAGTAGTTTTTCAAGCTATGAGGGAGAATAGCCTTTTCATTAACCAAAAGAAGAGTGAATTTTTCCTCCAAGAGATTCAATACTTAGGTCATATTATCTCCCAAGATGGTATCCGTATGGATCCAACCACACTTGAGGTAATAAAAGGATGGCCTAACCCAAGGAATCTACATGAGCTACAAAGCTTTGTTGGTATGTACGCATACTATAGACGCTTCATAGCTAAATTCTCCCAAAGTGCAAAACCACTACATGACTTGACCAAGAAAAATGTTTACATATGGACTGCTAAATAGCAAAGTGCTTTTGAAAAGCTTAAAGAAAATCTTACTTCTTAACCCATGCTTACACTGCCGGATCATCTCTCAAAACCATTTGAGGTCCAATGTGATGCCTGTGGAGATTGCCTTGGAGAAGTTTTCTTCAATAAGGGCATGCCATACCATATGAGAGTCGAAGACTCAATTCCAAAGAGCAAGTATTGAGCATTTATGAGAAGGAGCTACTAGTTGTCCTACATCCCCTCGACAAATGGAAGCACTATCTTTTAGGGACTCCATTCATTCTATGTATGCATCACCAAAGTCTTAAATACTTCATGACACAAACCAAGCTCTCCCACAAGCAAATGAGGTGGGCAATTTTCTTTTGCAATTCAATTTTCATATTGCTCACATTGCTGGCAAGCACAATCAAGTAGCTAATGCACTATCATGACAACCAAGAGCCAATGCGGTGTCCATAGCAACTCACAATGATCTATCTTCTATGATAGATGAGTATGCTACTGACCCCGATTTTAAATATGTAATTTCAGCCCTTGCCTTAGGGAAGAAAGAAGAACCATTCACCTTATAGAATGGTTATCTTCTCTATGGAAATAGGCTATGTGTTATTCTCTCTCTTCATGAGAAAGTGATGTATGAATCCCATGCTCCTCCCTATGTGGGCATCGAGGGATTCAACCTACCCTTTGTGTAGTAGAGATGTATTTCTATTGGCCTACCATGAACACGGACATACAAGACTATGTCAAAATGTGTGGTTATGCCAAAATACAAAGTATGATAGGGGAAAGCAACCTAGATTCCTCCAGCCTTTACCGATTCCTAATTCACCATGGGAGAGCATATCCATGGATTTTATCTTTGCATTACCCAAGTCTATCCATGGGAATACAGGAATATGGACAATTGTAGACATGTTTAATAAACTGGCACATTTTATGCATGTCAAAAAGACTATTAAGGCACACCAAATGGCAACCCTCTTCATATCCCAAATTTTTAAACACCATGGCTTGCCAACATCAATAGTGTCGGATAGAGATCTTCAAATGACCAGTAATTTTTGGATGGGTCTCTTTGAGAATCTAGGTGCTTGGCTTAATTTATCTTTGGCCTATCACCCACAAACAGATGGCCAAAGTGAAATAGCCAACCTTACGATTCTAGATCTACTTAAGAACTATGTTACTAAATTAGATCAACGTTTCCAATGGAAATAGTATCTACCTCTTGTAGAGTGTGTACAATAACATTGTTCATACTACTACGGGGAAGGCACCTTTCAAAATCATTGAAGGAAAACCTAAAAGTCCCTTGCTACTTAAAATACATGAAAAATATTTGTTGCCGATGAGTATAGCCGAGATCTACAAGAATCTTTCCAAAAGATTAAGGAGGTTATATCCATCTCACAACAAAGGCAAAAGGCTATTGCTAACAAGCACAGAAGGGCCTTAGCTTTCAAGAAAAATGATTGGGTCTTACTCAAATTTTCCAAGCCTCGATTGAGGCAAACTACGGGCAAAAATCCTACGGGCCATCGAAAGTATTATGCTAAACTAGCAAAAAGATACTATGGTCCTTTTCAAATCCTAAAACCAATCAATGAGATGGCCTATCAACTCAAGTTGCCCAACGATTGGCTCATTCACAATGCTTTTCATGTGAGCCTACTTAATCCTTACATAGGAGAGCCACCACAAGAACCAATCGTTGAGAACCTCCCTGAGATTGAAGATCAAGAAGAGGTGCTCCAGCCCGAATCGATTCTTCGACATGAAGACAAGGTACTAAGACATGGTAAGATTATCCGACAGTATCTTATTAAGTTCAAAAATTACCCTTTTGAAGATGCTAAATGGATGCAAGGAACATAGCTAAAGGGTACTATGAACCTTGTCAATGCTTACAATGCTACATTAGAGTAAGCAAATGTAAATGTTTCTTTTAAATGATGAATGTTTTTGTCTTAGAATCATGTTTGTGATGACGATGTCTCTCAAACACCAAGAGAAATTTGTCACTCTACTAAGTACTTTGGAATATGATATGGACTCAAGAGCAGACCTGCTAGCGGCAGCTAAGTCTCCCAAGTACCAAATGGATTAGTCATCCATTCTGGAATGATGTCGTAGGGTAAAAAGGGATCCTCTATGTCAGGCCAAGGGCCACCCTGGAGGCCAAGGGCCGACTCCTAAAGGAGACGGGATCCTAGGGGCAAGGCCTATAAAGGGAGGTTGGACGGAGGATCAAGGCTAGGCAGTCCCAGGGTTTTACACTGGTATCAGAGCTCAGGGGAGAGGAACCATGGAAGGGGGAAAGGACTCTCTTGGTTTCTCTCTCGATCTCAGCATGAGGCATGGCCTCCCTTTCGACAGGGTTTTCTCTCTCTCTCTCTCTCTCTCTCTCTCTCTCTCTCTCTCTCTCTCTCTCTCTCTCTCTCTCTCTCTCTCTCTCTCTCTCTCTCTCTCTCTCTCTCTCTCTCTCTCTCTCTCTCTCTCTCTCTCTCTCTCTCTCTCTTGAGCGGCCTACTGTGTCTCCGGTCTCCCTTAGGTGAGGGGGCAGCCCTAGGGGAGGCCACAGAGCCTTGCTCCCCATCTCTAGTAGCAACCCCGTCCAGCTCTGCTCGCGTGCATTCTCGCTCTCTGTAGAGCTCGTCAGTTTCAGCCCCTGCTCACCCCAGCCAATCTCAGCCTATCTCAGCCTCGCCAGTCTCGGCCCATGCCCAGGCCCGGCCAATCTCAGCCTCGCCAATCTCAGTCTCAGCCTTGCCCATGTTGAAGCCCGCCAGTCTCAGCCTCTGCTCACCCGAGTCTCGACCTGCTACACAGAGAGAGATCCTTTAATTAAAGTTGATTATAAGCCTTTGAAGGTGATTTTTTCTCTTGAGAGACTGCCCACCATGGCCACTCGGGCCTCTTCTCGCGTGAAGCCCACATTTGCCGGCGTCGTGGCAACACCCGCAAAGGTGGACAGCATGGCCCGGTTCAACATGAAGTCGAAAGACTTCGCAAGGAAAATGACGCTTTGAAGGAAAGACTCGCAGCCATCGAGTCTCGCCTCACCACAGTGGAGGACTCCAACAAGGGGAAGACGGAACAAAATGAAATCGAGCTCAATACGAAGACGGAAGTCACCCTCACAGAGAAGGTCAAAACTCAAGTACAGGATGTCATTTTTCGCAAAGTCGAAGTTCGTGTGGCGTCTATGCTACGCGAACAACAACGACAAGATGCTATTGCTCTCAATGTCCGCATTGGCGGACTCCCGAGCGATTGGCAAGGAAAAGAGGACCCCAAGTTCCACAAGTTTTTCGATCGCATCCGAACAACAACCCCCATGATACAATGGGATCCAATGACAATCACCACTCTCGCTCACGAGCATCGCACCAACCATGCAATTCTTACTTTCAAGACCAAAGCGGATCGAGTCAAGCTCCTTGAGCAATCGAAGCTTCTCAAGGACACAAAAATTTGTTTTGCCGAAGATCTCACACCCACCCAACTCAAACAAAAGAAGACCGAACTCCAAAAGATGCGAGAAGCGCGCACAGCAAGGAAATGGGCAGTTTACCGAGGAGGCAAAGCCATCATCCAAGAGTTTCGAACTCCCAAACCGGCCCCCTCCTCCTCACCTACCTCATCTTAGACTTTTGTTCATCCCACCTTATCTTTTTTCTCCCCACTCGATGGACTCTCAGTCCTTAACTGATATGTATGAGACGAAATCCTTTGTACTGTTTTGTCATGGTCCTATAGGTCATATATGACCTCCATGGACGATAATTCAATCTATCTATCTATCTATCTATCTCTCTCTATCGCTTCTGCAAGAGTATGAAGATTATTCTCTCTCTTGCTTCTGCAAGGCTATGGAGATTACTCTCTCTCTCGTCTTCAGGCAGGTGTGGGCATGGCCCCTAGGGTTGAGCAGGGAGCAGCCGACAGAGGCCAAAGAACCGTGGGAGAAACCTCTTGCATGCAAGCTTGGCCAGGTTTTCACCTGCATGTTTTTGGACCGCGTTAGGTTCAAAAAGTGCACGCTGGCATGAGGAAGCTTTTTCAACTCTACAGCGCGGCTGAAGCCGGAGCTATGCATCGTCAAGTCTCTCCCACCACGCCATCGACGCTGTTTGCAGAACGCCATGGCCCGTTTTGAGAGTTGGAATTTCACATTGGGGCGCCCATATTTGCAAGGGGTGGCCACAATTAAGATTAGCAAATTGATTAGCGGTGCATGGACACCCCTAAACCTCGGCTTGTGGCCTGCGTACGAGCATCTATACAAGCATCTCTGAACCCGATTGCATGAACCAACATGCCCTCACAGATTCTGCACAAATTTTTGGCATGGCCCCATTGATTTTGAAACATTTCTTTAGGCATACGTATTGACCTTAACATGACTATCACCATCTCTCTGGCAAGGCTCAATTTTTGGCCGTTTTTTATGAAGTATTCCTATATTGGCAAAGATTGCATTAGTGCAATATTGTGAATGAGATCCGACCTCGACACAAGAATTTGATAAGGTTTGAGGTGACCTGTTTTTTAATTATTATTTTTTTCCCAGAAAAAGATCCTTCTATTAGTTAATGAAAACTGCCCATAGGGCTACATCCACCTCTGCAGGAGAGGGCTACAACAAGCATGATGGGGAGACTCTCCCAATGAAAAAATAGCATATATACAATGAGGCTAAATCAAGAGATGGGGGGAGGGAAGAGCCACACATGTGGACAGTAGTGCCATCTGAGCACCCCCTGGACAATGGTGTAGAAGGGCCCAGGGCGGCGCCAGAGGCGAAGGAAAGCCTCGCGACGCTCCCGCATGGGGTCAGAGCTGCCCTGTAGTCCCTCAAGCTGTCCTCTGAGAGTATGGATTAGCTCGACACAAAATTCACGAACAGTCTCTGCTGGTGGCACAGGGCCGCTAGATGAACCAGAGAGCTAGGCCGCTGATGAGCTCCCAACACTCCTCTCTCTCACTGCACCACTCTTGTGGAGTAAGATCTGTAGTAGGCTAGAGTGTAGGTCGCCCCCCCTGCATCACTATCAACCTGCTGGTGGAAGATAGCTCAAACTGAAGTGACGGGCCCGTGAGGGTGGACCAAGCCGCTGCCCCCCAAGTGTACTGTCGAGCCATGGAGAGGGCAGGCATCAGTCGAAGAACTCGTAGCCACACATACTGGGCCGAGGGACAGTCCCAAAGACAGTGACGTTGACTCTCCACCAACTGGTCACAGGCTGCACATGCGGCCGAGAGACCACTATGCACAAGCCAGCTCCCTACTGTTGTGGCTCTGTGTGCAACCAGCCACTGGAACAAAGTGACGCGCCTCGGCTGTCTGGAGTCCCACAGCCTCTGCCAAAAAGCTACCAAGAACTCGACTGTGAGGCCCTCCTCCTGCCAATGACGTGCTGCAGCAGGGCGGGCCTCTCTCTGTGCTGCAAGTATATAACGTCCAAGCCGAACAATGTACTGAAAGAATGGGACTCTTGGGCGGTTTGCAGAAGAGAAGGGGTCCCTCCATAGCCACTCACCAGGAACCCACTGTACTCGTGCCAGTGGACAGCACTCCCAAGCCCATAGCCTCCAGTGTCCTGTCTCAAGAGCTGCTGGGACAGGGTCTATGACGCAAGTCCACCCACAGATGCCCACAACTCGGATCCTCTGGAAACAGCACTCTGCTACCTGCGGGGCCTCTACTGCAACTCGTTGTAAACGTCCCCCACCCTGAAGCTCGAAGAACAGGGATGGGATAGTCTCTGAGCAAGCCCTGACTGAAATGAGAACCTCCAGTCGTGTGAAGGCTCCCATCCACCGGGGTGCTACTGGCTCGAGAGGCGTGAGCCACTCAGCTGGAACTGACTCTAAGATGTCCTGACACATGCTCTACACCCCTCTCATGCCCTGTAGCTGGACAACCTGCACCTCCTCTGACAAACCTGTGAACTCTAGCCAGTCATCTAGAGAGAGCGTTGGACTTTCTACCATGGGACCCCAAGAAACATGAGGCCCACTCCCAACCAAGTGGCCTCTCTGAGTGCTAACCATGGGGTTCCAGACGAGGGGTTGCCGTAGGCGCTCCCCCGTGCACGTCGGTTGTCTCTTCTCTAAGCCACGCCATAAGAGCTCCCAAGATCGAAGCAAACTCACAGCGAATCGGTCCTCCAGTCTCCTACTCAAACCAACTCGGTGCAACTCTATAAAGATCCATCTGGTCGAAGGTTGCCAAGGGCCTCCTGACTGAGGAACCCTGGCATGAAGCCTCTGCAGTAAGAAATCCTTCCAGGGCTCCTCGCCTGGAAGAAGTCCTCTGACGACGAACTTCCCAAGAAGGGCTCTGCTCTGCTGTGCTGGATCAATGATCACAAGCCCTCCCTGAGAACAAGGAAGTGTGATGACCGACCAAGCCACCTTGGCTCGGGCAATCTGAGTGTCGCGACCTGACCAAAGGAAGTTCCTGATCAGCCTCTCTACCTGGCTGATATAAGAACTCGAGAAGATCCAGCAAGAAGTGATGTACCACATAGTCGCCAACAACACCTGGTTGGCAACTACTACTCTACCAGCCAGCGAAAGTCGTGCTGAGCTCCAATGTAAGAGCTTTCTCTTGATGGACAGGAGAAGAGGAGCAATCTGATGCTCGGGGGACAAGTCCAAACCAACCTGACAACCCAAGTACCGAACTGCAGTCCCTGGAGGAATCCACTTGAAACCCTCTCCTGGCATCCAATCTGGCACAGGAGCACTGCCAACCGAGAAAGCCATTGTCTTTCTCCAGTTGATCAGTGCACCCGATGCACAGCAGAAGGTCTCCAAAGCCTGATCACATCTGTGTAAATTGGCCTCCTGGCCCTCTAAGTACAAGGCTGAGTCGTCGGCAACCTCAGCGTCCAGAAGCTCATCTCCCCGTATAGGGAGTGCTAAGCCCCTCAGACCAACCTGCTATGACACCAATAATCTGCTCATTGCCTCTGCATAGAACAGAAAGAGAAAGGAGGCAAGAGGAAAACCATGTCTGACCGATCGTGTGAGCATGAAGCGCTCACCTCTACCTCCTGCCAAAAGCACCTGACTGTGAGTCTGTCTGTACAAAGTTGACACCCCTCTGATCCAAGCATCTGAGAAGCCCATCCTGCGTAACGTGCCCTCTAGAAAGTCCCAGTCAACTCTGTCATATGCCTTCTCAAAATCGAGAAGAAGAATCACAAGGTCCTCCCCATGGAGTCGTGCCAGGGCAGAAGCCTCCCAGAAAGTGAAGATGTTGTCAAGGATACTGTGTTCCTTGACAAAACCTGTCTGAGTCCCACGTATAAGGCTCTCCAAAAGTGGCTGAATCCTCAAACTCAGAGCCTTGGCAAGAATTTTGTAGGCAGAGTTGAGGATGGTGATGGGGCGCCACTGTCGAATCTCATCCAAGGAGCCACCCTCCTTTGGAATAAGGTAAATCACGCCCTCACTCATGCTATCCGGCATCACTCCTGTGTGCAGAATGTACTGAAAGGCACTACAAAGATCTGGGACAAGCAGGTCCCAGTACTCCAAGAAGAAGCTGGGAGTCAGCCCATCCTCACCTGGACAGCTACCACGAGGGAGGGTCCTAAGAGCCGTGTGCAACTCCTCAAGCTGAAGAGGTATCTCTAGCCTCTGGCACATCTCCTCAGTCACTAGACAAGGCATCTGTGCCCAAACCTACTCCCTGCATGCATCCTGTCTCTCTGACTGGGGCTCAGCCGTCGACAGTAACTCACGGTAAAAGTCAGTAGCAACTGCACGCATATCCTCGGGCTCACAAACAACTGACCCATCGGGTCTCCTCAACTGATTGACCTTGGCATGCGAGTGCCGAGGTCCCACTGTCTCGAAAAAAGCACCTATCACTCTGTCACCCACCTGAGTCCACTGAGATGCCTGTCGGTGAAAGGCAAACTCATGGCGCCTCTCCTCTGTGCAAGCAAGCTCCTGTCGAGCCTACTGTAACTGCTCCTCCAACCATGGACTGTATGGATGCTGCTCCTGCATCCTCTGAAGTGAAGCAATGCCTCGTCTGAGACGCTGCTCCTGCTCTCTCGCTGCATCCCGTCGAGCAAGAGACTCCTGGAGAAAAAAGTGGCTAAGCTGAGCTAGGCCTAAGGCCACTCTACCTGCAGGTAGAGCCTAGCTGTCCATGCCCTCTGTCCAGAGAGCCTCTACCCTCTCTCTGAGTGCTGAGTCCAACAAGACCTGCTCTGTGATGCGAAGCATCATAATCCCACTCCTCTGCCTGTCTGCCACTGTGAGGATCATTGGTGCATGGTCCGAGAAGGATGTCCCTGCCAGGATGCCCACTGATCCCCCCAAGTCACTGAAGTGGTCACTAGTGTAGAAGCGATCTATCCGCGATAGATTCACTCCTCCCACTCTGTGGTCCGATCTAGAGAAGGCAAGACTCTCTGGAGGCCTCACAAAGCCAGAATGCTGCCATGTATCCGAGACCCTCAAAGTCATACACAACCTCTCCCAAGCTGCTAACTCGACTCCATGCACAGTAGCATGGCTGCCTCCGATACTGTCAGAAGGGTCCTCCAACATGTTGAAGTCCCCTCCTACACACCAATGGTCAACCTGTGGCAAAGACTCAACAATCTGTGACCAAAACTCTGCACGAGCACTCGCCACATTGGGTGCATAGATGTTCAGGAATCCCACAAGGCCACCCTGAACCTGCATGGTAATCCACTGAGCCCTACCTGGCACAATAATCCCTCTGCCCACAATGGCCTGCTGCAATGAGTCCGCAATAGTCATACATACCCCACCCTTATCATAACGTCCACGCAAAATCTGACCACATCACCGAATGCAGCTCTCAGAAAAATGGTGCTTCTGAAGCATAAGGAGATCAATCTCTCCTCCCACAAGGCAACGCTGAAGCTCCTGACGCAATCGGCCCCGCTGTCACTGAAACTGGGGCCCACCTAGTCCCTGCACGTTCCACGAGACGATCCTCATGGGGAGCGAGAGAGAACAGATGCTGCCGCAGCAGCAAGACGCGCTATCTTCGAGGCTGGCTTGGATGGGGAGTAATCCGCATCCGAGCGTCCTCTAGATAGGCGAGACTGCAGTGAGTGCCTGGCCCAAGCCCAAGCAGAGCGAGTCGTGCGTAAAGCAACCTCCTCTGTCCAGGAGTCCTCATGAATGTATACATAGCAAGGTAAACACTGTGTATCAGCAAAAAAGTACACCACAATGTGCCTACATCCTGCTGAGTCTGGGGCTGTCACCGCAAACTTGGCCAGTGGCCACAAAGTCTGCAGCAAATCTGTATCTCCAAGTTCTCCCATGTGGTGAGAGAACTCGAGAACCTGTGTATGCAACCATCCAACCACTGAGTCGAGGGACCACTCTGTCTCGGTCCTACCACAGAGGGGGAAGGAGAAACCAACTGCTGAGTCCAAGGCCTCTGTCCCCCTAGCGGCAAGGAACAAAGCGTGGACCCTGAAGCAGGCTGCCTCGTGGCCTGCTCTGCGGAATCGTCGAGAAAGCAAGTGAACCCGTAATCGAAGAAATCCCAGCGGCGTCCGAGGTCAATGCTCGCCAGACCACGAGGGATAGCTACAAGGGAAGATGTCTGAATCTGTAGAGGGGGCCGCAAGAAGGGCTGACCCTCTCTCGCTAGGCGACTCGTGGCAAAGGCGCTGCCAAGAGATCTCCTAGCCGCCGGCGAGGGACCAGTCTACTGAGTCGACTGTGGTACTGAAGCAGGAGGAGGGGGAGAAGGAGCTGGGGGGGGCGGAGGAGAAGAGAAGTGGGGTGGGGCGACAGAGACAGGGGGGTGAGGTGGGGAGTGGGCGGGAGCACAGGGCGGGGGAGGGGATGAGGAGGAGGAGGGGAAATTTGAAGGTGGGGCGGCTGGCGAGGGTGAAGTGGAGGTGGAGGCTGGCGTAGGGGGCTCCTCTTGCTCAAGAGGACCAAAGCGGTTCCCCATGGGAACCCACTGCTGCTGAGTAGGCACCTGAGGGCCACTCTGAGTGCCAGGCTGTCGATGTGGCCCCTAGCATCGAATGCCACAGGCCTACTGCCACCCCTCCTCCGCTGGAGCCCCAGGCTCGGAGGGTGGCTCTGACTCTATGCGCTGTGCCGCTGGCTGTGGCTGTGGCTGCGGCCCAGCCTTGGCAGGCTGGGGCTGAGGCTGAGGTGCAGGTCGTAGCCTCCTCCGTGGACAGGCCTTCGCTAGGTGGCCCATCTGTCTGCAAATGAAGCATTGGTTCGGGAGACCCGAGTACTCCACACTCTGTCTAAACCAACCCCCACTCACCCGAGGCAGAAGGATGAACTTCGGAAGCGTGTGGGTATCTCTGACCAAAACTCGAAGTGAAGGGATGCCAGCCGCCTTGGCAACTACTGATGCAGCCGTACGAGGTGTCTCCAGGACAGTCCCGATGACAGAGCCAATCCTGGAGAGAAGTGGAAGGTACTCCCTCCGTAAACCCGGAAAGCAGACTGAGATGGGGATGTCTGCCTCCTCTACTAGCACATCCGAAGTCGGGTCAAAACCATGTCGCCACTATCGAAAGTGGGTGCATGATGCTCGGATGGCCAGTGGACTCATAGCTATGACCTTGGAGGCCATCTCAGAAGTCTCGAACTCGATCTGGTAGTACCCCCGTCCGAGAATCTGGACATCCAAGATCTTGCCCACCTCTGCGAGAAGGCGGGCCTGGAGAAGGTCTCGCAGCTCTCCTCTGCTAGGACAGGTGTCGAGAACCTTGCAGATGACAAAAGTCGCCTGCAAGCGCTCTACCTCTGCGGCAAGGCTCGCTTACTCTGTCGGCGAAAGAGCAAGTTGAATGGTGGGCTCAGCGGGGTCAGGCGAGGGGGCTTCAGGCGAGTCCCTCTGTGGCGGAGCTGGAGCCTCCATCTGTGTCTACTACTGAGTCGAAGAAGCGAACGGTGAAGAAATTCTGCAACCGAGTCGCCGAGCACTTGTCCGAAGAATAAGTGTTGCAGAGCCAAGTGCAGAATACCTTCAGGAACGATGAGGACAGGGGGGAGGGGGGGGGGGGGGGGGGGGGGGGGGGGGGGGGGGGGGGGGGGGCAGGGAAGGGGTGGGCAGCGGACGGGCTTGGGGGCAGCAAGGGGCAAGGGCGGTGGGCAGCAGAGGGCAAGGGTGGCGGGCTGGGCTGGGCGAGGGAGGCAACGCGAGGGCGAATGGGGTAGCGAGAGGGCAAGGGAGGCAACGCGAGGCCGAGGGGGCAGCGCGGGGGCTGGAGGCAGCGCTAGGGCGAGAGAGAGGGGGGAAGGGTGAGGGGCAGTGATGGCGCAATAGGGGGGGAGCGTGCAACAGCAGCGAGTGTTCATTATTGTTTTTGAATTTTCCATCGCTTTCTGTATAAATTAATATTTGCAGGAGCTTTACATTATGATAATCTCGGCGACGATGCCTTGAGAGAATACATACAGGTTTGAGTATGACCACGGTCATTTCGTTCATGTCCAGCTAAAGCTGTGGTTATCACACTTTGGAATAAGGAGCACGGCTCCATATGGAATTACTCACAAGCTTGTCTCAGTTGTACGGACATGAACCACTGACAACCACTTTCACAGAGATAAATATTTCGGTTGAGTACTCCAATTTCCCAACAAAAGAAAAAACTATTGGATTATACATCAGAAAAAGTGCCTTGAATTACAAATTGGGCAAGGCCCTTAATAGTACAAAGTCAAGAATCTATAGATCACCAATGGATTTATCCTATGAACCAAGCAAAGGTATTTGATGGCAAGGCCCGTCGGTACAAGTTATTCACGAGACGCAAGCATGGGTTGACTACGCAATCATTCAGTAACAAGTTTGCCTTTTTCTGAATACCTCGATAGAGCATGCCCATCCGAGGTTGAATTGTGTTGCCAAGGAAAGGCCAACCAACATTGTTTTTCACTCACTGGGATCAGCACAACCTCTTGTTAGCATTGCTGCAGGAGACACAGGTGTTCGACATGGCCACTCTTTTGTTCCCACTCTAAGCAGCAGTATTGGGAATCTCAAATGCATTACGGGGTACGGCTCCATATACCGACACTCAAGACACCGACTTGTGTCTTACGTCAGCTACTATATTTTTGATATCCCCTCCTTCTGCTACCTAGAGGAGGGAGAAAGCAATAGTTTAAGGATCACAACTCCATGCATCAGATACTATGACTTTCAATGCCAAGGGCAGTCTTAGGTAAGTATGCTAACTTGAAGTTTCACTTTTGAACTTATTCACTTTTGCAAGGATTTTCACAATGCGCACTTGTCAAGCAAACGTTGCTTCGATCAAGCAGTGTTGGGCAATCCATGACACTTGCTAGCTACGATGCTCTAAATATTGGGAACTATCATGATTTATGTGAAGCACGGCTTCACTTCAGGATATATGGAAGTTTTCACAGTTTGGAATATGCTTCTCGCATACAAGCTTGGGGAAACTTGCCCTGATGTCTGTAGGTTTTATATATATATATATATACGAGGGCGTGTATCTGATACATCTGCTACCTCAGCCAAGGAGTACATATGGCTATGCGCGAGCTTTGAGAGCGAACTACCAAAAACCTCGCCATAAGTGGGTGATAAGGTTAGTACATTTCAAGTTATGTTTGTTCTTGTCTATGTTTTATTTTGTATTTTTGAACAGATGTCTTTATTGTGCAAAGCAAAGTGCTTGGGCAGACTCCATACGAAGCATTTGTACAAGCAACTCACATGGTTGAGACTGTTATTGAAGCTAAGGTCTTATCATTTCATTTTTTGATATGTATGCATGGCATACTAGTACGATGGTCGTACAACACCCATCATTGCATACGCTTTCGCTATAACACTACATACTCTGTCAAGGACAAGGTAAGTAACTGGTCTCTTCAAACATTTTTTATGTTCATCACATGCAACATGCCATGTTTAAAGTTACCCTGGTATGGTCACGCTCACATACAAGGTTAGTGGCTCACGATGTGACTTCTGGTACCTCTCTCTACACGGGCGATACAAGTACACAAGTGTATGCTTATAGGATACACTATGTCTCTCTCTACGGGAGCGTGTAGTTGTACGCTTGTATGATAAGATACGACACAGCCATGGTGTGCACGAGATCATATGCACGGGGCATACAACACAATCACATAAGGGGATCTCCTCAACCCAGCATTCTCTCTCTCTCTCTCTCTCTCTCTCTCTCTCTCTCTCTCTCTCTCTCTCTCTCTCTCTCTCTTTCCAACTTCTATGCGGGAAAGGTCAAATTAGGCATGATTTTTCTAAAATCTTTCTATGTCGATACGGTAACAGACAAGGCTAAGAGCCATCTATTTTTGAAGGGCTAAGAGCCACCTATTTTGAAATAGCTAAGAGCCATCTATTTGTAATCCATCAGTAAGTGCTTTCAAGATCAAACAAATCTCTTCAGTTGAGTACCCATTGATTTCAATGGACAAACAAGCATCTTGCCATTACTAAAATTTTTGGGTGTTATTTTAGCACTACACAGTTTGAGTGTGAAGATCAAGTTGAGCTTTTGAAAGTCTCAAACTCAAACATGCGTCTCTCTACCACGGGGTATAGATGAAGCAAGCAATTCAGACAGCACAGCTGTTCACAAAACTCCTCGATTATGGCTTTTTAGTCTAGAAAAGATCTGGTTGTGAATACAATTCCAACTTGAGTGGATCTTCTATTTCATCTACAACACTAAAAGTGTCTGTACGACTCCAGTTTTGGGGTAAGACCCAACTCGTGATTATTCAATCACTCATTAAGTGTGATGGCCAATTATTGGAATCTTCACACCTGCACTTATAAGGACAGAAATCCATAAGCTGCCAAGGGCTCGTGGATAATTTCAGCTTCAGAAGTTGACTTAAGATACTTTTGGCTGCTAGTTGAGCAATTTTCCTGCAACGTTTAACCAAGGGGTTTGACAATGCTGATTTTAACCAAGGTATCTTGTTTGCACAGATAACACCCAAGGCTCCATGTGCAATACTACTTGCCTTTCACTAATTTTCAATTAGTGTTCCTAGGCCTTTGCCGGCGGGAAATTTGGGTAGGTGTTTTTCAATCCGCTACAGGTACGCATCTGTTTTGGTTTTGCTTCTTTTGGTTTGTTTTTTCTGTGTAGGATGCATATCCATTTTTTCTCTTCAGAGAGATGGCAAGGTCATGTAAGAGCCAAAGACATTTGGGCTATAGTGTCCAAAATAAGTTTCAGCATTATGCAGTTATAGACCCACTTGAAGGGTTTATTTGGCACATGTTGTCACATGGTATACAACATGGTCTAGGGACTCAAGGAGTTTTGTTTAGCCAGTGTGGAGCAATACTAATGAGGGTCCCTCTCATTCCCGTCGTAGGGTGTTTGCAGTTACCTCCACACACAAGTACATCTTGTACTTGAAGGATGTTCTCTTTCCAGATATCCTTAGTTGAGACATATTCCACATGTGGCGAATATGAGTCTCTGGGACTAACACTGGCACCCACTTTTTCACGTATGTGTCACGATAAAGTCCCTAGGTGCTGGTCAAATCTGTTTTCTAGACCATTTTCAACCCGACGTATCGGGAGCAATTTCGGTGGCCAGAAATTGTCGGATACTTGGAATGACTTGTTCAAGTACAAGTACTGCTAAACAACATTACATATGGTTGTTTATACATATAGCAAGGCTCTGAGTTGTTAATGAAACAGTTTCATTGTTTGTCCCTAGAAGTGAAATGTTTCACCTTCTATTATGGTTCAAACATTTCAGCAAGGCTTGAAAATAATTGCAACTGAAAGTATTTAGTTTTTTTTTTGAACTATTTACATTCTTCTTTCCTGTGTGCTACGCACATCACATTCCCCATAAGTATTGGCAAGGATGATCATGGATATCCAAGTTCGGATCTGATTTTTGCTAAATGCATGCACACTAGGTGTTATGGGCCCTAGTGTTTAGCAAAATCTGATTTAGAACGGCATGCGTATTCATCAAGTTTTTGCTTATGAAGCATTTTTTCACTCTATGTGCAGTATCTCTATGAGATTACTTTTGGGTCTACCAATCATCAATAGAGGTCATGGCTCAGTTTGGGTTCTTGTGGATTTTTCAAATTAACCATGATGGTTATTATGGACATTTTTGATTCCTTAACAATGTTGTATGATATTGTGATCCCCGTTTACCAGTCATCTGGGAATATTGTCTATAAACCGTGGGGGAAACACACCTCAGTACTGTCAGTTATCCAAGGGGATAGGCAGATTACAAAGTGTAATCTTGTGCTACAGGATATGCAAAGTGCGTACATTAGTACCAAACAATCCAATTCATAAGCATTTATTGCTCTACTTGGAGTTTGCTTACCATCAGATAAAGCATGTTGGCAATTAGTCTTAGTCCCTTCATGTTTAAGTTTGGTTCTCAACCTTGAACACCAGTTATGGTGGGGTTGTTTACTGATGAAATTTGAGAACAAGTCGAGGACTTAAACTTGGTTGATGAGTTATGTCGGCAAGTTACTTTTCATGGAAAGTGGTACTCTTTTGGGTATATCCTTGTTGTGATAACTCGTTTAGCATGCTCATGTGCATTCTATATGGAGTCTATACACTATGATTAGATAGGAATCAATACAATCAGATGGTTGCAAATGGAAAACAATGTGGAAAATCAAAATGTTACTCTTGGTTTCATTGAACCTCCTACTGAACCGTGTTCGGTCAAGAAAATAGTTGGATCCATGAAGGAGGCCACTGTGGAAAACAAGAGTGAATCACCTTCATGGATCCAGCTATTTTCTTGACCAAACACGGTTCAGTAGGAGGTTCAATGAACCCGCTAAGAAACATAGACTAATGACTAAGGCTTTATCTCCTCTACCTCATAGTCGAGGACAACTATGATTTCAACAGAGAGGTAATGTCATAACATCTTATATCTAACTAACCCAAATATTTTTATCATATTAAATTGGTCATTTGATATGGGAGACGAAACAAGAACAAGATTTAGAATATAGACATGCGCTTATGGATCTATCTTAGCACGGGACCAAAGTCAATGGGTCAAATGAGAGATGGTATGTCAAAGAGCAATGCTAGCTAATGGAGCTTGAAAAAATTTAGGGCTAGCTTCATTAAAGACCTCCAAAATTTAGTGTTAAAATTCCTTAGACATAGGACCTTAGGCAAGCTAGGGCTGAGCTTGAGGTGGGAACCCAGCGAAGGCTTGAGGTGCTTGTCGTGCTTGCTGACTAAGGTGCTTGAGGTGATTTTTGTGCTTATTGACTAAGGTGCTTGAAGTGCTTGTCATGCTTGCTGACTAAGGTGCTTGAGGTGCTTGTCATGATTGATGATTAAGGTGCTTGAGGTGCTTGTCATGTTTTATGACTAAGGTGCTTGAGGGGATTCATGACTAAGGTGCTCAAGGGGGTGAGGTGCTCCAAAGTCAACATGATCCCTACAAGAAGGGGGGCAAGCCCTAAAGCTAGGGGCATGAGAGAGAACACACACATAGACATTTACTCAAGGCAAGCCCAAGACCTAAGAGGAAACAAGGACACATGTCAAGAACCTACACATGCTGCCCTCATGTAGTACCTAAAGCCTATTGGTTGACCTCTAAAGGGGTCCAATGAGAATTTAGTTTACTTAAATAATTATCTAGGCATTATCAAGCCCTCTTTCTCAAAGGGGTAACAAGGACACTTGTCCAAATGCTACCCTTTTTGCTTGATATACACTAAGCATGTGATTGGCTAGGCTTGCAGGGGTCCAATCAAATTCAAGGATGAGCTACAAGGAGGGGTCGACCAAAGTAAGATGGCAGTGTGCTTGGGGGTATACTCTCTCTCACACACATTCACATGATCTCATTCTCGCTTTGTGAAAGTGCAAGAACTCCATCTCCTTCTCCAAGCTTGAGAAGTTGAGAGCCTACACCAACAATTGTTGGCTATGGAATGCAAATCCCACCAAGAGCCATGCTTCAATGCTAGGTTAGCCATCTTCATCATCTCCATTACTATGCTATGCTAAGGTCTATGAGTAATGGTATGAGAGGACACTATTTCTTTCTTGTAAGAATACTTCTTCTTCCTCTTTCCTACCCTCATTCCCTACTATCTCTCTCCACCTTTGAAGGTGTTTGAGGTCTTGGGACTGAGGCCAGGGACAAGTTAATGCTTTCATTTAACTAAGCTACGGGCATAATTGTGGTGCATGAAGCTCTCTATCTTCATTGCACCATCAAGGTCTCAAGGAACACAAAGCTTGTATTGTACCAAGTCTCTCTTTATGGGAGAAGCTATAATACAAAAGCCTTTTGGAGGGGGGACCGTCTCCACATAAATCCGGTCCTCAACTGTTGTCAAGTTCTCTAATTATCTCTCTTGCAAAGTATTTTTCATGCCAAGTTAATTAAGTAAATGGTTGAGTTGCTACCTCTAATCAAGTTCACCCTCTATTTTCTCAAATTATTCTCATGAAAATGCTCACTACAATTTTTTTAATTCCAATATTCTCAATGTTCATAGTCCATTTCCATTACATTCATCAATATTCTTGGTTATGAAATCTTGCACACATGGCATGACGCAAGCCAAACTCACTCCTAGAAACATAATTGGCGGACATCACGCTCACCTCCCAACCATAGAGCCAATACGAGCTCACCCCCAAGGTTGGTGCCTAGCCTCTGTTGCAAGGTTGGCGTCCCATGCCACCGAGGCCACACCAGTATGGGTGTGCGGGCAGAATCACCAAGAGTGTAGAGTCCAAGTGTGGTGATCACACAAGGCAATCGTAAATGAGACTCAAGTCCTACTTATAGGAGTGCATAACCAACGAGCCAGGTTGACACTAGTCGGACAACTGCACGCTCCCATCTTGATGCCTGAGGGCGTAATGTTTCTCTCCTTATTTTAAATTGCTATCCTCAGCAATATTCTCGGTTATAAAATCCTGCACACATGGCATGATGCAAGCCGAACTCACTCCTAGACATGTAATGGGCGGACATCACGCTCACCTCCCAACCATAGAGCCAATACGTGCTCACTCTCGAGCTTGGGGGCTTGCAGCCAGTGGGCTAGCCTCTGCCGCAACGGCCGGTCTCCCATACCATCGAGCCCACAGCAATACGGGTGTGCGGGTAGAGCCGCCAAGGGTGTAGATTCCAATTATGGTGATCACACAAGACGATTGTAAATGAGACTCGAGTCCTATTTATAGGAGTTCATAACCAAAGGGCCAAGTTCACATTGGTCAAAATATTGCATGCACCCATCCTGATGTCTGGGGACATAACACTTCTCCCCTTATTTTGAATTATATCCTCAATAATATCGCGGTTATAAAACCGAGACAATCCTGTACACATGGCATGGCGCAAGCCTCACTCACTCCTAGACACGTAATGGGCGAACATCATGCTCACCTCCCAACCATACAAACAAAACGGGCTCATCGTCGGGACTGGGGGCCTGCAACCAGTAGACTAGCCTATGTCGCAAGGGCCAGTGTCCCTAAACCCTAGTCACTAAACTTGTAGAATAACAGAGCATGGTGTTATTACAGCCTATCATCAATTCGCGCAAGACCTAGCTTGGCACCCTTGTGAGCTTCTAGTAGGACATGCATGCCGAGCTAGGTTGTAGTTGCATACCCTCTCTTGGACAATACATGTCAAAGTCGACAATGCTAAATAAAAATAAAAGGAGAGAAACCAGGAGAGAACAAATAAAAATAAAATAAATAAAAATATGTAGTACCAGACTCTACTCAATTTTTAAAAAAAATTAATTAGGAGAGTTCGTGCTTATCGATTCAGGAAGTTGGGTACTCATTATTTTGAATGGATTAGAGTGCTCATTCTCTTCTGTAGTACTCTGTTCTTTAGGTTCAATCAAACTCGGGAAGAGGTCAATGATCAACTTCAATCTCTTCATTGTCCTTTATTGCTTCTTGAAGCTCTTTAGTTGTCAAGTTTGCATCAAGAGAGAGAGAGCGTGGAAAACCAATCGAGGATGGATTAGGCTCCCAATTAGGCTCTCCTAAATTTTACCATATACATGTGTTAGTGATGTGTGTGAACACACTTAGGACCATCGGGGCATTTTTTCCTCACTAGGAGGTTTTTTTCCCCATCATTGTATATACACCCATCTCTCTAGGGCTATCTATCTTTCCATTGCACACTAAGTAACACACTCTCTATTGTGTGCCTTGAGCTTCCTTCATCTTCTTCAAGCTGTGTATGTTTCGCTGCAATCCTATTTCCAACAATTGGTATTAGAGCACATCGCATCCTCCCGAGCTTAGTTGCCACAGCTCCAGCACACGCCTACTCATTGTCTCCAATTTCTGTGAGCTTTGGCGAGCGTCAACAGAAGCAATCTCCCCGTGCTTGGTATGACAAAGTTGATACTCATTTGGTCAAACGAGGCTTTCATAATAGTCCAACAGAAAGCACATTGTATATAAAGCGTGAGGGTGATGTGCTTCTCATTGTCATTCTCTATATGGATGATTTGTTGATCACTGGACCAAATGAGAGACATATTGCTAAATTTAAGGCTCATTTAAATGCTACTTTCAAGATGAAAGATTTGAGGATGTTGTGTTATTACTTGGGTATACAGTTTCAGGAATGTGACCGTGGTATTGCCTTGTGTCTAGACAAGTTACATAGAGACATTGCTATGTAAGTTTGGACCTTAGGATTGCAAACCTATTGCCACTCCCGTGCAAAAAAGTTTGAAATTGATTCTCTCATGATGTTGGTGATCCTACCGATGTCACTCTTTACCAAACTGCTATTGGCTACCTTATTTATGTATGCAACACGAGGTTGGATATTTAGTTTACAGTCTCACAGGTCAGTAGACTCATGCATAGCCCAAGATCTAAGCATTGGCAAGGGATTTTCGCTACGTGTGTCAAAAAATCTAATACCTAATTACCCCAAATGATTTTCTCATATTAAATTGATCATTTAATGTGGAAGAATAAACGGGAACAAGAGTTAGAATAGAGATATGTGCTTCTAGACCTATCTCAGCAGAGGACCAAAAGGAGAGATGGTTGCATCTCAATAGGGGTCCAAAAGGAGACGGTCTACCAAAGAGCAATGTGCAATAAGTGCTTCTAGACTTATCTCAACGGGGGACCAAGAGGAGAGATGGTTACATCTCAATACAAGTCCAAAAGGAGGTAGTCTATCATAGAGAAACGTCCATCTAATGGAGCTTAAAAGACCTTAGGGTTAGCTTCATTAAAGACCTCCAATAGTTAGTGTTAAAAGTCCTTTGACCTTAGGCAAGCTAGGGCTGAGCTTGAGGTGGGAACCCAACCTAAGCTTGAGGTGCTTGTCGTGCTTGCTGACTAAGGTGCTTGTTGTGCTTGATGACTATGTTGCTTGAGGTCCTTGTCGTGCTTGATGACTAAGGTGCTTGAGGTGCTTGTCATGCTTGATGAGGAAGGTGCTTAAGAAGCTTCCTATGCATGGGGATAAGGTGCTTGAGCCAAAAAGAGACCCTACAAATGTGGGGGAAAGCCCCAAAGTTAGAGGAATATTTGACTTAACCTCCCACTCACCCAAAGGGCACCCTTTTCTCAAGGGGCACATGGGACACATGTCAGACTTTCTCTATGCTTAGCCACATGGTCTGCTTGAATGCTATTGGTTGGGCTAAAGAGGGGTCCAATGATCTTCTAGTTCCATCCAACAAATATCTAGATATTTGCAAGCTATCTATCTCTAAGGACGACACTTGTCCAAAGACTACCCATGTACTTGGATGCATGCTACATGTGATTGGCTAGGGGGAGAGGGCTCCAATGAGCTTGAAGCATGTGGAAAGGCTGGAACTCGCCCCAAGCAAGCAAGGGGGGTGTTGGGGGGTATAAACCACACACACACTCATTTTGTGGATCATTCTCACTTGGTGAAAGTAGAGGACCTCCACCTCCTTCTCCAAGCTTGTGAGAAGTGAGAGCCTACACCAACACTCTTGGCTATGAAATGCAAATCCAACCGAGAGCCATGCTTCAATGCTTAAGCTTGCCATCTTCTCCATCTTCATTACTATGCTATTATGTATGCTAGCAAGAAGAGTGATGATAAGTGAGAACTATTTCTTTCTCCTATGGAATGTTTCTTCTTCCTCTTCCCTATCCTCATTCCCCGCTAGCTCTCTCCACCTTCAAAGGTGTTTGAGGCCTTGGGACTGAGGCTTGGGATAGTTAACGCTTTCTACAAAGTTTATGTTATGCTTGTGATGCATGAACTTTCCATCTTCATTGCATCACCTAGGTCACAAGGAACACAAAGATTGTATTGTACCAAGTCTCTCTTGAATGGAGAAACTATAATAGAAATGCCTATTGGAGGGGGGACCGGCTTCGTATGAATCTGGTCCTCAATTGTTGTCATGTTCTCTAAACTCTCTCTCTCTTGCAAAAGTATTGTTCATGCCAAGTTAACTAAGTATCATGTTTATGTTGCTACCATCAATTAAATTCACCCGCTATGCTCACAAAGTAATCTCACAAAAGTGCTTCATCTAATTTCCTAATTCCGCTACTCTCAAAGTTCATAGGCCATTAACATTACATTGGTATCAGAGCATTTGGTTCTCTTTTCTTGCTTAAGAAGAGAGGTCCTTAAGTAGCCTATTAATGGTTGATTTTGTTAATTATATTAGGGTAAGTGGGAATTTGATCTATTATCGGTTCTGTTGAGCCCACTATGTGGGCTTTGATGCACACCTCGGGAGCTTTGGTCTGAATAATGGAGTCTTTTTAGACTTGCCTACGGCTTTACCATTATTGAGCCATAAGAAGTCCGAACGGAGTTATCCCTCGGCAACTTGTCTATGCTAGACTCACTCCACTACTCTTTATAATTAACCAAATCGAGCCGTGGGTGTAGATACTTAACTGCCTATTTTCAAAGGCTAAGAGGAGTAGCAAGTAAGGTTTTGAATTGCCAAAGCATACACTAAGTAAACACATAAGTTTAATTAATATGGTTGACAATATCCAAGAGAGTAGAATGAATATTGATAATTTTGATTTTGCACATGAATGTGCTAATGATGATGCCCCCATGTTTGTTAATTATCTTGTCACTAGGTTGCAACAACAAGCTATGGGCAACCCTGCTTTGCAAGCCAAAGTTACTCAGCAATTTCGTGCTTATGCAATTTCATTTCCTCTCCAAGAGGAGAGAGAGCTTAGGAGGCCTCTTGATGAGACCCCCAAAAGAAGACTCTCTCCCATAAGAGAGGAGGAGTCCAAAGATCAAGAAAATAATGAATCTCTAAATTCATCCGAAGATGTGGCTCCACGGAGAAGGCGGACTAAATGATCACCAACTCCTCCCAAGAGGAAACGGTTAACCCATAGTCCTTCTACTCGTCACTCCAAAAGGGAAGAGAGGAAATAAAGGAAGAAAAGGGTATGAAAGAGGTCACCCTCTTCTCCTTCTTCTTCACCTTCCTCCTCTACCAATGAAAGCTATGGCTATTCTCCTAAAGAATACAAGAGGGGAGGACATCGCAAATCTTACCCTGCATGGCGAAGGTCACAAAAGCTAAAGAAGTTCAAAGAGGGAGGAAAGAGTATCTCTTTTCTCACCTATGATGGCACCTTTGGTGCTACCGACAAAGTATTGGCCTTCATCCAACAATTTGATGCGGCCTTTGGAGACGATGGCTTCACGGAGTCCTCCAAGCTACACCATGTAGCTATGCACTTCCAAAAATCGGCTCGTCAATGGTGGGCTAGCCTTCGTGGCAACGGCAAAGCCCCAAAAACATGGAAAACTCTACGAGTTTCCATCATGAAGCAATTCCTTGCAAGCGATGCAAAGGACAAAGTGCTTACCGAATGGCGGAGTTTGAGGCTTCTCTATCATGAGGCTATCCACAAGTATGTGGACGAGTTTTGGGATGTATATCTCAAGGCTATTAGCTTTCAAAAGATAGACTTCACTGAGCAAAAGAAACGATTCTTTGCAAACAGATGGTCGAGTATGTCAACTCTCAATGGCTTGGTTCTATCACCGAAATAATCCACCACACCATGGTTTCTTTGCGCATCAATTTCCAACACAAGGGGCTAGACGGAATGTCAAGCCCATGTAAAATAAAGACAAAAGCGATGCCAAGAGGAAAATCAATGCCCAAAATTCTTACCAAAGCCATTCCAACAACAATAACAACAATCGGTCCAAGGAGAAGGGAGTTTACAAAGGTAAATATAAACTCTCTCCTAAAGAGCTAGAAGCTTTTTGTGAGGACCACAAATGTTTTAAGTGTGGGGAGCAAGGCCATAGTTATCATCCTTGCCCCAAGAGAATTTCCTGCGATGAAACTCCTAGAGCCTCTATGTTTGAAGCTCCAAAAGAGGATGCTCATTGCCAAAGATTTCTCCTTTCGTATGCTTGGGGAAAGATGGAAGAGCATGATGCCCCTATTTTGTTTGACCCTGGTTCAACTCACAACTTCATATCCACGGAGTTGACCACTAAGCTAGGCATACAAGCCCACAAGATGGGAAATGCATGAAAGCCAATGGAGCTATCAAGGGACAAGACATCTCAGTTATTTCCTTGATTGGAAAATTAAGGCTTCATGTCCAAAGCTATGTGGACAAAAAGGATTTCTTCTTCTCCCCTCTCAAACATGAGAATGTTATCATTGGGGCACCATGGTTTAACCACATGGCTTCTAACATGAAGTTACCTGAAAGGAGAATCTATTTCACCTACAGGGAAGAGAGCATGTACATAGATGCTAATGAGTCGAGGAACACCATATCCTTGCAATAAAGGGAATCAAGAGGAATTAGAGTTGCCTAATTTCCTAAATGGATCCCAAGATGTTTTCATTGATGACATCCCTAATGAGCTACCTCTAAAATGAGGGATGATGACCATGCAATTGAGCTCCTACCAGGAAGCTCACTGCCTAACAAGCCTCCTTATTGAGTTTCACAAGCTCAACAAGAGGAGATCATGAGGCAAGTGCATGAATTGATGGAAAAAGGGATGGTGAGGTCTAGCTCCTCTCCATTTTGTTCGCCATTGCTTTTAGTGAAAAAGAAAGATGACACATATCACATGTGTGTCGACTATAAAGCACTAAATAAGATTACTATCAAAAATAGATTTCCCGTGCCATGGGTAGAAGATCTATTTGATAATTTACAAGTTTTGGCCTGACAAATTCTCTAGACCATTCAAACTCATGATGGACAAAAATCTTTAGGCCATTCAAATTCTCTTGAGGAGTACAAGAGACACCTCCAGGTCATCTTTCAATTTGTGAGAGAGAATAAGATTTTCATTAATCAAAAGAAAAGTGAATTTTTCCTACAAGAGATTCAATATTTAGATCACATTATCTCTAAAGATGGCACCGTATGGATCCAACAAAATTAGAGATAATAAAAGGATGGCCTAATCCAAGGAATCTATAGGAGGTACGAAGCTTCATAGGTATGTGTGCATACTATAGATGCTTCATTAGAAAACATTCTCGCTAATAGCAAGCCCATTACATGACTTAACAAAAAAAGAACGTTAAGTATTCATGGACTGCAAAAGCGCAACAAGCTTTTGAAGAAGCTTAAGCAGAATCTTATCTCTCAATGTGTGCTCACACTACTAGATCTCTCAAAAGCCATTTGAGGTCCAATGTGATTCTTGTGGTGATTGCCTTGGAGCTATTTGGCTTCAAAAAGGGCATGCCATAGCATATGAGAGTCAAAGACTCGACTTTGATAAGTGAGTATTGGGCAAATACAAAAAAGATCTACTAGCTATTCTATATGCCCTAAACACGTGGGAACACTATCTCTTGGGGACTCCATTCATCCTACGAATGGACCACAAAGCCTCAAGAACTTCATGATGCAAACCAAGCTCTCCGACAAACAAATGAGGTGGGAAAATTTTCTTTTTCAATTTAAATTTCATATTGCTCACATTGCTAACAAGAACAATCAATTGATCGATGCACTTTCACAACGACCAAGGGTAAATGTGGTGTCTATATCAACTCACAATGGTCTATCTTTTATGATAGATGAGTATGCTACTGACCGAGACTTTTAAGTACGTAATTATAGCCTTTACAATAGGATAGCAAAAAGAACCATTCACCTTGAAGGATGGTTATCTTCCAAACAGCAATAGGCTATGTGTTAATCACCCATACAATAAGAAAGTCATGTATGAATCCCATACTTCTCCTTATGCGGGCCAAAGAGGGATTCCATAGTCTACTCTTCGAGGAGTAGAAATGTATTTTTGTTGGTCTACCATGAAAAGTAAACATCCAAGAGTATGTTTCAAAATGTGTGGTATACCAAAAGTTGAAATTTGATCGAGGGAAGCAACTTGGATTGTTTCAGTCTCGACAGGCTTAACAAGAAAACACACTCTATGCCTGTCAAAAAGACTATTAAGGCACATCAAATGCCAACCCTCTTCAGATCTCGAATTTTCAAGAATCATGGATTTCCAACATCCATAGTGTCGGACAAAGATCCTAGAATGACCAGTTACAATTTCTAAAAGGGTCTCTTTTGGAATCTAGGAAGTAGATTAAATTTCTCTTTCGGCCTATCAGCCACAAGCGGATGACCAAAGTGAAATAACTAATCTAATGATTCTTGCATCTACTAAAAGCCTATGTCATGGAAGTAGATCAACATTCTCAATGAGAAAAGTATCGACCTCTTATAGAGTATGTATACAATGACATTGTACATACTTCTATGGGGATATCACCTTTCGAGATTTTAAGAGGGAAGATCCAAAAGTCCCGTACTACTTAATGTACATGGGAAGATCTTCGCTACTGATGAATATAACCAAGACTCGCAAGAATCTTTTCCAAAGATTAAAAAGGTTATATCCATCTCAAAGCAAAGGCAAAAAGGCCTGCTGCTAATAAGTACAGAAGAGCCTTAACCTTTTTTTGAAAATGATTGGGTCTTGCTAAAGTTTCTCAAGACTCATCTAAGGCATACTACGGGGAAGAATCCTTCGGACCACCAAGAGTATTATGCTAAACTAGCAAAAAGATACTATTGTCCTTTTTAAATTCTTAAGCCAATTAATGAGATGGCTTATCAATTAAAGTTGCCCAACCATTGGCACATACACCATGTTTCCATGAGAGCCTACGTAAGCCTTACAAAGGAGCACCTTCAAAAGAAGCAATAGTTGCAGACCCTTAAAAAATCGAAGATCAAGAAGAAGTACTTCAATTTGAGTCCATCCTATGACATGAAGACAAGGTATTAAGAAACGCTAAGATTATCTGACGATATCTTATTAAGTTAAAGAATTATCCTTTAAAAGATGCCAAATGGATGCAAGGAACCTAGCTTAAGGATAATATGAACTTCGTCAATGCTTACAATGCTGCACTAGAGTAAGCATATGAAAATGCATTTTAAATGAAAAATGTTCTTGTCTTATAAAACTAGTTCTCTTTTTATTGTGCACAAATTTAAATAGTATGCGTGCTTAGAATCATGTTTGTGGTGACGATGGTCTCCCAAACACCAAGTGGAACTTGTCACTCTACTTTGGAAGTATGATATGGACTAAAGAGTAGACATGTTTGCGGCAGCTATGTCTCCCAAGCACCAAATGGATTAGTCATTTATCTTGGAATGATGTCGTAGGGTAAAAAAGGATCCTCTACCGGCTAAGAAACATAGACTAATGGCTAGGCTTTATCTTCTCTACCTCATAGTCGAGGACGACTATGATTTCAAGAGAGAGGTAATTCTAATACCTAACTAACCTAAATGATTTTCTCATCTTAAACTGATCATTTAATGTGGGAGAATAAACGAAAACAAGAGTTAGAATAGATACATGTGCTTCTAGACCTATAGAAGAGATGGTTGCATCTCAATAGGGATCCAAAAGGAGACGGTCTACCAAAGAGCAATGTGTAATAAGTGCTTCTAGACTTATCTCAACAGGGGACCAAGAGGAGAGATGGTTACATCTCAATACGGGTCCAAAAGGAGGTAGTCTTTCATAGAGCAATGTGCATCTAATGGAGCTCAAAAGACCTTAGGGTTAGCTTCATTAAAGACCTCCAATAGTTAGTGTTAAAAGTCCTTTGACCTTAGGCAAGCTAGGGCTGAGCTTGAGGTGGGAACCCGACCTAAGCTTGAGGTGCTTGTCGTGCTTGTTGGCTAAGGTGCTTGAGGAGCTTGTCGTGCTTGATGACTAAGGTGCTTGAGGTCCTTGTCGTGCTTGATGACTAAGGTGCTTGAGGTGCTTGTCATGCTTGATGAGGAAGGTGCTTGAGAAGCTTCCTATGCATGGGGGGTAAGGTGCTTGAGTAAAAAAAGAGACCCTACAAAGAGGGGGAAAGTAAGGAATCTTTGACTTTACCTCCCACTCACCCAAAGGGCACCCTTTTCTCAAGGGGCACATGGGACACATGTCAAACTTTCCCTATGCTTAGCCACATGGTGTGCTTGAATGCTATTGGCTGGGCTAAAGAGGGGTCCAATGAGCTTCTAGTTCCATCCAACAAATATCTAGATATTTTCAAGCTCTCTCTCTCTCTAAGGGGTAAGGAGGAGGACTTCCCTATGCTTAGCCACATGGTGTGCTTGAATGCTATTGGTTGGGCTAAAGAGGGGTCCAATGAGCTTCTAGTTCCATCCAACAAATATCTAGACATTTTAAAGCTCTCTCTCTCTAAGGGGTAAGGAGGACACTTGTCCAAATATTACCCATGTACTTGAATGCATGTTGCATGTGATTGTCTAGGGGGAGAGAGATCCAATGAGCTTGAAGCATGTGGAAAGGCTAGAACTCGCCCCAAGCAAGCAAGGGGGGTGTTGGGGGGGTATACACCACACACACACTCATTTTGTGGATCATTCTCACTTGGTGAAAGTAGAGGAACTCCACCTCCTTCTCCAAGCTTGTGAGAAGTGAGAGCCTACACCAACACTCTTGGCTATGAAATGCAAATCCAACCGAGAGCCATGCTTCAATGCTTAAGCTTGCCATCTTCGCCATCTGCATTACTATGCTATTATGTATGCTAGCAAGAAGAATGATGATAAGTGAGGAACTATTTCTTTCTCCTATGGAATGTATCTTCTTCCTCTTCCCTATCCTCATTCCCTGCTAGCTCTCTCCACCTTCAAAAGTGTTTGAGGCCTTGGGACTGAGGCTTGGGATAGTTAATGCTTTCTACAAAGTTTATGTTGCTTGTGATGCATGAACTTTCCATCTTCATTGCATCACCTAGGTCACAAGGAACACAAAGATTGTATTGTACCAAGTCTCTCTTGATGGGAGAAACTATAATACAAATGCCTATTGGAGGGGGGACCGGCTCCGTATGAATCCGGTCCTCACTTTTGTCATGTTCTCTAAACTCTCTCTCTCTCTTGCAAAAGCAGTGTTCATGACAAGTTAACTAACTACCATGTTTATGTTGCTACCATCAATTAAGTTCACCCGCTATGCTCACAAAGTAATCTCACAAAAGTACTTCATCTAATTTCCTAATTCCACTACTCTCAAAGTTCATAGGCCATTTCCATTACAACTTGAGTGGCACTTTACATCTTGGCTTGTGTTTTCTCAAAGTTGGATCATTTCCGCCAGATTTACATGCTTTTTTGGACTTAGATTGGGCTTGTTGTTTAGACACGCGAGTGCCCACAAGTGGTTTTTGTTTCATGCTCGACAGTTCATGTACCTCATGGTTGAGCAAGAAACAACCTATTGTGGCCACTTCTAGTTATGAGGTTGAGAACATAGCAGTCTTCATAGCTACGATTGACCCTGTGTGGCTCATACCCCTTATGACGGATTTGGGTGTGTGACAGGACATTGCCAACACCCTCTACACTAACAGTTAGAGCGCATTGGCAATTGCAAGGAACCCAGTTTTTCATGCTCGCATAGAGCACATTGAGGGTGCATTACCATTATGTTAGGGAGAGACTCTCAATGGGAGAGATCAACTTGGCTTATGCGCCAACACAGGACAACCTTGCAGATCGTTTCACAAAGGCATTTTCTCATGAGAAGTTCTAAGATTTTTGCAAAGCTTTGGGCTTACTCCCTTTGTGGACTGATCATGTCCTCAGGGCATGGCACTTCTCTATACTCTATGTGCCAACTCTCGTTCACCGCATCACTCCCAAGGGGGATTTGTTAACATATGCATGTGGTAGTGATGTGTGTGAACACACTTAGGACCGCTTGGGCATTTTTTCCCTCATTAGGAGGTTTTTCCCACCATGCATTATATATACACCCATCACTCTAGGGCTATCTATCTTTCCATTGTACACTAAGTAATACACTCTTTGTTGTGTGCCTTGAGCTTCCTTCGTCTTCTCCAAGCTGTGTGCGTTTTCCTGCAACCCTATTTCCAACACTGAAGGCTCAATGTCTAAGTCTAGATCTTTCATTTCATCATCCATTACATCAATGTTGCCACTAAAAGAGATCAACTCAGTATCGATGACAAATTACTCACGTTGATGGCAGGCATCGGTATATGCATGGCTAAATCTGGAGGGAGAACCAAGTTTCAAAAAAATTAAATTTTTGAATTCCTACGATGATACTGCCTTGAATACTGAGGGTTATAACGACGTCGCTTCTCTTCTACGCTTTTTGCCCCATTTTTCTAAATTTCTTGCTCTCTTCCTCCTCTCTTGCTTCAGATTTGCTACTGTGGGGCTTGCCGGGCTTGGCATATCCACTCACATACTCTCTTGCATCAACAAGGTAAGATTCTTTTCGAGATTTATGCTAGATTTCTTAGTTTTTGTGTGTGTATGGCATAGTGTGTGTGTGTGTGTGTGTGTGTGTGTGTGTGTGTGTGTGTGTGTGTGTGTGTGTGTGTGTGTGTGTGTGTGTGTTTTTCCAAATTTGGCGTCATCCTTTCAAGTTTTTTGTGCTCATATAGGCCGCATGTGAGTGCCCTATCCTTTACTTCTCTTGCATACATAGACAGAAATGCAAATAATTAAACACACAAATAAATAAAAATGCACATAACTTTAAACATAATTAAACACACTATGCACACACGCACATATTTTCAAATAAAAAATAAAAATACAAAATAATAATTTTATTATTTATAAATTTTGATTAAATATTATCATTGACAAAAAAAACATAAAATTTGATAATAATAAAAAATATTTATTTTAATTTAGATCAATTTATAATTAGTTTTTTATTATTTAAACTAATTTATAATTAATTCTATTATCTTTATGCAGTTTTATTTAAAAATTAATATATTATGTTATACTTTTAATTAAATTGTGGCATGTTGTAGGTGTTGTAAATGTTAGTGTTATATTTATTAGAATGTTTTTAGCTAGGTTTTAGTGCTAGGTTTTGACTACATTTGGTTATCTTCATATGTTTGTTCGTCTTAATACATCTATGTTAAGTTATTAGGATTAGCGGGTTAGGTTTAGGTTTAGGTTATAGCGTTAGGTTAGTTTATTGCTTAAGGTAAAGCGGCGTTGCTATGTGAGTCACTCGTAGTTGGCTTTGTAAAGACGGTTGGGTTGTTTCAATCCGCTTAGGGTTAGCTGCTTAGGGCTAGTCATCCGCTTACGTTCTAGTTCTTCACAGTTTGGTTGTTTCAGGCCGCGTATGGTACGTTAGCTGCTTAGGATTCAGTCGCTCTAAATCGGCTTAGTGTCGTATTACTTTACCCATTTAAGTAATCCACTTAGGTACTTCGCTTAAGATAAGCGATTGGATTCTTTTAGTCCGCTTAGGGTTAGCCGCTTAATTAGGGCTAGCCAGTTAATTAGATGTTAGTTAACATTCGTTGTAATTTGATTGTTTCAAGTCGCTCAATGCTACCTGCTTAGGATTAACTAGCAGCGTTTGATTTAGCCGCTCTAAATCGGCTTAGTGTCGCATTACTTTAGCCATTTCAATAATCCACTTAGGGTTTGCCACTTAGGGCCTTTGATGTAAGCCTCGACATCTATCGCACCAACATGAAATCCGCTCCTCTTCATAATAAATTGAAGGCGCTCTCTCTAAAGGCTCATCTTCATGTCCCATCGTATGAGTGGTCTCCATGGCTATAATGTGGAGGCGATGGAGTATGAGAGAAATCTAAATCTATATAAAAAAAGAAGTTAAACTTAATTTGACTAAAGTACTAGTGTGTGTGTGTGTATGTATGTACATACATACATACATATTACTTAGATACATACATAGATATATATATATATACACACACACACACACACACATGTACATACATATATATGTATGTACGCACATACATATATACATACATACTCATATGCATGTATACATGTATGTATAAATACATAAACACATACATACATTTATACATACAAACATACATTGTATCCTCTTGTTGTGAACACAAACAAGCAATATGTTACGGTCCTTGAAAATAAGAGACTAATTCCAGGATTCTATGAGGTGTCATGAACCCACTTTCGACGGGAGATGGGATTACGGGTAGCTTTCTCGCAATAAAAAGTATGTCAATTTATAATTTGAATTTCCAATTAAACTACTTATATGTATTCACCTATAATGTAACTTTAATATCATTATATTTTAATGAATGCAATGTAGGAGGCAGCACATGCTAGAGTGGCGAGCGGCTACACGTCCCACTTGGGTCGCATGGGCAAGACTGGCTTCATAGCCACTTTCGTAAGTAAATAATATTAATTAATAGATTTTCATAGCATATTTTTAGAATTATGTGAATAAGAACAACCCTAAACTTTGGATTTGTTTTGTACAGACCAAAGATTACGGTCAACCTCCTACTCCGGCAGAGATCAAGATGGCGACATACCAAGGATACAGAGCCTTGCAGTACATTCTTCCACCAACACGTCCTTTTGTGAATAATATTTGTAACTTTGAATTATCTTTTTAAGTTAAAATGATCTTCAAATTAGTGTTTAATTGTCAATCTATTTAATTTGACTTTTATGAATGCACAAGGTTCACAATGAGAGAGATCTCGAGCTTGTCGCAAGAGAGGAGGAGAAGGGTAGGAGTATAGTAGCGGGAGCACATGCTGCGTCGTCTTCATATATTGGGGGACAGGAGGATCATTCGAACAAGTCCGATATTGATACATAGTCGTAGTGGCATTTAGATAGATGATCATGTTTGGATATTGACTATGTGTATGTACATGCATTGATGATGTACATATTCAGTTTGCTTCAGTCAGTTTTAGTCTACTTGTATAGTACTGCTAAGTTTCTTCATTCATCGTTTTTTTTTATACTATCAAGATTTTTCATTCATATTCAGTTTATTTCAATCGTTTTTTTTTAATCGCATAGTGTCAAGGAAGAAAAACCATACCGTGATCATTCATACTTTTGATTTTGTGTTCGCATAAACGATTGTTTTTTTGTTGTAGTGTATGTAGAATACTCCCGAGTGTGTATTTTTTGCTTCAAATCTTGTTGTTGTTGTTGTTGTTGTTGTTGTTGTTGTTGTGTGTGTGTGTGTGTGTGTGTGTGTGTGTGTGTGTGTGTGTGTGTGTGTGTGTGTGTGTGTGTGTGTGTGTGTTTGTGTTTTAGTTATCTACATATATTACCCACAAACAAACATACATATGTTCAAATACCAAGGTACCCAAATAAATACAAGGTTTACTATACAAAACAAACTTTAGACAGAATGATTTCGTATAAATAAATCTTATCAATTTGGTACAAGTCACCATCCAAATGTAGAAATTCTTTTACAAACTGCGAACCAGCAGCCATTCCTCCCAACAATAAAGCAACCAAAAAGCTGAATCAAAGAGAGTAGCCCTCAACTGCACCCATAGAACAACATAACATTCTGTTAGCATTGGCTCTCTATGCAGGTGATGTATGGGCATCTGAGTTGTTATCCATGTCACAAAGTTTCAACTTCTTTTTGCAAATAAACTTTATTAAAAAAATGAACAAACTTTAATAAGACTTTAGTAGTCAGTTACATCTTCATACCAAACTTCATCTGCCTTAAGCTTTTTTGAGATCTGTGCTCTCTTGATTGGATCAATAGTAGTACTCATCCGAGCAATCAACCTATATCTTGGTAAACCCTCATATCAGTAAACAAATAAATTTTACACACTTTTGCAAATTTCTTTTAACTATGAAACCCTGACAATTTTTGCCATAATTTTGAGTGACCTCTTCCACTCTCAAGTGGTTGGACTCCATAAACAGCAGAGTACAGCTACAATGATTAAACCTGAAGTGATCTGTACATTCTATAGTAAAATGTCGAGTCAGAGAGTTTAGCGGAAACCTATGAAATTCTACTTGCCACTAGTCGATCTAGCTCCTATCCATGTCCCATTCTTTAACATATGCCTCAAGGTCGAGCCCTTCAAGGCCATAATCAACTAGGGTTATCTATTGACCAATTTTACGTCGGAATCAAGAACTTGAAGTTACTCAATTATCCACTATTTGTAGTAGGTTATGCATGTTTAACAGCATTACTCTACATTCCAAAAAGAGTTTCCCTTGAACCAAAGTAAAATCCAAACCATCAGCTCTGAGAAGTACCAGCCCAAGTCAGAAGAGTCTCAGCCAGAGCCAGAGTAACACTATACCCTTCTTGGTTCGAATCTTATTCTATGCCAAATCTCAAGTAGTAAAGCATAAAGAATAATGAACCAGAATTTGGCAACACGGGCCAGATCTAAGCTAGGCCTCCAAGCAACTAGTAGAAGGTCAGATTTTATTGTAAGTCAAAGCAAACAGTAAAGTATCTAAACCATAGTATATTTAATGGTAGCATCATCACTTGATGTAGTGGAATAAGTATGTACAAAACGAAATCTATGCAAGATATCCAAGCAACTGATGAAGGTTAGATGTTTTTCAATCATCATTACTCAAATACCATACAGGATCCCCTTTCAGAGACATAACTGCCAGGTTCAGATAAGTTATTAGCGAGAGCTAGAGCCCGAACCAGAGTCAAAGCTAGCCATAAAGCAGGCTGCTTCAAGCTTTTACTAGATACAGCCCTTGTATGTGTATGAATATGTTTATCAAAAACTATATCAAAGTAAAAAATCCAAGTAGTAAGGTCAGAATCTCTATAAGTTAAGAGAAACCACCCTATACCATAATATCATACCTCTTTTAGTTAGTAAACGTATCAGAAAACCATCAGCTCCAAGAAGTATCAGCCCAAGCCAGAAGAGTACCAGTCAGAGCCAGAGTAACCCTTTACCCGTCTCAGTCATACTCTTAGTTTATTCCAAATCTTAAATAGTAAAGAACCAGATTATGTATGTATATAACAGGTTTTATGGTAGTACGGGCCAGATCTAAGCCAGGCATCCAAGCAACAAGTAGAAACCTAGATCCATGTCAGTCATAATTTCCATGTAAAGAACAACCATCCTATACCATAATATCATATCCCATTTAGTTAGTAAAGGTATCAAAAACCCTTAGCTCCGAGAAGTATCAGCACAAGCTAGGGAAGTATAAGCTAGAACCAGAGTAACACTATACACATCCTGGTCAGAAATTAGTACCAAATCTCAAGTTGTGAAGCATAAAAATCAGAATATGTATGTATATAACAGGTTTTTATGGTAGTATGGGCCAGATCTAAGCCAGGCATCCAAGCACCAAGTAGAAAACCAAATCCTTGTCAGTTAGAATTCCCATTGGGATCAAAGTACCAGTTGAACTACCAGCCCAAAGCCAAAAAACCGATAAGTAGCATCCCTAGTCAGAATACTACTCATTCCTTACCCTCCTGTTAGTGTCCTCACAATGTTTTGGCAGTCAACCATGTGTATACTACCAGTATTTTGCCAATTTTTAAAGGGTTGAACCTGCAAAGAGTCATAGTAATAGAACATGGAAACCTTATTAGATACATCACATCATTCTCAAGATAGTGAACATTATTACTTCTCAAAAATTTACACCCCTAGTACTGCAACAGGTCATCAGTGCCGACAAAAACCAATGTCAATATAGAAAAATCTCGCTTAGTCCAGCCTCCAAAGGGGTAACAAAAGACCTTTGTAAAGTGTGCGCGTATGTCGCACGTGTCAATGCAAGGAACTTGCCGATACACTGCGTGCGAGCCACAAATGGCTCCAAGCACACAACAAGCCTAAACTAGCAAGCTCAAAGATGGCGTTGGTGTGTCACTCACCGCTCTACGCTTCCTGTCGTGGAGGATTCCTCGCCGCAAAGAAGAGGGAGACGCCGCTACGCGGTGCTCAACCGCCTCGTCGCCGCCGTGCCGCCACAATGCTCGATCGCACTCTCTCTCTCTCTCTCTCTCTCTCTCTCTCTCTCTCTCTCTCTCTCTCTCTCTCTCTCTCTCTCTCTCTCTCTCTCTCTCACGCACACACACACACACACACACACACATACACACACACACACAAGGAGGTGAAGAAGAAGAAGATGGAGATGGAGACAGAGCAAGAGCACTCTTCTATTGCACAAATGAAACAATAAGTGAATTTTAGGTTTAGTTGACTTTTATATGAGCTCACCCCATTCACACTTGGGCGTCCATGCTTAGCCAACTAATCCCTTGAATGTTCTAGTTAGAGTGCGCCTCTCATCGGCGATCACTCTTACCCTTTTCCTATTGGACCGACAAACCCGGTACCAGACTCTACCAAATAAATAATACAACGTAGGTCCTAGGTGATATGGTGTCCGTGAGATGTGAAGGTTAACATGCCCCCCTTCCTGATGTAGATTCCGTTCTTGTGTATTATGGCTCTTGCTCTTTTACTTTTTATCTTGTTTTTGTGAGTATAAGGCTTTATATATACATTCCCTAAGATTGGAGATTAAGAGGTCAGGGAGGAAGGTTGAGAGGGAAGCAAGTGAATGATGGATGCAGCAAACACTCCCCCCTTCCTTGGGTAGATCATACCTTTTGGAATGATGTCGTCACCTTTTGAAACCAATTGTTCCAAGTTGTTATGGGTGAAGGCTTTAACCAATAGTTTTCGACCTCCCTATGCATTTCATCTAGTTGCAAGGGTGGTAAGGTACTCTCCCATGATTTTATTTGCAACATTGATGTAGGTGGTGAACTTACAAACGGGAGGTGCAAACTCTTTCTTGCTTGTATGGATATGTACAATTGTAGGTGGAGGTTATGTCGAAGCTTCTATTCCCGTATAGGAACTACATGAAGAGCAAGAAGCTTCATTTGATTTCCCTGTTCCTGAGCTAGGTGGAACAAATCGTTCTTTCTTCGGTACCCAAACTAGCTCTGGAGCAAGTGTGTAGCATTCCATGATTTTTTTCTTTTCGCGATCTTCAATTTGTTTTGGAGCCACAAGAGTGAGCTCACATGGGACTAGTGACAGGTAAGAACACAATCTACGTTTTGGCACCCAGATTTGATCATTTCCTTGATAGTAGCCTTGGGCTTCCAATAGTCATTTAGGAATCCACCGCCACGTTTCCTTATATTTCGTGGAGTGAGTGGGACGTTTCTTACAAGGCTTCTGTTTTTAGCATTGGCTATGGTCGCTAAAGAAGCTTTAGGGACCCACTTGTATGTTTTCCTTGTTATATTGGGATGGGTCTTGTGTGTCTCAAGCTTTATTTCAGCTACATCAGTTGAAGCTCTAGAGACTTGGGCTATGGGGACATATGGTTCAACCTCTTGGATATGCAATGTTTTGGGTTCTATTTCCTTAAGAGGCAATATCTCAGGGAGTATGTCTTGAGTGGCAAGGCGAAGAGTTGGTTTCTGTGTTGTGACACCCCCTGTCCCCCAATCAATAGTGCATTTGGTGGCTATCATCCACGTGTGTCCTAGATTTATATTACCCTCCATAGTTCCAACAGGCATGACCAAAAAGTCTTGAGCTACAACCCCATTGTCATAACTGACAAAAGTGTGCCAGATTTCAAAAACCGAAGTTTTTTTCTTGTTGACACCCTTGACTTGGATAATAATTTCATATAGAGGTGGCTTCCTTAACTGACACCACACCCCATATGATAGCAGATTATATTTAGCACCCATGTCCAATAAGGAGTTATATAGCACTTTTCCATAGGTGATGTTTAGCTCAATAGGGTATCGTAGAGGTGTGTCAGAGTCCAACCATTCTTCATCGATTGCAATGTGGAATGCATGTGTGACTCCAAGGTTAGCCTCTCGTTTTCGTCTTATGCGTTGTTGTCGCTCCTTAGCCTCAGCTTGAGCTTGTATCTTCTTCAATTCTGTTTATGCCTTGGCTGCCTTTTTCGTATGGATGGCACGTAGCTCCTCTTGGCTTAAAGGATCATAGTATCTTTTAACTTTGCTCCCATTGAGGAATCCAATGGTTTCAACTCCATCAAGAGTCTCCACACGAATGGTTCCTTGTGGGGTGATCTCACATACTCTATATGGTCCTTTTCCCGCATATTTCAACTTTTTCTTTTTGTTACGCACTCCATACATAAGGACTTTATCACCAACATTGATATCTTTGTTCTTTAGATGACGGTCAAACCATTTCTTCCTCCTATCTTTCTCCACAAGTGCATTTTGCACAGCTATTGCCTCTCTTCATCTAACCTTTCAAGGATATATAATCGTTCAACTAAGGGGTTACCATCCCAACCTTCTTGAGAAGCTACTCGAAGACTAGGAACGACAAACTCCCATGGCATAACCGCTCCTTGGCCATACACCATCTTGAATGGTGTGCAGTTAATGGCAACTTTGTACACAGTACGATAAGCCCATAGAGTTGATGTAAGCTTTAAATCCCAATCTGTGCGATGAGCTTCCACTGTTTTGGTTAAGATACAAATTAAGGTCTTATTGGTGCTCTCAACTTGGCCATTTGCTTGTGGATAATAAGGTGTGGACTTATGGTGAGCTATCATAAAGTTGGTAGTGAGTTCTTTTATTACTCTATTTATAAAATGAGTACCATTGTCACTCACAATCTCAAAGGGACAACCAAATCTTGTGATAATGTTCTCAAAGAGAAACTTGGCAGTTGACCTCGCATCGGCCTTACGTGTCGCCCTTGCTTCCGCCCACTTTGTCACATAGTCAGTGGCAACGATAATATATCGAGATTGAGTGTTACGAGCTGCCGGACTAATTGGGCCTACAAAGTCCAAACCCCATTTTTCAAATGGTTGAGTCACTTTAACAGGATGTAAGGGCATCCTATCCTTTCATTGTGTGATCTTATAACGTTGGCATTCATCGCATCCTTTTGCAAAAAGTGATGCATCCTTAAATAAGGTTGGCCACCAATAACCTGATTGCAACACCTTTCTAGCTGTGAGTTCCCCTGAGAAATGTCCTCCGGCTATACCAATGTGGGCTTCTTGCAGTATGTATAAATACTCATCTTCACGGGCACAACGTCTAAGAATATCATCCTTCCCTAGCATGTAGAGAGTTCCTGCAATGAGAGAGTAAGGTTCGCATTCTTTTAACAGTTTTCGAGCTATGTCTTTACGAAGCTCTTTGGGTGGAAAAGCATTAACTAGAAAGTTCACAATATTCTCACTCCATTTAGGTATGGTTTCGACTAGGAATAGAGAAGTATCGGGCAACTCATCATCGACTCCAGTAGGGGCTTCACCATTGGGTATGCGAGACAAATGATCCGCCATGACATGTCTTTTACCACGCCTCACCACAACGGTAAAATCAAACTCAAGGAGAATTAACAACCATCGTGTAATTCTTCCCGTGGAACAAGGTTTATTTACTAGATACAACAAGGCTTGATGATCAACATAGAACACAAACTTGTTGGCCAGAAGGTAGTAGCAAAATTTCTTCACTGCATAAATCATACCTAAACCTTCTCGCTCTGTAGTGGTGTAGTTTCTCTCAGCATCATTCAACTGACGACTTGCAAAGCTAATGGGGTAGTCCAGTTTATGTTCTCCTGGTTGAGCTAGAACACAGCCAATAGCAAAGTTCGATGCATCAATATGCACATGAAAAATTACATTCCAATCGGGCACTCGTAGAATAGGAGCGCTAGTCAAGGTCTTTTTCAATGACTCATAAGCATGGTCACACTCCGCAGTCCATTGGAACTCAATAAGAAGCTTGTACAAAGGATGAGCTATCTCGGCAAAGTTTAAAATAAACCGTCGGTAATAACCAACATGGCCCATGAACCTTTGAACTCCTTTATAGTTTGTAGGTGGTGGCAATTCAGCAATGGTTTTAATTTTTCCCTCATCTGTGGAAATCCCATTTTTTGACACTATATGCCCTAAAATGACTCCATGTTTAACCCAGAATTGGCATTTGAAAGGGTTTAAGGAGATGCGATACAATCTACACTTCTCAAACACTTTTCGTAAGCATGATAGATGTTCTTTCCAAGAGGAATAAACACAAAGGTCATCTAAGAAAGCTTCACAAAACTCCCTCAAATATTCTCTAAAAGCAGTGTTTATTAATCTTTGAAAGGTAGCAAGGGCATTGGTTAAACCAAAAGCCATAACACGAAATGTGAACACTCCAAATTCGGTTATAAAGGTTGTTTTAGCTTGGTCCTCCAACGCAATTGTGATTTGATTGTAGCCAGAGTACCCATCTAAAAAGCTATAAGATTCCTTCCCTGCAACTCTTTCAAGCACATGGTCTGGATATGGCAAGGGGTAATGGTCCCTCCTAGTGGCGGCACTGACCTTCTTGAGATCCACGCACACTCTGAGTTTCCCATTCTTTTTTGGCACAATCACTATTAAAGACACCCATTATGAGTGCTCAATAGGGTATATGAATCCGCATTCCACAATCTTTTCAATCTCTTCTTGAACGATTTTTGCATATTTAGGATTCATTGGGTAGGGTCGTTGCTAAATTGGTTTAGCCATGCTATTCATGGGGATTGTGTGTTGCACCACGAAAGGTGGAACACCTTTCATATCATGATATGTCCAGGAAAATATATCCCTGAATTCCTTGAGAAGTTCTTTAAGTACACACTCCTCAGTCTTGGTCAGATCTTTGGCAATGAAAACAGGTTTAAACTCTTCTCCTAGGTCTGCTAACTCTATTTCCTTAACTATCGTTGGACCGTCATAGACTCCATTGCTCCCATCAATAGGTTTCTTTGAGTCTTTGTATACACAACCTTACGTTCCTCTGTGGTATAGGATTTGAAATGTTCAAGTGCAGGGTGTAAATATGTGGAGTCATGTTGTTCTGTGGACTGTGATTTCACTTCCGATTCCTTTTGTTGTTGAGCAAACTCTCGATTTCCTTTTCCCTTGTTGCAAGGATATATCGCTCAACCTCATGCACTCAGCAAGGCTTCTACCATCGGGTAATATGACCTCGGAGGGAAATAACTCTGAAGAGTCAGGAGGTGCAGTGAATGAAGTATTCACATGCACATTCTCTAACGGTATAGGGTCTACGCTGGTCACGAATGGAGAATTTACTTCCCCACCCCCCTCATTTACATCATTAGCTCCATGTTCAGAGCGAGTGGTTCTACTAAAGGTTTCCTTCAGGCGGCTAAGCACGCTCCGCTCGAACCACGGGCCCATGGCATGCATGTCTTGGCTTGAGCTATCAGGATTAGGCATTGGGAAACCCTCCATGACGTCGTAGTCAGACGAAGAGTCACTAGCCGCTATGTTCGGGTCTTGGTTTGTACTACCTTGGGTCCCCGCCGAGGGCCCGAAACCTAAAGTAGGTGGATATTGAGAACTCGCGTAAGTCAAAATTCTCTCTAGTTGCTCCGTCTCTAGCACACGACCAGAGCGCAGATGCATGTGCCTTTGGCACCCTACAAGCAACGGCCAATAACCTCGAAGGTTAACCGCTTACTTTTTTAAGCATCCGTTTTCACTCGTGTTTTTTACGTTTTTAATGTTTTTTTAATGTTTGATTTTTTTAATTAAAGTGTTGTGATAGCTCGAAACGAGCGTATCACTTAGAGGGTCGCTGTGTGCTTTACAGCACAATTTTCGGGCATCTAGTTGTGCGATGTCAATGGGTTGTGGACTACACCACATAATGCTTTGAAGGTATTCACCCCAGTTATCTACCAACTTCCGATGAGCATCACATGCCCCTATATAATTAAGCCATTCTGCGGTAGATTTCTTTTCATTTATTCTAGCACGCACATTTGCTCGATATCGTCGCCTCTTATATCTCTTACTCTTCTTGTTTAATTCTCGATTACGGCCGATCTCTAGTGAAGAGTCACTAGATGAATCACTACTTGTGTCTTCTGCTCCCTTGGATAGATTGTCATCTAGGTTACCATTGGGCCCTGAATGGTTTGTCCCCACATTTGCACTAACATTTAACTCAGATTCTTTGTCCTCAGAGTCAATTTCCACTGATGATTCTGACCCCAAATCGTGTGGGCTATAGTCTTGTGAGACACTACTGGTTCCAATGCCAGTCAAACTTTCCTCTTGTAGATCATCAGAAGAAATATGCATTGCTTCTAGCATATTCAAGGGTACAAGTGGTGGTATTTCATCCCCCTCAGGTGTTACCCAGGTTGTCCACATATTTCCCCAAGTGTCTATGGTTGCTGCTAGGTGGACCCAATCCACATTGTCTGACTCAGTCATCCCAGGTAGTACATCCATATAAGGAGAATCTTCCCCCACATCAGTGTCCTCTTTACACGTGTAACAATACTGCAATGGGGCCGAGTGAACTGTGGTGTCAGATCTATGATCAATTATAAACATGTTTCCTAGAGGATGTGCTCGACCAGTAACAAGATCCACTCGAATGACAGAATCTTGGAACTGCAAGTAGACATGGTTTTTAGACCAGTCATGCACCATTTTTGCTTCCCTCATGAAAGGACGTCCTAAGATCATTTCCGATGCCATAGTGTGTTTGGAGAAATCCATAACAATGAAGGTAATCCTTATTTTATGTCCAAAGACCTTGATCTTGAGATCTTCTAGCATGCCAATAGGTTTAACAATAGACCCATTGGCCATCTTCACTACTATAGTTGTGGTCGCAAGGTGAGGTCTTCCCATAGTTTCCCATCAATTTTTAGTCACAATGCTAACCCCAGCGCCACCATCAAGGATTCCCTTCACAGTTAATCCCTTAGTAGTGATTGGTATAGTCGCATTGGATTCATCACCCTCAAAGTATTGTCCCAACTTGTTAATAGGTATTTCTATAACAAGGTTCTCATCTAGGTTGGGTTGTGGATCTATGTGTTCCTCCTCTATTGGCATCTCCCCAGCTCCATCCATCTGTGCAAATTGTGGTAGCCCAAACTTTATTTCTCCATTGAGGAAGGCTCGAAGAGCTGAGACTAGCTCAGGGTCTTTATATAGTTTGGACATGATGGTGGTTCTAACTTCTGAAGACATGAAATCCATCAATTTGGCAATGTTTAACGGCACCTTTTGGACTTCAGTCCCTTGACGTGGGGAAGATGGGATCTCCATTTCTTCGATAGGATCAAGTAGTCCCTCTGTAAACATTCTTTCCATCAAGAAGTGAGTACGCCCACTTTCCCATGACTTTAAGTCACTTTCTTCTTGGATGACACTCGGTATGGCTAAGGGTCTATGGTCTTGGTGAGGTTGTTGTTGCGTAGGGAACACAGTGTCTGTAATCTGGATCTTCCTAGGTGCTGGTTCTAGATCCCTTTGGGTATCTTCTACAAAACTCCTTAATTGTTTGACTCGCTCAATCTCCTCTGTAGGGTTTGGATAAGTTCCTATCTTCTTCTTGGATCCTGGCCATTGTGGCTCATGAAGATCTTCCTTGTTGGTTTCTATCTTAGTGGTCGTTTTGGTCTCCATGGTTTCTCCTGAATCAGAATCCTCTTCAGCGTCATTCATATATACGGGGTCGTCACCAGTCCCTATGTTGGTCTTTGAACTGGGGTCTGACTTCGCTGCTTTTTGCGATCTCTTTCTTCGTGTTTTCTTCTTTTTCTGAGATTGGGCGATTGATGCCGTGTCTCTTTCCTCAAGAATATAATTTTGTTTTTGGAGCATTGATCATGTGAGTACGTTTACTGGTACCACAGGTGTACTTTGTGATGGCTCCTCGATAACTTCAATCAAATTTAATGGCGTGATCTTCGGTGCATTTGGATTATTTGGACATTGGGCGATCAAATGATCTATGCCACATCGATTACACATGAGTATCGGCATTGTAGATGTGTTCGCTTGATTGGTTTGCATTAGTGTGGCGTTCTTTTGTAGCCTAATAGGACACTCGGCTACACGATGTGGACCTCCGCACTCATAGCATTGAAGAGGTGGTCTCTTAGCAGTGTAATTGATATTTTGGCCTCTTGCCACAAGAGAAGCTACTTGATATACAGGTTTGACTTGTCCCCAATAGTCCTCCATGTAGTATTGTGGACTTTCTTCAAGCACATCCAGCCCATAGGCAATATTAGGATCTATATCTTCCTCACAGCCTTCCAAACAAGCAATAGATGACTCACAACCCACTTGATTCACAGAAGTGATTCTTGGATGTGGTGGTTGTGGTCCTAGCACTGAAGGTGGTAAAGGTGTTGTTTGAACAACATTTTGGGCCCTAGGGACCATGTGTTGTGCTGGTGGGGCCGGCATCAATGCAGGCACTCGAGGTGTGTCTGTCCATGCTAAGGTTGGTCTATTGGCCATCGCGCGCTTAAATTCTATGCAATCCTTAGTTGATGACCATACCTCCCATAGGCATTGCAGTTCCCATTGAATTTTACTATAAAAGTAGGGCATTCACTGGTACTATGCGGTCCATAGCATACTGAGCACCATTGTTGATCCCTTCTTGGATACATATGATTGTTTTGCGAAGCACGATTGTCTCTAAGACTCTCTTGAATAGCCTTGGTGAGATCTGCTAAAGTCATCTCAGATATCTTTGGCTCCTTAGCAATAGGCTTTAGGGTCATTAGCTGATGCCCCGATGCTTGTGAGCTAATAGATTTAGACTCAACAGACACTCTTTCTCCTTGAATCATTAAATTATCCTCCAATTGGATCGCATTGGTGGTGACTGCTTCCCAAGTGGTGATACCTCTAATGACTAGGCCATTGTAGATATCCTCATGTCGTAACCCCCTAATGAATCTATCAAGCAATTGGTTATTGTTGAAGCGCTCATTTGGATTACATCGAGAATTCAAATGCTTCAAGCGACTAATAAAGTCTCTCATCGACTCTCCTTCCTCTCGTTGGGCTTTCTAGAGCTGAGAGGCTACACCCCACGCACTCCCTCTCGTATGTATTCTTTCAAGAATAGTCTCCTAAGAGTAGGGTAAATCGTTTTTTCTTCCACCCTTAGGGTTCTATACCAATCCCCTGCCTTCCCACTTAAGGTTAGGCTTAAAGCATTACTCTTATGTAGGTCATTGTGTTCTCCTACAGAATCGCATATTTGTTCAAACACTTCGATATGCTTTCTCACATCCCCGTCTCCACTAAATTTTTGTGTGAGCTTGGCTATTTGTACTGCCTTACTTCTAGGCTCTCTATCAGGCGTGTTACGCATATTCTCAGCAATAGATCGACCAATAGCTTGAGCAAATGTTGCCAAGTCACCTGAGTGAGCAGGCACCGTGGGTGGAGGCGCTCCAAAGACTACATGTGGAGTAGGTATTGGCATTGGGCTTGGCGCATAGGAAGCCCTTGGGTTCCACGTTGGGTACGATGTTGTGCCATGTGGTGGTCCAAAGTTCATGTGTGGCCCTAGGCATAGCAGACGTCGGATGTGACATGCTAATGCTAGCCGGTATAGTCCCATGGAAATAAGAACTTGGGTATTGTGGTTGTGGAGCATAGGTAGTTGAAACAATGAAAGGAGTAGAGACTACATGAGTACGAGGACCCATGGGTATATACGATCGGTACACACTTGTAGGTATTGTTGCAGGGATTGAACTACCATGTAGCGGTGCTTTACTAACAAATGAGGTCCATGGCATGTTTCTTGGCATGCCCATCATTGGGGTAGGCATGGTAGCCGTGGTGTCATCAAGGGAAAGATGAGGTAGACTTGGAAAGGTGAATCTATCACTTGTGGGCTCAGATTGCATTGAGACCCCTGGCGAAACAACATATGGGGGATCCATCGGACTTGTCTCCATTTGCGATAAGGTCGGTTGTTTAGCCTTTCCTGTATCCAAGAATCTCATGAGACCCGTTGAACGCATGTTGATCCCCTTGTTCTGTCTCTCTAACTCAATGACCCTATGGATGACCTCACAAACACTTTGTTGTTGATCCTCCACACTAGTAGCGCCCATTGTGGATTGTAGGACATCTAACCAACCCACGTGATAGGTGTGACCTGTGTAAAGCTCGGTCAAAGTTTTCGTTTGTAGTTCATACTCCCAGTTCTCATTTAAGAACACTCCATCTAGGATTGAGGTGCTAGGGGTGTCATGTGAACCAGATGCAATGTGGCTTTCTAGGGGTTGGCCCTTAGCGGTTGCTAAGTCAAGAGCACTCGATTGCTCTCTTAGCAAGGATATTGACATAGAGGCTTTCGCTTTTAACTCTCTTCGTTGCTCCGCCTTGCGTAAGCTCTCGATTTCCTCTTCCCTTGCTGCAAGGATATATCGCTCAACCTCTTGCACTTCAACAAGGCTTCTACCATCGGGTAATATGACCTCGGAGGGAAATAACTCTGAAGAGTCAGGAGGTGCAGTGAATGAAGTATTCACATGCACATTCTCTAACGGTATAGGGTCTACGTTGGTCACGAATGGAGAATTTACTTCCCCACCCCCCTCATTTACATCATTAGCTCCATGTTCGGAGCGAGTGGCTCTACTAAAGGTTTCCTTCAGGCGGCTAAGCACGCTCGGCCCGGACCGCGGGCCCATGGCATGCATGTCTTGGCTTGAGCTATCGGGATTAGGCATTGGGAAACCCTCCATGACGTCGTAGTCAGAGGAAGAGTCACTAGCCGCTATGTTCGGGTCTTGGTTTGTACTACCTTGGGTCCCCGCCGAGGGCTCGGAACCTAAAGTAGGTGGATATTGCGAACTCTCGTAAGTCGATCTAGTTTCTCCATCTCTAGCACACGACCAAAGCGCAGATGCATGTGCCTTTGGCACCCTACAAGCGTCAGCCAATAACCTCGAAGGTTAATCGCTTACTTTTTTAAGCGTCCGTTTTCACTCGTGTTTTTTATGTTTTTTGATGTTTGATTTTTTTATTAAAGTGTTGTGATAGCTCGAAACGAGCGTATCACTTAGAGGGTCGTTGTGTGCTTTACAGCACAATTTTCGGGCATCTGAAATTCCGTTGGTCCTCAAAAAATCGATTTTTAGCTACGTGTGAAGCTAAAATTCGTAATTTTAAAAGGCGACTGAGGCCTAGGCCTGAGCGTGAGCTTGGACTTGGGTCTGGGAGATATTCCCGATCCCGGTCCTACCTTTAAAAAAATTTTATTTTTTAATTTATTTTTTGTTTTGTTTTGTTTTTTTAAAGGATAATGTCGTCGCGGCCTGCGCGAGAGCACACACACACACTCTATCCACCTACTTCTAACTAATACACCTACTGTTACACACTAACACACTCTATTAACTCTCACAGATCTACTTCCTACTTACTGTACACAGAAAACTAACAACCTTAGTACACAGAGAATAAACACAATACCTTTGAAAACTCCATTAACAAAGAAAACTAACAACCTTAATACACAGAGAATAAACACAGTACCTTTGAAAACTCCATTAACAAAAAACACACACAGTATAACACCAAATCCCTCTTCTCAACACACACACCCTCCTTCCTTACCTTTCCTACAATTGAAATTACACCACAAAAGAAGCACAGAGTGCTATTCAAGCTTAGTGTATGGCAATCCCCTGTAGTGGCACCAAAAATGTGCGCGTATGTCGCATGTGTCAATGCAAGGAACTTGCCAGTACACTGCGTGCAAGCCACAAATGGCTCCAAGCACACAACAAGCTTAAACTAGCAAGCTCAAAGATGGCGTTGGTGTGTCACTCACCGCTCTACGCTTCTTGTCGTGGAGGATTCCTCGCCGCAAAGAAGAGAGAGACGCCGCTATGCCGCGCTCAACCGCCGTGCCGCCGCAATGCTCGATCGTGCACACACACTCTCTCACACACACACACACACACACACACACACACACATACACACACACACAAGGAGGTAAAGAAGAAGAAGATGGAGATGGAGATGGAGCAAGAGCACTCTTCTATTGCACAAATGAAAGAATAAGTGAATTTTAGGTTTAGTTGACTTTTATATGAGCTCACCCCATTCACACTTGGGCGCCCATGCTTAGCCAACTAATCCCTTGAATGTTCCAGTTAGAGTGTGCCTCTCATCGGCGATCACTCTTACCCTTTTCCTATTGGACCGACAAGCCCGGTACCTGACTCTACCAAGTAAATAATACAACGTCCGTCGTAGGTGCTATGGTGTCCGTGAGCTGTGAGGGTTAACATAAAGAAACCCAAATGTTTATATATATTTTTTCTATGGCAGCATAACCAGCAACACCACCAAGATTTTAGCCTTATACTCACCATCAATAAACAAAACCAGAATAGTCTCCATGTCTATGCTAGATTTGATGCCATTTTTTTACAATAGAAAAAACCTAAGTGTGAATGCAGTCAGTATTAGGCATGAAGTAAAAACCAAATTCTTTTGCTACCTACAAATCCAAATGAACAGTTCTTTCAATGTCAAGGAAAGGGTTCCACACTACTAAGCATCATTTCTATTATATTACCCAAAGGAACTCGACCTTAGAAGAAGCAGAAGCCAACGGTTGGACTTCCAAGACTTGCTTACCTTTCGCCATAGTTTAATACACTCCAAGCTCAACTACTTAAGCACTAACCCTCAGTTACACACACAGAGTGTACAAAGAATACAAAAGCACATACTCGCCAACTAAGTGAGGGAGACCCTCACCTTTTATATTGTTGCTTCTCGGAACATGCCAAAATTCCACATCCCATACTTAGAGTCTTGAATATCATCTCCAGCTATGCACTCGGTGGAGGTAGATAGCCTTGCATGGCCCATGTGCTTTGTCAGCATCCCTCGCTACAGATGCTTCCCAATTTCGTCGACAGAATCTGTGCGCTGTAGAGCATCCTCTAATTCTCTCTACTCGCTCTGAGTATGCCCCAAATTTAGTAATGCTCACTTAAGTGAAAATTTACCTTTGAAGGGATTTTTTAAAAAACCTAGTTTCCCACGAAGCAGGCAATGTTTTTTGCCAAGGGAGCCTAAATTTCCCCAATTTTAAGTTAATACTCCTTGACATTTGTGTGTGTGTGTGTGTGTGTGTGTGTGTGTGTGTGTGTGTGTGTGTGTGTGTGAGAGAGAGAGAGAGAGAGAGAGAGAGAGAGAGAGTTGGTAAGCAAATAATAGTTGGGCTCCCAAGTGTCCGACCAATATGTTTAAAAAAGAAAACAAATCAATCGCTTAAGCGACATATTCAACATTTACGTCGTTTAAACTATGCAAGAGAACGATTACTTTTAACGTCACTTAAACAATGTCGGTCATCGTTTAAGCAACGGCCTTTTGCATCACTTATGCGATATTCCCAACGATATTTTGGCATCCTTTAAGTGACATTCCTATAGCGACGTCTTTTTGGTCGCTTATGCGACGCTAAATAGCATCCCTAATGATAAAGCATCCTAGTAGTGTATCATTATTCTCTTGGCCAAACTTTAATCTTGCAATCAAATTGTATAGTTTGTTGCCATACATGAGCATGAGTAAAAGCACCATTTGAGAAGTTGGATTAGCTCCAAAGCTGCATAGACCTTTGAGTGGTTAACAGTGATATAATTGTCTTAAAAGTTTGTAAATATTAATTTCCACTTCATTAATGTAGTTGAAGGCCTCTACATTTCTATGAATTGAATAATTTCAAGGTTTGAAGCACTTTAGTTTATTCATTTTATTCACCATATGAGGAGTTGCATTAGTTTATATACTTGTGCATACATGTACATTAGGTCTAAATGTATCAGAATCCTGTCTGAAAGTACATCTAACATACTTTATTGCCATCTATTTACTCTATTACGGAGAGGAGAATTCAGGTAGTGCCAAGTGGCACTAAATAAGCAATTGGAACCAAGAGGCGGTGTCTTCAATTGGAAATCAACAATAGAACGTTAGAGCGTCGTGAGTCACATGCATCATGACGCGCGTGCACACACACACACACACACAGAATTGATGTTGTTGCTCTGTCGTCTGTGTTTGTGTGTGCACGACAGAGTCACAATTGTTGTTGCCATGTGCATTTGATCTTGCTTCTGCTTGGTGAGAGCTTCTCCATCTCCAGGCTTGCTATATGCTCTCTCGCCTCCTCCATTGCCAGCGGGATTCTCTAAGTGCACTTGACTGACTCTCTCTCTCTCTCTCTCTCTCTCTCTCTCTCTCTCTCTCCCCCCCCTCCCCACCCCTTAAATAGATCAATTGTGGATGTCTTCAAGGAAGTGTGTGTATGAAGCTTCATTAATGATGTGTATACACACGCGCATGTGTGTGTGTGTGTGTGTGTGTGTGTGTGTGTGTGTGTGTGTGAGAGAGAGAGAGAGAGAGAGAGAGAAGGATTGATTATTAAAGTACATCTTCTTAAACTTAAAGGTGAAAGTTGTGACGTCGACGAGGCGTGGTAAGCCGAAGACGAGAGGATTCCACCACCTCGATGGGAGGCCGGGGGGGGGGGGGGGGAAACGCAACGTGTAGCTATCGGTCTATCGAGTGCACCAAAAGTGTGTGTGTGTGTGTGTGTGTGTGTGTGTGAGAGAGAGAGAGAGAGAGAGAGAGAGAGCATTGTGTACCTATCAGTCAATCGAGTATATGTGTGTGTGTGTGTGTGTGCACATATATGCACAAGAGAAAGAGAGAAGAAGAAGAGTATTTTAACATCATAGGAAACTATCCCAAGAGCTCTTAAAGGGGGCGAGAGAGAGAGAGAGAGAGAGAGAGAGAGAGAGAGAGAGAGAGAGAGAGCATCGTGTACCTATCAACCAATCGAGTGTGTGTGTGTGTGCGCACACACACACGTATATATGCACGAGAGAAAGAGAGAAGAAGAAGTGTATTTTAACGTCATAGGATATTATCCTAAGAGCTCTTTTAGAGAGAGAGAGAGAGAGAGAGAGAGAGAGAGAGAGAGAGAGAGAGAGAGAGAGAGAGAGAGAGAGAGAGAGAGAGAGACCCCTATGCTCTACTACCTCTCCACATGGATTAGTTGTTGAAGCTACAGTAGGTGCAACATCTGATCTTGCAACATGGGCTCTTGTAGCTCCGATCATGATAAGCTATGGAGGGAGGGTTGTATCAAAATTTTGTGCATGTGTGCATGTGGTTGCAGTCTATCCCATCTCGATGTCTCTTACACTAAGCACAAGGGCTCTGGTTAGTAGCAACAATAAACACTTCCACAATCATGAGTTGATGTGGAACACGCTTTTGCTTCTTGCTAATTGGTGGTTGGTTGGCTAGCTGGCTGGTGCAGCCCAACCCTCACCTTCGTAGGTTCCATCTATTTATCAATTTAGTCTATTAAGTCGAAGGGGTTTCAAGCTGTCCACATGGCCCAGAGTGCAAGTTTTGGCTTGCTGCAAGTGATAGATCTCGACGAATACCCGATGAGAACTGGACCATCCACAAGCAAGAGGTTGAAGAACTGGCATGAGAGACTGTTGAGAGGTGAACACGCATCACATGTCACACACACACACATAGATCCAAACAGCCAAAAGGAGACATGTGTTAGGAAATCTCTTTTCAGTTCTCTCTCTCTCTCTCTCTCTCTACCCCTCCTCCCAATCGTGCGTCGGGTTGCTGCTTCTTCAACTTCTACTGTCATGACATAGTTTCCTTCTATTTATCCACTACCGAGTCTATGTTTAGATAAATCATTATATCTCTCAACGACCTTCTTGCTTCCATGGACAAAATTTTTCCCTCTAGGTCTTGCGCCATTACGTTGGTTTGAGCACCACAGATTAGGGTCAAGGTCTTTATACACTGCACCATGGCCATGCTGTTGGGCTACATCCATTCTTTGCCCCCTTCCCTACCAATGTTTCTCTCTGTTCATCGCATATACCAACTCCTCCATTGTCAGAGTACCTTTTTGTCAGTTTTTGATCAGCTTCTCACTTGATTTCAATTATGAGAGCTTCCAATACGACCATTTTATTTTTTTTGACATTCCTTGCATTGAGGTGCTCAGAACAATGCAATATCCATCTTCTTGCAGGGCATGACACCATTTGTCGAGCAAATGGTTGCCATATTGGACACAAGCTAAACCCCTTTAACATCATTCAACCAACAACAATAATCGATAAATACCATAAGCATGATTTGGCTATGGTGGAATTGCCTGTCCTTTCACAAACCAAAAAAATTTATTGATGCCCTTACAACAGAAGGCGCTTGACAACATTGCAGAGCATGGTGTGTGTGGAAGTGCTCGAACCCCACTGATGTACATGTACGTCATCATGGAGATTAGTAGTTGAACACCTCCTCCTCCTCTTATTCTGCACCAATAGCACTTGTCAGAACAATGAAATAGCCATCTTCTTGCAGGTCATGACACCGTTTGTCAAGCAAATGGTTGTCATATTGGACACAACCTAAACCCCTTTAGCATCATCCGGCCAACAACAATAATCAATAAATACCATAAGCATGATTTGGCCATGGTGGGATTGCCTGTCCTTTCACAAAACAAAAAAAATAATATTGATGCCCTTGCAACAGAAGGGGCTTGACAACATTGCAGAGCATGGTGTGTGTGGGAGTGCTCGAATCCCACTGATGTGCATGTACGTCATCATGGAAATTAGCAGTTTAGCACCTCCTCCTCCTCTTCGTCTGCACCAATAGCATTTGTTAGAACTTAGCATGTATATGTATATTATTGAGCAATGTGTACCTTGAAAGCTAGAGTAAGTCTTTCATGAGTGTTGAATAGAAATGTAGACTTCTCTTGGAAAGCCCAATTTCCGGTTATGTTGAGCACCTACAAAGCCTTGAGTTTGCCAAGGACTAGGTGTTGCATATAGTAGTAATCTCAAGTCATAAAAGATGTTGGATATGGGTCACGTCATCTATAGGACCAGGACCAAGGAGCACACATGGCATGCAGAGATAGGTGCATAAAGCACACTATGTTTGTCAAGCTTGGGGTTATAGTCCACACAAAAATTAAGGAGACATGTCCATACTACTGAGCTTGGGGTTAGAGTCCACATAGAGCACACCATGTATGTTGAACTTGGGGTTGAAGTCCGCGTAGGATTTGAGGAGACCTATACATACTACTCAGGTTGGGATAATAAAAAACATGACATATTGTAAGTGTTTTTATGCATGCTTATGAGTGAAGTGAAGAATATTTATAGGCTTGGCCATCACAAAGTGTTCGTTAATGTGTTGTGAAGCGGTCCATTGGTAAGAGCGAGCGAGACCCGCCGTAGGTGGGTCGCGCTCGCTCGTTGTGTCTAAAAGAAACCCATATTTGATAATTCAAAAAAGAATCGAAATATACGCTAACACCTATTACCACCTTTAATGTCAAAAGCCCCACTTTGAAATCAACGTACACTGATTAAGAGCTTGAGGTGTGAGGAGCATGTGGCACGCATAGACACACACACGTACTCAACTTTATGTTGCATGTCAAGGAGGGAAGAGCCATACACTAGTTGATCATCATTAAGTGAAGGTTAGCTAAACAAGTGATCAACATGTTTTCCTATTGTGCTTCTCGTCGCTTGGGCATAGGGGTCATGTAGGTTTGAATTTAATCAATAAAAAATAAGAGATCTATCTCGAAATGTGAGGAGATCAAGATTCTTTTCTAACTTTGCGTCTAAACATTTCAAAGGAAAATCCAGTTGTAAAAGGCAATATCAGATCAAAATCCTTTAAAGTTTTAAAAAATAATTGAAATTGTCCATTGATTCTAAAAATCTCCAAAAGCATGGCAAAGTATTCCCTATAGTCTATATAATCCTCATGTGCTAGTATCCAATAGAACTTTACTCTTAAGAAAGAGGTTTCTGGGATGACAGGGTCACTAGTGTTGTGACCCCCTTGGACATTATCATTGCTCATATAGATTATCGGTGCTTGACATTGATTTGGGAACTTGACCTGGGTGTATGCCATTGGAAAAATATATAGTGCTTGTAGATGATTTGGTTGATGTGTATGCTAAAACTGGTTCTCTTTAGCACAAAAGTGTTTGAAGCGCTTATTGTCCGGAAGATGTCACTTGGGGTACATTGATTGCATGATATGGGCATTTGGAGCTGGGCAAAAGAGACGTTGTACTTAGCTATGCCTTGGTTGATATGTGAGCCAAATATGGTGTGCCTTGAAACCACAAAAGCTTCTTGAGGAGTTGATCCTTGAATTTTTTTTTACCGCTCCATTGTACTTAGGAGGCCTTGTGATTTTAAAACTTGTTAATATAATTCCACCTTTTCCAAAAAAAAAAAGCAAGGTTGTCTTGGTGATTATTTGACACCCCCTCTATCAGGTGGGATCAATGGTCCCTATTAATGGGGGGCGACGGGATTGGTTTTGCGTCATTCGATGACGGATTAATCCTCAAGTGATCATCATGTGATCATAATCAAAGTGAACCCCAAGGAAACTAAATGTGAACATCAAGTGATCCTCCAATGAATCCCAATCTAGATGTGATCACCTTGTGAACCCACCTATTCCAAAGTGATCACTTTGTAACCCCAATCATCCAAAAGTGACCTCCAAGTGAACACCGTGCGATCCCCACCCCGTTACTTTTGCCATATTATTTTACGTTTTGAAGTGATGTGTGATAGCTTTATGGGAATGTCATAGACTCCAGTGTGGAAGGTGGTGGGTTCAAATCGAGGGGGCAAACCTGACCGAAATCTTTTTATTCTTGAAAATTAATAGACATTCCACATCATCCAGAGATCATGGACAGTCCATCCCACCTGACAAGGTGTGACATAGTCCCCAGGCTGTGGCTTGTGCGTCAAGCATACCTTTAGGTAGCTATTACCGTACAATGGAATCAGGATGGACGAAATGCCGGCATGTCCAGCTAGATGCACTGGACTGCTAGAGAGCCCTCATTGACCTGCTATTGACTTTCGATGCTGACAGCACGCATCCCTAGCTTTACTCTCTCTCCATCGCGCACACAGGCTGGTTAGGTTGCCTGCAGGTGGGCGGTCAAGCGCGCGCTCTCTCTCTCTCTCTCTCTCTCCCAATCCATCTGCTTGTTTCCTCTCCACCCACCATTGTCAGGTGCTTCTGTCTCAATTTCATGGCTACCACCTGAGTAGTAGCAACTGCATCCTAGTTTCCTCTTCTCATAGGAATCGCTCCCTTTTCTACACGCAGATGCTTTGCAAGTTGATTTCGTGTTTCATCATTCTTTCTGTCTGTGTTAGTATTGGAGTAGAGAGGCCTTATTACGCAATCAGGTACTATGGAGCTCTTGCAGGAGATCCCAAAGGACTTTCAGGACAGCTTCGCCCTTGCAGCCCATACCCACCTAGTAAGTGTCATGCTCAGGGATAAGAATTTCCTGGGGGTGTTTATTTAATTAACAGTTTTGTTTTCCATTTTCCTCTGTCCACAAAAATGACTTTAATTGTGCAATTAATGTTTAGATAGACCTTCAAGAAAGTGGCGTACGGTTGTTATGAACTACACAGGCACTGCCTTTCACGAGAGAGAGAGAGAGAGAGAGAGAGAGAGAGAGAGAGGGTATTGACTCTAGAAAGAAATAAAATACGTAGGAATAGCAAAAGCAAAAGGTTTTCCGCTGTACATTTTCTTAGCATACACTTCGCTTTATGCCAAAAGGTAGTGCCAACAAAGAGGTTATATGTAAGAAAGGGGGCACCCACCCGTGGTTGAGGAGGACTCGATTCCTGCTCTTGTACGCTTTGAACTGCAATGTATCCTATATATTGGAGTGTGCAAGTAAAATTCTTTGAAAGTAGTGCAAGTTTTCTCGACTGTTGGGGTTGTGCTAATTAAGCATGGCCCTAAAGGACTTGGATTCAACAGAACCACACTTGGGTATTAGAGTCTATTTTCTCTTTGGGCAGCTGTGTTGCATGCAACGTTTCCAAACGAGAAACAACAATCTGTTGAAGTCTAAGTTTGAACAATGACTAGGAAATGTTGGGGTTACTCAAAGTGAAGGGTAGACAGATGGTTGTATACCATTGAAGATGGGTATATAATGAAGTGGGAAGGATAATCACTTATGTATTACAGCAGAGTTGAGGCATAAAGTTATGGATGAGACTCATGCTCCTCCTTTTGCTAGTCATAGAGGAATAAACATATGATTGAACAATACTTCTTTTTAGCCAAGTATATTGATACATCTGTGCATGCATGTATGACTTGCCAAAAGGTTAAGTTTGAGAGGCATAAGCCACCTGGTTTACTTATAACAACCTTTACCTATTCCCTTGAAGACATGGGAAAGTATTGCAATGGACCGCATATTGGACATGCCAAGGACTCAAAATGGCAATGATGCTATGTGGACAGTTGTAGACAGATTTACCAACCAGCTCACTTTGTACCGATCAAGAAAATCATTAAAGCTAGGCATATCTGTAAAATTTCCCTTGCAAAAGTGCCCAGGGGGTCATTTAATAATTATGTGACTATCACGTGAATGCAATAGAAGGGGTTATAAATCTACAGATTGAATAAGAAAAGGGTGTATTTTATTTGTAAATAAATCACAGATAAGGAGTTTTATAAATAGTCCTTGTATGCACGTGATATGCACAATTTATACATAGTGACCTCCCTCCCGCCCGCCCCGAGCAAAAGTGTTTAAACATTATGGAATATTATTGTGGGAGATAGAGATCCGTGAATTGCATGTCTCTTTTGGAGAGCATTGGCTGATAAGGTAGGAACAAACTTATACGTTCATGAGCTTATCATCCTCAAACGTATGGACAAAGTGAAGTTGAAAATTTTATGATATTTGATCTCTTGAAAGGCTATGTCGGGTCCAAAGACCAGCAAACCAATGTTTTTCAGCAGGTCAATCAACGTTTTTATACAGCATGAAACCAGCGCTTGCAGTAGCTTGTAGCAGCGTTTTCATAGGCAGCAATCAGCGTTTTTGAACAGCAGCCAATCAACGTTTTTGGGATAGCAAGAAGTCGGTGTTTTTAGCATTCAAAGCAACATCCAACAGATAGAAGTTCATCGCCGTCGCCATCAAACCGAGATCCCCATTGCATCATAGCCTCACAACTTGCATGGGTGGTAGATAGATGCCCAGGACGATAGAGGAGAGAGGGTGCCAGCCTAAATAACTCTTAATGTTCGAGATGGTGAGGGGTGCATTTGGAGGAGAGGACCCATATTGACTACGCAGGTTGGGGTAGGAGCCCCGTTCCTTCTTTCTCATGGGATGCATTACCAATGTGTTGATGCGGAATTCATTATTGAACAATTCTTTATCCATAGAGGGACATGGATTGCAGAGATAGAGGATGCTATTCCTGCTGCCTGGCGTCAGTTTTGGTGGATAGTGGACTTGCCTGCACATGAGGGGTCGGGGGGTTACCTGGATGCTGACAACTGCTAGATATGGGTGCATTTCCTTTACTGCAGGTGATGATGGGGAGGAACCTAGACTCTATTTCTTTTGAGTTTGAAAGCCCAAATGGGTTTTGACACTGGACAACCCCTTTTCTGTTCCCAACAGGGGGACTGTCTGTCTGCACCATGTCTTTCGTCACAGCCCGCAAAATGTGGATAACCCTCTGTCCTTGTCTAACCCTGCCACCTGACCACTATCCCATTGTGACTAAGGTACCTCTTTAATAATGGCTCCTATAGGAAGGTAAAAAGACAGACAGCTGCGCACTTTTGCGTGGTGTAAATCACCTTAGAAATCTTTCCTTCTAACGACTTTATCAATTTCTGTATGTTGATTGCAAGGAAGTTGCTTTACAGTCTTTAGCTACTTTCTAGCTTGTTCAATAGTGAATATCTGGTTTCTGGGCCTATCTCATTGTCCTGAGGAGCTTGAGATGTCATGTACTTCATAACGGTACAACCTTACACAAATTCTGATTTTTCTTTTCTGTGATTGACTCATTCAGATGTAAGGATTCTTTCTTCTGACATGCACATGGCAGACGTTCGGTCACAGTGCCGTGAGGTTCTATGCCCAATTTGCCGTACACTCCTTTTAGAGCCATCCGAGACTGAAATATATGATTGCCCAATATGCTCAACATGTCTTCAAGGTTAGAATAAACTGCTTATCTGCATTGTCTGTTACAATACCTGAATAAATTTAGTGTGCATATGTCTAATCTGGCTGGCCTTGAATGCTATCAGTTAAAAGGACCCTGTCCAATTCTCAAAAGAAAGCACTGCAATGTCTGTCAAATGCAGTTAATGGTTCAACATTACAGAAAACAACCATCCAGCATGAAGCTAGTTCCGTTAATGACAGTGAAACACAAGGGCAAGAAAGAAAGGAAGATATGCCCAAAGATGAGAGCATCAGGAATCAGGAACAAAATGAACCAGTGTTAGTAGGAAAAGATGAAGATTTGCAATTTCAGTCGCATTCTCCAACATCAGTTGCTAACTCGAGTATAAGTAATTTTCCAAGTGGGAATTTTGGTGGCAGAAATGTTGCTTCAGCTAGCCAAGAATGTGACTTAGCAGGTGAGGCAGAAGCATCCAGAGATCTTTTGATGCAGCAAGGAAGTTTAGAGGAGAAGGCTGGTGCACACTTTCCATTTCAGGGTGAAACGACAGGGGATGGACTTGTTTGTGATAGTGTGTGTGCAGACAATACAGAAAATAAGGATGATAAGGAGAAGGTTATTTCATGCATCAATTGTAGCATGCCATCAACTTCTACAGGAGAAAACATTCTTGCTGGTGAGTGTGTGGGTGTTGTAGAAACATACCAAGAGGAAGGCAACCACTCCAATGACAAGAGCGAGCAGAAATTTGAGTCAGAGATAATCAGGGACAATGATTGTGAGCTTTCCTTTAAGTATATAGCCTCTAGCTCGAAGTCAAATGCCCATCTTGCAGAAAAGAAGAAAACTCACAGATTGGCCAAACTGTCTTCAGAAGCTTCTGAAGATGAAAATGTAGAGACAACTACTACAGGTCTCTCATTGGAGCTTCCCTCTTTAAACAATGAAAGTTCAGATAATTATGAAAGTGACTCATCCTTTTCTGAATCACCTTCACATCATGGCTCAGATTCAGAGTTTGATTTTCCTGCACCGTCAGCAGAGAGCATGCATTCGGCAAAGCTATCAGAAACATTTTTTCCAAAAACACCTGAAGGTCCTCATCAACTGGAGTGGCAAGATGCTAATTGCTATAACACAATATCTACCTTTCAGGAATCAAACAGCTCAACTGTTTCAAGCGTTGGGGTTGTTAGTGAAGTTGCCTCTAATATGGTGGCTCAAGTGGAGCATGGAGCCAACGATGAGATAGCTGAAAATGGACTGCACAGAAAAAGCGATCTATCAAAGATAATTGTATCAAGGAGGCTTGATGTTACGACAGAAACTGCTAGTATCTCTCTGCATGCTCAGGACTTTTCTCAAATAGGTCTGGCAAAACCAAGGGAGAAAGTAGCTGAAGAAAAATGTGAGAAAGTTTGCATATCTGGCACCATCTCTGGAAAACCTGATTGTGATGATAAGGAGGGCTTTCTTGTTGATTCACTTAATAATCTTAAGTTGAATCTGCATGGTGAGTTGAAGGATACACCCGCGGAGTCTTCAAGAACTGGTGCTGAACAAATTTTTGAGCTGAATCCATTTAGCATTGTGAGAGAACATATGCAACCCTCAGGTGCAGATCCTTCTTCAAGTACATTTTTACGAGATAAGACAATGAAAACCTGCAGGACTGTCGAGGAGGATGCCAAATCAATCAAGAGTGTTGCAAATCTGGCATTAAAGGATTTTACTACCTCCAGTTTGCAGGATAATGTGGTTGGCACTTCAGAAGGTATGAAGAGAAGAGAGAGGTTATCAGCAGGGCCCATAGTAGCTATCAGAGGAGATGCTGAAAATGCTCGTTCTGATCTAAGAAAGGAACTAGATTCAAGCGGAGTGCAACTGCCGAATGTTGTTGGGAAAATCAATTTGTCTCAAAGTGGTATCAAATCAAAAGGGCATTATCAGCAGGAGTATCTTGGTAAGGAAGTGCAATTCCATAATAGGGTAGCTGCTAATATGACAGATCCAAAATGGCACCACAAATGGAGTTATTCATCCGATGCAGCACAATTGCTCAATAGCGATGAAGTAGGTACAAGCAGTGGCACTTACCAACATCCAGGAAACATACACGATGAAGATCTCTACATCCCATCAGCAAGGAACCTAGAAGGGTCATTCAGAGCACATGAAGGGCATAGACAAGCAGCGGCAAGTATGCCAGCAGGCCGATCTCTTCAACTGCAGAGTCCTCAAGCAGACCAACGTTTGGTTGGTCACCCTATTCAAACAATGAATGGCCCCAGCTTTTATCCTGCACGTTCCGAATCTTTTGAATCCAATATTTATTTTGATGGATCTAAATCTTTTGCAAACATGGTATGCTCCTACCAAGCACCTTCATATCCTTTGATGCTCCCAATGGCCATGCATGGTCATGCATGTAGTTGTCATGGATGTCATCCTGTTGGTCCAGTTTGTATGCCATATGTCTGTGGCCAACATTCCTTTGCGCCACAGCTGCATATGCAAACTTGTTCACTCTGTGTAAGAACAACGGGGCATTATCAGGGGCACACTGATTTGGGGAACTTCTATCAGGGCTTTCGAGTTCAAGCACCTTGTATGCCGTGTCATTCCCCAGCATGCTTCCCTCGTCAAATTGCTCACATGCATGACCCTCCAGTGGCTGCTGCAAAGCCCCCCTTGTCGTCAGTAGGAAGGAAGCCTAAGCATTATCCTCCACTACCTCAAGGAAGGTTGGCACCGTATGTGATTTGCACAGGCTGCAACAATATCCTTGAGGTGCCTGTGTGTTTTCCTGTCAGTCACCAAGCTCAGAAATTGCGGTGTGGTGGCTGTGGTAAGGTTTCAAAATTTTCTGTGCCTAAAAATATCAAGAAGCCTGGTGTGGGCTTGCAGTCGTCAGCAGTAGGGTCAACCAGAAAGTCCTTAGCAAACTCCCTGCCTTCTTTTGAATTTATGGTGAGAAACAGAGAACTACCCGTTTCAGATGTGGGGCAGAGCACAGAGTCTTCATATGGTAAAAGTTTGCAGAATCAGTGGGGATCGATAAGTTCACGTCATGACACTGGTAGTGGGCATCACAGCTTACAAAGTGAGTTGACATTTAAAGTCAAGCCCAATGAAGATGAGCCTAATTCCAAGTTACCTTCTGGCATAACTAATCAGAGTTCACAGGATGACTTCTTTTTTAGAAGCTTGTCTAGAAAAAGTGAGTTTGATTCTTCTCGAAGTCTGTTTCGTGGGTTTAAGACCATGTCTGCAAGGCTTGGAGTCAGCAATGTTTATAATGATGGGCTGTCAGAAAGTGATATTGTGCCCTTGCAATGCGCCATAGATGAGAAGGAAGAAGGACTGGATTTTGGGGCACCCAGACCGTCTGATGGTGAATCTCTAGATCAAAGATCTCCTGAAAGTAGAATGAGATCTCCAGAAAACTTTGAATCCTTAGATCAGCCAAGGCATAGAAGATTTTTTGGAGATGAAGAAACATATCGGACTACCGAAATTCAGGAAGACTTTGGATCAGAGCAAAACAGCATTGCCCTTGCCCATGAGAGGTCCAGCACATCACTTATTACGCTTCTCAATCAAGAATCAACCAAGTTTGAGATTAACTTGGAAAGGAGAGTTTTGTATGAAGAGGAGACATCTTCGTCATGGTCTCCTGTGTTGAAATCACCAGCGCACGACCACACAAATCAAAGTTCCACTTCAAGCGAAAGGGAGATGGGTCGTGCCGGCAATCTCAGAGCTCCACATTTTGTGAAAAAAGGACGACAGTATATTGCAGCTATGCTAACAAGAAGCTTGAAGCATCGAGTCAATAATTGAAAAGACTATCTGTATGTACTCTAGCTTCATCTTTGTATATAGAGTGTGTATTATTATATCAGACATAAGTGGTGGTGTTCTAAACACTTTTACCACATGGTTTTGTTGGTGCTTGTTCATATCTCATATTCCCTTAGTGCTGCGAGGACATAAGTGGTGGTGTTCTAAACACTTTTACCACATGGTTTTGTTGGTGTTTGTTCATACCTCATATTCACTTATTGCTGTGAGGACTCAGTTAATCATTGTTGCTAAGTGGGCCCGCATTTTGTTAACAATAGGTTTGTCCATCTGTGGAATAATGCAAGACTTTCCATTGTTACTCCTGCAACAAGGACTCAAAATCTCCATCTTTTTTTTCCAAGTAAAGACATGCTGAATACATCTCTGATTGCACACGCATCAAGGTCTTCATATATTCAGCCATGAAGCTGGGCAAGGGCACAGAGATGTTTGGATTCTTGATCTATATTATTGCATGGTAACTTGTGCCCCCACCAAGCACTACTCACATGGTAAAATTTGTGCAAGCCTTTAATCACAAAAGGGGAAACATGCTCCTTTTTGTGGTCCAGAAACCGATCGGTACTGAAAACAGAAGCGGTAATGAACAAAACGGTCGATACCAGAGGGGGGAGTTCCCCTTTCAGACTGGCCACCTAACAGGCACCCACTCATCACTGAATCTGAGTACAACTGGCATGCAGGCCACTTGGAGCTCCCGGTTGCTAAAAGCAAACTTCTGTTTGCAATTCAGTGCAAAAAAGCAACTTGCATCATTGTCAGGACCCTAGAAAGACCACTGAAACTGTTGTCCAGTTGGAATGGTAGACTTGAAACCAAAGCCTCGAGGTAAAGATCCCACCATCACCACCACAACCACTTCGCATCAAAAGCTGGATAACTCTTGACCTCCTTCAACCTGTTGGCATCAAGGGACAGATTATTCCTACACTAGACCAAGGATCTTTGAATCAATTAACACACAATCTTTCTCTCCTGGTGTGCCAGCACCTATTCAGGCTGAAGAATATCCTGAGCTCCCTTGGCCTCTAGGTTCTCTTCAAGAACCAGGTGAATCCTCCAATGATCTACCACCTATAACTCGAAAGATACATCATTGATCTTGTGATTGATCTGGAAAGGGCAATCGTATCTCATGTTGAGCGTTGGGTAGAGCTTCTCCTTTCCCCTCATCTTTCTGAGCCTAGCCTTCTCTAACCAAAGGACCCAGCCACCTTTTCTCAATTGCAAAATACCTTAAATGCTTTTTAGCTCCCCTCTTGGCCTCTACCGAGAGTTTGGCAAAGCCTCTTTTTCCTTTGCAAAAGATGTAGCCAAAGCTCTACAAAGTGATCTCCTTGGAAGCTCTTGTCCTTGGTGCACAGGATAGGTAGAACCCCAACAATCTCAAAGGGAGCCTTTCCTAAAGAACAATGGTATTGTTGGTATAACCAAAGGTAAATACTTATGCCACACAGACTTATGATCTGCACCATAACATTTAGCAAGTCCAACACCACTTATTTGGTGATCTGGGACTCCCATTAGTTTGAGAGGAAAAGAACTTGAGAGTGATACCCAAATCTCCACACAGAGTACACCAAAACAAGTTAGTCATCAAAGGATTTGTATCTGATACAAAAAATATACAACTCCCGTCATGATATCTAAAATCTAAGCAATGAATAGTCTAGCCATATGATTTGCCTTCATAGCCTTATCTTGTAGGTAGGTAGGTACATCTACACATGCAGGTTGGCCTATCTAGTATAGGCAAAGGCTGAAACAATCCAGGTGCTCAATGCTTATCGTACTTGACCTTGCAACGGACCATACAAGTCATAACAAAGGTATCCACATCGGTCTTCAGTTGAGGGCAAAAGAAATATGACTCAATTGCCATGAGTGTTGCATCACCGCCCCTATGACCTACAAAGGGTGGATTATGACACTCAAACAAAACCTTTTATCGCAATTCCTTCTTCGTTGCTTGCTTCATCCACAACCTATCTATGAGAGGAGAGCCAAAGACCGTCCCTCCATTTTGAAGCCCATCATTGAGACTGTCTCTCCATTTTGAAGCCTATCATAGACACTGTCAAAATGCGGATCTGTAGCATACTGCTCTCACTGTGTCTCACATATTCTCAAACTCAAGATCGAAAAGAGTAGTAAGGCTACAGCTTGCGGTTCACATGACAAACCACACCCTTCTCTCATTCTCCTTCCCTTGTACATGCATAAGTAGGAAGTGGAAGAACTTTGCCCATTCTATCAAAAAATTTAGTCTAACTTAAGAAATACTTCAGCCTCTAATGGTAAGTATGAACATTAAAATCAGGACATAATAGATAGACAAGAAGTTTTGGACAAATTCTCACAATATTTCCCACAGTGTGACTTACCTCAACATCATGAGCTTCTGTGAGGGAGGCGCCACATACCTAGCTAGGTATGCGGTGCCTCTCGAGCAGAAGCTCATGATGTTATGCATTGCATGAAAAACACTGAGAAAGACTCCATTTTCCTACATGAGAAAATTTCTAAATCTTCTTGTGACAATGCTTCTAAGAACATAAAGCATGAATAACTGCTAGGAGTTCCTTCTTATGAATCTGAGCTGCCCTTTTGAGAAATCTACTCTCATAGGCTACTACATGTCTGTCCTGCTGCAAAAGAGCTTCCAAACTGCTGCCACAAGCAGGGTGAAGAACGGAATTGAATGAGGCTCTCAGCCATTGACTTGACACATATTCTCTTCTTGATGTGATGCACTAACTCTGTAAGGCGGTCTATTAGGTAGAGAACTATCAGAGTTAAACTTTAACAAGTTCAATCTTTCTTCCGTCAGTTCATAAAAATTACACTTGGTCTCATAAAAATCAAGTAAGGACAAAGATGGGTTATACTTATTTTGGAAATTGCACATGGAGTTACAATGGGAATTGATTCTTCTTCCAATTTTTGCCCTCACGTACAGTGTTGCAAATAAAGCTTTCTAGCTTGAGTTTCAATCATGACATTATATTTATGGTCCTTTATTTATTTATATTTATTTAATCGTTGATATTTATATATTATGTAACTTTGGAAGTTTTACTCTTCAGTGGGACACTTTGCAACTTTGTGCCCTACTTCATCACATGAGAAACACTTGCATCGCTCTCCCTCTAAAAAGTGGACACAACCACACCTTGGATTGTTTTCACAATAAAAAATTTTGAGAGGGAGAAAGTGTATGTGTATGTAGAGTTTTTCACTCAAACCAAAGGAAGGAAAGACAAGGACGTTCAAAAAGCTGCAAGCCAAATCTTCCTGTAAAGATTTAAAATTGGAAAGAAAAGACAAGGCTTTAAAGTTGAAAATTAAAAAAATTAGTTTATTCATTTTCTTCCATGCTTTGGGTTTGAGGAAAATGAAAGCTACACATGGAGAAAAGAGTCCAATACATGGAGTTGGAAAAACTAGAAGAAGCTCACATTTTACTATGCACTTTTAGAGACTCCCAAAAAGATTCATAAATTCTTACAGAAGTGGGGTGAGCCAACTACACCTCTTTGAGGTGCAGTTGCTCTACCCCCCCTTCCAAAATAACAATTACTTCACTCTTCACGTGTGACCACCACATGGTATGGTTAGAATCCTTGATCTAACAAATTACCCCTCCCGTGTGGGGGGTACCTTAGTTCACAAAGTACAATTATTAGGAATGTGCTCTACAACTTTGCAATCATGCATCGATCTATCAAAGTAGACCTCCAAGGCTCGTATTTATAGGCATTGATTACAAAACCAAGTGCTCAAAAGCTATGTGTCTTGTCTAAAAGCATCTGCTAAAAATTGACACCCAAAAGGCTATAAAGTTGTCATGTCATCGCATACAGCTAACATGTCATCATCCACTTTTGGATCCACAATTCACGCTACTTTTTTTGGCGGGTTATGCACCACGTTTTTGGGGTCCTACCATACGGTGCCACAATAGCAGCTCGGTTCTTTTGTTCAACTCGATTGACACATCATCATTTTGGGACATACCTCCTTAAAAGAAGAGTGATCGCCCTCAATCTTCATGATGCTTGCAAAACAAAGAGTGGACGTAAAAATAGCTAAGTAGACAAGGACTATGAGCATACATGCATTTGATGACTCAAACCGTAAACTTAGAACAAAGACACAAATCAATTAACAATCATAATCACATTCACCTCACTATCCGTGTCGAGATCTTTGACATGAACCGTGACCATTATGACTTATCTAGCCATCACATCCAGACCAGGTTCATCTCAAATGTCTTGATGCATGAAATCTCATCACTCTAGATTCACATCCTAAATGTTGCAAACATTTCATCTTTCACACATAAATAATACAGGCAAATGTAAGAGTGTACATGAATCAATTAATTTTTATAGGAATTCCAAACCATAACCACACAAATTACAATCAACATGTTATGTACATATCATAAAGCTACTCCACAGAGTATCGATGCCTTGTCAACACCATCAAAATCTCAAAGAGAAATCAATTACTTTTATTCCCATCCAGACAATCTATGACAAAGGAGTTGAGTGGCTCCTTTTGCAGTACACATTGCACTCGATTCAACTGGCTGATTTGACATGCACTTTTCAAATAGATGGAGCTTAACTAAAAGCCTCAATGTAAAGCTCTAAAATCTGAGGAATATCTGCTAAGTCCTCCTCCATCCGCTTTGCATTAGGAGCTGGATAATTCATAAACTTGACCAAATACCTGCGGATCAACCTACAATTCACTTTCCTTGTGCGCTAGGACATGTTCTAGTATAAGGATCTCCTTAGTTGCTTATACCTCTGGTTGCTCCTCTGGCTCCCTTTCCTCTAGCACCTCACCTTGAAAGATCTCAATAGACTCACACACAAAGCTTTGTGAATCTTCCAAGTATCTAGCAACTTCAATGGGAAGGATACATTGTTGATCTTTTCTAAAATCTTTGTTGAGCAGTAATTTTGTACCACAAAGATGTGCTATTTCCAAGTTTGAAATACTAACTCTTTGTCTTTCCCTTCCATATATAGCTTGTTCAATTTCTCAAAGCACAATGCGATTACATGCAAGAAGGTATTTCCACATATAGATATTTAAAATATTTCTTTTGATTTTTTCTATTTGGGGTAGAATGAGCTCTTTGTCTTCTTTCACAACTTTGAATGCACAATTTTGGTCATCAACCCTAGCGTATTGTAGCTTAAGTGCATAGTATGTAAAGACTTAGTGAAACAATGGACATGGTTTTTGTTACCATACAAATAGTGATGTGGGTGAACACACTCAATACAACTGGAACACATTTTACCATCCTTATTAGGTTTGTCTACCTCATATATGGAAGTGTTCCTATTTACCAAGCAAAACCTTTTGACCAAGTATAACGTGCCAAGATATTCATTTACCAATGTCGTTTGTGTCTAGTTCATACTTCATTAGGAGCATGTCTTCATTTAGAATCCAAAAGTCAAATATGTCAAATTTTGGATTAACTTAAATGAGCTCATGCATTCATACATGGTAACAAAATTTTATATATTGTGTTGATATATAGTGGGAGGATGAAGGTTTCAAACAATAGAAACGATTTTTCAAAGAGCATTTTATCTAACCAACCAACCAACAGCTTGACAGCCACCAAAAAGGGCCATAGATGGAGAGAGTCATCACGTAGTTAACTCCAATGCATTCTTGAAAGGTTTGCAAATGACCACATTGTTGGTGTACTAGGAGTAATCAAACACTAGGAGTGGGTCCTTGTACACCAATAACACAGTCATTGCAAACCTTTCAAGAATGCATGGGAGTTCACAACCAAAGAAACCACTATAAAACACTTCCAGGTATTTTCTTCTAGCCCAAAAGGATCATGCAAGAATCTCATCCTTATTGTCTCTAGCACTTGCCCTCTTCTCAAGAGGAATCATTTGTATGTTTTGATTTTTTTGGCCCCATAGGTCATATATGACCTCCCTATGGGGACGATAATCTCTACGGGAAGGAGATGAACAGAAATCGAAAACGGCATCTTCATGGGCGGAATGTCTTGTTAAGACACAAGAAAAGGTTGATGAAGCAGAGAAATGGATTGAGGATGCGAAGAAAGGGAAGGCCCAGATGCCTGAGACCACACCTACCTCCACCATTATTAATATGACCATTGAGGAAGAGCAGAAAAGGAAGAATCGGGCTCTGCATGTGCGGGTCATAGGAGTCAAAGACAAAGAGAATGTAGATGAAGAAGTGAGGGAACTGCTACAACGCATGGGCATCACAGAGCCTACTCACACAAGTGCATGGAGAGTAGGGAAGAAAGGAATTGATGAGAAGGGAAACGTAAACGATAGGGCACTTATTCTCCGCTTCCCGAATATAGAAATAAGGAAAGAATTTCTAAAGAAGAGGCCAACTCTTAAGAAAACTGGTATTTTCCTGTGAGATGACCTTACATTGGCACAAGTGGCACACATGCAAGAGTTGATGCCAGAGATCAGGGCAGCAAGAGAAAAAGGGGAAAATCGCTTTTTATAGAGGAGGGAAAGTAGTGGTTCTGGAAAAGCGCTCATCATGACGGTGCGAGACCTATGGGGCGACGCTCCGGATAGTGGCGTGGAATTGTAATGGATCATATAGGCTAGATGTAGGTGCCTTTGAAGATAACTTTAGGGACAGAGACATAGTTTTCTACTGAGAGACACACCAGATACCGGGACAGCTTATGCCACATGTGAAGGGGTATTTATGGGAAACAGTTGGTCGACCAGATAAGAGATCTCTACGAGGTAGCCGGGGTTCAGGAGGAGTAGCAGTCTTATTTAAAGAGGAGCTGAAACCACTACTACAGATTATCAGGAAAGATGAACAAGCAAGGTATATGTGGGTGAGAATGAGAGCCAAGACAGGTAGATTTCTATATATCTCTATATGCTACTTCCCTCCAAGTACATCAGTCTACTCCTCACCTACAGGACAGTCCCCTTTCTCCATATTGAATAATGGCATATGGGAGTTCTCTAGAGATGGAGACATCATTCTCTTAGGAGACTTTAATGCCAGAACGGCCAACTCTCAAGCAGTATTCTATGATACTTCTGAGGAAATGCTCAGAGAAGTGGATTTATCACAGGAGGGGCTTACTAGAAACTCACAGGATAAAGAACACACTGAATATGGGAGACATCTCATGGAAATGGCAACTACACATGGTTTGGCCATACTTAATGGTCTAGAGAATTTCCCTTTATCTGGGGGATTCACATGCTTCCCGCACAGGCATGGGGCCAGTACAGTGGATTATGTCATGACTTCACCAAGCTTTATTTCTAGTATCGAGGACTTTAAGGTGGGACCCAGACCGGTTGGGATTGCAGTGGATCATGCTCTCTTGACCTTATCAATCTCCTTCCAATACAATGCCTCTCAAGTACAAAGGAAGAAGACACACAAAATATATACTTTCACGCCAGAGACTGATTCAGTCTATGTGGAAAAGATCTATAATAGGATGTGAGTAGCCGAGCCAGTATATAATGTAGAGGAGATTACTTCTCAGCTAGCAGAGATACTACATGGAGCAGCACAAGAGGCATACCCACATACTCAGCCTGATCAGAAGAGAGGATCTGGGAACATGCCTCAAAACAGTTGGTACGATGAGGAATGCAGAGAGACGAGAACCCAGGTCCAGAAAGAACTTACACTTGGGATCATCACATATAAGCAATCTCGGATTGCTCTTCGACGTATAGTACGTCCTAAGAAAAGGGCATTTTTAGCCAAACTGGAGAAGGATTTATATCAGCTCTTCTTGAGTCAGGACTCAGATGAGGCCTGGCGTTTATTTCACGAGCACTCATCGCCTCCGACAATTACTTCTCCTGAGATTTGGGGTCAATATATAACATCATTATATACGGTATCTGGACGGCCTCCATTACCAGATCCGCTAGAGCCATGCCCTGCTACTAGTACTTTCTTTACTACGGAAATGGTGGAAAAATCCATTGATAAGATGAAGACAAGAAGAGCATATGATCATGAGGGTTTAGTAGCAGAACATCTGACCCATGCGAGGGATCTACTGTCAGAAGTCCTTGCTCGTCTGTTTAATCAGGTCATGTGTGAAGGATTACCTGAACCTTGGAAATTATATACTATCGTACCTATTTTCAAGTCAGGGGATCCTATGATACCCAGGAACTACCGTACCATTATGGTGGGTCACACATTGACCCGACTGTACGCATCCATTCTGGAACAAAAATTGAGTAGATGGGCAGAGAATGAGGGCATAAGGGCAACAGGACAAGCTGGATTCAGGAGGGGTTATTCCACTTTAGATCATATTCTTACGCTCAGAGCCATTATTGAGGAAGGAAGAGCAAGCGGGAGAAGGATGTATTGTTGCTTTGTGGATTTTCGAAAAGCTTTTGATACAGTACCAAGGGCCAGATTGATGCGCAGAATGCAAGAGTTAGGGGTCCCCAAAGAGATTATCTGGGGATCATGGCTGGTTACGTACGTACTCCAGAAGAGGATTCCGACATTGTTCATTCCACCGTTGGAGTAAAGCTGGGATGCCCACTGTCCCCTACTTTATTTGGTATGTATATAGATGAGGTATCAGATTACATTGATAGAGAGGGTGACAGAGGTGCTCAACTTGCAGGGTCATGGATCCCTCTGTTGTTGTATGCAGATGATATTGTATTGATAGTAGAATCACCAGATGGAATGCAGAGGCAGTTAGATGCATTACATAAATTCACGGAGGATAGCGGACTGTCGGTAAATTTGGGTAAAACCAAAGTTGTGGTGTTTAACACCACACCGTAGTGGGTTAGGAGATCGGCACCTACATTTTCATATGGCCAAGATACTGTAGAGTACACAGATGCATACACATACCTTGGTGTGGTATTTACAGGACCGAAGTTTACTCTTAAGAAAGCAGCGGATGCTAGATTGTCCAGAGCCTCTGCGGCCTTGGGAGGGTTGGAGAGGATGTGTTCACAAGTGCAGTTTTAGGAACCACGAACAAAACTTTGGCTCTTTGATACTATGGTGGATTCGGCTATGCTTTATGGGGTCCATATTTGGGGACCATCTGTGGATTAGGATAATTGGAAGTCAATGGAGAGACCTTTGGTATCTATGATTTCCCGAATGATTAGAGCCAAGGCCTCCGTACCACACGCGATTACCCGAGCGGAACTAGCTGTCCCTCCGATAGAAATTGAAGCTCTTACCGGATCAGTGTCCTTTATATGGGTTATGGGATACAAATAATTGCCGATATACTAGATTGGCCCTCCAATCCTCTCGACAATTAGCAATGAAAGGAGATATGTCATGCTGGTATGCGCAACTGTCCTCGTGGTTTCAGAGACACGGGTTCAATATGGAAAGATTACCCCCCTTCCAATACTCTCTTGAGGCTCCATCAGTGGCAATCACATGAACGGAGATTAATAAAATCATCCGCCAGGATCTTATACAGTTGGACACTAAGAGGACATGGGTAGACCCTACACAAGAATTGGGCAGAAGATGGCCGACTACAAAGAAAACTTCCTACCGCTATCTGAAGATGGTTTTGTGATTCGCCTGAGCTACATGGATACCCACCTGTCTCATGGTTTGAGATGTGCTATTGGTCAGATTCGTACATCCTCACACCAGCTGGAAATTGAATTTGGCAGATTTAGGGGAATCCCACCTGAGAGCAAAATTTGCAAGTTATGCGGAATGGAGCCGGAGACAGAATTACACTACATATGCCATTGCACCGTATACTATGAGATACGTGGGCGTTTCCATTGCCTATTTAAAGAAGTCTTTGGACCTCTAGATAGAGTCATGCAATACCAAGATCAAAGGTGCTTAGGCCTGTACCTACTGGAACTACATTGGCACAGGGATAATCTAATGAGAAGACAAAGAGCACTACAGCCTCAGAGGTAGATCACAGATTTCTTTGGATCGAGAGAAGCAGGAATGGAAGGTGAAGCAAGAGGCCAGCATCGAGCACAAAGGAGTACCCACATTCATACCAAAGGCACCCTCATTGACAGGGCGATTGAGCTTAGGAAATCGAGACGACCACGACCGAGATGCAGAAGCACACTTCACCGGAGGAGACTACAACAAAGGATTAGAAGCATTCTAGCCAGACACCCAGAATGCTCCTAAGAAGTTTATCTAATACTTTTTAGTTTTTCGCATTTATTTTCACACTTTCACACTTTTCAAACATTGTAACAGATTCACCACTTTTGTATCAGTTTGGTCTGATAGGTCACTCTGGCCTTTTGAAGACGTTAATATAACATTTCATTTCATTTCTGTGTGTGTGTGTGTGTGTGTGTGTGTGTGTGTGTGTGTGTGTGTGTGTGTGTGTGTGTGTGTGTGTGTGTGTGTGTGTGTGTGTGTGTGTGTGTGTGTGTGTGTGTGATATTTATACTCATACCTTTATGCCTCTAGGTGGGATCTAAAAGAATCAATTTAAGTGTGAAATTGGTTCATATTGAAATTATTATTTAGGCCATTAAAGATCTCCTCCATAAACCGATTGATATACAACAAGCTTTGTGTAAAGTTCCTCGTGTGGATAAACTCTACCTGTAGAAATATCTCCACATAAAACTTTGTGAAGTTAAATTTATTAAACTCTGCACACAGTTAAATGTGGAAAAGCATGAATAGGGAGTAGACTTAGTATATGTGACCCAAACAAGCTTCTACCAAATTTCTAAGTGTGGGTACTAACCTATTGTATAGACTCCAATTTTCAATGCTTGTTAGCTTAACTGAAGGCTCTTCATTTGATCTTTCTACTTGAGTATTACTACCTACCACTTATTATGGTTAGCTACTAGTTTTCACAGTGGTTACTTGCTACTAGGTGGTAGCTACCAATAAAAATTTTTGGTAGCTAGTGTATCACCTACTAATGCTTCTACCCAAATTTGGTTATCCCTTGTGAAACTCTAGATAAAGGTCCACTTATGCATCTAGTGCTTACCAAGATGTGCATATATATATTGACATGTACCTATCTTTGAAATCAATGCATATTTTAGAACCAATGGATGCAAATATACACCGTTCCAAACGTGAAGTGCATCAAGCACTTTTGATGTTTTCATGAGCCTATCACACTTGGCATCTAACACATTGCCAATAGCAAATACTGAGTATGAAATGCCCGCATATCACATATGCCTACACAATATTGCACACACGACACCTGCATCATATTCTCAACCATCCCATCTATGGCATCACTCTCCAAACTTGATTGGCACCTGAGTGAAGATTATAGCTCAATTTGTGCTCTCGACTTGCAAAGCTTGAAGCTTGACCTGACTTGTGATGCTTAGCACTTACATAGCCTCTTGAAAGGGGGCACACTAACGTGGCCTCTTTTAAAGATGTTTTTCGATAGTGTTTTGTTATGTTTCTTTGAGAGAGACTGAAGTATGGTAAAAAAAAATTTGGTATGAAACTTGTGCAAAATCTTGAGAAACTACTCAAAATGCATTGACTTGTTTGATGTATTTTTTATGTCGACAATATTTGTTCCCCTCATGTTTGTTGCCCAAATTAGAGCATGCAAACGTGTCTTGCTTAGACAACAAACAAATAAAGGGCCAATATTCGTTTTTGTTTCCATGCAAAAAAAAAATTCAATGCTTGATATGTTTTTTTTTTTTTTTTGCAAAACTCACAATTGTGAGTGATTGTATGATAAAGTCACCAAAAGATATACAAACCGGCCTCAAGCTCAGGCAAAGCCTTGACAAGGACAAAGTAATACATCTGAGCTTGGTTACAAGTACCTAGCAACGCAATATTGCGCACAGTCCACTCCTTTACACAACAAGCTCAGCCGGATGGTGAGGGTTGCCCTAAGCCAATCATCTGATTTATGCATATTACTTACCACATATATAAACTCCTTGCTTTCTTGTACGATCTTTGAGAAGCTATCCAGAGAGAGGTCACAATTAAACGCACGATTGTTCCTGGCCTTCTAGATATTTTTGAAGAAATAATATCTGACAATTTGAGTACAAATAAGGAGAGCAGAACTACGAAACTGTTTGCCCCACCAAAGCACAAATCTCCCTTGAAAAACCCTATCTTCCACGTCCTTTGTATCCATTTGCACAACTTTCCTACACCTCTAATAGTCAGGCACTCCATGAAAAGGTGGCCGAGGTCTTCGCTAGCTAATCTGCACCTTGAACACCTATCGGGTCCGATACCACGCGCTTGAGCCTTGACGCCTATTGGCAAGGCCCCCCAAAGTACCTTCCATAGGAACATCTTCATAAATTGAGGCCACTATGGATTCCAAATGTTCTCTGTGACCTCTACCAATCGAGCCTCGGACCATTGCTTCTTCCACTGCTAGTTTAAAGGGGCAAACCATCAGCCTCATGGATTAACACTTGGTAAATGCCCTTGGTATGGGGTTTGGAGAAACGGCTACTCATGGGGCTTTCCACTCAAAAGTAGATTTGCATATCGACATCAAAACAGTGTCCATCGACATCAAAACAATGTCCAGGCCTTCTACAACCCTATAGATAAAAAGTAGCTTCTCAGTGTCATTGAGTTGAAGTTGGGCAACCACTTGGTCAGAGGATTTCCATCACTTGCTATCTCTATCCTAGAAGTGACTCAATCGTTGAAGTCCTTTATTGTTCATCCTTCTAACAATTTCTCTCCAATAAGGGTTCAGGATAACCCCAACAACTTTAGACAGCTAGGGGGACCTGTGCGATATGGAGTTCTGGAAGAAGTATCTAGTTAATTCACCCCATTCCAGTGCCCATGTTTCTCTATTACACTTTCGCACCAACTCTCATGTGATGCCACTTAGTCTAAGGCTAGCCCACCTCGGGGCTAAAAGTTTGTTGTGCACCTCGATCCCTTTCCATTGACCACCTTCAGAGCAGAGTTTTGCCTTGTCAATTGTATCATTGGTCATGATAGCCCAAGACTGGTCTTGATTTGCAATTGAGACCACAAACTTGGCACACAGGGCCTCAACATGAACCACAGTATTGACAATTCCAAGGCACCTTGGACCAACAGTCGAGCGATACCTTTTCACTTTGCCCATTACCACAAAGACAAGGCTTTAGTATTTTTCCTCCATAAGAATCTTGTAATCGGTTTCAAGAACTTCTTCCAGTTACATTTGGCTATTTTGAGGAGCGAGCTGGTGAAGGCAATATAAGGAAGCATAAATGGATTGATCACTCTGACCCGACTCTAGAAGGGAAGCAACACATACTCCCACCTTCTCATTTTCCTCTGAATCTTCTCAAGGACCCACACTAGAACCTTTGCTTGTGAGTAACATCCATCCCTAAGGGGGGGCAGATGCCTAAAAATCCAACCCTTAGACACAAGCTCCCCTGACCAGCCTGATGGGTCAAATGAGTCATTTTTCATCAAGGATATCAGTCTAGACTTCTCAATACTGCACTTCAACCAAGAAGACACAACAAAAGTCTACACAAGCTCAAGGGACTTCCTAAGCACCTGAGGGCAGACTTTCAAGAAGAGGAGGAAGTCGTCCGCAAACATTTTGGCAAGGAGCTGGTCATTAACGGGCAAAGTTAACCCTTGAATTTCCCCCCACTCAATTGCAACTTCGAGAATCGTTATCAGATGATGCAACCCTATAGCAAAGAGAAGAGGGGCTAGGGGGCATCCTTGCTTGATCGATCTTTTGGCTTCAAAGGAGCCCATATTTCTATCATTGAATAAGAGCTCAGATTGGCTACCCACACCGAGAGTGTGTATAAGCTGACAGAGGTGCAGCTGAAAGCCCAGTGATTTCATGACATTTTCAATGAAGGACCACATAATTCTATCATAAGCCTTATCCAAATCTAGCTGAAGCAGAATGCACTCTTGCTTTGTGAAGGCTGTGTATTCTATGCGAACCATTATTGGACATCAAGATGTATAGACCTTCCTTTGATAAACCCATGTTGATGAGGGGAGATGACTTTGTCACGGAGGGGGGCAATTCTAAGAACGATAGCCTTGGCACGCAATGACTTTATATGCCACAAACATCATAGTAATGGGACATTAGTGCTTAATCTACGAGCAGCAAACCTGTTTCAGGATAGGCTTGATAAGCCCTCTTTTCACATTGGGATCCAAGGACCCTTTGACCAAAGCACGGTTAGCCATACACATCGGGACCTTGAGGTCCTCCCAAAACTCCTTGAAGAATTCACGGTCATACCATCCCAGCCAGGGGATTTCTCCTTGCCAAGAGCTTGCAAAGCAAGCGAGCATTCATCTTCAAAGAAGGCCATCTCAAGACGATTAGCTTCGTGTTGGAAAAATTTCCCGTTGACACTCTCGAGCAAGGTCGATCTAGCTTCATCCACTTCTTGAAGAGCGAGACTCTGGTTGGCCAATGATATGGCTAAGGTGATCAAGCATCATCCTATCCATAATGTCTTGGTCTTTAGTAACATTCCCATTCTCATCTGTGAGTAAGTGGATGGAGCCGCGGCTCTTCTTGATTTTTAGGGCCCTAAGAACATGCGCTTGATTAGCGACCTCTGGCTAGAGGAAGGTCTCTCTAGATATCAATCTTATCCTCTTGACCTCCTCGAGCTACTGCTCATCCACGATGGCTTTCACTTTCAGCCACCTTTTGTGTTCTTCTTCGGAGGCCAGGCCCAAGGCTTTTTAGGAAGTCAAACTAGCAACCTCCTCTTCAAGCTTCTTCCGGTTCTCTTCTCGAGCCCTTTTCATCCAAGGGCCTGATCTTTTGATCGCTTTTTGAATACTTTGAGCAAAGAGATCCCAAGCTTTAGGTTTTTCAAGATTAACATCTTTATTGAGTTTGCTCAAAGCTTTCTTGGGAATATTTTTTTTAGCGGGTTCTTGAATAGGTGAGCCCCAATAACAAGAAACTGCTTACTTCCCTTGGGGGTCAGCCCCTTCCCCTTGGATTTCTTGGGTTTCAGGTGTAACGGTAAATGGTCCGACATGCTCTTTGTTGGTAGTACCTTCATCTCAAGTAGCGACAAGATCCAATCCACCTAGTGAGAGTAGTAACACTTGTCAAGCCGAGAAGTTGTGCGGACATGATGGAGGCTTGTGTATGTGAAGCCCATCGTGTTGTTCCAAGGACCCACCTCCCATCGGTCCATCTTAGCCCAATTGTCACAAAGACCCAGCCATTTAGTTTTTTCAAGACCTGCCAACAGATTGGTTGAGCCTATTTTATCCTTCCTGTTCTCCACCATATTAAAGTCACCCATCGGTAGCCACTCTCCTTCAATAGGGGAATCCCTAAGGTGCATCCAAAATTTGGCTCTATTATTTGTATTGCAAAGGCCATATATGTTGACTATAGTGATAGATTGATCCGCCCACATGATTCTCACTCCTAGGGCTCTCCTTGAAGGGTGGTTAAGGACCACTTTGGGCTCCAAGTCCTTGTCCACAATAGAGAGGACTCCACTGAACCCATTCACTCCCTCTCCATAGAACACCAACTTCTTTCCCAACGTCCGTTTTCTTCTGCTGCAAGCATGTAGATGATGTTCTTGGATGGCCCATCAATTAATTTTTTTCTCCTTTCTAACTTCCTCCTAAAAGAGGGCATGTTTCTTTCGGGTCTTCATTCCTTTCATGTTCCATGAGTGAATAGCCAGGACTTCCATCATTGGCAGAGGGGAACAAACTCTACCCCTGCCCGGTCTTCGCATTTGTGGCCCTAGGACGTGCAAGAAAATCCCATGACCATGAGGAACCTCCAAATTCAATGCTAAATATGTTATCCACATCTCAAGACATGCCCTTAATTTTCTCCAAATTACGGCACACTAATGTGCCATACATATTTTATACATTTCACACAGCTACATCTATTCTATTCGCTCCTCTTTCACTTATTAGCAAGAATCTCATCAGATACACTATGCGCTCAAGGCTCGTCAATCGATTTCCTCCTCAAACCAGGCAGCAGCCAATCATCAAACTCGGATCGTCACTTCGGGGGGAGAGAGTCACGCAGGTTTAGCCACTTCGGGTTGCTGCCCTGAATACGAGTAATTCCATATTAAAAAAACAAGAAGGTCTTCCGCCTTCCCTCGACTGCCACTTGAGCGCCTCGTACGGCTCATCTGAACTTCCATGTTATCCAAGTCTGAGCCCCTGCATGTCCGTACTGCGACGCCATGCTTCTTGCGAACTCCGCCACCTCCGCACACCAGATGTCATCATATTCCTTCCAACGCATGCTCGCACGTCTCTTGCTCTTCTTTTCTATTTCCTTCCGCTTTCCAAAGCACCTTTGTAGATTTCAGTTAATGAAACATCGTGGCTTCCTACTATTTTAGGTCATAAAAATTCTCTCAAATCATATTAAGTGCATAAGTGATGGGTGAGTTTAGGAAATGAAAAGATATATGAATGTGGAAAGTCAACAAATGCATGAAGATGGAAAATGAAAAGACTCTTGAAAATAAAAAGTCAATAGATTTTTTGTGTCCATATAAATAGGTGTTTCTCTTCTCTTTTATTTTTTTTTTAGCGTTTTCTTCTTTTCAAAGTGTCCTCTCTCTCTCTCTCTCTCTCTCTCTCTCTCTCTCTCTCTCTCTCAATGTTGCATCCGTCTTTTATAGCTAACATTGCTGTAGATCTACGTGCTTCGTCATTGCCTATGGCTACGGGCTATAGACTAGTGCATCACTCTTTTTGTTGTTGAGGGAATCTTTGAATTAAGAATGCCTTTTAATTCTTTTGAAGCCATTAGTAATACCATTTAATTTTATATGACATTAGTCGGTTTGTATGATGACATTAATTCCAAATGTATGTCCAATTATCTTCATGCTTTTGAGTTTGCTACCCATACCAAGGCATGCCACTCTTCCACTCTTTAAATGGTATATAGGAGTATTGTTTGAAGTTATCAAATGCTTAGAATCAAGCTATGACCAAGTGCTGGCAAAGCTTTTCGTGGATGATTCCTTGCTCTTTCTTAAAGCTTTCCCTGAGGTTATCAGGAAAGCTCTGAAAATTGTGCAAACCTTCGCCTGAGCCTCAGGGTCAAGGTGCAGTGTTGAAAAATCGAGATTGATCTCTCTCCGAGAATGACTCGTTTGATCTGTCTATGTGGACTGGGGAGATAGTGTCAAAAGGGATTTTTTTTTTTTCACCTGGGAGCCTTGCCAGGGGTGGAAGTTACTCACAAGTAGAGATTCTTATGGATTATGAAGAAGGTCAAGATTAAGATGCGCAGGTGGGAGTTCGTGTGTCTCCCCTTCACAAGCAGAGTGAAGGTTATCAATTCTCATGTTACTCTATATAGCCTTCAATGGTTTGCTGCTTCTTAAGCTAGCTCAATGCAACTGGAAAGAGTTCTTGAAACCAGTAAAAGAGATTTCTTTGGAAGAACAACACTAAAAGCACAGCACCCTGGCAATGGGCAAAATGGGAGATGGTTGTGAGACCTGTGGAGCAAGGTGGGCTTGGGATTCTTAACCCTAGCACTCACGGGGAGGCTCAACATGCCAAGTTTTTGGTAGCCCTCACTAAGGAACAATAGGCTTGGGCTATTATGGCTAAGGATATGATGGACAGATCCAAAATTTGCTTGCAAGGTGGACAGTGGAAAGGGGTTGAGGTGCACAACAAGTTGTTGGCCCTGCAATGGGCCATCCTAAAACTTGGGGGTACGACATGTGAGCTTACCCATAAATGTAACAGAGCAACAGGGTCTTTGGAATGAGGAGAGTTATCAAGGTACTTCAACAATTTATATCTCATTGGTCCCCTTGGCTCTCCAAGGTTGGAAATGTCCTTCTGACCCCTTTTTTGAGGGAAGTTGATCAACTCGCTTCTGAGTTTAGCCTTAGTGGGCTAGAAAGATTGTTGATCAGCATAGTCCTTGAGCAGCTCACTATGTGGTATCTGCCAGACTATGAATCCAAGCTCGAGTGAAAAGCTTCGCACTGGCTTGTGAAAAGACATTTCCTAAGACCCCAAACAAAGGATGTGTATCTTGCTCTTATGAAATCATAGGATTAGTTCTCCCCGCTCAATAAACAGTGGGGAAATAATTAGTCAGAGTCAAGGTGGGAAATGATCGTCAAGAACATTTGGTGCCCGCAATGGTCGGATAGGATGAAGGTCTTCTTATAGAAGGTGCTATGGGGAGCCATGCCAACTAGAGTGAAGATCCTTGCTAGGGGAATTGGTCCAGATAGATGATCGCAATGTAGAATAGCTTGTGAAAATCTTTCCTACCCAACAATCTGTGATCTTGCAGGTAAGATTTGCAAATGGGTCCAAAAAACCTGGAAAAATAGGATTCTTCAAGAACGGTCTCTTCTTGGGAGGGAAGATGTTCAAGAGTCATACACTGCTCATTGCTACACAAATTGTGAGGTATTGCTACTTTAAACACATTTGGAAGACAAGGAACTGTTGAATCTTTGAGAACTCTCTAGAGGTAGCTAACTTCATGGAGATAGTCAAAGAAAGCAGGGTAACCATCATCGCCATTTGAAAGCAAAGGAACTTAGAAGAGTGGAGAAGGACCCTTGGGGACGCTTTAATGGACGTGCAAAGGTGAATGTGTGGGATCATCCATAGTCAAGGGGTGGCTCCCCCATCAGCCGATGTATCTAGAATCCATTGAAGTGGTCATGGCTCGTCACGAGCATGGCAAGAATTTGTAATTTTTGGATCTGTTAATATAACCCACTCACCATTGTGAGTTTTGCAAAACAAAAAAAAAAAAGCTTTGAAAGGTACGACTTTGAAACCATTATTTCAAGTAATTTGCAAAGATGTGGTTGGCTTAAGAGAAGAAAAATGAGTTGGAGGGGTTTCACATCAAGCAAAATGAATGGGTCAAGGAAAACAAAGCCGATGGATATATATGTGTGTGTGTGTGTGTGTGTGTGTGTGGGAGAGGGGAGGGGTATGTGGCAGCACTACCAAGGCATCGACTTCCAAGAGCAGGACGATCTTTGAACCATTTGTTGGATAGTGCTTTGGCTTGAATAGGAGGCAAAAGAGAGAAAAAGGGGTGTGTGGCGGCAAGGAATAGGAGCGACAGCTAGTAAGTGTAGAGTGGATAGGGGATGAGGGAAATGATATACACACATGTGTATCCACTATAAGGTAGGGCAAATGGAAGCAGGCAAGCGTCACCGCGAGTGCAGGGATGACATCCAGGGCAACGCTTGAGGGGGAGAGTGGCTAGATGAGGACACAAGAGTTAGGGGACAATAGATGAGAATTTTTTTATATGTTTAGAGTCTTGCACAATGTGCAACAAAACCAATATGTTCGCTTCATTAGCGTAATGATTTGTGTGTGATTGGGAGCACTCGAGGTCGTCTCCTGGTTCTACATGGAGGTTCTGGTCCTTGTAGTGGTGCTGCAAGTAGAGTTGACGAAGGAATCTATACATATTCCCTATAATGAAAGGCCAAAAGAGCGGGATATCTACTATCATCGCAATATATTGTGATATCCTTGCAAAAACAATGGCATTATGCTATATCCACGTCTTTGCTACCTACGATAAGCGTGCCTTGTTTTGGGTAGCAAAACTAGGAGGGCAAGACTTTACCAATTTCTCCTTTTATGTTCTCTCATAATGCTCATATTTTCTACACAAAATTAGGAAATCTATGTGCCAAATTCATATCACCAATTGAAAAAATTAGCCATTTTTAAAAATGCAAGAAAAGTAGTGGTGATGTTACTCAAATCGTGTTTTGTGTTCAAAGCAAGGGACATTGCATGCCTTTTTTTTTTTTTTTTCAAAACTCACAATTGTGAGTGACTATATCAGCATTTCATCAAGAAATGTACAAATCCACCTCAAGCTCACACCGAGCCTTGAGTGATAGAAAGTTACATCAGCCTAGTCAGCCATACCATGTACCGAACAATTAATGAACCTTCACACAGGACGGCTCGATTGGATGGTGAGGGTCGCCCCAATTCAGTCATCCGAGCTTCGCCCTTTTCCTACCACAAATATAATCTCCTTACTTTCCTGTACTATCTCTGAAAAGCTAGCCACAGATAGGTCGTTGTCAAAAACCTAGCGGTTCCTGGCCTTCCAAAGATTACTGAAGAAACAATATCTGATAATTTGAGTACAAACTAGAAGCGCAGGATTTTGAATTTTTTTCCCACCAAGGACATATCCTTCTTAAAGAAACCTATCTTCCACGTTCTTTGCATCCATTTTCACACCTTTCCTGCCAAGCCTCTAATTGTCGGGCATTCTATGAACAGGTGGGTGAGGTTTTCGCTAGCCAAACTGTACCCTGAACATTTATCAGGTTCGATACCACGTGCTTGAATATTAACACCTGTTGGAAGAGCCCCCCATAGCACCTTCCATAGAAAAAACTTCATGAACTGAGGCCACTTTAACTTCCAAATATTCTTCGCGATTTCAAGCCATCAAGCTTTCGACCATTGTAACTTCCACTTTTTGTTCATGGGGCCGAACCAATCAGCCTCTTACACTAATGCTTGGTAAATGCCCTTGGTTAGAGGTTTTTAAAAAAGGCCATTCTTGGGCCATTTCCAAGCTTTCCACTCAAAAGAAGAATCCCAGACCGACATCAAAATATTACCCAGGACTTCTACAACTTTAATGATAAGTAGCTTCTCATTGCCATCGAGTTGAAATTGGGCATTTTGCTGGTGAAAGGATTTCCAACACTTGTTGTTTCCATCCAGAAGTTGATTAACGTTGGATTCCTTTATTGTTCACCCTTATTGCAATTTCTCTCCAATAAGAGTTCAAGATTAGACCAGCCATTTTACACAGCCAAGGGGACCAATGTGACATGGAATTCTGGAAGTAACTGGTTAATTCACCCCATTCGAGTACACAAGCTGATCTATTACAATTTTGTACCAACTCTCCTGTGATGCCACCCAGTCTCAAGCTAGACCAACTTGGGGCTAGTAGTTTGACGTGCATCTTGATCCCTTGCCACTGACCACTTTTAGAGCAAAGTTTTGACTTGTCTATCATATCCTTGGTCATGATAGCCCAAGAATGGTCTTGTTTGGCTAATGAGACCACAAATTTGGCACATATGGCCTCGGCATGTACAACTGGGTTGAGAATCCCGAGGCCACCTTGTAACATCGATCGAGCTATGACGTCCCACTTTGGCCATTTCCATGGTAGAGAGGCTTTAGTGTTGTTCCTCCATACGAATCTTTTAACACTAGGTTGGTATTGGGACACTTTTAGTCATGAGACACTTTTATGTTTTGTTAAGTGACCATTTTGCTTGAATTATTTGAAGAGTTTGAAACTAAATTTCTAGGTGCTATACATCCACAAAGTTGCCTTATGAATTGAAAAAAACTTGAAATTTTTTTGGAATAATGATCTTACCAGTAACCTTACTCTTGCACAACATATTTGAAACTAAACTTTGTGGAAAAGCGGGTCATGTTTTTGGCTTTTTTTTTTTTCAAAGTTTTGCAACTATACCACTCTAAAATTCATTTTTGTGAGGTTTATATTGCTAGAGGGTTAGCCTTAGTAGTCCTCAACATGCTCTTATGCTTCTAGGAAGTTTTAAGTGTTAAAGTTGAAAGTTATGACCAAAATACAAGAATTGCCTAATCTTGTTTTTTTGCCAAATTTAGCACTTTTATTATTTTTTTGGTGGCTTTCTTGATATCCAAATGCAATTTTGATTGTGTAAGTGTCATGTGTAACATAAAACTAATCTTCCTTGAGTTTTGGGGCACCTAATATGCTATATAGCATATTATGGTATACAACAATGGTTGAGTTTTTCAATTGCATAATAATACGAGACATTTTAGTGTAGCAAGTATAGCTTTCTAAATATTGCTAACTTCTTAGGCCAATTGTGTGCATTTTGTAGGCAGTAAGCATATCTAATCATAAACTTCAAATTTGGCTAGATATCAAGTAGTTTCTATGACATTATGTAGGTCATAATGCTAAACCCTGTTTTTTTATGTTTCTTGTATTTAGCACTTCATCATTGTCCACAAGGTTCCACTTGGTAAGAGGTATATTACTATTTTAAAATGCTTCATGGCTCCTTTTGAATCCAAGGCCCAAAGGAAACTAAGAATACATGTATATAGTATATGTATTGAGTATATGTATTGAGCATGACTACAGAAACTTTGATGATAAGTCCACAAAATGATAAAACTGTAAACTTTTTGTACCCATTTTTTGGCCAAAATGAAAAATAGTGAGACAAAAGCAACCATATGATTTGATCACCAACCCATTGAAGTTAACGAGGAATTTTATCTAATGTCCTACAAAAATCCCTAGTTTCATTTATATGCAATCAACCATAAGAAATGGTTGTTTTGGGCAAAATGGATTGGCCAATCCATCAACTTTGGAGGCTTGTTGTGACCAAGAGATGAGAAATTTTACAAGTTTCTCATTTTTTTCATATGTAGTAGTCCTTGAACTATCAGCTCCTCCTGAAAGGATTTTCCAAACTGCATGGATCTACTATGGTTTTGGAAGTTTTTTTCAAAACCTTGAAAGAACACTTTTATTTCTTGTTAGGTTACCAACCTAGTGTTAACAGGTTTCAAAAACTCCTTCCAGTTACATTTGAATATTTTGAGGAGCGGGCTGGTGAAGGCAATGTAAGGAAGCAAAATGAATTGATGACTTTGATCCGACCCAAGAAGGGAAGCAACACATACTCCCACCTTCTCATTTGTCTCTGGATCTTTTCCTAGACCCGTTGGAACCTCTGCTTGTGTGTAACTTCCAATCCCAAGGGGATGCCCAGTTGTCTAAAAATCCTTCCTCTAGACACAATCTCCCCTGTCTAGACTGATGGGTTAAATGACTCGTTTTTCATAAGGGAGATCACTCTAGACTTCTCAATACTACACTTTGACCCCGAAGCCACAAAAAATGCCTACACAATCTCAAACGCCTTCATTACCTAAGGGAAGGCTTTCAAAAACAGGAGGGAGTCGTCTGCGAACATATTGGCCAGGAGTTGGTCGTTGCCAAGCAAAGTTAAACCTTGAATTTTCCCCCTTGCAACAGCAGCTTCAAGAATCATTAAAAGAGGATGCGACCCAATGGCAAAGAGTAGAGGTGACAAGGGGCATCCTTGCTTATTAGATCGTCTGGCTTTGAAGGAGCCCACAATTTTATCATTGAACAATAGCTCAGATTGGCTGCTTGCACCTAGAGTCTGTATAAGTCAACAAAAGCGAGACCCAAATCCCAGTGATTTCATGACTTCTTCAATGAAGGACCACATATTTCTATCACGGGCCTTTTCCGGGTCTAGCTATAGAAAAATACACTCCTGCTTCGTGGAGACTGCAGACTCAATGCCAACCATTGCTGCCAAGATATTGTCATGTATTGACCTTCCTTTGAAAAACCTGTACTAATGAGGGGATATGATTATGTCCAAGAGGGGGGCAATTCTAAGAGCAACTGCCTTGGCAATGATTTTGTATGCTAGAGATATCATAGTTATGGGCCGCTAGTGCTTAAGATGTGAGCAACAAACATATTTTGGGATAGGTTTGATGAGTCCTCTTTTCAAGATAAGATCCAACGATCCCTTGACTAAAGCTTGGTTAGCCATTTTCATGATTGGGCCCTTGAGGTCATCCCATAACTCCTTGAAGAATTCAGTAGTCATACCATCCCAGTCATGTGACTTGTCCTTGCCAAGAGCTTGTAATGCATGCGAGCACTCCTCTTCAAAGAAGGCCCTCTCAATGTGATAGGCTTCTGGTTGAGGAATTTTCCTTTTGATGCTCTTGAGCAAGGTCTCTTTGGCTTCATCCACTTCTTGAGAACGGGTCACTGGTTGTCCAATGATTTGGCTTAGATGATCAAGCATCATCCTAGCCATTTTGTCTTGGTCTTGCATTGTATTCCCATTCTCATATGTGAGTGAGCGGACGGAGCCCCAACTTTAATTTTCAAGGCTCTGAAAAAGTGTGCTTGATTAGCGGCCTCTGGCTAGAGGAAAGTCCCCCTTGATGTATCAATCTCTCCCTCCTAGCCTCTTCGAGCTGCTGCTCGACTAGGTTGGCTTTATCCTCCTGCCAACTTCTGTGATCTTCTTTCGAGGCCAACCCAGTAGCTTTTTGGACGTTAGCCAAGCAACCTACTCTTTGAGCTGCTTCCAATGCTCTTCTCGGGCCTTTTTCATCTGAGGGCCTGAACTTTTGATCACTTTTTGTATGCTCTGAGCAAAGAGGTTACAAGATTTAGCTGTAACTAACCAGTATCTTTATTGAGTTTACTCAAAGCTTTCTTAGTCAGTCTTCCAAACAGAGGTTCTTTAAACAGGCGTGTCCTAGTAACCAGAAACTTCTAGGGACCTGCCCCTCCTCTTTAGATTTATTGAATTTCATGTGTAAAGGAAGGTGGTGCAACAAGCTCTTTGTTGTTAGCACCTTCATCTCAAGTAGTGTCAGGATCCAATCAGCTTGGTGAGAGCAATAGCATCTGTCAAGGTGGGAATCCATGCGGGCATACCGGAGGCTTGTTTATGTGAAGCATGTCATGTTGTTCCAGGGGGCCCACCTCCCACAGGTCCATCATAGCCCATTTCTCATAGAGACCCATCTATTTATTTTTTCAAACCCGACCAACGGACTAGCTTATCATGTTCTATCCTTGCTTTTTTCCACCATATTAAAGTCACATATCAGGAGCCACTCCCCTTTGATCGAGGTATCCTTGAGGTACATCCACAATTTGGCTCTATCCTTGGCATTGCAAGGGGCGTATATGTTTACTATGGTGATAGGTTGACCTGCCCACATGACTCGCACTCCTAGGACTCTCCCAGAGGGATGATTAAAAACCACTTTGGGCTCCAAGTCCTTGTCCAAAATATAGAGAACGCCAATGAATCTGTCCACTCCCTTTCCATAGAATACCAACTTCTTCCCCAATGCAGGTTTTCTTTTACTGCAAGCATCCAAATGATGTTCTTGGATGACCCAACAATTAACTTCCTTATCCTTTCTAACTTCCTCCCAGAAGAGGGCATGCTTCTTTTAGGTCTTCAAACCTTTCACGTTCCAAGATTGGATAGCTAGAACTTCCATCATTGGGAGAGTGGGACAAATTCCTCAACTGGAAATTCCTATCCAGTCTCTCAATCCCTGACTCCTGGAGAATTCGGAGGATCACCTCGATCGTCAAAGGATTTTTTTTCTTGAAGGACGTCAAAGGGGTTGTGAAGTGGGATGGCACAAGCTCCGCGTCTAATTTGATTGAGGGTGGGAGAGAAGACTTTTCCTTTTGAGTTTCCAGTACCCTCTAGTGTCCTAGTCTCCCTAGCCACTACTTTCACCCTTTTGACACTTTTTAAACCTGGGATTTGGACAATCAACGAAGTTGTTACAATCAGAAGCTTATGCGTATGGTCAAAAAACACGAGGACGTTCTCATAGTGTGTCCTCTATGGGATATTCATTGTGAAGCTTTGTCTTTCCACATTTCTCTTTTGTAGTTTGGTGACCTCTTTGTAGCCTATTTTTCCTCCCCTTCTCTTGTCCCTTTGCTACTTTTTAAATGTTCCTTGCTCTCCATCCTAGATTAACTCTTAGTAGTGTTCTGAAAATTGCCTCTTGCTTGGGATTCCTGTACTATGGGATCGATATATATTTTTACCTTCATGGGGTAGCCAAAGTGCCCAAATTTGTTACATTTGAAGGAAGCCCCGAAGTATGTTCCAAAATTGAGCGGAATTGTAACAAACCTAGCTCCCACATTGATCACCATGCTCTTTGGTGGGGACTTAGATATATTCCACCCTATTCACACCCTATTAGAGGATCTTCCCATACCCTCTTGTTGGGGACAAATAGGAGGGTGCCCAGTTGACTCGCTAATAACCTAATATTATCCCAGAGCTAGCTAGGCAACCGGGCACAAATTCAACCCAAACTATATGAATCCCCTGGAGAGATTTGGCCGAATCAAAAATAGGTTCCCAGGGTACGACACAGACAGTTGTCATGTTAAACACAAGGGGACCTTTCTCCAAAATCTTCAAAACATTGGATTCCTCCTTGAACCTGATTGAGCAAAAGCCCTTAGCGAGATAGGAAGTATTTTTGACTGCTCCACCATGCCCAAGGATTTGTGGACCCTGAATCCATTGAATTATCTTGTATCTATTAGGAACTCTTCCATTGAAGCCAAAGATAAGCGTGAGCTTAGCTTGCATGGCTAGCTGCTTTGTAATGAGTGCAGGTGGAATCGCCATAGTGATCGCCTCCACCACATCCACCTGCTATGGTAGAGCCTTCTTTAAAGCACTATAGGCTCTATCTGCAAGCCCATCTTCTAGGAGCTCCCTACTATTTTCGTGTGAGCTGGTTCTTTTTGTTACCGATGGTGCCAGTCTCTATCTGCATGTTCACTTCTTTGAGTTCCTGTTCAAGACGAGCCTTAATGCTCTTCACCTTTTCTTGGTCTCTAGTACACATGCTACCTCTTTGGTTTTATCTGAGCCACTGACCATAGGGATAGGGCCCTTTGGAATGCTACCAAAAGAGATGCCTAGTCCGAGGGATGTTGCATCGGCACCAACCTTGTTACTAGTCATGCAGATCGAGCCCTCAAGCTCACCTACCCCAAGTAACTTCACCTCAAAATTGATTCCTTTTGCCAATTGATCAAACATTTTCTCATGTCCTTTGCCCAAGGGGGCTCCTCCACCGTATTACTTTACCACCCCCTTGGTTCGGACCCTTATTCAAGGCTTCTCCTGTCTTTATGTCCACGATTGATGTGCGCCGCTCCAATCCTTCCCCTTATTCCATCGGCATGACCCCATCACCAAGCGGTAGTTTCCCAGCTACTGCAAGCAAATGGGAAAATTTTACAATGTCCTCTTCCATGGGTAAAGCAACCGACTCCATAGCGGGCGCCACAAACGAGCACTATGAGGCTAAATGGGTGCGAGGGCACTCAACAATCAGGGATTAGCTCCAAGGGAGGGACGGTAGACAAAAGGGTGTGAAGGCCCTCCTATGTAAACCCACCTACCCAGAAGAAGGCTGAAGAAATCTTCACCAAAAGGTTTTTGGCCACTACCCTATTGAAGGGCTTTAGCCAAGGTTAAGTCAAACAGAGACGATAATTTTCAAAGGGGACCTCTCCAAAAAGGAACGTTGAAGATGCAACCCACGCTGAAGATGCTACTTCCGCCAACTATGCTAATTACTCTCAATATGCACACGCGATGAAGATGCCAACACGCCAAAGATGGTACCTTGGTCCTCTGTCGGGGGAGACCGAGTTTCGGGTTTAAAGGGATGAGGAAAAGCCTGCCAATTATGCTAATCACGTTGGAAATGCAAAACGCGATGAAGATGAAAAGAGTGCTGAAGATGGCCTTCTTTTGTACAATCTATGTGGAGTGATTCACTATTTATGAAAGTATATTTGTGCAATTACATGTTTTTTAATCTTTGCTTATCATATTAGTTAGGCTTTGTCCTCTCAACCTACGGGTTCTGGGTTCAAATCCCCCCTTGGTCACCTCTAGAGGAACACCTTGTTCTCACCTGGTGTTCACGTTGCTAGGGATCTTGCCCTTGGACACTCGAGTGCCTCCTCCTCCTCCTGGGGTGGATCCCCTGAGGAAGAGGTTCTTAGTTGGTTGCTACAAGTTCTCTCCGTGGTTCCTAGCATGTGGTGCATCAATTAGGTGGCCATGATGCCTCCTACGCGTGGCTCTTGCCCGATGGTATGCGGACCTTGCCTGACCATGTTTCATGGCTAATATTTGGAAGGGATCCCCCCTTGGGTCACCTCTAGAGGAACACCTTGTTCTCACCTAGTGTTCACGTTGCTAGGGATCTTGCCCTTGGACACTCGAGTGCCTCCTCCTCCTAGGGTGGATCCCCTGAGGAAGAGGTTCTTAGCTGGTTGCTACAAGTTCTCTCCGTGGTTCCTAGCATGTGGTGCATCAATTAGGTGGCCATGATGATGCCTACGAGTGGCTCTTGCCCGATGGTATGCTGACCTTGCCCGACCATGTTTCATGGCTAATATTTGGAAGGGATAAGCACCTCCCCTTGTGGGCCCTTTGGTGCGTCGAAAAAAAAAGGCTTCACCAGCCTGCCATGTTTCAAGTAGCATTCATCAACTTACACAAGCACCCTCAATGCTTACATTGTTTCATGCTAGAATTTTGATGAAAAGATAAAATTTGGAGAACACTTCGTGCATTGAAGTTTTGGAAATACTTTAGATTGGACTTCAATGCATGTATGTATTTTAGCATACTTTTGAGGTTTGCTTTCTCAAATTTTCCCTTTTTTGTTTTCCACACTCACACTTGTGAGTGGAGGGAATTTATATTAACTAGAAAAGAATGCAATCGCCCTCAAGCATAACAACCACAACTGAAACCAAAACAAGGGTGCTACAAGAAGCCTCTCAAGCGGTAAAGGCAACTTAGTGCATGAAGCCATTCCTTATCGGTACTCGTTGACCCTCTTTTAGCTTCCACATGTGAATGAGCTCGGAGCTCAAATGCAAAATATCATCATATTGAGCCACAACCAATTTGGCCTCAAATACTCAAAGGTTCCTTTACTTCCAGACCTAACTAAAGTAACAAAATATGGTGATTTGGGTGCGCACCAGAATGGCCTGGTTTTGGAAGCTTCACCCTCCCAAGATCAGGTCATCTATAAAGAAAATCACCTTCCATGTTCTCCATACCCATTTGCAAAATTTAGCATCCAGACCCTTCAAGGCAACGCACTTGGCTAAACAAATGAAGGGGGTCCTCTGAAGTCGAACTGCAACTAGAGCATATGTCAGTGCCTATCCCTCTACCTCGAACCTTAACCCCAATTAGCATGGCTCCCCAAAGCACCTTCCAGATTAAAAAAATTCATGTATTCAAGCCATTTGACCTCCCAGATGGCATTAACACTTCTTTGCCAGTGCTCATCTTACCAATTTTTTCTTTCATATTTTGGTGAGTGGGGCAAACCAGTCAGCTTTGTATATCAGCTCACTATATGTGTCGTGGGTCTTGGGGAGCGATAACACTCTGTATTTTCGGCAATGCCAAGCTTTCAAGTCTAACTCAGACCCCAAGACGTTGATGGAGATGAAGACATCACTTCCAAGAGTCTACTAATTAGAAGCCTCTTGGAAGTGATGAAGACATCACTTCCAAGAGTCTACTAACTAGAAGCCTCTTGTACAAACCGAAATTATGTTGAGGCACTAAAAGCTCTACATCCTTCTAGAATAGGTTTCTGTCATCTCATAGGTGATTTAGTTTAGAGATTTATTTGTTTCTTACCTAGCGAGGAGCCTCTCTCCAAAAATGGTTCAAGGAACCCCTTCAAGTTTGGAGAGCCAAGGGAACCAATGGAGAGAGGAGCCCATGAAGTATCTCAACTTCTCCCCCCAGTCCATGGTTGAAGTCGCTTTGTTACATTTTTGTGCTAGATCCCCAGTGTAGCCTCCAAGCTTCAGGCTTGTCGAGAGAGGCACCAAGATCTTATCGTGCAATGTGGCCTCCTTCCATGTTCCCCCTTTAGAGGTAATCTCTGCATTGTTAATCATATCCCAGGCCATGATGGTGCATTCCTGCTTTTGATCCATCAACGATACAAGTAGTTTGGCACATAATGCTTTTGCGTGCAGTATGGGGTCAAAGATTCCAATGCTACCTTGATTCTTAGGTCTTGCTATCCATTCCCATTTCCTCCATTTTAAAGAGGTTGTGCTTTTAGTGTTGCTCTTCCACAAGAATCATTTGACAGGCTTCAAAAATTATTTCCAATAGGATTTGCTCAATTTAAGCAACCGAGACAAGAACAAGATGTAAGCGATCATGAATGTATTGATCATAGTAACTTTGTTATGGAAGGGGAGGAGCACAAAATTCCATCTTTTCATTTTTCTATTTATCTTGCTCATGACCCAATTGAATCTCTGCTTATCCAATATGCCTATGCCTAAAGGGGTGCCCAGGTGCCTAAACACAATGCCTTTACCAACAACTCCTTCCCCTAACCAATCCACAAGGTCAAACGAGTTGTTTTCAAAAAGAGAGATCAATCTAGATTTCTCAATATTGCACATTGAAATGGAAGCAGTAGCAAATAATTGCACTATCTTGAGGGCTCTCCTAAGCACATCTAACTTGGCTATAAGAAAGAGTAGTGAATCATCTGCAAATTGCTTTGCAAGCAATTGTTTACCTCCATGAAGCGTCAAACCTTGATTTTCCCCTTTAGCCGCACTGGTCTTAAGCAAGGTTACCAGAGGGTGAGAGCCAGTAGCAAAGAGCAGCGGGGCAAGGGGGCTTGACCTCAAACATTCCCACTGTCTTGTTGTCGAAGAGCAACTCTCAAAGTAACTTCCCACCCCAAGCATGTGCACTATTCCACACATTTTGGGTCTAAATCCCAAAGCCTTCATGACGACCACAATGTATGACCACAAGATTCTATCATACGCCTTATCCGAGTCAATTTGAAGGAGGATACATTCTTGCTTGATGAATGCCATGTATTCAATGCCAACAATGGCTGCCAAGATATATTATCATAAATAGAGTGTCCTTTGATGAAGCCTTGTTGATGAGGGATTCAAAATTGGAGCCCGTCCTAATGCAATTACCTTGGCAATGAGCTTGTATGCCAGTGTCATCATGGAGATAGGCCGCCAATATTTTAGCAGTGAGCAACACACCAATTTGGAAATGGGTTTGACCAGTCCTTTTTTGAGGTTGGCTCTCCAAGAGAGCCCATTTTACTATCTGCACTAGCTGAAATTTAAGATCCTCCCACAATTCTTTGAAAATTTTGGCATCCCCTGGGTTCCACCCCACCCAGGGGACTTTTCCTTCCCCATTTCTTGCAAGGTAGTCCAACATTCATCGACTGAAATAGGCCTCTCGAATGCTTTCATGTCAATCAACAGCACCCCACTCTTTACGATACTGAGCAATTGGGGTTTGGCCTCCTCAACCTCGTGTGAGCATTCTTCTGGATGACCAATAATCTAACTTAGATGGTTCATCATGATCTTGGACATAGCATTTTGGTCTCTTACTATGCTCCCTTCCCATCAGTGATTGATGTTAGATATTCCCTTCTTCTTTTGACTTTGAGAGCTCTCTAGCAATGAGCCTAGTTGGCAAGGTTGGGTTTGAGGGCGGGTTTGACGGCAATCTCTCTGCCTAGCGGCCGGATCTTGTTGACCTCCTCAACTTGCAGCTCAGCAAGTTTTTCTTTGGCCTCAAGCCATATCTTGTGCTCCCCTTATGAGGCTCTTCCTTCTTGTTTCCTTCTAGATAGCTCCTCTACTTCCTCTTTCAGCTCCCTATTTGTGACCTCTTGAACCTTTTCCACTAGAGGTCCTACGCGTTTTATCATTGATTGGATGCTATCCACCAAGGAGGACCAAGCGCAAGGGTCAACCACATCCATATCACGCTTCAGTTTGCAGAGAGCCTTCTTAAATAGGGACCTGAAGAGAGGGTCCTTAAAGAGATGTTCCCGGAGACTAGACTCTTCTTCTTCCCCTCTAGGAAGCAAGCATCATTAGTGGCCTTGGTTATGTGAAGCATCAGGGGAAAGTGATTCGACAAAATTTGGAGGTATCGATACCCAACATCACAGAAGGGGAAATCCAATCCTCCCAATGGTAAATGTAGCACCTGTTTAGATGGGAAGCCGTGTTGGCATACTGGATGCTTGTGTACAAACCGAGCAATGCCCGTTTCTCGCAAAGTGCTTGCTATAAAACATGACAGTAAGCTACCATTAGGAAAATTTTGGAGTCAAATTTGGGCCTTGTAAGAAATGCCATGTCAGCGTAGAGATGGGTAATGGGAAATTCATTCTCTTTTTGCATACATGTTTTTTAAAAACTCAAATATATTTTTCATTACAAGGTACATTTATTGAAAAACTCAAAAAGTAATCTAGTCATGATAGCACTTAACTGTCTGCGGCCACCAAGAATTCAATGCCGAATATCTAAATTTTTTGCATTTTTGAAAACTAAAATCTGCTTTCTTAGCTCATTCTCCCCCCCATTCCCCCCTTGCGTGCTGTCGCACATGACATTTGAAATTTCTTTCTTTCATTGCCCTCGCAAAAAGTTTCAATTATTCATGTCTCAATCCACTCTTATAGTTTCTCCACAAAGAACTTCTACGAGGAATCAAAGATATGTATATTATATGCATGTAGAGCTCCCACAAGAGGATCAGCCCCTTTGTAACAAAAACAAATAGAACACCATCTCAGTAGCTTTGAAGGAGAGCTAGCTTTAATCCACATGGCATGAAAAATGTGGAGCTCTGGCTAAACGGAAGAATGTATCCCAAGCATCCCATCACAAACTCCACTCCACCTTTCAAGGATATAAATTCCTTAGTGAACTATGTTGGAGATGGACCCAATGGCTTGTATGGCTACATCAAGCAGTTGGCCACAAGAAATGATGTTTTTCAATGAGAGAGAGACATTGCATGCAAGGAAAATGTGCGCTTAAAGTCATGCAATGTGCTCAGCAGGTTGAAAGTAGCAAGGAGGACATGAAGAAGCTTACTCAACAACTCAAAGGAAAAAAACTAACACTAGGTCTTTGCCAAAGAGAAAGAAGACTAAGGGACATCAAGGACTTGAAGGTTGTCTCAAGAGGAATCAAAAAGAGATTGCAAGCCATCAAGTAAGTGCATCTATATATCTACCCTTATTAGGTTTATATTCCCAAACCCTTAGACATATCTCTCACGTTTGATGTGCATTCCCAAATCTTTGCTTCACCCCAATAGGGAAGTGGAGCGCAACACTAAAACCTCCTCCCCAGCTTACGGAATCATATTGAATCGCAAAAAAATCGTTGGTCTCTTGGATGACAAGCGCTATGGTAAGATCATTGCCAAGTAGCTTGACAGTCTTTTAAAGGGGAACCAACTACAAGCACGGGACTTTCAGCTTCAATTTTGGATGAAGCTGGAATAGCCAATAAGGGATATGCTACAAGTTACAAGTATGTGGTGTCATTTACATTTTTCGTTTTATTAAGAAAGGGTGTGGCATCCTAACTCCTTGTACTCATGTATGTGCCCACACAGGTTAAAAATATTCATATCAAGCACACCCTACTTCCAAACCATTTCTCTATTCGTAAAACAAGACGGAAAGTTAGCAAGAGGTGCTTCAAAATTTGGGTTCTCCTTTTCACATTGATTTGACGTACATATTGTCAAAGGGGAGGAAATGGAATATGACAAGTATACAAATAGTGTTTATGATTTGATCGCTTTGCAAACATACATGGTGCAGTTGTTTGATGTTACTCCCAAAGAGTGCAACGGTGTCCTTAAGTATGTCATCAAGCTAGATGAGTGCAAGCTTGTAAAAGAGTTGAAGGTTGAGCAAGTCACAATCATACTCATGAACAGAGCTCTGGATGCAAGCATTAAACCAGATGATCCAAAAACTTTAATGTGCAATCAGGGAACAACATTTTCCTTGTCGCAGCCTTCAAAGTGAGCTACCATTATATTGAAGCTCCATTATCATTACAATTTACTTGTATGATTTAGAATGTACATTCTGAAAATCTTAAAATTATCTTATCAAGTGCCAGCTGAGAACTTTGATATATTGAATTGGGTTTTCCATCAAACTAACATCCCGAAAATTATAGGCAAACAAAGAAATGGAAAGAAGTTGGATGTAAAGGGCATGGACTCCTACACAGTGGAGTGGCACATGGCGAAAGACCTAAAGACCTTGAAATGCATGTTCAACATTTCCAAAGGAGCAACATGCAAAAGCCCTTGCTTATATTGCATGGGAGGGGTTCACGTCTTGGACAAACCATATTGGAGAAGAGCATTGGATAGACATTTTCATGACCCCAACTTTTGATCCATTTTGGATATCCCACTTCTAGAGTGCACATATGCACAATGCATGCACTTCATAGGATAATAGAAAAACTAATGTTTTTTGACATTTGTTTTGCTTGGACCACTTGCCCTCTCCCTACAAAGCAAAGGGCAATCTCAGCTTTAGCGACAGTCTTCTCAGAGATGGGTTTTCATGGAGGACATGTTAAGATGGAGTAGGATGAAAAGAGGTCCAAGAATGGCCGGGATGTTCCAAAGAAGTTTCCTATTGGTGGTGTGAAACCCTGACTCTTCCTATCAATGCCTACAAATGGTAGACAATGCAAAATCCATAGTGCACAAGAAAGGCGAGCATTGAGATACAATATATGGAAAAATTTGCACAATGATGTAGTTGATCATGCAGACAATGGTGCAACAAGGACTTGCAAGGCAAAGATATGGAAAACCTTGGACACAATACTCAAGTTTTGTGAATTGAAGTCATGGACTGAAGCCGACTGTGCGAATTTCCAAGAAGCTGTGGAGACATCCCACAAGACATTCATAAGTGCATGGACAAATTAGCATATCATTCACTACATGGTAATATGATTAGTCTGATGATATGATAATCTTTTGAATTGAAAATATGTACCCTTACACAAACATTATAATGTTTGTGCTTGTTATGTGCGCAGCACATTATCCATAATCACATGCCTTGGTTTGCAAGGGAATATGGAAGCTTGGGTATCTGGTCTATACAAGGCATGGAGGAAATCCACTCCAAGTGGATATTTCAGCCACACTCGGCATGGAGGTGATATAGACAAATCCAATAGCTTAGAGGAGCTATATCAATGGATGTATCAAAAACTTATGTATAGGTCACATTGCAAGGAACAAGTCAAAGACAATCAGACTCAGCCATGCATTGAGATTAGCTCAAGCAAGATAAAGGAGAGAGATATGGGAGTTATCCTCTGTGGCAAGATGACATGCACATTGCAGGCTATAGAAATAATGCAAGGGAAGGGTTTGGACAACTCTGTGGCAAGTTGTTCCATAACTCCATGTACAAACCTTAATGTAGCAAAATATTATGGCCTCTTGCCCTTATCCGAAGGCCCTCCTCCTCGTGCCTTGGTCATTTTTTAGTAACATGTTTCTTCATCCACATCTATCGCATGCATGTGAGGTCAGGCAATCTAGTCTCCTAATTTGCCTCAAACTATGGGGCCTCTTCTATAAGTTGAAGGACTGGCTACAGTGTTCACAGAAAACCTGTAAACAGTTACAATGCACCTGCTAGGTTTTGGTTTCTACCTGTGAAATAAAATTCTACAATTTGGAAAAAGTGTTTAAAAAAAATCTAGTTTAGTTATAATTTTCAAAAAAACCTGCAAAATTTTGGAGAAAAACTTGTAAATTTCAAAAGCCCAATTTTTTCTATTTGTTTGGAAAAATGTTCTTTGAGAACACTGACTGGCTACTGATGTTTGAGCAAATTATGTTTTCATATTGTGCCAATTTGCATGGGTTTGTGATTCCACAAGCCAAACCATACGCAACATGTGTCAAAAAGTAGTGATTGTGTAGGCCATAGATGTTAGTCCCAACACCAAACATTGCAATTGATGCTTACTTCTCTAGCAACACGGCCTTGTCTTTGTTCCATCTAATAGCAATGCCTCCTAGATATCTTAAGAGTGTCTTCGATACAAAAAGAGAAAATTTAGCCTTATCCTTGAAGAAGCTGTAATCAAAGCAAAGGAAATTTGGGGTGCTGAAATTCTCCAAGTACTATCCAAGGGAGGAATTCCCTCCCAAATCTCCCTGTGAAAAATAAAATCCAAGTGTTGGTACATACATAAGAAACTCTTCATCTATAGAAATCACTTACATAAAATTATACCTTTTGATTTTCATCTTCTTCAATTAATGCAACATTCCATAAGTCCAGTGTGCTCTTGATTGCAGAGGATGAAGACACCGCAAACTTTGTTGATGGAGTAGTTCTCCCCAACCCTGTGATTCCAAGCCTTTCTTGTATTGCCTTGAACTCTGAATCCAATAAGTAGTTGTCATTGGCAGTGTCAATTATACTGCCATCGTTCAGTAGATTTTGAGCAACTATAGCAAGGCAATAGTCCTCTCTCAAGTCAAATAGCTCTATGATGTCATTAAGCATTACATAGTGATGATCATCCATGGGGACGGTAGGGAGCACATTTATTGGCAAAGCTCCCTCTAGCAGTTGAACACCTTATGATACACGTAAAGCAACACTTGGTGGTTGCACAACCTCGTTTCCATTGACCCGAGGTTGACTGCTCTCTTCTCTCTACCTCCTCCTTTGTGTCTCGATGGTCATCTAGAGTGACATTCAAAAACACTATGAACCCAACATAATATTCTGCCACACTACACTTTCGATTATGTACATGACATTTGATGTCATTCCTATGCAAATGCACTAGGAGCTTGAGGTTGCTCTTGTAGAAAACATCTTTCTTAAAACGGTCAAAACTTATGTCCTTTATATGGACATATTGGGAATCCTTGAACTTAAATGTGTCGTTTATTGTCTGTTGCTCATATGTCTGATGAGTCTCTGCAAGGAAATTTCTTACAAATACCAACCACTCTTGCAATGAGAAGCTAGGGTTGAATATTGCCTTCATTTCTTGCTCTCGTTTTCTCAAGACCAATTTGGTAGAGAAATTGAAGAGCGTGTCCTTAGGTGCCTCCTTTGAGCAAGGCTGCACCTCCTCTATTTCAATCCGAAAGGGATCCATTTGTGGAAGGGGGCAAAAAAATCTTCAAAGACAAGGGCGGGAGTAAGAAGGCTTTGCCTAGGACTAGGGAGTACTAAGAGGGGAATTACAAATCTCATATTTATAGGAATTCCATGATGTCATTTTAGCCGCCCTAATGATTGCAATAATACGGGTGCATTGAAAATGAAACATAGCCTGAGGCAAGCTCAACCACACTGTGGCACACATCCGGTTTCGGTGAGTGTCATGGTTATATAAAGTCCCTTGAGTGCACAATCTTAGACTCACCCACATCTACACATTGTGGATATGGAGGACAAGAAGAGTGGCAAATCAAAGATCTCTCAGAAGATGATGGCGGACATGAAGGAGGTTGAGAAAATGTTGGCCAAAAAAAAGCACTTCAGAAGGAGCCGCAGAAGAAAAAAAAAGCAAACAAGAAGGCCAAGGCTTCAGGAGAAAGCAATGCAAATAAGAAACCATCAACGATAAAAGAAGATAAAGAATAGTAGGAAGGGATAAAAAAGATAGCATATTGGTCACCTCTTGGACTTGTCTAATGGACAATTCATTGTAGATCTTTCTTTGAAATTACGTAACTTTCGTATTATCTTGTTCCTTTACATGCCTCTCTGTGTTTCAACTTTTTATGCTTGGTAATAATGCCAAACTTAGTGTCAATGAGTGTCGCACCAAAATGCAAGGAGGAGGTCTGCATTCCACAACTACTCATTACCTTGCGTTGTGGTGCGGCATCTATTTTCTTTGCCACTATGGATATGTACACGAGCTCTTCACGTATTTGACTCGCATCAAAATGCGACATTGTGATGTGTCTGTAAGAGAGATAATTGTCGTTCTATAATGCCAATAGTGCATGAGACTACTAGTCACCCCTCTATATCGTATTGTGGCACAAAAATTTAGTAGTGCTGCATCACAACGCGATATGGGGGTGCCAGAACAACCGACATGCCTCCATATCGTGTTGTAGCACGACACTTTAAATGTCGCACCACAACCAAATTTTTACAAATTTGCAGCATGCTTATCTCTAATATGCTATGGAGTCGCCAATTCAAGATAATTTTGTTGGATACAAGTTTTTCATTGGTGTTGACCTCAAAGGCCACTTCCTTAAACGATGTCATTAATTGGTTTCAATCAATCAACATGGACGCAGTCAAGGTTTTACTTCTAGCTTACAATGAAGAGTAAGTCTTGCCTATTTTATCATTGTCTCAATATTTTTTCTATTATGAATAATAGCATAACTTCTAATTATTCACAAATAGTTCACATTGGAGCCTTATTGGAATGAGCATCAAGCACAAGCATTGCTACCTTGCAAACTCTGTGCACGGGTTTCATGTGAATGTTTGAAGGTAGTTGTCTATTGTGATCAATGTTGTAACTTATATGCAACATGTCATCACCATCTGCTATGTCTTGCAGATCTGTCTAGAAACTTGTGGCTCCTTGGTAAGCATTGACCCATGACAATATTTGGGAAGACATACTAATTCTTAGTTGCGAGGTGCCCAAACAAGACGACAAGCATTATTGTGGATGGAGAGTTCTTGCAGGTCTATCTAGAAACTTGTGGCTGCTTGGGAAGCGTTGACCCAAGACAATATCTGGGAAGACATACTGATTCTTAGTTGCAAGGTGCCCAAACAAGATGACAAGCATTCTTGTGGATGGAGAGTTCTTGCAAATGCAGAGCTTCTATTAGAGCGCATTTAGGCTGAGAAGCGTAGAAGTGTAAATGCACTCTTTTGCTTTTGCAATCCTTTTACGATTTCTACATACATGTACTTAAAGTAGGAATTTTGGTTGCAAGCAAGGAACCTGGCAAATTATACCCATGTCCACGCCGAGGTATTCAGGATGCCCATGATCCAAAATATGATAAATCTTGTGGAGACACGTCTTGAAGGAGTCCCCAATGCATTTGTGCTAGCACAGCCAAGGCCACAACCACAGACTCCACCTTGGAGGTACGATGCAGTGCCTCAAGCATCCCAGCAAGATCTTGAAGTTGCCTCTCCTTGTCTCTCTGATCATTCCACCTCTAGACCTTTTTGTTTTACCCAATTTAAAAGAGGACAAGGAGCCCATTGCACAATCCTCTTCTCAACCCCTTTGGACGTAGGTTAAGGTCAAACTCATTCTTGAATTCCTTGTGCACTTATCATTGTGAATGCTTAGAATGGTTAGTAGGTCACCAAACCTCAAGCATCCTCAAATGATTAGTCATATCATCATGCAAATCCTGATCAACTGCTACCAAATGACCATTCACTCGATGTCACCTTATGTAGTGGAAGGAAGCTATAAAGTTTTGAGAAGCTATCATGCATTTACACACAACATACTTCTTATTTACCTTGCACAAGATTCCATCAGCGCAAATGCAGTGTGTATGCAGAGAGGAAGAAGAGAGAGAGAGAGAGAGAGAGAGAGAGAGAGAGAGAGAGAGAGAGACAGAGTACATAGGATGTGGGTGGAGTAACTTGACACCATGTGTGTGAGAAAGCCCCTTATTCTACTATCTAATAAAGAATAAGGTTTGTACAAGTAATGGGCAGTCGAACGTCTTTGACGTGTCCGATCGAGGTAAGAGGCACACCGCCTTTACCCCAACAATCTCCCACTTAAAGGCGAATGTGTCAATAAGTGATACTACTATATGACCTATTAGTATGTACAGTAGGTAAGGGAAGAAACTCATCTCAACATATTCCCATTCGCTCTCTAAAAGCTAATGCATACCGCCATGTAGGCTCTAGTGGTGTGCGGAAGCATATATCCCTACTAGAATCAACATGCATGCCCTGTAAGTATCATGTTAATGACCTGCACCACGCCATGATGCATCATGCTAGTGTCAATCATCGCACGAGTAACAACCCCAACTGTGAGCATGCAAATGCGGTGCCTATGAGAAGAGCGAGAACGAGAGATGAGAGAGTACACATGATGTGCGTGGAGCAGCTTAACACTATGTATGTGAGAGAGCCCCTTTTTCTACTATCTAGTAAGAGAATAATGTGTGTACAAGTAATGCACGGTTGACGGACATCTCTGACATGTCCAACTGAGGTGAGAGGTGTGAAGGAATGGATCGTAGGTGTGCGTGTGTGCAGTGAAGATGGAGAGAGAGAGAGAGAGAGAGAGAGAGAGAGAGAGAGAGAGAGAGAGAGAGAGAGAGAGAGAGAGAGAGAGAGAGATAGATAGATAGATTTTATTATCGTCCTCGGAGGTCAAATATGACCTATGGGACCAAAGTTACATGTGATGTAGTATGTGTATGGCTAATGAGTGACTCTCGATGCTCCCAAATTGTAGTGATGAGAGTCGCAATGGAGAGCCCACACTTTGGCTGGGAGAGGAAAGTGTGTAGGTCTAAGTTATGGATGAAAATGTGAGAGAAGCAAGTTCGGATGTGATCAAAAGCTGAGCACTCTAGTAGTGTGTGGTACTCAGACTCTCTAACTTGTAGTGAGCATAATGTGCACAATCGATTTGACTCTTCTCCATTGCCCCAACGCCCTATCTCGCATCGAAGGAAATGGGAGCTAAGCCGAATTGCTGCGATAGTGCGTATCGCGGACAAGGGAATAGGCTCAAGCATGTAAGTGTGAGTACGGTTTCCTCTCTCAGCGAAGAACATGGTTTTGTAGTTGGGGGCAATATAGGTGGTGTAATTTATGAAGCATGACCCACCGGATTTCTCCCAAGCCGTAATACATTGGCGTTGTAGAAAAGCTTCATTCACTTGAGAGTCAATTGAAGCATCATGTAGCAAGTGTAATGCATCCCATCTCCCAAACCACTTCTTTATGTCTTGCATCCATCCCGTGCTCAAGATCTTGCTTTTATGCGTCTTTTGAACTTTGTTGCTTGCTTCCCATGCAATTGTAGGAAGTCGATGTGAGGGGTTTTGACGCATCTTTATCATGTACTCCACAACCCTTTCCATGCCCATAACCTCAATTGGAAGAGATCCCGACTCAAGAAGTAGGAGCATATATAGTGTTTGTGTCTTAACTTGGAGAAAGTTTGTAAGAAAACGCTTTTGGACATTCTCAAACTCTTTCCAAGTAGACTTTGAGATGCTCTCGCCCCACACTTCAACTCCATAAAGAAGAACCGGTGTCACCAATGCATCAAAAAGATACTTCTTGAGAACCCAACACTTGATGTTTCCCGCATTACACATGTTCTCAAATGCATAATATGCTCTCTTTCCCGCTTCCAAACGACGCATAGCACATTCATGCCACTTGTGATTGGATGGAACCTCAAGGCCAAGGTACTTAAAGCTCTCAACAACTTCAAGTGTCTCGTTGTTGTACACAATGCATGGCTTCTCCTTATGGTTGGTTTTCACAAGCATAACCTTTGTTTTGGATTCATTTACAATCAGCCCACTATGCAAGCAAAAGTTCTCAAGGACAACCATAAGCTTTTGTGCATCTTCTAAAGTGTGTGCTAGAAGCACTACATCATCTGCATACAACAAAAGCATGATTACCGCATTGCAAATAGTGACCTCTTCAATGCCTTCTTCTTGCATAAAGTCAAGTACCATTTGTTCCAATTGATCGATGCATAGACCAAAGAGAGTTGGTGACAATGGACATCCTTGTTTAACCCCAATAGTGCTTACAAAAATTTCTGAAATTTCTCTTCCCATGCGCAATTGACAAATCACCTTCTCATAGATTCGAGAAACCGCAAGCATAAACTCACTTGGCACTTGGAGTTCTTCCATCCTTCTCCACAAATTGTTACGTGGAATCATATCAAAGGCTTTGTTAAAGTCCACAAAACAACAATACAATCGCTTGCCTTTCAACCGACTTTCCTCCATGAGAACACGAAGAGTGACAAGATGATCAATGGTGCTATGGCATCGACGAAAACCCGCTTGTCCCTTTGCACGCTTGTCATTCTCTTCAGCCCAATCATCAATTTCATCTCCATTATGCACCCAAACAACTTTGCCATAAGAGACCCAATCATTATAGTCTAGTAGTTGCTTACATTCTTTACATCCCCTCCTTTATGCAAAGGCTTAACCCAATTAGTACTCCAATCATAAGGCATACCATGTTGAACTGCAAGGTTGAACATATCACACATCCACTCATGGGTAAAATCTCTCGTCCATTTGATCATCTCCGGCTTGATACCTTGAAGATCTCCCGCTTTGCGAGTGGCCAACTTTTCAAGCCCACCGCATACATCCTCAATAGTAAAAAAAGACGGCATACATGGGAGTGAACCATAAAATGGCATTTTTTCAGTATTTGCTTGCTCATATAATTGCCTACAATGTGTGTACATATCCACTAGACTCAAGTTACCAAAATTCTCAACCCGCTTGCCTCTCAAGTTTCTCCAAAATCTTCCACATGCATGTGCCTTTTCTTGGACTTGAAATTCTTGTTGCTTTACTTCCCATCTTCTTCTCTTATTTTGAATCAATGCCTTGTATGTATGCAAATGACTTTGATAGTTGTCTTTGTCCATAGTTGCATCAAGCTTTATCAAGGACTTTCGAGCATCTTGACATTCTTTATCAAATCACCTTTTGCGTGATCTATCTTTGTTGATACCATGGAGATCCTTTATGGCAAAGCATTCTTCCGCACAAGAACAAATAGCTTTCTTGAAAGCTTCCCATTTAGTTTCCAATGGTGCATCACATTGAAGCTTTGTCATCCATAATTTTTGCTCAACCATTTCAATGTACATTGGTGCCCGTTTGAAATCCATACATAGTGATAACTTCTCTTTCCTTTGGCTGAGATTATCATGCTTAGTTGCTTCTCCACATGAAAGGTCAATACATAAGGTGCGATGGTCGGATTCCGGGGTCCATTGACCAAACATAAAACTCTTTATGCGATACATGATGGCTTCAGAGAGTAGCATATAGTCAATCACACTATCCCCATTATGTCTCCTACATGTAAATCCATTGGTTCCACTCCACAAAGATACTCCATTGGCAATGAGCATACTCGTGCTATTACACATGTGTAAAAGTAACTTTCCATAGTGATCCGGCTCTTCCTCATCCATTGAAGTACGATCATACAAGTGAACTTCCTCCAACTCCCTTGAAATGTATGGCATATCAAATTGTTGAGTATCATGTTGCAATGTTTTTTGTGCGAGCATTCATATCCCCAAATACAATAACATCACCTTCACCTTTGAAATAAGCAATGTCCTCTTCCAAATCAGAAAATGGTTGATCTCTATCCATGCAAGCATAAAAGGGAGAATCATGATGAGGAATGTAGCAACCGGCTACAAAAATGGGTGCTCTTTTTGGTGTCATAATTTTCAGACATACATAACGTTTGTACTTGTCATCTTTCACATTTGATACAAAATCTTCCAATCCTTTCTTAACCATACATGCTAACCCTCATGTCCTCTTCGTTGCTTGAGATTCTTTGACCACATCAATGAATGTACATTGTAATCCTCCAAGCCGTTAATCCTTTGTGTATCATGCTCCCAAGTTTCAACAAGAAGTACAACATCGGCTTTGCTTGTTAGTTCATCAATGCCAACCCCCGCATTCCATGGGTATCCATTACAATTCCAAAAGCATATTTTCAATTGTAACTCGGTCTCATAGGTCACGCATCCCTATTTGCTTGAGAGACTTGCCTCCTCCTTGGGCACATTTTCTTCATGAGAGATCTCCTTGTTTTTATTATTCTTTTCCTCATATGCCTTGCGACGCATATTTTGTTGCTTAATAGTGCAATCTTCACATACAAAACATTTTTTATCCCTCAAATAGATCCAACTATTATCAAGGATAATCTTTCGCTTGGTCTCATCCGGCATGGTGCATACAATTGGCCGTTCTCCCGAGCGAGAAGCTCCTTGCTTCCCCACTCTATGTGCTCCATAGACCATAACTCCAGACATGCCAAAGTGGGTTTTGAAGAAATCTTCAATAACAATGGCAAGAGAAGGAGGTGTCTCTAACTTCTCTTGGGGAATTCCACGAATAACAATGTTCTTGGAACGTCGCTCCCGTTCCTTCAACTCCTCCACATCCACATTCTCAACATTCTTTGTTTGAACCATAGCTTGCATGAGTGAGGAATTAGAAACCACATTGCTACCACATACATCAGCCCAAAACTTGTTTGTGCATACATTTTTCATGTCTCATACATCCCGGCTCATAGTGTCAAATTTCTCCTCTTTCAATACATGGTCATGCTCTACTTTGCTCATCCGCTCCTTCAAAGCATTCAAGTCCACAAGAGAGCGTTTACATTCCTTGACTTCCTCTTCAAGTTGCATCAAACGTGTTGTTTGCATCTCAAGTGTCCTCTTGAGATTCTCATTCTCAACCACAAGTACCCTTAGTGTGCCATTCTCCATTGCAAGTGCTCGTAAGTCTTCGCCTTGTTTGTTTACGGTCTCTTGCAATGATACCAAGTACGCCATGATCATGGTTTCCGATGTCGTTGGTTGGGTGGTTGTGTTGCTATCTCCACACTTAGGAGATTTTGGATCATTTTCCACAATGGTTGTGGACTTTGTTGAAGAAGAAGAACCCTTGCGAGTGCCGGAAAACATTGTATGTAAAATAGGAGATGAGAATCAATTTTGTTGAACCTGTTCACTTCGGAAATGCTGCTACAGAAACGCCTTCCATAACTCTGAAAATTTATGTCTTTACATCAATGCGTAGAGGACTTCGTGCTCTTCGATTGAGGCTATAGATCACCCAAATCACAGAGAGAGAGAGAGAGAGAGAGAGAGAGAGAGAGAGAGAGAGAGAGAGAGAGATGTGGGGTGGAGCTCCCAAATCTCACTGTGTGAGAAGAATGTGAGAATGAGTGAGAGCTCCTTATTCTTTGTATGTATAAAGAATAAGAAGATAAATGTGGACGGCCGGACATTGGTCGTCAGACATGGGCAAAGCACGATGAGGCACACTGCCTTTAGCTAACATTCTCCCACTAAAGGATGTGTACTGATAAGTGGTGAGAAGACTAGCCTACAACTAGTCTATACAAGAGGTGAGAGACGATAACTCTCAACCTATACCCATGGCTCACTCCAAACACGTAAGTGCATCTAGAACTGCTATAGTATAGATGCAACATGCATACCACTAGGGCTAGAGCCACAATGACACTCCTGATGCAGGTATCGAGTGACGACCTGCATGGCTCCACAATGCACAATGCCAGTGTCAGTCATCGCACATCTGATAACTCCCACTGCTAGAGAGAGAGAGAGAGAGAGAGAGAGAGAGAGAGAGAGAGAGAGAGAGAGAGAGAGAGAGAGAGAGAGAGAGAGAGAGAGAGAGAGAGAGAGATGTGGGGTGGAGCTCCCAAATCTCACTGTGTGAGAAGAATGTGAGAATGAGTGAGAGCTCCTTATTCTTTGTATGTATAAAGAATAAGAAGATAAATGTGGACGGCCGGACATTGGTCGTCAGACATGGGCAAAGCACGATGAGGCACACTGCCTTTAGCTAACATTCTCCCACTAAAGGATGTGTACTGATAAGTGGTGAGAAGACTAGCCTACAACTAGTCTATACAAGAGGTGAGAGAAGACAAATCTCAACCTATACCCATGGCTCACTCCAAACACGTAAGTGCATCTAGAACTGCTATAGTATACATGCAACATGCATACCACTAGGGCTAGAGCCACAATGACACTCCTGATGCAGGTATCGAGTGACGACCTGCATGGCTCCACAATGCACAATGCCAGTGTCAGTCATCGCACAACTGATAACTCCCACTACAAATGCACCAACCACATAAGCAAGATTAGGTCTTGAGGCCAAAAGGTCAGACATGAGAGACCCAAAAGCTGACAAAACATGCACTATCTGTGCCAACCTATCCCTGTCAGCAACCTCAGTGCCATATGCATCCTCATCAAGAACCACCTAACTATGCATCACCATGTCAACATCGTCAGGCAAAGACATATCTGCTAAGAATGACTACAAAACTGAAAAATCAGCACCATTGCAATCACACACAACTGTGTGAAGGACACTGTCGCACTCAAACGTATCAGACGCATCATAGAACAATGCATCGGTCTCTGGCTCAGCTGATGTCACCTCAACTGATGATTGACCAAGATGTGCATCCCCAGAGATACCATTGTCTGCATGAACGTCACCACAAGACAAATGCACAACCTGCTCTCCATGCAACACATTCGCAAAAGAGATATGCCTCGTCTCTTGCTCCAAACATGGTTGCAAATAAACAGAGACTACGTTGTCTCATGTGTCAGAAAGATGCAAAGGGTATACCATACCACTCCTAGCACCTCTAGCTATCACCAATGATCCCCTATGCATGTGACTCTCCAGGCAGTACACAATGTCCACTACTCTGCAAAACTGATGCACTGAAATGAGACTCCGGCTGAGTCTTGGTACATAACGTGTATCTTGTAGCATAAGCAATGCACCGCTAGGTAAAGACATGCATACATCTCTAGCACCCTCTATGTCATATGCTAAACCGTCAGCAAACTAGACACAACCAAGTCTCCCACTAAAGAAAGAGCAAAACAAACCACGACATGGCGTCGCATGAAAAACTACATGCTCTTCTAGTAGAAAACGTGTAGACAATGTGCTATCCCAAGACACAAAGTAGTATGAAGGCAAGCCAGACTCAAAAGTGACATGCCCATCACATGCATACTCTCTAGCATATGTCCTCATAGTAGCACCATGGGTCTGGCTCTTTTGTTGCCTCATATGCCTAAAGCAACGGTGCTTAATATGCCCATCATGGCCGTAGTGTCAACATGTCAATCGAGGCGATTGTGAGCGAGAATTGTCTCTAACCTGAAGCATCTCCATATCCATGCTGAAACTATGGCAAACAATGCTCAAGATCACAAGACTCTCCCATGCAAGAGCAAACCACCGTCTCAAGCAAAGAAGGTGAGCAAACGGTCAAGCTCACTAGCCTCTGCAATAGGCATACATATCTAGCAAAATTTTGACAGAGTCTCCTCTATAACTGGAGCAAAAAACTCAGCAGTAAATCGCAATGGAGACAACAAAACGTGCCCAAATGGCCAATTCGGGAATGTACTTGTTTGGAATCACCTCACAAAGTCATACACAGAGCCAAACCGCTCTAGCTGGAGTATCACACAACGGTGCCACAAATGACATACATATGTGAGTGAAAAAGTGTTGTCAAAATGTGTCAATGAATGAACAATGTGCCAGAAAACCGTAGCATACACAACTCCTCACTCCAGTGAGAGTGTGTACAAGAACACCAAACTGTGTCCAAACTGACAAAACTTGTCAAAGTGAGAGTAAACACTCGATCACTATCAAAGTGGGAATATATCGACCACTATATCAAAGAGAAAATTGCAAATACGCATAAACCATGGTGAGAATCTGGGAAAGATCCGGCAGAGTTTCCCCTGAAAACTGAGCAAAAACTCAAGTACAGTCTCTACCATAAACCATAACACTACTTAATGGCAATGAGTAGAAATGCCAAAATGGCTCCACATTTTCACATACAATGCAATCCACACTCAACATACATCAACGGAGTGAACGCACATAAGCAAGCGCCAAAAGTACTTCATTGCCCAAGTCTACCAAAAACCCTCAAACCACAAGCTCTACACAAGCTGAGATTGCATCTAGCTCAAAATTTATGCACCTAACTTCGAGCGCTTGTCATGCTTCCAAAAGTGCATCAAACTTGCACACCATGTGAAAACAAAAAACCTGCAATTCCTGTATACAGTTAGTTTGAGCTGAATATCAGCAAAATGGTGAGGAAGTTACAAAAAGTTTCTTCTGCAAAGTTGTAGAGCACGTCAAAACGACTGGGCTCGATTGGAAAAATTCTCAAATTTGCATTCTATAAGGAGAAAAATGAATATGAAAACAGTGTTGCTACGCACACAATTTTTAGGGTAGCACCTTCATTACACACAATCTTCCACACTCCTTTCTGAGCTTCCACAAGGAGATACATCACTCTCAACTGAGCTCACAATCTCCCATTGTATTCTCACAAAGCTTCTAAACTTTCTTGATCTCTCCACCGTCGCCAAGCTCAAGCCGCCATAGCCGAGCTCCGTTGCTTTCGTCTCACCGGGAAGCCGTTACGCACGCCGTTCGCCGCAATAGCTCTGATACCAGTTTTGAAGGAATGGATCGTAGGCGTGCGTGTGTGCAGCAAAGATGGAGAGAAAAGAGAGGGAGAGGGAGAGCATGACACAAGGATGTGGGGTGGAGCTCCCAAATCTCACTGTATGAGAACAATGTGAGAATGAGTGAGAGCTCTTTATTATTTGTATGTATAAAGAATAAGGAGATAAATGTGGGCGACTGGACACTGGCCGACGAACACGGGCAAAGCACGGTGAGGCACACGCCTTTACCTAACAAGAGGCATGCCGTCTTTACCCCAACATCAGACGCTCCTCATCATGGAAGAAGTCAATAAACACATGCATGGGCATGAAGATTGAAACATGTTCCACCCTACTTGCAATATTTGGTCTTAAGCAATTTTGTATATTTTTATAAGGCCTTAGTCTAAAACACTCTAACGTTTCATAGGCAAGTATTGGCCACTGTGGAATCTCCTTTGGAGGAAATGAGAGATATTGAAGATTGTCGAAGTCAAGCGCAGATGCAGTGCATTGTAAAACTGGTCGAAGAAAAATACCCCCTCTCAATCAACGCTCTTCTAGCACTAGTGTTATATAGTAGTTTGCCCACCGAAGCATGGAATGCATCAAAATGCCTATAATGCAATTCATCTCCAGTCTTCTATGCCCGAGGGATAGATATCTGCAACAAACAAGTTAAACATAAGTTAAATGGTGAACTGAAAAATATTTATTGGAGGTTAGTAAACGCACAGTTTGGTCGGTGAGTTGGAAACCCTATCGTCATTGCTCTCAGACACAGCTTTGAGTGCATATATGTGTATTTAATGAGCATATTTAATGAGCACAGTTGGAAACCCTATCGTCATTGCTCTCAGACACAGCTTTGAGTGCATATATGTGTATTAATGAGCACCTGTTTGACTAATTTGCACATTTGTGACAAGCAAACGTCTTTCACCCTGCCTTTGTAAATGTTCACAAATTTATTTTTCATTCGCTTTCTCTTTCTCGTCTACAGGAGAACCCAACTTCCAATGGTAATGGTGATGGAAATCCAACGATCATTTCCGAAATCAAATCTGGTTTGAATATTTCCACAGACTTAATACTTGTGAATGGCCGTTGAGGTCTTCTGTTCTCCATTAGTGCTTCTTTGACGGTGTTAAGATGCACAACACAACTGCTAGAGAAAGAGTGTTCAGTAGTGTCACTAAGCACAAAGAGCATGCAGTCAAATGTGAATAGAATAGTAAGTTGAGCGCAAGTAGATGGGAATAAATAAGAATAGCACGAAATTTTCTCATATATAAAAAATGCACACAAATGCATTGAGTGTGAGTTATGTCAACTTTGTCACGTATTCGTTGCTGACAACAAAGAGATTTGAGCAAACTGCAACGTTTTTTTTTTTTTCTGAAAATGCAAAAGTTTGACATAAAAAGACGAAAAAACCAAGCTACCATTACGGTAGCCCGCTATCCATCGATTGTGCAGCATTCTTTCTCTAGCACTAAAAGGACCAAATTTGAGTCCAATTTTTTCCTAATGTCGAGAATGTTTGTCCTTTCGAGCCTCTACCAGTTTGAAATCCCCCATGATGCACCGGTCTCCTTCCAATGGTTGTGATCACTCAAGTCTACCCAGAGTTTCGCTCTCCCCTTAGCGTCGCCGCACGGAGCATAGATGTTAATAATGGTAATAAATTGTCTTGCCCACTTCACTCTTATCCAAAGGACTCTCCCTGAGGCATGATTAAGCACTACTTGTGGCCTCCAACTCCCTGTCCATAATGGAGAGCACACCACTAAACCCAAGAGTGCTATCGTCGTAAAACACTAGCTTATTCCCTATTGCATGCTTCCCTCAATTGGTGGCATCGAGATGGTGCTCTTGAATAAACCAACAATTTGTAGCAGTTTTTTTGACTTCCTCCCAGAACAGAGTGCTCTTTTTGGCTCTCCGGAGGAGGCTTATATACATCCCAATAGATGCACACCTTATTTATTGTGGTCCCTAGTTTTTTTTGCACTGGGACGAACACACGCATACCCAGGGTGCCTGCCAAGTCTCTAAGATTATCCCACAACCAAATTAATAAATTCAAAAAGTCAACTCGCATCGAGCACATATATTTTGAAGGACTCTGGATATTCAAAGGAAGGGTTCCATGGTAAAATGCAAATTGGATAGCGGTTAAGGTACAACAGGCTTTTAACCAAAATTTTGTCAGCTACAGCCGGGTCGTTGAATTGAACACTGTAGAACCCTTTGTACAGATATTGCACATAGTCAATCGTTCCACCTTGATTGAAAATCGCACCATCCATCTGATAAGCTCTATTTGAGACGACACCCTGCCCATAAAGCCAAACACCAAGGATGAGCTGGCCATCACGACAAACTGTTTTTTAATCAATGGAGGTGGGACCGAAACTGAACAAGCATTCAGCATTTCAATCAGTTGTGGTGGGCTTTTCTTTAGTGCTTGAAAGTTCGTCTCTCCAATTGATGGAACCGGGTCAAACATGCCTATCGTAGCCTCCTCAAATGATCGCTTGTGGTGGCCACCCTGATGTGCCTTACCACCTTCCTGACGTTCTCCACTTTGACCGGATGGAAGGACCTTGGATTAATGACCCTTCGTCCCCCGTAACCCCTCGTCACTACCTCAATGTACATGGGTTTGGGCACCATCTCCATCGTGGATCCACAGACAGGTAGTACTAGTGTGACCCGGTCCCAAGTCATCAAGTAGGTATGACAATGATTATAATCGTTGTCACAGAGTGGAAAAAAGAAACAGCACACTTATCACTTGAGAGTGACTTTTTTTAAGATAAGTATGGATAGCAAACTAAAAAAACGTGCTAACTCTGTGAAAATAAGGGCGTAAATAAACAAGCAAGTTGCAGGCTAAATCGCCTCCACCAATCTTAGCAACTTCCACTCCCAACCCGGTGCAAGGAGAGATCCAACCATGCAACATCCCCAACAGATTTGTTGGACCAACAAAGCAAAAGGAAGGTCACCTTTAAGCGACTAGACCTCTTGCTCCCCAGCACCCCCACTTTCTCCTACATACCTGAGCATGTAATAGCCTTGAATCTCCACCTTTAGCAGCTACCTGGTGCCAACATAGCCATACAGCATCCCTGAGAGCAAGACCCCTTGTCACAACATGGACCCATGCAACAAGACCAAAGGCAAACCAGAGAACGGCACCCCAACAACACAACACCACCACTAAGCATCCCACACCGCAAGATTGAACCCTGCAGTGCTAAAACCTCGACCAAAACCAACCTTGATTGCCTTTTCAAGGGGAAGCGGGAGGAAAATTCTCTCTCGCATGCCAAAAAAAAAAAAGGCAGATCCGCACTCCCAAACACCAATATAGAGGGGAAGGCATTCGGCTACCCCCTTCCCAAAGAAATCCTATCTCCAAGCCGTCGGCACACCCTCAGCAACGGCCACAATGCCAGTAACCTCACTACACCACTTGAAGACGTGCGCAAATCCTCTAGACAACCCTCCTGTATGGGTCCCCCACCACTCGGCAAGCGGCCACTGAAGCCAATCTACAACAAACCTACGAGAGGGTTTGGTAGCACCAAACGCAGGCTACACGTTAGGTTTCATTGCAGGTGCCTAATTGCTAAAGGCTTTTCATTTCCTACAAACTTACTCTTTTCCTATGCATTATAAATCTTAGCCTTTACTTTTTTAGTTTAGATTAAATGTTTTGTAAGATTTTCTTTTGAGTGAACCAGTGAGTGACAAGTGGATGCCCTCTCCTTCGTTGAAAATTTTAAGCTCCATTTATATAGTACTAGTGTGTGACCCGCACATTCTTGCGGTCCAGAAAGCATGGCCATTGGGTCACACACATGCACATATTTATAGGGGGGTGTGTGTGTGTGCACAAGCAAAGAGGGTGTACTTTAGTCCCTATAATCACTTCAAGAAGATGGCAATTTCCTCTCTCTTTCTTATTAGATCTTGACATCAAGACTCATCGAGTAGAGCTTTGATATCTCTTTGGGTTGTTCTTATGACACTAAAAATTATCTTCTCTTCCCCCCCCCCCCCCCCTCTCTCTCTCTCTCTCTCTCTCTCTCTCTCTCTCTCTCTCTCTCTCTCTCTCTCTCACACACACACACACACACACACACACACACATACACAAAGTTTTGAGTTCAATACTTATCAGGTAGATCTTTGGGATCTCTCTCAGTGACTAAGAAAAGGAAAATATTGTAACCTTTGAGTGTGGCGAAATGGTTATCACACTTCCCTCTTAAATACCAGGTCTTAAGTTCAAGACTTGTGGAATAGAGCTTTAGGTCTCTTGATGTGTTTCTATGACATTAAAACTTCTCTCTCTCTCTCTCTCTCTCTCTCTCTCTCTCTCTCTCTCTCTCTCTCTCTCTCTCTCTCTCTCTCTCTAGCTTCAAGTCTTGGCCAAACGGGTCTTTGAAATTTTTGGAATTCTTTTTTTCTCTCTCTCTCTCTCTCTCTCTCTCTCTCTCTCTCTCTCTCTCTCTTCTCTCTTACACACACACACGCGCGCACGGAGACATTCAAGCCGTCGGTTACCCTTTATATCTCTCTCTTCATCAATCTCCTATGGACAAATGTAGGCTCATAGGGAGATGCAAATGTGTGTGTGTGTATGTGTGTGTGTGTGTGTGTGCGCGTGTGTGTGTGCAGGCGCAAGTGAGGAGGATGGATTGTAGTCCCTATAATCACTCCACAAAGATGAAAACCCATGAGGAGGATGGATTGTAGTCCCTATAATCACTCCACAAAGATGAAAACCCTCTCTCTCTCTCTCTCTCTCTCTCTCTCTCTCTCTCTCTCTCAACCTTGAGTTCAAGGCTTGTTGAGTAGATTTTTTATATCTATTTGGATTATTCTTATGACAATTAAAATTCTCCTTTTTTTCCTCCTTCCATCTCTCTCTATCTCTCTGTCCTTGTTTCTCTTGTTCTCTTTCTCTCTTTAACACACAAAAATGCACACATGCATGTTCACACACACACACAAAGTTTTGTGTTCTAGGCTTGTTGGCTAGATGTTTGGTATCTCTCTCAATGAATAAGCAAAGGAAAATATAATAATCTTTGAGTCTGCTACATTGGTTATCACAATTCCCTCTTAATACCAGGTCTTAAGTTCAAGACTTGCCAGATACAGATTTGAGGTCTCTTGATGTGTTCCTTTGGCATTAAAACCTCTCTCTCTCTCTCTCTCTCTCTCTCTCTCTAGGAGAAAGAGAGAGGTAGAGAGAGAGAGATCAGAAAGGTGCTAACCAATGAAAGGAAGATAGGAGAGAGAGAAAGAGATCAGAGAGAGGTTAACTCTTAACTACTCACATTAGAATATCCTTAATGTTTGGTAAAAGATGATAAATGAGATTTTCCTTGGGATGAAACAATGGATCGACTACACACACACTTAGATAGATACATAGAGGAAGAGAGACAAGAAGAAGAAGATAAGTTCTACCTCAATAAATCTCTCTCTCTCTCTCTCTCTCTCTCTCTCTCTCTCTCTCTCTCTCTCAATGAGAAGAGACTAATTTATATTAGTTAAAAATAACTCTAAGAATTAATACAAATGGTGATGTGTTTGAGGGCACTAAAGAAACAAATTGGAACTGTGAGACCTGAGTACAACTAGCCACATGGGAAAATTGGAACTGTGAGACCTGAGTACAACTAGCCACATGGAAAATTGGAAAAAGCAAAAACCAAATAAAAATCTCTCTTAAAGGATTAAAATTTTCCCATGGCAAGCTAAATGGGAAGAGGATGATAGCAACCTCAAAAGATAGGCACTTCCATCAAGAGCACACTCTGCAAACTCTCTCTCTCTCTCTCTCTCTCTCTCTCTCTCTCTCTCTCTCTCTCACACACACACACACACACACACCTCCATGGGCCTCTATTTGCTTGGTTATGACCTCTTCATAGTCTTAAATAGGACCTATCAATCGCTATCAAGTATGACCCGTTCGAATTTGAATTGTGAGTACCTCACAAAAAGGTAATTGATGCTTGTGCGAGATAGCACGTCGGGTCATAAAAAAACACTCGGCGCTTGTGGAAGATGTCAATGTCAAGCACCTTACTTTTTTCATGACGATAACAATTTCACCAAAATGATTTTCATGGACATTTTCAAAAATGAGAAAAAATGATTTTCTACGTAACGTTAGCCTTCTTTCTATTGGCTAATGGGCATTCTCTCACTAGAGCTAAAAAGCCCAAAAATGAGTCCATTTCTTTCCTAATGCATGTTTCATGGATCTTTGATCCCTCTAAGATGAAAATAATTGCTTCTTGGGTGAAAGAGAAACAAAGTTGAAGTACTAGCTCTACACAAGGTGAAAGTTTCAAGACAAAAGCTCCTCTCTCATTGCTCTAAAATGTCAAAAACCTTACACCACTGAATCATTTTTCCTCACTCAAAAGGTGCAAGAGGAACTGCATTAGAATTTAGGAATAACTTGTGATTGGGTGCAAACATCTAATCAACTCAAAGCCTCCATTCATTGATTCTATCTCCCCCCTTCCTTGATGACATGACCATTGTGTGTATTTATGTTTGGGATTCCAAGGTTGACAAAACTCTCCATTTGAAGGAGCTTGAAACCATTTAGGGCCCTCTTATCCTATTTGCTGACATGAATACAGTAGAGGTAGTTGAAGATAGAATCGCCAAAAAAACGGGAAATTATATGTGTCTAGCTCAAAAAAAGACACATGGGTTTAAGTAAAAGAGTCCCATGGGTTGGTAGTTGTGTTCAGGAAAAGTGTGTCTTATCTTAATATTGTGTTGTTTTCAATTTCAAAAATGCCAACTTAGGACAAAGGGAAAGGGAGAAATTCCACCCCAAAATAGAGAAAAATAGTGTAAAGACCCACAAAATAAACCTTATTTTCTAAAATTTCCTCTTGGAAAATTCAAGGAAAAGAAATTTATGTTTGGAAAAATGATTTTCCTAACATTGGCTGGTAGAAATAGCCGCAGTTGGTCACTTCACGTGGCAAAACCACGGGAGACTTTGCTAGAAAAGCTGGATTTGATAAATCTTATGTCATCACCTCCCTTTTGCAAACCCTCAAGAAAGCAAAAGAAGAACTTTTTTATTCTTCTCGTCTCTCAAACCACTATTCTCTCAAAATCACCCTGGATGACAAAGGACCTAAGCTAGGAAATTTGTTCCACATTGAATCCCCCCTTCTCAAACTACTAACTAGAGTGTGTCCTTGACCAAATCTAGGTTCAACCCTTTTAACATATACCATTCACTTGCCAAAGCTTGGTCAATGGCCCTCCGTTGCGGCTAAAAAATTTTCATCTAGATATGTAAACAAGTAACCAACATTACATTAGGAAATTTTGGAGGGCCTTCTAAGACAATGTATTTTTCGCACTCTCTCTCTAGAAAATATGGTGAATAATAGAGGTGGGTCTGTCATGGTAAAAGTTCAAACAGTGTACTTTAAGTAGATTCTTTACCCTTCTGAAAATTCGTCCGTAATGATTGAGGGATAATCTTCTTTTCAGTTGCATTGAATGAACCTCGTCAACATGGAGGGAATGAGGCTAACATGGAGGGACGAAGCCGCAGCAACTATTCACTTTTCATTAAACCTGCACCTTTGGCTAATGGCGCACTCCTCAAATGGCACAAATGTTATGCAAAAACGAGCCAAATATCACCTTCACATTGATTTTGACAACGAGTACCAACCATTGATTAAGCGGAGTAAAGCAAACACACATATACCTCCCGCATCCATAGACACGCTCAGAGCTCAGGGAGCTAAACACATATAAATCTGGACGAGAATCTCTCTCTATCCTAAGAATCCAATGACTAATGCGTCTCCAGCATTTGTCAATCCTATAAGCTTATTGACCTTTGCTGGTGATGGAGAAAACGGCCTTCTGGGTTATTGTAAATCTCTTACAAGGCAAGCTGAAACTTATAAGGGCATTCTCCAAGCTCAACAATGTGAGATTGTTTGTCTTTCACATTTGCACTCTACAGATCAGGTTACCATTTTGCAACACAAAACAGAGGTACAGAAACTGAAAGGAAAGGTACAAAGTTGTCAAATGAAGGACACCATCTTGGGTGGTCGTATCCGAAAGAAGAAATTGCGCAATCTTGAAACATTGCAGGTTGCATCCGAAGGTCTCAAGAAAAGAATCCGAGCATGAAGGTGATGCTTCTTGGTTGGCTAAATAGTCTTAGTTAAGTAAATTTTTTGTTTTTCTAGTTATGTATTGTTTTCATGTGTCTAAATAGTGTTAGTTAAGTAAATTTTTTGTTATTTACTTATGCATTGTCTTCATGTAGAGATTCAATCTATCGTGACAAGGAAAACATTGACCCCAAAGCCAATATAGGAAAGAGATTGAAGCCACTTATAAGTAAAAGCCTTGCAGCAGATATAGTACATGACAAGAAGTTTAAGGTCCTACAGCGAAATGTAGTGGACTGCTTTATTTCAGAGACCTAAGTGCTTGCAAAAGAGATACAAGGCACACTTGATTCACTTGGTGTAAGCAAAAGAGGATATTCGGCTATACAGAAATCTATCTCATCCATCTTTGTTAAGAAGGGAATAAAATCCAAACTTTTACCATCAGCCTCAAGTGTTTGGAAAGAGAGGCTTCAGCTTAACGATGCACAGGGAGAATGTCTTGGACAGCCGTTTCATATTAAAGCAACTTACAGCGGCCATGGAGAAAACATAGCATATGATGAGTTCAATAATATTTTTATGGACTTGCAGATGTTGCAGAAGAGAATGGTGGAGTTTTACAACATCACATTTGAAGAGTCACGAGGGGTATTACATTTTGTGTTGAAACTGGATGAGTGTGAGCTTGTTAAAGACAAGAAGCTAGAGCGTGTTACTATTACTTTAATGAATAGAGCCCTCTCAAAGTTTCCCACTGATGATCCTTTGTATTTTAGTGTTCAATCAGAATCTAACATATGGTGGCTTGGTGCTTTTGAGGTAAACGAGATTCTCAGCTGAGCTCAAATGTTCACATCTACTTAAGTCTCATTTATTTTGTGTTGCAAGTAAAGAAAGAAGATCATGAGATTCTATATTGGGTGTTCCATCAAACTAATGTTCCAGAGGTGATTGATCGACAGACTAACCAGGGAGAGGTACTACGTCTAGATGCAAGGGGAGACTTTCAAGTTCAGTGGCATCTTGCAGGTGACCTCAAAACATTAAAGTGCATGTATAATTGTGGAATGGGTGCAATGGCAAAGTCACCGTGTTTGTTCTGCATGGAGCCTGCAAAGGTCATGGACCCAAAGTGCTAGAGAAAAGCTCCAACACGTCACATTGAGGACCCTGCTTTTCGATCGGTTTTGAAAATACCATTTGTGAATGTCCACGTATGTACAATGCATGCCCTTTGTAGAATTGTGGAGAAATTGGTCTACTTATATATTGGGTTTGCTTGGAAAATCAAGAACTCAACAGAGCGACAGGTGGCCCTGCAATGCTTAGAATTGGTGATGTCGGATAAGGGGCTTCATGGTGGCAATGTGAAAATCCAACGAGATGAAAAGAGATCAACTACTGAGAAGGATGTCCCATGCAAACCATCCATCGGTGGGGTGAAGGCACGGAGTTTTTTATCTAAACACCAAGGAATACGAGATCCGAAGCTAACAAAGCATGGAGAAATATATAACACATCTTATGTTAGCAAGGTAGAGTATCAGAGCTGTAAAAAGCTACATATTGCAGTCAAAGATCAAGAACCAACTATTCGTAACGCGAAGGCTGAGGTTTGGTGATCGATAGACATGCTATTTTTGATGTGCGACAAAGTTGACTGGTCACAAGGTGATATGAAAAAGTTCAAGGAGAATCTCAACCTTTTGAAGAAATCATTCAAGACAGCATGGACAGACACCCAGATTACTCACTACATGGTATTATTGTGTAATTGATTCTCTTTTATGTGTAACTATGTGAGTGTAAAACATTCTAAGTAATCTGTTTTCATATCCAGCACGTCATTTTCAATCATTTACCATATTTTATACAAAAGTATGGGAACCCGGCCATAAGGAATACCCAAGGGATGGAAAAGTCTCATTACATAGCAAGAAATGCCTATTTCAGGCACACACGACATGGTGGCTCTTGAATCAAGGCTAACAGTTTGAGAGAACTATTTGAATGGTTCTATCATAGAATCATTCATCGAATGCAGGCAAAAGAAGTCTTGGCCTCTTCAGCAACAGCACAAGCCATCAGACATTTACAACAAAATAAAATTAAAAGATCAATGGCATACACCAACTCCGATGCTCGTGAAGGTCAACGAAGGTGGAGAGAGACAATAGTGCATGTGAACCACAAGTGGAGAAAGATACTCTGAGTGGATGACATTGTATAAAATTTCAATATTTCTATAATACATGATCTTAATACAATTGCTACTTGAAGTGTATCAAGATTTTGAAGGTTCAATTTTGTTTTTTGGCACATCACCCTTGTAACGAATCGTGAGATATTTGCCATACTCTAAAAGTTCATCCGGGTTTTGTCTGCGAAGAGCTAGTGCCATTGCTGTGTAAGTGTAGTAATACACCGCTCGACCACCTGTATAGCCCGGGCAATAACCAAAACAATCTTTGGCAACCTCTTTGTCCACAAGAATGACTTTATCTGCACTTTTGGGCAGCACGGGTCCACCCAAGAAGCGTGATAGTGTCTTTAATGTGTAAGTTGTTGTTGTACCCTCTTGTGACATTCCATTGTGAAAAACTATTATCGGCGCCTCGCAAAGCTTCGAAAGGTACTGTGCTAGGTCCGCATCCCTTCCACGATACTCTCGAGTCTGTCGTCGAAGGAAGTCATCCTTGTCAGTAATCCAAGACTGCACATATCATGTCTGAATAAGTCACACACACACACACACACACACACACACACACACACACACACAGAGTTACCATGAAGCTCTCATCCTGTAAAAAGAGGTTTTCCTGCCACCACAGGTCCATAGACGTAGTTGACTCCTGACCTGAATGGTTAAACCAATCCTCCAATTCTTTGTGACTTGTTGATGGTCTTAGGCTTTGTCTTATTGCTTGGAAGGTGGCTTCATCCGGTAGTGTCTCCTTGTAATTTTTCAGCTTTCTCAAAGCAACTTCGGAGGCATTCCATTGGATTGCTGGATGTTTCCATTGCCTCATCATCACTACTATCCTCTGAAACAAATCCACTCCTCTCCTCTTGGATTCTGGAAATGATAGCCAGAGAGAAGTCCTCCCTTAAATAAAAGATGCTTTGCACATCATGTAAAAAGATATAGGTCCTGTCTCCAATCCTGAACTCAAGCACATCAGGCAACATCATCTGAGCATGCTTCTTAGTGAAGTTACTGACATCCAAGGGCAGTTTGATTTCTATTGTTTTCACAGAGAGCATCTTACTTCTTTGAACATCAATTGCCTCAACCTCAAGGTCGATTGTATCTTCAACCTCCTCGACTTCTTGTATGTGTGTTGTCTCCTCGCATTGTTCGTCTGGTGCTGCGTCCTGCTCCTCTATCACCTCATCAGGATTCTGCATGAGGAATCCAAACAGGTTGTTCAGGTAAATCATAAAGCCAAAGGATTCCTAAATAAATTTGCACTCTTTTTGGTGCAAAGGGAAAGCTGAATGTCGGCAAGCAGGTGGTAATTCCCTATACTTCTTCAGTCCCTGTCCTTTGCCACCGTAGTCATTTAAATGAACCACAGCCATACTGGGCAGAACAACCCTCCCTACCTGCACCATAAGTTCAAATTGATCTCTGTAGGGCTGCAAGAATTCACTATGCTGAGCTAAAAGGTCTTCAATATCAAATTTTGGGTTAAACATAGAATGAACTAGATCATATTTGTCCCCAGCACCACACGATGCTGCAAAATCGAACAACCTCTCATCAGTTACAGCTAGCTCTTCCAGAGAAGGCACATCCTCTTTGGCTTTACCTTTACTTGCACAAGGACTGCTTGCTGGGAGATATGCATCATCTGAGCTAGCCGACCTCTGTGACTCATCTTCACAGATTGATTCTTCTTGATCAAAGTCCTGACAAAAGTCAACAGTTCTTTTGGCAGAAGTACTAAGCAACTGAGCCTGTAAAGGTTGGAATCCTAGCACAAGCTTTGGGTCCAGTTTTAGTCTCTTCTGCCTACTGGACCTTAATCCTATTCATCGGGAATCAATGTCAAGTCTTTGTTTTCTCTCTCTCTCTCTCTCTCTCTCTCTCTCTCTCTCTCTCTCTCTCTCTCTCCTCTCTCTCTCTCTCTCTCTCTCTCTCTCTCTCTCTCTCTCTATAAAGCACACCAAAACACACACACACACACAAAAACTCTCTCTCTCTCTCTCTCTCTCCTCTCTCTCTCTCTCTCTCTCTCTCTCTCTCTCTCTCTCTCTCTCTCTTCTCTCTCGCAAGGCTTAGGGTTTCGCCAAGTCTCTGCTGCCACAACTCCCGTTGGGCGCGGGCAGGGCAGCACCTTGTGGGGGGGTTATGCTCCAGCTTCTGCTCCCCTCAAGCCAGCACTATCAAGTCGGCCCAGCTCGAAGCTGCTACTACGTCGTCCTCGGCACGCTGCCCAGCCCATCAAGCGGCACACAGGCCTGCAGCTTCAGCAACGCCACTCTGTCGTCCTCGACAGTCTGTTCACAACTCGGCCTCATTTCGTCCTCTGCACACTGCCCAGCCCGTCGAGGCCCTCAACAACGGTGGTCACGAACAACAGCAGCAACAGAGTCGCCCTCGGCAAACTCTGTCCGCCGCCTCAGCCCGCCGCCCTGGATTTCAACCAGTGAGTATCTTTTTTTGTGGGTTAGGTCTTTTGACCCGCAGCATCGGTTCGCACGCAGTTTTTGCGACAATGACTACTCCTAGCATTCCGGCTCCATGTGCTCGCAAAAGCTTTCTTGCTGTGGCAGCTGCCCCCAGGAAGGACTCTTTCGCCCGCCAAGAAGCCAGAATCTCGACTCTTGAGACCCAAATACAAGAGCTCATTAGGGAAAACGTAGCCCTCAAGAAACGCCTACACAAGCTCGAGGTCACAAAGGAAGAAGAGAGCAGGCTCTCCTTACAAAAACACGAGAGGTTGAAGCCTCCATTGCGGAGTCTGTCACAAAGGTCCAAAAGGGGGTCCGAGAAGTCAAAGAAGGCATCACACAAAAAATCAGCACCGAGTTAAAGGCCGCCCTCCAAGAACGCCAGCTACGAGAATCCCTCAGTCTTAAAGTAAGGATCGGAGGGCTCCCACCACCATGGTGCACCACCCAGGACACTCTCGAAGAAGCGATTATCAAGCTAAATGACATCCTACAGCCAATCACTATTGAGCCCAACACAGTCTCTTGGCTCAACGACACAAACAGACGCTTTGCCACCTGGGCAATGCACACTTACCTTCAAGGATAAAGAAGAGAGGTTGAGGCTTTTACGCCAATCTCGCCTCCTCAAGGGAACGAATTTTTGGATCGCCGAGGAGTTAACTACAAACCAACTCAAACTCAAAGCAAGCGAGCTCAAGAAAATGCATGAGGCTCGTAAACAAGGAAAGTGGGCATTCAGGATTTTCGAACTCCCAAGAAGACCCCGTTGCTACCGGCAACAATAACCACTTAGGATTTTTGCCCCTTAGGATTTTCCCCCCTTGTTTTGTCATTTTGTCCCCCTCCTTCCCATCTTAGGATACGCGGCTCATGTGCCTGTTTGTATGACTCCCTTAAAAGCTAGTACTCCCACGTCGAGTCTTCACACCCACCAATTGAGTTGTACCAGTCATATGATGGAGCTACCATTATAATTTGTGTATTTGGTCCCATAGGTCATATTTGACCTCCGAGGACAATAATCTATCTACCTATCTATCTCTATCTCTATCTGCCTCTCCACAATACTAAAGGCGCGCGTAGGGACTTCCAAAGAGTAATTGGTTGTCTTTGCACGCCTTTAGTACACACACACAGAGAGAGAGAGAGAGAGAGAGAGAGAGAGAGAGAGAGAGAGAGAGAGAGAGAGAGAGAGAGAGAAGAGGAGAGGAGAGAGTAGAGAGAGTGAGAGGAGTAGAGTGAGAGAGAGAGAGAGGAGAGAGAGAGAGAGAGAGAGAGAGAGAGAGAGAGAGAGAGAGAGAGAGTGTGCGCCCCTGTGTGTGTGTGTGTGTGTGTGTGTGTGTTCAACAATATAGATTTGTTTGTTTCCACACACACACACACACACTCTGCTAGATATTGTTAGAAAGAGAGAGAGAGAGATGAGAGAGTGATAGAGATGACCTGTTTTGAATGAGGGGAGTTTGCAAAAAACTCCATGGGGACGTTCTGCTCCATTGCGCTCTCTCTCTCTCTCTCTCTCTCTCTCTCACTCTCCTCTTCTCTCTCTCTCTCTCTCTCTCTCTCTCTCTCTCTCTCTCTCTCTCTCTCTCTCTCTCTCTCTCTCTCTCTCTCTCTCCCCCCCTCTAGACACGTATAACCGTTAACACCCGGCGACGCCCCACGTGTTCATTAAAATAAAATCTCTACGGAATGATGACGCACGTTTGGTCATTTAATGCGGCGAGGATTGATTAGTGAGTGACACCTAAAAAGTATGAGAGAGAAATAGAGACACCGAGAGAGTGAGAGAAGGAGAAAGTGAGAGTGTGTCTGCGTCTGCGACAGAAAGAAGGTGAAAAAGAGACTGCGTCTGCGTCTTCTACCAAGGTTTGGCCTTCTCTCTCTCTCTCTCTCTCTCTCTCTCTCTCTCTCTCTCTCTCTCTCTCTCAGGCAATTTCCATATCTCTCTCTCTTACACACACACACACACACTCACACACAGAACCTCTCTCTCTCTCTCTCTCTCTCTCCCTCTCTCTCTCTCTCTCTCTCTCTCTCTCTCTCTCTCTCTGTGTGTGTGTGTGTGTGTGTGTGTGTGTGGTGTGTGTGTGTGTGTACTAAAGGCGCATGGAGACAGCCAACTACTCTTTGGATGTCTCTACGCGCGCCTTTAGTACTATGGAGAAGCAAAGAGAATGAGTGAGAGAGAGGGAGAGTGTGTGTGTGTGTGTGTGTGTGTGTGTGTGTGTGTTTTGGTCTGCGTTGGGGGGAGAGAGAGAAAGAGAGAGAGAGAGAGAGAGTTTGTGTGTGTGTGTGTTATAGAGAGAGGGAGAAATAGGTGGAGATAGGGGGAAGGAGAGAGAGAGAGAGAGCTCTCTCTCTCTCTCTCTCTCTCTCTCTCTCTCTCTCTCTCTCTCTCTCTCTCTCTCTCTCCTTTTCACTAAAGGCGCGCGAAGGCGTCAAAAAATTCTTTCACGTGCACCGTTAGTGAAAAGAGGAGAGCGAGAGAGAGAGAGAGAGAGAGAGAGAGAGAGAGAGAGAGAGAGAGAGAGAGAGAGACTCTTCTATTTGTATATAGCGGAATGGCTAGAACAAAGGACACTGCAAGAAAGGGGGGCAAGGGACCAGGGTTAGCAGCTAAGGCAAGTAGCAGATCTGCAACCCCAAAGAAGAGACTTGGAAAACCCATTAAGATTTTGAAAGGTCCAAGGATGAAGAAGTTACAGAGTTGCATGGGACCTTTCAGAGAAATCAGGATGGCATTGAAATGTGTTGATTTGTGCATACCAAAGTTGCCCTTCCAGAGGATGGTGAGGTCCATTTGTGAGGAAACGACCTGGGGCACTAAAAGGTGGAAAGTGGTTGCATTGATGGCTCTACAGGAAGCAACAGAGGACTTCCTGCTTGAGTACTTCAGTGACATGACCATTGTAGCAGCCCATGCCCACAGGGTGACTATAATGGACAAAGACAGCGAGACACTAAAAAGGATAAGGTGGAGGTATGACAAACTTCTTGTACCCAATGACTGCAGGGATAAGAAAATGAGGGAAATTTTGTTATACCCCCCTGAACTATTGCCACAAGTCACAGTTGTAGATGTCACACATGATGTTAATACAAGGGCAAGGGCAGAGTCGGTTGCTCGCCAAACAGAAGACATAAGGGAAGCAGAACTTAAGAAGAAAATGAAAGCAGTAGTGGAGTCCCATAGGCAAAGAGAATGCAATGTGACCCGATCCATATATGCCAGCAACAAAGATACTCTACTTTCAATGAAGGATGGTTTGCTTGCAGAGATACCATTTATAGATGGAACCAGAAAATTGGCTCTGGATACAGTGGACGTTAATATATTGTTGGATCCAGATGCTCAGAAGTCTGATACAATTATCTACGTTTGTCTTAAGTAAGTTTTAATATTTTGCTAGCTTTGAAAATGTTGGAATTAGGGTTGCAGAGAAACACACACAGCTTGGAGAAGACGAAGGAAGCTCAAGGCACACAATAGAGAGGGTCTTACTTAGTGTGCAATGAAAAGATAGATATCCCTAGAGTGATGGGCGTATATACAATGCACAGGGGAAAAAACCTCCTAAAGAGGGAAAAAATGCCCCGACGGTCCTAGTGTGTTCACACACATCACTACCACATGTATATGGTAACAAATCCCCCCTGGAGTGATGCAGTGAACGAGAGCTAGCACATGAGTAAAGGGAAGTGCCATGCCCTGAGGACAGAATCAGTCCACAATAGGGAGTAAGCCCAAAGCTTTGCGGAATGCTTCAAGCTTCTCACGAGACAATGCCTTTGTGAAAAGATCTGCAAGGTTGTCCTGTGTTGGCACGTAAGCCAAGCTGATCTCTCCTGCTGAGAGCCTCTCCCTGACATAGTGGTAATGCACCTCAATGTGCTTTGTGCGAGCATGAAAAACTGGGTTTCTCGCAACTGCCAATGCGCTCTAACTGTCAGTGTAGATAGTGTTGGCAGTGTCCTATCCAACACCCAAATCAGCCATAAGGCGTCTGAGCCTTACACACTCAACCGTAGCTGTGAAGACTGCCCTAAACTCAGCCTCACAACTCGAAGTGGCCACAGTAGGTTGCTTCTTGCTCAACCATGATATACATGAACTGCCAAGCATGAAACAAAAACCACTTGTGGACACTCGCGTGTCAAAACAACCAACCCAATATGAGTTCGAAAAAGCATGTAAGTGTGGCGGCAATGGTCCCCCCTTGGGGTAAAACAAGCCAAGATGTAAAGTGCCACTAAGGTAGCGGAAAATCCTCTTGACAGCCTGCCAATGCTTAGACCCTGGGCTATGCATAAATTTGCTGACCTGTGAGACTGCAAACTGAATATCCGGCCTTGTGTTGCATACATAAATGAGGCAGCCAACAGCAGTTTGGTAAAGAGTGACATCAGCGGAATCGCCAGCATCATGTAGACTCAACATCAAACCTGTTTCCATGGGAGTGGCAATAGGTTTGCATTCCTCAAGTCCAAACTTACGTAGCAATGTCTCTATGTAACTTTTCGGACACAAGGCAATACCACCATCACACTGCTTAAACTGTATACCCAAGTAATGATGCAACAGCCCCAAATATTTCATCTTGAAAGTAGCATTCAAATCAGCCTTAAATTCAGCAATATGTCTCTCATTTGGTCCACTGATCAGCAAATCATCAACATAAAGAACCACACTGAGAAGTACATTACCCTCACGCTTTACATACAATGTGCTTTCTGTTGGACGGTTACGAAAGCCTCGTTTAACCAAATGAGTGTCAGCTTTCTCATACCAAGCACGAGGAGATTGCTTCAACCCATACAAAGCCTTCTTACATCTGCACACTTTGTCCTCTTGTCCTTTTATGACAGAACCGCGAGGCTGCGTTACATAAACTTCCTCAAATATGTCACCATTCAAGAAAGCAGTAACAATGTCTGATTGATGTACATCCCAACCAAAATGAGCTGCCAATGCACATAGAAAACGCACAGTAGTCATTCGACAAGTGGGAGCAAAAGTCTCTTCATAATCTATGGCTTTTTTATGTGCATAACCCTTTGCAACAAGTCGAGTCTTATGGCAATCGATCTCACCATCCGGCTTGCGTTTCAACTTATAAACCCACTTCGTACCAATGGACTTTGTGCCAAGAGGCAAATCACATAAATTCCATGTGTCATTCTCTATAAGTGCATCATATTCTAATTGCATGGCAGCCATCCAATTTTCTGAATTATGTGCTTCATCAAAAGACAGAGGCTCCTCAACATCATGTAAACTAGACACAGCCAAAGCATAACAATCTGATGCATAAGATGCATAGTGAGAGCCTGAACGAGTACGACTAGACAAAGGTGCATCCAATTTACTATCACGCAAAGTGTGCACCAGCCATTTTGGCATACCTCTAACCTGCTCATTTTCAGCCCTTTCCTCATCAAGTACATCATGTACATCTGCATCAGTAATAGGCTGATCTAAAACATTTTCAGAAACCCCCATAGGCTATACATTTTCCTCATTGGAACTTACATTCGTATTTCCACCACTGAAAAGAGGCAACAAAGTGTCATAAATGTCTTGTGGCTTACATTACTGTCTCTAGTACATGATAGCAAGGGTTGAACAGAATCTTCCACAAACACTACATCCCGTGAAACCCGAATACGTTTTGTTTGCCAATGATACAACCTGTAACCTTTGCTTTCAGCACTATAACCAACAAAAGTACATTTGACAGCCTTATCATCCAATTTTTTGCGTTGCACTTGTGGCACCAAAGCATATGCCAAACAGCCAAAAACACGCATGTGCTCAATAGAAGGCTTTCTATCATGCCATGCTTCATATGGAGTAATAGACTACAAAGCTTTCATAGGACACCTGTTAAGTACATAAGTGGCACACATGATGGCCTCAAGCCAAAAAGAATGCGGCAAAGCTTGACTTTTGACCATACATCGCGCCATTTCCGTAAGTGATCTGTTTTTCCTCTCAGCAACACCATTTTGTTGAGGTGTATAAGGCACTGTACATTGGTGTTTTATCCCACGACTAGACAGAAATGCATTAAATTCATGAGACATATACTCCCCCCATCGATCTGAACGGAGGGTGCCCATAGTACATTTCGAGACATTTTCAGCCATAGCCAGAAATTGTTTGAAGCACATAAAAACTTCAAAGTTCGCTTTAAGCGGAAATACCCATGCATGCTTGGAGTAATCATCAATGAAAGTCATGAAGTATAGGTAATTGCCCAAGGACGGAGTTTGCATGGGCCCACAAACATCACTATGCACAAGCTCCAACCTGCATGTGGCCTGAACTGAACCATCTTTTGGAAATTTAGAACACTGCATCTTACCCAAAATAAAGCCTTCACAAACATGTTTGACAAGTGCTTCAAGAGGCGGCAAAGAAGCAACCATATCAGATTTCTGCAAACGCAGCAAACTGGCAAAATTCAAATGACCAAAACGTGCATGCCAAAGTTTTGCATCTGAAATAGCCCTTGAATCTACAACAGCATTTACAAAATTTTGTCCACACTTGTCATACAAAGTGAGCTTATACAACCCACGGCACAAAAGGCCATATGCAACAATTTCATCACCAAAACTGAGATCATGAACTGTACATCTGTCATCCACAAATTTGACTACAAGTCCAAGTCTAGCAAGTGCGGATACAGACAAGAGATTCTTCTTGATCCCAGGTACATAAAGTGCATCAACAAGTGTGAAGGAACTGCCATTAGCAGCAGTGAGCACAATCTTTCCAACTCCCTGAACTGGATAAGAGGCGTTGTTGGCACAAGTGACTGAATTCCCATGAGGGACTGACTCGAGAGAGGTAAACAATTCACGATGTGAGGCAATGTGCTTTGTAGCACCACTGTCGAAATACCACACATGTGAATCTGCCGCAACTGACAAGCATGCATCATGGACAGCAGGATTGCAAGTGCACTCTGCGCTAAAAGCCCATTCTGCATCAACATCAGCAACACAGTCTCCTTTCACAGAAGACTCAACAATGGCTGCATTTGTAGTGGAACCAGCATTTGCAGTGGAACCACCCTCTTTCTTCTTAGCCTCGTTGGCCTTCAACTTAGGACACGACTTGATCAAGTGATCATTGGCTTTACAATAACACATCTTCTTTTTGCCCTTATCACCAGAATTGCCAGACGAAGTGCTGCCAGCAAAAGTATTAGGAACAAAATTTTTGCCACTCGCAGCAGAACCATAAGAAGTGGCTGCATTACTGTTACCAACCTGCCATGGTAAATGTTGCACCTGATGTGAAAACTGCCCGAAAATAGGATAAATGGAGCGGGAACAACCTGTGCTATATAGCACAAACCGTAGAAGACTATAAGGCACCTGTTATGCAGAAAACGGCACTGACAAAAATTATGCACAAAATGACAAAATAGCCTGTGCAGTATTGCCTGTAGTGGAAACGGAGGTCGAAATGATCCCAAATCAAAATTCTGAACAGACCAAGCTCTACGAGCAATCCCAAAATATTTTTCGACCTGCGAACGCTTGCCAAAGCTCACTAAAATGGGAGAAAGTGAGCAGGCGTGTGTTGGAGCAACTAGCGACTAAGCCAGGGAGGACGTGACCTGCTCTGATACCAATTTTTGGAATTAGGGTTGCAGAGAAACACACACATCTTGGAGAAGACGAAGGAAGCTCAAGGCACACAATAGAGAGAGTGTTACTTAGTGTGCAATGGAAAGATAGATAGCCCTAGAGTGATGGGCGTATATACAATGCACGGGGGGGAAAACCTCCTAAAGAGGGAAAAAATGCCCTAGCGGTCCTAGTGTGTTCACACACATCACTACCACATGTATATGGTAACAGAAAACTCAAATGATAGGTGTACTAAATCAGGTACACTCCTTGCAGTTTGATCAAAAGTCAACTTCCACCGCACACCCACACGGAGGTGTTTCTTCTTGATCCACAAATGTCTGTGATTATTAGATAGAAGAACAATCCATCTGGCACATTTGAAAGTTGGTTTCTCGACCGTGCTATGATGGAAGTAATCGTCATCATATTTCCTTATGAGAAGAACCATCACTGGAGTCTCATATGCCTTGATGTTGACCAGCCAGCACTGTGGGTGTTCAATTCAATAAAAGGAACCCACCCTGAAATTAAGATGTAAGTGTTATGTATCAAAAAGTGTTTCTTATGTATATGCATATAAATTTGAAAGCCTCGAGCTAGCATCCTGATACTCCTTTATGTAGTTGTGTAAAGAGATTATTGCTTGCTTATGGCAAGCAATGTGGAAGGTATGAACTATACAAGGCCCCAATCAAAGATGTGCCTATACCAAATCAAACCGATGCAGCTTCTTGCGGCTGGAGATGTCTTCTCTATACAGAATATGTCCTGCAAAGCTACTTTGCATTACAACCTTTCATGATCAAGGTAACCATTTGGCAATGCATTCGGTCAGTTTTGGTTTTCTTTATACAAGACTTCTCACTATGTGGTCTTTTAATTTTGCAGAGTGCTGTGCAAAACTACACATATGATTATTTGCAAAGATATTGGGCAAGTCTAATACAACACCTGCTCACTATGTCAAACCCCAGAGAAGTTGAAGATAGCTGCTTGGACGATCGCACAATCAATATGACAAAACGTGACGAGCCACCCCCACAAGCCCCTGCATCAGATACAGGGGAACAACAACGGGCCGAGGGGGTCATACCAGCCAAAGATGAAAGGGCCGAGGATGCAAAAAGGCCAAACGAGGATATGCAAGGTGCTAGTGTACAAGCAAAGGGGCTTATGGAGGAGACAATGAAAGAGGCAAGTAGGCCAGTGGAGGAGACAAAGAAGCCCATGGAGGAAACCCTGGATGAGGCAAGCATGGATGAGGAAAGCAGGCCTATGGATGAGGCAATCCGGCCAATGGAGGAGCCCCAAATGGATATGGATGAGGCAAGCCGGCCAACGGAGGGTGAGGAAAAGACCTTGGAGGAAACCCTGGATGAGGCAGAAAGAGCCATGGGGGAGACCCTCGATGAAGATGAGAACGATGACTACGATGACGAAGCAAAAGTAGAGGATAGCAACAATGACAACAACACTATAGAGACCCAGTATGGACCCTTGCTACCTGTAGATACGATTGTTCTGGTAATGTCTATTCAAGTATGGCAAAATATGTTCAGCTTCTAACTACTTATATGTACTTGTCAACTTTTGCAGAGGTTGATTATCTTGGACATCAATGGATTGCGCTGTTGATGCGCGTGCCTCTGGGTATAACAGACACCTACGAGGATTTGCAAACATTTTGGATGGTTACTTATCGAGTTGTGGTTCGTCCAGGAACAAAAGAATTTATTCAGTTTCTTCTTCCACGCTTCAGAGTTGCCGTATGGTCTTCAGTGCAAAGGCAAAACTTGTCGCCACTAGTTAGAATAATTTGCGGTGTATTCGGTGCTGATACGGAAGATTTTACCTTTTTGTATGATCAGAGAAGATGCATTACCGTCGAGTGCCACTACCACCCTAAAAAACCCAACTTACATCTTTTATACAAACCGTTCAGCCAAATCAATGTACCCTTTGATGCAAATAATACACTACTCATTGATGATACTCTTGAAAAGGGAGACCTAAATCCACCAGGAACAACTATCTCACCACCCTCTTTTTAAGGGCATACCTTTGATTTTTACCTTGAAGCCATTTTGATTCCATACTTACAGAAATTGTATCTCAGTCCATTGTTCACGGACGAGTTTGTACTTTCTAATGAATTAAGAGGACACTTCTATCATGTCTTTGTGTTGCCTTACATTGAGAGAGAGAGAGAGAGAGAGAGAGAGAGAGAGAGAGAGAGAGAGAGAGAGAGAGAGATGTGGCAATGGCTAAAGAAATGTATTTCAAGAACACTTATATTCACATACCACAATTGACAAATGAGCTCAAAAAAACTTCATGTATTGAAAGTCACCCGTATACACTTGGGTTTACAAGAATCTCTGTTACATTGACACTATTTCAACCCGACCATCCAACTCTTTGCACAAAATATCTTTCTCCCTACGCCGCATCATCTTACGGCCAGCTAGGAAAAAGGAAAAATCTGAAAGATCCCTGTCCATTGACTCTTCAATTATGTCGTGTTGCAACTGTAGAAGACTGCATAGCTCCCTTATTGTAACCACCAACATTAGGCCATGCTCTTTATCAAACACTTCCACATCCACATCAGGATTATCTTCCAAACCTACAGAAACATAGGAATGTACTTACCTCTGAGCATTTGTGATCGCATATACCAAAAGGAGACTAATAGTGATTGGCTTGCAATCATGTACATGACAACTAGAGTGTCAAGCGTGACCTCACACCATATGCCAATCTCCTCCTTTACATACCATCCTCTGTCAAGAAGTTTGTCACAGGATGACTGCTGAAATGACTTGCACATGAACATAGTTTTCATAACACGTATATTGTAGTTATGAAACAGCTCTATGAACAGTGCAGCAGGACAAAAGTTTGCAATTCTAACCAGTTTGGTGGGAATAGAGCTACGTAGAGACCTCTATATATCCTTGTAGAGCTTACTTCGCATTGCCTCCACCATTGTTCCCTCAGAAACTGACCAGTCCACAGTGTTCCAGTCGGTTGGTAGAGGCACTTTCATCAACATGCCATTCTTATTCCCTAGGCAGAGTTGGTAGAAGTGGTCATAGAAAAATATTCCTTTATCAGCCAGGCTTTTGCTGGTTCTCCCTGAATACTGTAGAGAACCAATGTGGGCATGAACGACAAGGAAGAGGCCTATTATGCACTCCACAGGCTCCCATTGCTCATAAGAAGAGGGATAAACATCTGCAAAATATATAACAAGAGTTAAACTAAGAGTATCAATAAGTGAAAGTGACAAATCTAATGTAGTTGAGATGTGAAGAATGGAGCCATTGCTCATAAGAAGAGGGATAAACGTTGCAAAATATATAACAAAAGTTAAACTGAGAGTATCAATAAGTGAAATGACAAATCAAATGCAGTTGAGATGTGAAGAATACTTACAATTGCAATGTGGTTGATGTATATCTTACACACTTCCACCGTTTGCTATCACGTCTAGACGGGTAAATACATGTTGAACAAGAACTTCCTTTACAGATCTTTTGCCGATTTCAACTTTGAAATCCAACACTCTGGCCTTCCATGCTGAGCGGTAAACATTGATAGCACTAGACCTCTTGGCTCTTCTTGGTTGCATTATGACCCATGAACCTTTGTTTATCCTTTGTCCAACCCATTGGTTCTCTGCACTTATTGAAGTTGATATTGTAATTGATGATATGCTACTACTTGGCCTTCTAGGCAAAGTGCAGGTGTTGCTAGTTGGTGTGAGAGGCCATAAACACCTAGAGCTTCTTGGGCGGGAAGACGTGGAAGCCATAGCTCTGAGAGAAAAGCTTTAGTGGAGGGAGATTCACTTTGAAAGAACCCTAATAGAGGGAAAGTGTTTTACAATTTCAATATCTTGTGCGGGCTTAATGGCCACCCTCTAGTACGTTAATGACCATAAGAGAATATCAGCAGTGGGACCACACATGCACCTAACAGCTCGGTAAAAGCAAAGAAGTTACGATGCCACAGTCCTAGATTCGTGAAAATTTTTAAATTATTTTCCTATTTCTTTAGTCTTTCCACGTATTTTCCTACGTAACGTAGCCCTCAAGCTCATTGGACGCGCTCTATTTTCTCTCTCTTTCATATGGCCCTCAAAATGACCTCCGAAATTTCCTAATGGACCCCTCCCATGAGGCACTTGAAAAATTAGCAATGAGGGCCAAGCTCAGACAAGAAGAGATCTTGACACTAGAACACACCGACTTTTCTTTAGATAATCGTGGGCTGGTACTAATGATAAACCGTAAAATATTAAAGTTTCTCAAGGAGAAAAAATACCAGGGAGAGCCACCACTAATTGTTAATGGATCCCTTGTGTCCTCCCTACAGGAGAATATCACCTTCAGACAATCCCACTTAGCCCTTCCATGTTCCATCAACATGGATGTCATCGAGTTTATACACAAGAATGGTGAAAAAGAGGGCATCAACTTGTGGAGACCTTTGACAATGCTTTGCAAAAGTGGTAGCCGATGGACTAATACCCATACTAATAAAATGAATTAGTGTGGACAAAAGGGCTTCTTCATAGAAAGATACATCCTAGATGCTATCATAGGGATCAAATATCTCTCAATGCATCCAATCAAGACAAAAGCCAGCATCCCGGTCCATCGAGTTACCTAGGAGGGCCTTGTGTTTAGGATGTGCTCGTTGTTGTATTAAACTTAATACTTATACACAAAAGAACATAACATTCAAAAGACAACTGGCTTTAGATAACTGGATAATGATTTGTACAAAAATGACTCAGTATTAAATTCATTTTTGTACAATATAGTAAGAATGAGGCATCGTTAATCATATACATAAGTATTAGAGTTGTGGATGTCCTCAAGGTTGAAGTTAGTTGGGATCTTCAAAGTCGGACATTAGATAAGCTAAACCATTTTAAGTAAAGATAGCATTCTCACCTGCAGCCATATTAACAAGACAACATATTTAGCCTTGAATACGTATTACCGGTGTCATAGAACCTATCAATTGTTATCCTTGTCCTACTTAAATTTTTTTTACCTTAACTACTATCCAAAAAAAATTTATTTGTATATAGTTTAGAATATATAAATGTAAGGCCATCACCCCTTTTGATGCAAGTGGCAATACTTGAATTTAATGTGTGATAAAGAATTCTAGTTTCTTCAAGAATACCCTAATACATTTTGTTTTATTTATTGTGTGAAAAGTATGAACAATTCTCAAGTAATATTCCATTTGAAGTTTCTAAGCTAAAGCAATTTTCTTCAAGGTGGATCCACTAGTTCTTTGGAAGCCTTCTCTTACAATAGCCCTTTACAAAATTCAAGATATCAAATTTTGTCTAACCATCCATAATACAACCTTATTTAAAATTACAAAAGTGATTTGAGAAGCAACTAAAACAATCTTCAATCAGCCAAAAGTATTCTCAGTTTTACAATCGAATTTTAAGCTAGAAACCAAGCTCAAATATACATGAGGTACAAAAAGGTGTATCAACTAGTGAAAACACCCAGCTGGCTAAGTAATCCTCCTCCTATCAAAATTTTTAGTGAGCACAATATATTCCTTATTTTGAGAGTCCAAAATATCCCTTAGTTAATGTGTTTTCATCCTTAGTTTATCAATTGTGTATCAGGAAGAGAACCCATCTTTTACCAAGCATAAGTTTAGCCGATTGATTTAAAGGATTTAGTAGTAGCAATGAATCAGATTAAACTTCTTTAAGCAGAGTAGTGGACTAGAGGTATCCTAAGTCCAAAAAAGGACAAATATTTGGATAACAACTCGATAACAACCAATTTTTAAGAGTATCCCAGTCCATAACATCAAAAGTTGTTAGCTAAAATTCATCGCTATTTATGCCAAAAAAATTCCAATAATGCTTCATCATACTTCATAAGTTTTCAAGACCATTTCTTTTTCAAAGTAAAAAATATATTTTCATGATAAATACTGCAAACCATAGTCAACTCATGAGCAAAACATTGGGTGAACTTTATCAAAGCTACCAACTCAACTTAAGATAGACAAAATCCCAGTCTAGTAAACATTAATTTTAAGATCACATAGACCAGATCCGAGTAAACCAAGTAGGAGGGTTAGAATGTAGTAGTTGTAATATAAACACCACCATCCCAATAAAAAGAGTGAACCACATCAATAACCAGAGAGGCAAGACGAAAGCTACCACTAAACAATTTTCAAAAATTAGGCTATTGGACTATTAATATCATTAGAAAACCAGTTTCGTTACTGGAAAAATGAGTCCAAACCCCATATAACCAATCAGGTAAACAAAAAATCATTAAAGCCGGTTATTAACTTCAGATGCGTCGTTAAGTCATTGGAGCAAGTCAGCCTCACTAACTACAAAGGAAATAATTTAAAGCTAAATGAAAAGCTTGTAATAACCGTAACACAATAAAACTAGCGAGGAAAAAAACCTGAGACGTAGTAGTATTTTCAACAAGTTCCATTCTAAAGGCGACAACATTGCATTACAACAAGAATGCACAGTCACCCACTCACTCACTCTCAAAAAGTATTGCAAGGCTAAGTGATGGAAAAAGTGGTCCTTCACTAGTTATATAGATGATGGTAGCCGATTGTGAGTGGATTCCAGCTGAGTGATAGTATGCATCAATATAGGGTACATAGACTAATGTAGGATTATTGAATGCTAAGCAGCAGAATCAGGGGGGTAGAAAGAGCTCGTCATCGTTTTGACACGGGGGAGAGTATGGGTAGTTGCAAAAAAGAGGGGCACAAATTACAGTGGGTGGTACCTGCTTAATAAATAAGGTAGGTAGTCCAGTTGAGTGATAGTATGCATAAATATAGGGTACATAGACTAAGGTAGGATTATTGAATGCTAAGTAGCAGAATCAGGGGGGTAGAATGAGCTCGCCATTATTTCGACACAGGGGGAGTATGGGTAGTTGCAATAAAAGAGGGGCACAAATTACAGTGGGTGGTACCTGCTTAATAAACAAGGTAGGTAATCTAGAGGGGTTCCTCAAGTAGACCCAATCCAAGCAAGGCTATTAGCTTGCCAGGCAAGAAGGGAGAGGGCGAAAAAAAATGGGAAAAGAAAGAGATGAAACAAAGAAAGTAGAGAAAACATAGAGGGGGAAACCATATTAAGCATCATACTAGCATATAGAACAAAGTTAATATATATGAGAATATTTGGGTTTGACCAACGAAAATGTAGACTAAATAAATGAACTATAGTAATCCAAGATAATTTGAAAGAATGTCAATAGCATGTGTGTGTGTGTGTGTGTGTGTGTGTGTGTGTGTGTGTGTGTGTGTGTGTGTAGGGTCGGAAAGGCAAGACACTGTGGGGCAGCCATAATTGGTTGATGTGTATGTGTGTGTGTGTTGGGGGGAGGGTACGGCTATGCACGTGCAAATGTCTAGTACGAAAGGGAGGGGGAGGGAAGTATAGGAAATCCCTAGGCTGGAGGGTACTGCAAACAAAGCTTGTAATGAGTGGAAGTATGATAGCTTCCTTTTGTTTAATTAAACTAGGTGTTTTTTGTTAGACACTTGTTAATGTCTGTTGCGAATGCGATTGTGTAGGTGGGATGCCATTGTTGAGGGAAGCAGCACGTGTTGCTCTTGTCGTCGAGCCCGCCAACCCACCAAGGAATACAAGGGGTCAGTCTCCCTTGTCAGCCGAAAATAGGGTGGTGAAATCGGAGTCAAGAAGGCCAACAAAGGTTGTGGAGGTCAATGTGACTGGGGTGGGGGGGGGGGGGGGGGGGGAGTGGGGGATATAGGCATAACATTTCTACCTCGGGCATACGAGTTCCTCCGAAGAGAACCACTTGTTGAATTATGCTCATTGAAGAGGGGGGAATCTCATACCACCTACACTTTCAGATGGTTGTGCGGCTGGCTTGTAGCTCCCTTGTGGCAGTCAACTAGCACTTGAAAGTGTACCTGGGGTGGGACAAGGGGAATCCTTATGCGGGGATTGTTCTCTGTCGGCTTTGTGGAAAAAGAACATGTACACATTCCAAGGTATGGTGGGAAGGACGAAGGTGAGCTACACTTTCAAAAAGTAGAGCACAAAATCACGGCAAACGATATCAGCAAGGGCATTGAGTTGTTCACTTTGTACAGGGTGGATGAGATGAAGAACTACATGTGTCTCATGCATGGCAGTATTTTTGACCGTTCATTGATGGAAATTCAAGTTGTAGCATCCCTTGGGCACGGATTTCTTGACTACCTTGCAGAAAATGAACCGCACTAGGACGTACTACCCCTCCTTGTCATGGATTATGCCATTTTAAGGGCGAGGTATGTGCCTAAATAAAATAAAAGCAATGTGGACTTGCATGGTTCTCCCAAGCAACACTATCTACCAAGACGTGGTCACCATATTCGTGTTGGACAAACTGTACGCAAACATCCAACCTCACATAAAATGGTTCGGAACCTAGTGGGAAAAAATAGGAAGGTAATGTAGTGAACATACTTTGTTGATGTGCGTGTGAGTACGAAATTGTGGTGCATGTGCGGTGAGAGAGAGAGAGAGAGAGAGAGAGAGAGAGAGAGAGAGAGAGAGAGAGAGAGAGAGAGAGAGAGAGAGAGAGAGAGAGCACAGGGTGTGGGTCGAGCAGCTGACCACAAATGTGTGAGAGAGCATCTTATTCTACTGAAAGAGTGTGTGGTGTGCGGAATGTGTGTGTGCATGGTGCGGTGCGAGAGAGGAGAAGCATGATGTGTGGGTGGAGCAAGCCTCCAAGATGTGAAGAGCTCCTTTTTCTTTGGTATATAAAGAATAAGGTTAGTGTGGTCAATGTGTGGCCGGACATCGAATATCTATCCCCGGGAAAAGGCATAGACACCACCTTTACCCCAATAATCTCCCACTTACAGGCAAATGTGCCGATAAGTGGTGCTACTATATGACCTAGTAGTATGTACAAGAGAACAGATGAGAGTCTCTTGACCTATGCCCAATGGATCACTTAGGTGATCTACATGCAGTCATATCGGCTTTACTGAAAGGCGAGGGTGCTTATCCATGCTAGAGCCTGCATGTAAATCCCACTGACAACTCTATATGGTCTGCAAAGCTCCACGATGCATCCTGCTAGTGTCAATCATTGCACAACTGACAATCCATGCTGCAAATGCTTCCACTCCATCTGCTAGGTCGGGCCTCAACACTAGTAGGTCATACATGAGACTCTAGAATAATGACAAAATATGTGCAAAACTGGCTGTCCTAGCTTCCCTTGTGCTATCTGCATGTAGTACATATTAGGACTATTGATCGTGCATGGATGTGCCATCACTAACACTGCGATGGCTACGTCCCTCTCACCTATAGACCCAACTGTGTGTCCTACCATCAACCCATCAGTCTCTAGCATGAGCAAATCAAAGAATTCCATGTCGGTCATCTCTGCCTGTGTCTTTAGGGAGCAGACCCGCTCTACTTCTGTTTACACACACTCTGACAATACATGTTGTGTCTCACTAGAGCTTTACCGCTTTACCTCTGTCTCTACAGACTCTACTTGCATGTCCTACATAGCTAAATGCTCTGTCTTGTGAGCATGGTGGAGCTCACTTGCGAAGGAGACGCGTCTCACTAGAGCACTACCGCTTTACCTCTATCTCTACAGACTCTACTTGCATGTCCTACATAGCTAAATGCTCTGTCTTGTGAGCATGGTGAAGCTCACTTGCGAAGGCGACACGTCTCATCTCTTGCTCAATGCATGACAACAACAAAACTGAGACTATACCGTCTCCTACCTCAAATAAATGCATAGGATATACCAAGCCACTGCGGGCTCCCTTCGCAATCACTAATGATCCGCAATGCATCTAGAAAGACTCCTCTTAAAATTCTCATACGACGTTAAAATTCTCTTCTTCTTCTTCTTCTGTAAGCAGTGTCTAACACCCACAATCTGCTAATTGTCTCATTGAGATCAAGATTTGTCTCAGATGAGGAACATAGCGCACATGTCGTAGCATATAAGATGCACCACTGGCAATTTCAAATGACAAGCAAACATCTCTTGCACCTGCAATGTCAAACATTGAACCATCGACCAAGTGTACACAACCAAAGCTCCCACTAGAGAAAGTGTTGAACCACTCATGATGTGGAAAACTGCATCCTCCTCATCTAGCAACGGGGAGAAGTGTCACCTCTAGAAGACATGTAAGTAGGAGGAACGCTAAAGGTAAACGTGACATCACCATCACTGGCATATGAAGCCAGTACCCTAGCATGTATCAAAACCTCATCTATGTCACACATACATCTTTGTTGTTGCCTCATACGTCTGAAACATCGGTGCCTAATGTGCCCTATGTGACCACATGCCAACATTTTTTATATCGGCAACTGCAAGATCGTCGTCTCTCACGAGTCATCGCTATCAACTCTGAATTGTCACACATGTCCACTATATAGATGCCAAGAAATCAAAGTATGGCTAGAAAACCTTGGAGAAATCTCAACCATAAACCATGCAAGAATGGTAATAAAGTGGGAGATCACTTGATCACTACATAATCATGAAAACCGTGATCGACTGCATCAAAACCGATGCTCACATATGCATAAAATGGCTCTAAAATTTGCAAGCATAAACAACATCAATAAACTAAGCAAGCCAAATCTGGGACAAACAACTCGAAGCGTAAAGCGCATAACCATATACACAAGTAGTGAGCAAACACGCCCAAAATGCATCCCACAAGAAAACTACCTTCAATCTGTAGCTGCACGAGCATATGCAACTAACAAAACCTGTCAAAGTGGGAGTCAAACTTGACCACTAAACCATCAGAGAGTAAACTATAGATACGCACGAAACATGGCAAGAATCTTGAAAATCCCAATAGCGTCCCAATTGAAAACTAAGTATAATCTCAAAATAATCTTAGCCATAAACAATCAGCAACACAAACAATGTGTAAAATGCATCAATGAAGCCGTTCTGGCAATGCGCAAAAACAAAGACTCGGTCTCTCATCCACAGATGTCATACACCAAGTCAAAAAGTGACTAAATTCTCTCAACCATGATAGAGGAGCAAGACAAAACCTGTGGGTCATAATCAAAAGCGCATAAACCTATACAAGACCAATCCGTCTTAATCATAGATCCACAATGGACATACATAAACGCCAAAACTATGGCAACCAAGCTCACTCGCACACGAATGGCTCTTTGGACAACTCCACCTATCCAAAACATTTGTATACCTATGAACCTGTCACTTGCGAGCTATAATAACATCAATACAAATCTACATATGCATACATAGCAAATCCGAACCAAATCATGTGCATGAATCTCTTTGAAGAAAAATCCACACAGTCAGTGTGTACAAAACCGCATTTGGATGTGTAACCATCCAAAAGTCACATCTCAAAGCATCACTTGCACACACAAATGCAAGGTAAATTCTCTCTCAAATAGCACCACATACATAGCCAGAGATGCAAACCGCATAATGCTTTTGCACAGCAATCTGCGTGCATACAATGCTTTTGCACAGTAATCTGCGTGCATACAATGCCGACATAGAAGCTTTCGTGCACATGATCAAAATCGCTCGTAAGCCTATCATGTGCACACAAGATTAGCCTCTTCTCTGATACCAATTGAAAGAGTGCATGATGTGTGGAATGCGTGTGTGTGTGTGTGTGTGTAGTGTGGTGCAAGAGAGGAGAAGTGTGTTGTGTGGGTGGAGCAAGCCTCCAAGATGTGAGGAGCTTATTATTCTTGGGTATATAAAGAATAAGGTTAGTGTGGTCAGTGGACGGTCGGACATCGGACATCCAGCCCCAGGCAAAGGCATGGCGCCTTTACCTCAACAGTGTGCCATTTTGCGGCCTTGGTTGTCTCTTGTGCGTAAAACAAAACCCTCACATACACTGCCTGTCTTGTGCACTCGCTGCTGTGCGAAACAAAACCCTCACGGACAGTGCCCCATCTTGTGCACTCACTGCTGTGGCCGAGATGAACGAGCAAAGAAGTTTTGACGCAAGCAACAAGGAGAGGGAGCCACAAATTAGAGATAGTTACATTCCCTTGGTGACGGCAAGGTAAGGTTTTGCTTTTTTTGCTTCTTTGCAAGGAGGAAACTCAGTCCCTTAATAAAAGAGATATTCTTGAACAATTCTTTACCTTATATAATTCTACACTACAAGAGGTTGTGTGCACTTGTGATGCTGTTAGCGACGGAAATACATTGGGTTTTTATACTCCCCGACGTCTCTAAGAGCGTCGATACGGGAACATCGCTATGAGCGTCGCTATAACGGTCTCTATAAGCATCGCTATAGACGTCGCTATATAACGACGCCTATAGCGACGATCAGTGCGATGTTTACAAGCCACCTATAGCGACGTTTATAGCGATGCTGCAAAGCCTTATATAGTGACATTTATAGCAACGCTGCACATCCTTATATAGCGACGCCCGAGAGAAAAAAAATTGGTGGCAGGGCATTCACCCATCAACCATATTGAAAGAAAGTGCAAGCTTAGATATAGACCCAAAGTAGTCGCCCACAAGACAATATAACCATTAACTCCATCATCCATAGTATTGTTTGCAGAATAAAGATACAAAACTCACAAAAGTAAATTCATGAAAGTAAATCAATGACAATTGTACACATCATAGGCAAAATCACTTGATTGTTAAACTTTGCAAATGTAATAGTTACAACACCATTGTCATTACTGAAAAATATACATGGTTTTCAAAAAGACGCATAAACGTCATCTCATGATACATATGCTATGACAAAATGAAACTGATGCTATCTAGCTATGGCTAAATTGACGTCGTCTAATCAGACGTCTCATCGCGTCCAAGCGGCGTATTTGTCGGATTCTACAAAGAAAAACAATAAGACAGCTTTCTGTAAGTATAAACATATAATTTATAAAACAATACAACAAATAGAAAAGAGTAAACCCGCTCCCCAAGTGGTGCGAGCTCCCTACCTCTACTCGCGCTCTGGCTACCTCCTTTTGTTGCTTCCGCTTGTCAGGATTCTCGTGCGCTGCTTTCTTCGCATTCTTCCAATCTTCTTTGGCCAGCCAATCTGGTCTGTTCCACCCATGCTTAATTGCTTTTTGCACTTCGGAATGCTTGTGCTTGCAGTATTCGCGCATTCGAACCTTCATCACATCTTCATTGAAGCGGTCATCCCGTGTTAGAACAGGAAACTCATCATGAAGCATGCTGATGACTCTGTCTTTTAAATCACTTGGTACTTTACTCCAGGTGTTTAGTATGTAGTGTCTAAACACCTGAGAGCAAAGACCGCGCATGCGCGAGATCACCTTCTTGCATTCATCATCCAAGATGATGCCGCCGTTGAAGTTGACGGAGTAAGGCAAGCCCTCTCACCAGTGACGCGCGAACCTGGGTGTCCCGGCAGGGTTCTCTAGCGGTGTGTCAACGGGTGTATGGACGTTAGGTGTCTCCACTGGAGTCTGGGCCCCGAAGCGAGGAGTGTCGACTGGAGTGACTCCTGGAGGAGTAGCTAGTGATGTGTAGCCGCGGCCGTCGACCGCACAAAACCTATTGTAGATGGCGATGTCGTGGCTGTTGTGGGGGCAGGCAAAGAAGGGGAGGATAAAGAGCCTCGTCGAACACAAGGCGGTGTCGAGGCATCGGCGGCAGCATCCCCACAACAACCGCCAAAGCCACCACTAGAGCGTCGGAGCCTAGACGAGTGTGAAGATCGTCTCGTTGACACCGAAGCTTCGAAGCGCCTGAATGCTCCGAAACAGAGGGAGACGCTAAAGGAGTAGAAATGCGTGATGGTGCACCAGAGCAATGACGCTCCACGTACCACTATCTTTGTTTGGGTGACAAAGAAGAAAGAAACTCCTCATCATCCATACATGCATTAAACACACGAACATTTAAACTTAATATTGAATGAATGGAAAAGAAAACATGGACAAGTAGAGAGAGAGAGAGAGAGAGAGAGAGAGAGAGAGAGAGAGAGAGAGAGAGAGGGGGGGGACTCATAAAGGGGAGGGATTCCTCTGTAGAGAGATTTCGTTGAATTTTTATGAATTTCTAAAAGCACTGCGCTCCAAGTGCGATGGAGACTGAAGCTGCATCGCGAAGGTCTACTCATAGACGCTGCTTGCGCCACCACTAAATCTAATTGATCAGGTGAAAGAGACGCTGAGAAGCAGTAGTAGTGCTTCTTAGTGTCTCTTTCACCAGATCAACTAGATCTAGCGGTGGGACGAGCAGCATCTATATTGAGCAGACCAGCTTCACGATTGCAGCTTTAGTCTCCATCCCACTCAGAGCACAGTGCTCGTCGTCCCTGCTTGTGAGAACATACCTAGAGCATACGTACCTGGAGTGGACGCAGAGACCATTAAATACAATGACGCAATGACCATTAAATACAATGACACAATGATGCATATAGACAAAAATGGACAAAAAGCCACGTGAGTACAATGTACATTATAAAACAGAGCTAGATTGTGCAAATACAATATTTATGGCTTTAAGAGGTCTCTCTCTCATCCTCGCAAAGCTCAGCATAACTTCCTATCTCTATATAGAGCTCTCCGTTTGAACAAATGTCCTTCGTTTCATTTTGTAGATCCTCTGCATGCACCCCATAGAGAGTAGCAACTTGATGCTCGTCTGGCACCACCTCAGCGGCTTCTGACTGAGCATCTTCTCCGATCTCCTCCATTGATGCCACTGTGATTGGCACATGGTAGCCTTCATACGTCCGTGCACTACGAGGGGCTACCTCTATGACGTACCACCAATTTGATGCAGACTTTGTAGGATGAAATATAACCTGGAGCGCCACATAACTTACATGAGAGCTTCCAAGCACATAGCTTCTAAAATTGGATGTTAACTATTTACATACTTACTTGTTCACAATGCTCGGGTAGTACGAAAGTGTCTCTTAGGTCAATCCATTTCTTAGTTGAATCCACTTCAAGAAAACCAGACTCTCCTCTACGCACAGTAGCGTTGCAACCCTCCATGATTATCTTGAACCATTGCACGTCGTACAAGTCGACAAAAAATCCTCTATAATCGATCCTCAAAATCTCTTATAGCGTGCCAAAGTAAGTGAGTTCCGCCACCACAGGATTTGCATCAGAGGACCGTCGTCAACTAGACTGTTCAAATTTTGCCATGATTCCACAATCTTGAGTAAAACGCTTTTTATCGATCCGTTCCACCCTAAAATGTTGACCTTTACACCATGCTGTTGTGTATGACTTATACTACAACCAACAAAGATTATGAGTGGCCGTTCAAACATCTAGAAAGTCACTAGTCATACATTGCAAACTTACCTTGGTCGCACAACCTCGAGAGTACTCCCATTTCTCCTCAGTCACTTCTTCACCGCACTGTTGTGTGCTTTTCAATTGGTTGTGCAACCATCCTAAAATCATGAATGTTGGTAGGCTCTCTAGACCCATCGAATAGTGCATCGGTGGTCCTCTTCCCCGTCTCCACTCGATTCGTACCCTTTGTCGCTCTTGCTTTGCATCCTCATATTGTGAAATCCACTTTTGCATCACTCGATTGTGAAGCATGCAAAATCGGTTGATTTTAGCCTCTAGATCTTCCATCCTCTTCTTCTCAACATCGAGATTGCACATGACAATCCCAGATATGTGCTCATCATCTATGGTTCGGGCTTTATCGAATTTGTCTAGCCACTCTCCAATATACAATAGTGACTCTGATACCAGCCAACCTTCTACCATGCTACCCTCCGGACGTGCCTTCTGAGGCACATATCCCTTGAGCGTTTTCATGAAACGTTCTAAAAATAACATCCATCTGGAATGTACTGTGCCAGCTATTTCCACCTCATCAACTATGTGAACAAGAAGATGCACCTGAATGGTTAGCATGGTAGTAGGAAAGTGTTTCTCAAACATGCACACAACCTCCACAGCGTTTAGTTTGGCAAATGGTATGGAGTTTACGTTGATCCATTTTTGTGAGATCCATTGCACCAACTTCGCAAGTTTGTAGATTGTGTTACGGACGTCAAGAGACAAACATCCCTCAATGGCCACCGGTAAAATAAACTGCAAAACACGTGCAACAATGATATTAAAGTCCACACACGAATTTGTTACACAATTCCCACTATGATATATTCCACTATGAACATACCTGACACATTTTATGCAAGTCGTGTGACTTCAAATCGGTAAGCTTTCCTTCTTTAGTAAAACATGTTTGGAGCGAGTGCGTTACGCCAGTGGGGGTCCACAAAGAATGAATGGTCTCTTTTACTTTGCGTTCTTGGGCTCCTGTGAAAATCCATGGCGCTTTAGGGAGTTTTATCGATCCATAGGATGCTATCTACGGCCAATATTTCTCCATACGATCCACATTTCTAAGGTCAACCCTGGCTCCCAAAGTATCTTTCTTGCCTGTCAGATGGTCCCATAGCAGATTACCCACATTCTTGAATATGTGCATTGGATCAAGCAAGTGATTGATCATGAGTTGGGGCCAATATGGTAACTCGTACCATAGAGAGAGTCTCTTCATCCCTGGGGGCAAACCGGCATCACACATCTCCTTCTTCTCTAACCATGCTTGTGCAGACATCCTCGGTGGCTCTCTTCCCAAAAAGCTGTCGCGTAACACATGATTCTCTGGAAGATACGCTTGATGACCTTCGTAGATTTGCTTCTTCAATGAGGGCGCCCGACGTGCATTCAATATAGGTCCACATGTGACACATGCTCTGTATCCCCTTATTTGAAGCCCTGCATGTATACACATGATAATAGATAAGCTTATCTATTATCATGTATACACATGATAATAGATAAGCTTGAGAAAAACCAAGATTTACAGTGTTTAAGTGTAAATCACCTGAGCATCTGTTAGTCCGGGATAGTCATGCATGGTCCACATTAGAATGCCTCTGATCAAAGCATTCCGTCGACCTGCGTGTCGGCTCATATCCACCACTTCTATGTCAATCCACAATTGTTGTAGCTCTTCCAATAGTGGATGAAGATACACATCCATATTCTTCACTTTATACCGCCCCAACACAATCAAGCTTAGCCATAGGTGCCCCTTCTTCGTAGTCAACCACGGGGGAATGTTATAGTTGACGATGACAATGGGCCATACAATGTAAGATGTTGATCTTTGAACAAATGGATTTACGCCATCCATAGCCAGGCCTAGGCGCAAATTTCAAGCTTCCCTGACAAAATATGACCATGTTTCATCTATATGTTTCCAGGTTGCGCAATCTGCAGGAATCCGTAGCACACCATTCGAAGATTTATTCTCCTCATGCCATGATGCTAGGGCGGCCATGGACTTACATTCGAAAAAATTCTTGATGCGAGGAAGCAGAGGAAAATGTCGCAAAACCTTTTGTGGAATTTTTTTTTCGTGGAGATCTACTTGATATCTCTCAGAATCACATTTCGGACACTTCTCCATGTCTATGTATTCCCCTCTGAAAAGAATGCAGTCGTTTGGACAAGCGTGGATTGAATTGTAATCCATCCCCAAGTTTTGCAAGATCTTTCTTGCTTCCTCTCTAGAATCTGGCATCACATTATCAGCTGATAGTATGTGCTCTTTGAGCAATCTACACAATGAAAAAAATACGGTACAATTGTGTTAAAATCTATCAGATCATTATACATCTAGAGTTTTTTATTAAAGTAAACACATTGTAATAGATCACCTGAAAAGCGTTGTGACGCTAGTGTCACTCCATCCAAACTTTGTCTGCATTCAATCTAAACACACGTGCTCCATCATACAATGGCGTATCGGCTTCACTTTTCATATCATCATAGATAAGCCTTTCTGAATCCATGATTGTCTCAATCATTTCATCGATCTCGGGCTCAAACATTGCCTCGTTGGGTATGTGGTTTGCATGATCATCCTCCGAGCTGTCAGAGGCTACATCTTGTGGCCTCACGTATGCTGCTTGACCAAAGTGCCTGCGAACACGTCTATTGGGTTGCAAGATTCTTCCTGTTGGCTAGCATCAGAGTCCGACGAGTTATAATTGGCAACAACTTGATCTATAATAGATAGATCAAACTCACCAAATTTGCGAACGTGCTGCAAAGAAACACGTCTTGTCCATCGCACATCATGCTTGCATTGATTACAAGGACATAAGATCCTCGTTGAGAGATAGGTGTTTCGGTTGGACGGCCCCACATCCTCGTCACTACTCATAATGAGGGTAAAAACCTTATAACCTGGACAAAAAATTTAATCTTCTATTGGCGCTCTTCGTCTTATCTCTCTCTCTCTCTCTCTCTCTCTCTCTCTCTCTCTCTCTCTCTTTGTTCACATTGTAAACTACCTCACATTCTCTAGTCATGTCCAATCTCCACACACCTCGGTCTAGAGGTGCACAGAGATCAGAACCATTGGGTTATAATCTCGTCTTTATTGGTCAATGCCTATATTTGTGGGTACAAAAAATTTACACACCCACGTCCACATGATAGTGCATGTAGTGGACAAAACCCCTTTGCCTCTTCTCTAGCTGTAGCATTTCACAGCATCTTAACATCTTTTCACAGTAGATATTTGTTCGAGGGATTACTTAACACATTACATATTGGCCTCCAATCTGAGTATCATGCCGTTGAAAGCTTTCCAGCTTAAGGTCTCATCCCTAGAGAGGAAGAGAGGGATCACCGTTCGTCTAACTCTATTTTTTTACCGTAATCTCGAAGGTAGACTCTAATATAAAAACTCAATCCAAAATCTAACCTAATTGAACATGTGGTGATTCACTCCATTGAAAGGTAAAAAACATACCAATGGGGCTACTAGCTGCGTAGATGTGAATGGGCCTCACATATACAAATACTTCAATGCAAGAGTTTAATAATCTCACTCTCCACCCCGTCGATCCATGACCCAAGTGATGGGACAAAATCCTCCTCGAAGTTGGCCGAGCCGCCACTCCCTAGGTGATGGGATAATCCCATCTTGATGCGAACTCTTGCTGCGACCCTCTGCTGCCACCACCTGTCTGGATTGATCATCCTCTCCTCCCTGATATCCCTCCACTCCTATCTTTCAAGCTAGTTAGGTATGGCATCTGTGCATCTGATCTCCGATGCTTCATGTAGTCACGCATGCATCTCCTCATCCAAGCATCGTCAAATGTATTCTCTAGAGAGGGAACTGGAAACTCCAGATGCAGCGTAGCAATAAGATAATCCTTGGAGGCTTTATCTTGAGCCCTCCAAGAGACCATGACAGACTACAGTGTGTCAGAAAACCTGTCTACACAACTGTCGTATGCGGCCCATCACCTGCTTCCCCTCAGGGGTCATAATGATCTCATCGAAGATACGATTGATGAGGTAGGCGTATCCCTTTGGCATGTCCCTCCCGTGAACTATAGCAACCCTATCCGGTGAATGCTCATCGTCCAGGCCTCTAGGCGACCCTGATGCAATGTTCGAGTCACTCATCGGCATCTCCGACGCAGTGGCCGGGACACCACTCTCAAACGCCTAGGCAGTATAATCCTTCGGTGTAGTCTGAGCAGTCTCACAAGCAGGGACACTCCTCGGTGTGTCCTAGGGACTCTGCAATACATGAGCTCTAGAAACGACGTGCTCCTTGCCACAACAACCACCACCGCTAGACTGTCATGGAATTGATGGTCCGCATGGTCCATTGAATATAAACCTAGATCTAATTTAATCTTAAACTCAAAATAAACCTAAATTTAATATAATCTAACGTAAATCTAAATCTAACACGTGTAAATAAACCTAAACTAATCTAACATAAATTTAACTTAAAATAAACCTAAATCTAATCTAATCTAACCTAAATAAACCTAAATCTAATCTAACGTAAATCTAAATCTAACATAATCTTAAACTCAACATAAACATAAATCTAAATGTAATCTAACCTAATCTAATTTAAATTTTAACATAATCTCTTTCTCTCTTTGTTTTCTCCCCTTACCTCTCTCTTTCGTCTTCTCCCTCTCTCTCTCTCTCTCTCTCTCTCTCTCTCTGGTTTTTTATTCTCTCTCTCTTTCTCCCCTTACCTCTCTCTTTCGTCTTCTCCCTCTCTCTCTCTCTCTCTCTCTCTGGTTTTTTATTCTCTCTCTCTTTCTCTTTGTTCGACAGGTCTTGAGTTCAACTCCTCATCGGCTAGATCTTTAAGGTCTCTTGGGATAGTTTCCTACGACGTTAAAACTTTCTTCTTCTTGGGTGTGTGTGTGTGTGTGCCAATAAAAAGAGAAAAATGGTATAACCTTTCTATCACCCAAGTGTGGTAGATTGGTTATGCCATTTCCCTCTTGAATAACAGGTCTTGAGTTCAACTCCTCGTCGACTAGATCTTTAAGGTCTCTTGGGATAGTTTCCTACGACGTTAAAACTCTCTTCTTCTCGGGTGTGTGTGTGTGTGTGTGCCAATAAAAAGAGGAAAATGGTATAACCTTTCTATCACCCAAGTGTGGTAGATTGGTTATTCCATTTCCCTCTTGAATAACAGGTCTTGAGTTCAACTCCTCGTCGGCTAGATCTTTAAGGTCTCTTGGGATAGTTTCCTACGACGTTAAAACTCTCTTCTTCTTCTTCTGTCTTCTCTCTCTCTCAATGTGTGTGTGTATGCATTCTTTGTTTATGCATGTGTGTGTGTGTGTTTTGTTTATGCATGTGCTCTCTCTCTCTCTCTCTCTCTCTCTCTCTCTCTCAAAAACACAATGTGTGTGTGAGAGAGAGAGAGAGGGAGAGAGAGAGAAAGAGGGGAAGGGAACATGAGAGAGAGGAGAGGGAAGGAGCATACCTGACTCTCCTTCCTCTCCTCGTGTATGTGTATGGTGTGTGTGTGTGTGTGGGGAGAAGAAAGAGAGAGAGAGGGAGAGTGCAGGTTACCTTTGCTTACTTGAGCGTCGAAAAGATCTGAGTTTTTGGACGCTCTCAATTATTTTTTACCCCTATCGACGTCGCTATGGGCATCCCTAAGTTACAAGTAAACTAGCGATGCCCATAGCGACACCGTGGGTTTTTACTTTTGAGCGTCGCTAATGTGAAGTACCTCTTGTAGTGTCTAGTTAAACTCAACCTAATGATATTATCATTTTCTTGTTATTTTAGAAAGCCACCGTGACCCTTTCACTTGTTATTTTTGGAGGGGATGCAACAAATGATTTAAATTTTGAATATAATAATTTTTGGCTTTCTAAAAGAAACCCTTGGTGTTGTGCTCGGTTAGAGAGACTTTCATTGTTTTTAGTGCATAGTGCGTGATAGAGACTTACCTTTCATTTCACATCTTGACATATCTTTACTTTTCTTGGATTCTATTGTTTTAGAATGCTAAAGTGAAGCTTCATCTTGCATAATTTTAGTAAATTTTACACACACACACATATGTTTATTTTTGCATTCTATTGTTTTAGAATGCTAAAGTGAAGCTTCACCTTGCATAATTCTAATAAGTTCTACACACACACACACACACACACATATCATAATTAGTTCTTTTTATTTTACCTTTCATTGCACAACTTCACATGGATTTACATTTCTTGCAGTTTATAGCTTGATTCCAGTCAGTGTTAACGTTCGAGAAAGTCTCTTTTATTAAGCGGCTGCTGATCGAGTTTCCTCCTCACAAAAAAGAAAACCGGAAATACTAACAGAAATTTTGAGATTTGCAAAACTTTTGGATGACTTTCTCACATATTTCATCGGTTTTTCTTCCGTTTACCATGGTTTGCAGCTAGCTAGTCTCGATTTTCAATCGGCTCAAGACTAAGCTAAGGCAATCCTTTCCCAAACACTGATACCAATTTAATTCAACCTAACAATTTTATCAGTTCCTTATTGTTTCTGAAAGCCGTCATGACCCTTTCACTTGTTGCTTTCTAAAAGAAACCTTAGTGTTGTGTTGGGTTAGGGAGACTTTCATTGTTTTTAGTGCATGATGGAGATTTACTTTAAATGTTTATTTCACTTTCATTTCATATCTTGACATGCCTTGACTTTTTTTACATTCTATTGTTTTAGAATGTTAAAGTGAAACTTCACTTGCATAATTCTGGTAAATTCTATGGACACACACACACACACACACACACACACACACACACACACACATATATATATATATTAATGAGTTTTTTTTTGCGTGCTAAAGGCCTTAGTGCACTATAGCCAAAGGTAGTTCAAATTTCTTTGAGAGACAAGTGTCCCTAAGGGATTCAAAAGTCTTGTGAATAGAAAGCTAAAACTTTGGAATAGAAAGCTATTCTCCAAGGCAGCATTTACTTCGAATTTCAAATTTCTTTGAGAGACAAGTGTCCCTCAGGGATTCAAAAGTCTTGTGAATAGAAAGCTAAAACTTTGGAATAGAAAGCTATTCTCCAAGCCAGCATTTACTTATTCTGCATGCTTGAAAATGACTTCAGAGATCAAAACATTAAACAAAATATTCATAGGAGTTTGATCTTATGATGCAGTCTTTGAGAAAGTCTTTTTGTCTAAGCGGCAAGTTTCCTTATACAAATATAAACTGAAAATACTAGTAGAAATTTTCAAATTTGCAAAATGTTTGAACTATTTTCTAGTATATTTTATCTGGTTTCCCCCCTTTACCATCCTTTGCAATCGGCCAATCTCGATTTCAATCGGCTTAAGCCTAAGCTCAGACACACCTTTCTTGAACACTGATATAGTGAGGTATTGATAAATGATTCTCTCATTTGAGGATTTACAAAAAAACTCACTTCACTAAATTGTTTAATTAGTTTTTATACTTATTTGAAAGCATTAAAATATTCTTTTGTTTTGATTTTTAACGTGTCTTTTTATTTTACTTTCTTTTTGTTTTATTTTGTTTCAAAATACGGATGTGTAATGTGCACCATTTACCTTATTATTGGGGCCCCTTCATAATATATAAGCCATTTGCGAGTAGTGGGTACCAACTAGAAGAAAATAAAAAAATGGCCCGATAACGAGAAGATGCATGAGGAGATTTAGAGGTAGAGGACTGAAAAGGGGGATACGACCAACGTGGAGGTCATGCCTCCCAATTAGGGATCTCTCTCTCTCTCTCTCTCTCTCTCTCTCTCTCTCTCTCTCTCTCGTGTCCTCCCTTGATATAGGCATAGTGGAGATGATGTGGGGGGACTGCTATGTAGGTGCAAGTCCATGAATGGTGGGGGAAGCTTAGGTGCAAGATCGCAGGAAAGGCAAATTTGCAGGCTTGTAGGGACGAGTCCAAGGGTAGGGAAGGACAACACATATACGAAAAAAGGTTTTGGGGATAGGAGCAGGAGGGTAGAGGGAATCGTGAAGGCATCTTTCAATCAGTGTATTTTATTTTAAACGAGCTAGTAAGAGCCACTTTTTAAAAATAGATGACACAATTTTATATTAAAACAAAACAAAAATTCAATATGATTGTAAGCACTTACTTAAACTTACTCTCCCTCGTTTCCCTTTACTTAGCAAGCCTTCGTGCCTTATCACCTTGTTAATTTCACATTTCATTTCATAGCCTCGCATGGCTTGACTTTTCTATAACTTAATTCTAGTCAATATTCAAGAAAGTCTCTTTTATCAAGCGGCCATCGATTGAGTTTCCTTCCCACAAAGAAGCGAACCGGAAATACTAGCATAAATTTAAAATTTGCAGGATTTTTGAACTATTTTCTCACATATTTCACCAGTTTTTCTTCCCTTTACCATGGTTTGCAACCAAATAGTCTCCATTTTCAACTGGCTCAAGGCTATGCTGAGGCAATCCTTTCTTGAACATTGATTCTACTTAAACTCAACCTAATGATTTTATCATGTTGTAATTATTTTAGAAAGCCACCGTGATTCTTTCACTTGTTTTAAAACTTTTTTTTTGTTTAACGTACCATCAATTATTTTAAAATTAACTAAATTCCACAAAAGCATGACACATTGCATAAAGGCAAGGCCACCCCTTTCTTATTTCCAAATGCAAGAAGCTTTTAGTTTTCGACACCCTTCACTTTTGCATTTTAGATGGACTTTTTATTTTTTTCCAAATTGTGGAGACCTAATCACTTTAGAAAATTACAAATCTACATTTGTTCTAGCTATTCGGTCCAAAAACCCAAAAACCCATTCATTTCTCATATTCGGACCAGATCTCTGAATCCTAAAGGAAAAGAACCCTCATGCTGCCTCATTCGCATAGAGCTTCGCCACCTCTCTATATCTATCTCCGCCATCACCTTCACATAGACAGGTTCTCTCTGTGTTTTCACCATCATGCTCATACATATCAACTGTCTCTCTAACCGTGCCCTTAGACTGGGCCATGGTTCTCAACCATGCCCTCAGATCCACCAAGGCTCTCTATATCTTCCATCACAGAGCAGAGTTTGTTCCTAATCAGGAGGCCTCGCATTGCATCCTTACAAAGACACTAAAAATTATTGATAAAGCACCATCGCCAAGGACCCCTTTGCATCCAGATGACTGCGATAGTAAAAAAACTCTATGTCTCTACCCGCCTTGGCTCTGACACACGGCATCGAGATAGCCGCGATAGCAAAAAAATCATGTATGTCTCTGTCGGTCTTGGCCCTGACACACATCAGCTCTCTCTCTCTCTCTCTCTCTCTCTCTCTCTCTCTCTGTCATGCACGTGCCATTTTCTCCCATTTTCTCCTCAAAGCCCTCAGGTCATCCATGTAGATTCCTATCCAAACAAATGGGTTCAAAATTAAGTAAACTTATTCACTTTGAATTTAAGACATTTGGTGATGGGTTTTGATTTTTGATTGTGTCCAATCAGAACAAAGAAATACAAACTTCATTTTAGTCAAGGCAAAAAGAGTGAGACAAGTTAAGGCAATGTCCCTTGTGCATACCGAAAATGAGTTAATGCGAGATTTTCATCTCATATTGTAAATGTTTATTTGTTTTGCCAAACTCACAATTGTGAGTATATGATTTGTTGGATGATTTGAACGTTGGACGCTGGTAGTCTCATATTGTAAATGTTAAACCAAACATCCTTTGAAAATAGATTTTTAAATCTCTCTCTCTTCTCCTCATACACACACACACATATATATATATATAAACATATATATATATATATATATATATATATATATATATATATATATATATATATATATATATATATATATATAAACTAATCTCATCAAATACATTAACTAGTTACAAAAAGAATATCGTCAATATGCTTGGATAATTTTTTTGTGAAAGAGTATTTTATAATAATGACATGCATGATTCTTCAAGGCTCCAATGTCCCTCCATGGCAAATGAGATAGAGCAAGATGTATTGTAAGGAGGCATGCTTTTAAACCCCTTTTAATGAGGTTCTCTAAGAATGTACTTGCAAAATATTAATACTGCAAAGTCTTTTTTTTTTTGTAATTCTAAGCTTTGTAAGTGATTTTTCAATTGAAAATGATAATTATCCATTTTTGTTTTTGTACCTTAATTATTATGGCGCTAAAGTTTATGCACTTTTAATCATAAATAGTAATTAATAGTTTAAATTTTGTATATATACTATTTACATTAAGGTCTAAGTAAAACATTTCTTTTAAACACTACCCCCCCCCCCCCCCCCCCCCCTCTCCCTCTTTCTCTTGGAGATTATTATGAGGTTTAACCTTTTTAAAATAGATGTTTAACTCTCATGACCTCTCAATAGTCACTTTTTGGCCTTTGTTTTTTTAAAATTCTAACTTATATAGAGTCCTTTAACTTAAAGACTTCACAAAAGATTCATTTTTAAATTATTTTATTATTCTTTATGCTTATCAAAATTTATAAGGGAGTTACAAGCTTTTACCGAGTCTTGAGGAGACATGTTGTACATCGAAGACTTCACCAATCCTTACTCAAGAAACTTTAGTCGCACAACTAAACAAACCTTCTGAGTTCTTCTTCATGATATAGGATATATAATTAATAATAATAATATATATATATTTTATTTTATTTTAAATGGTAATGTGCAATGTGCATCTTTCACCTTATTATTTAAGCGAGAATTTTTCTAATAAATAAACCATTTATAATTATATCAGTATAATGAATACTATAATTTTATATTAAAAAAAATTTCATGTGATTGTAAGCACTCATTTCTCCATAAATCTCATCTCCCCCCCCCCTAACTTAGAGGCCTTCGTGCCTCCTCGCCTTCTTTCTTTTCCTCTATGAAATTTGGACTCGCGGACCCTATGAATTGAAATTCGAAGTTTCACACAGAGGCGTATTTGGGAGCACCTGTTGCGCAAGCTGGGATGATGAATCCTTTCTCGAGATTAAATCACCGGGTACTCCGAGAGAGAGAGAGAGAGAGAGAGAGAGAGCACGCCACAGTTTGCAGTCTAACTTGTGACATATTGCTCAACTCAACCAACTGAGCTAACATCTATTACTTACGCACTAACTTGTGCTTGATATCAAGACCATGCTAGGGTTGTGGTTTGGCTGAAACCCCCTGGCATGATGGCTGAAATTGTTTTGTAGAATATGCCCTCAGTGGCATGTTGTGGTCAACCTATACCATGCAATCTATTTCTAGTATGCTCTACATGTACAAGCATGATGCTCAACTGCTCCATTCAAAGTTTTTTTTAATATGTAATGTGACGGCCCCAACGTCAGGGATGTTACTGGTGTCTTCTCGTTTCTCGTATCTGGCTCGGATCACATCTAACTGTCTCTAGATCTAGGTCTGCCCTAGTGGTCTTCTATAGGCCTGAAGAGTCCTCTTAGCACTCTCAATGATGAACCCATGGTCATTTCTTGTTGTACAATCCACCCCATTTAATTGTGTGAATTGTAGCTGTAGAGCGGGGGACTTCAACCCCCACCTTAAACGAAAATTGCATGGAACCAAGTGTTCAAGAATTTATTTTGAGTCAAATAAGACTTGAATCTATTACTCTCAAGTTGAGGTCTGGTGTTTGACAGCTGGGGGTCGAAACACCTATATTACATAAGACAAATCAAAATGTTCAAAGTGATCCATGTAGTTGTGTATCATGAAAAAGCATAAAAACTACAAAGTCGTAGAAAAAAAGATACACAATGTTAGTGTACATAGGATGGCTGGAAGTGCCATCATTGACTAAACTAGGATGATTGGTGGACCTGATCTTAGTAGTTGGTTATATTTATGTCTAGTTGCTATACCTTAACCTTTCTAATTTAAGCTCATTTTGATAAATCCAACTCCGGTGAGTGGTGGCCGGTAATCAATTTGTCGATCTATGGTCTTAGGCAATGTCATGGGCGCCCATGCCCCTCAGATCTGCCTATGTGGTTGGGACTATAAGGTTTTGTTTGTGCGCCTTAAATAAAACTTGTCTAAGTACTCCATAGCCCTCCTATTGGATCCAAGCCTCTCCCCAAACATAGGCTCTGGGAGATCATGCAATAAGCAGGGGATTGACATACATAATGCTTGTAATGTGCAACAGAAGTGATTCAAGGTGATAATCTTAGGATGAGTGCTCAGTGCATACTCAAGGTTCCTTTCACTTTCATGAGAGAGATGTTGTCACAAAGTGATGGCGTGGCGCGAAAGAAGTGACTGAGAGGACAAGAGAATTTGAACCCAGAAGAACAGAGGAAGTTTTGAACCCTAAAGATTAAGGTGAGAGGCCTAAAGGGAGCTAGGAATCTGTTGCTAAATTGGCTTTATTTGACAGAAAAATAATTCTCAATGAATTATTGGAATTTTAAGTGAGAGGGTTTTTCTCATTGGAAAGGGAATATTTGTAAGGCCACCAGGAACGGATGATACTTCTGACGCGTCACATCGGATGGGTGACAGGGAGCATCGGGAAGAAGTATCTGACCATTCGGGAATGGACATCTCTGATGCGTCATAGGATGAATGACAGTGCATTGTGAAGGAGATTGTACCATAAGTTTGGTAGGAAAGGACTAGGTGATGGGTATTCTTGATGCGTCACAAGGTGGGTGACAGATGCATCGGAAAGGGAATATCCATAGTCAGGGGGAAATTCCGAACTGTGTTAGAATTGTGCACAAGGAAAAGCAAGCACTTGAATGAAGATGGATTCAGAGGAAACTTTGAGAAAAAACAGATGCTTCTGAGAAAGCGGGATTGCTTTTTAGGAAAGCAGATGCTTTCCCGTGAGGAAGTCTATGTTTGCATTGCAACTGTGCATGTGATTGCATCGAGGGACGCTTGGGAAGTGCTGTGTAAGCATTGCTTTTAACTTATAAGGTTTTATTGAAATTTTGGGCAGATTTAGACCATTTTTAAAATATGCTGGCCGCCCACTTAATAAGTGGGCAGTTACCAGGGAAATAAAGCAACAAAAACAGCCGCAATCTCTATGCGGGTAACCACTGCTCTGCTATCTTTGCCGTGGCCAGGGAGCCATAAAAGCATCACACCCACTCTCCCAGAGGGAAGACCAGTTTTCGCAATGAGATGCTGCTGCATAGTTCAACCGCAAAGAAGACGTTGTCGATGATGCCCATGGCTGCCCCAAGTGTACCAGATGTCGCCAGGACCCAGTGTGCGAGTTCCCTCGCAAAGAAGTGCCTACGGAGCGTGTTTCCATTGCGACAAGCTGCTGTATTTCTCTGTTTTCAGCCCATAAACGTCGTAGACGGGGCCATTCGGTTCAAGTGCTTGTATAGACTTCTCCTCAGTAATAAAGATACTATTAGGGGGGGGGGGGGGGGGGGGGGGGCAACCCATCTTCTAGTCCCCAGTACTTTGTCGATCTTCTCACTCTCTCTCTCTCTCTCTATCTATCTATCTATTTCTCTCTATATCCTCTGGCTTCAATATTAAGTGATAAATTCTATTTATCCAAGTATATTCTATAATGCTATGTGCTCCCGTTTGTGAGAGTGGTATCAGAGCACGGTCTCCTCTCTTTTCTGTAAAGGAGGACAACTCTGGGAAGATTCGGGAAGAAGCCATGACAAGCCCAGAGAGAAGTAAGCAGGAGGGAACCCTAAGCCCTGCAGGAAAAGCTCGCAGAATTGGGAAAATTTTTCTCTCTACAAGAAGTCGATACAAGACTTGGGATTCTTTGGGAAGGTGACAAGAGCATGATGCTCAAGAACCTAGAAAATCCAAGAAGCGGAATGCTCAAGATCCTTCAAAATCCAAAAAATATCCTTGAACATCAGTTTAGAACCATAGCCTAGAAATCCTGTCATTTCGGGAAGGATATGAAGAAGGTCTCTAGACCTAGGAACACTTCAGTCTTGATATTTTTGACGGAAGGGAGATGCCCCAAAAGCTACCGCTTTAATTCGATAGTTCGAAATTGCCTTTGCAAACGGCATTTTCTGAGTAGTGTGTAACAAACTTGGACACCCCAAGTCAAGATTCTACCGCGACACAGCAGAGATTCACTTCAAAACAGTTCATAATTCACACTTGAGTCAACACAGCCCGGCGTAGTTCCGTGCCTAGAGATATTGGCCCCAAAGACTGGCGCCCCTTTCGGTATTTCTTTTTGTATTAATGTGTGTTCAAAGGACAAGAGAGTGGGTAGGTGCTCACTCTCAGACTCTACGTCTAGATGCTCTGAGAAGTGAGGCCTTGTCCACTTATTTATTGATACAAGGGATGCCCAAAAGCAGAGCCCCAAAAGCTGCCATTTAAAGACTTCTCAAAATAAAGCAATGAGCCCAAAAACATTGCTAAAATCAGCCAGCGAATTTCAGCCAGCGTAAAAGCAGGGAATTCCGTACGCCATTCCACGTCAGCATCTCGACTTTTTGTGCCGCAAAATTTGGAAGAATCCGTATGGTAGGCCACGTCAGCATTTCAGCGCACATTGCGGGGGATCCGTATTGTTGCCACATGTCACTGTCCGGGCAATCCTCACAGCTTGTGTGTGTCCGAGGTTAGCCACGTCACATATTTGTGACATACCCCCCTCTTGAAAGCATTGTAATTGCCCTCGATTACGCCTACAAAATAGACAGAGGCCATAAACTGTCTTAGCAGACATTGACCATTAGTACTGACGCACTAGGAACAACACATCTAGCACATGTACCAATCGACAGTCACATCACAGGACATCACAGGACATCACATGACAAATCACATTCAAAATCATTTCAAATCTTAGACCATGATTAATCGGCAACGTATTTAGCAATCGCATTGAGATCCTGTCGAGACCTCACAGATGCCCGATTAACTAATCCATATTGCAATCATTTCTATAGAGATTTATGAGACCGAAATGCTGCAGTCATTTCGTCTATCAGTTGCTGCACTCAAACAAGTCAAGTACAAATCAATCAGTATCATTTCATTTTCTGGAATTCCAGTTCATAAAGTTATACAGCAGAATACTATCAGCCTAGCAGTATCCCTGAAACCCAAAGGGACATCAATGACTCTATATCAAAAATCGGGGCAGTCTGTTGACAAAGGAGCGGAGTGACTCCCCTCTCCTTTAAAAGGCTTCAAGAGACTCACATGAAAAGCATTGTGAATTCTCCAAGTATCGGACAACTATTGTCTAAAGGAGACATCATGTATCTGATGCTAAGCTTTGGAAAAAGCAGCTCCTTTCCCTTTTTTCTTTCTCAGGCGTGCCTTCTCAAAACGTAAGAGCACCCAATCGTCTTCCTTTAATTTCAAATCGCGACGGTGTCATCTGCTGCCTTTTTGGTCTTGCCTGAGATTTCGCTAAAGCCTCCCGGACCTTGGCAAAACAGTGTCCCAAGTCCCTCATGTACTGGTCGGCTTCAAAAATCTTATCTTTCGTGCTTAGGAATCAATCTGTTCTTGCTGTGCCTTTTTGGGGCACTTTGCGGAGTTGTGCCCATGTTCCCCACATCCAAAACACTTCCCCTCTTTGAGATAGATAAACCTTTCTCTAAGAGTCTGTCGAGGACGTGTATCTTTCTTTTCTTTGTTCTGGGAACTCTTTCTCTTTCTACTTTCATTATTAGAAGTCTGTTGAGTTCTCTGAGTCAAGATCTCATCAGTGGGGTAAGTCGGACTGCCCGAGTGTATGGCAAAACCCCGTTTCTCATGACCCATCAATTCTTGAATAGAATTCGACTTTTGTTCCAAGCAGTAGTCTCGGATCTCTGTAGGAAGTCCGCAACAAAACCGCTCAATCTGTTCCTTAAACAAGACCTTTGTAAATGAAGAAGCTGGTAGAAAAGAGCTCCAAAATCTCTCGCAATCAGCGTCCAAAGAATCTCCCTTGGTCATCTGAAGATGATTCCAAGCGGTTCGTATATCTCGTTTGTACTCCCGAGTCAGGCCAAAAGAAACTAAAGAGCCTTTTAAATTTCAACCATTTAATTGGGGTTTCCTTCCTCAGAAGAAGAGTGGACCACCATGTTCGAGCATTTCCCTTGAAGAAGGAGGTAGCCCTTCGAATCTTGGAGTGCTCTGAGTAATACCCTCCAGAAAAAGCTATGTCAAACTGTTGAATGAAGGCCAAAGCCCTCGGAGCATCTTTGAACCCAGAAAAGGATTCAAACTTAGTCGAGTGCCCACCTTCTTTGAATTCTTTTGTTTTCTTGCTCTTGTCTTCGAGGAAGTCATATTGGTTGGCTCTATAAAAATGCTTCTTCTCAAGAGTGCTTGTTTATGTCTTTCTGCGAGTACATGTTCCACTTTTTTGCACTTGTCTGTCTTTTTGGCTTTCCTCCCTACTTGAGAGGAGAAGCAATGGCCACATGCCATCTAGAGTAAATCTTATCAATCGGGAAGTTCTTCAGGTGTTTCACCAATCTCGGGTCCTTGGAGCACTTGATCAATCTGGTCACACATATGCCAATCTGCAATTGACATTTGTAGTCCGTTCTGGTAAACTTGTCCGTCGATTTTTTTTTTTCGCTTTGCCTTCCCACTGAGAGGTGTCATCTCTGTCAGATTCTTCACTAGAAATGTGTAATCTGGGATTTTTAATGGCTTTATGCCTTGTAAAACAGAGCGATGAAGACTGGAGCGCGCCCGATGAAGGGTGGGAGTGTCTAATAAGTCCGGGGCCGGGCCACGAAGATTCTTTCCCAAAAGCTGTGCGCGTTGCAAAAAGGATCGGATCCTCCGTAGAAGAAGAATCTTTCTGTGCTCTGATACCACAAACAAACTTGGACACTCCAAGTCAAGATTCTACCGCGACACAGCAGAGATTAACTTCAAAATAGTTCACAGTTTACAATAGATTCGACACGGCCCGGCGGAGTTTCGTGCCGAGAGATATTGGCCCCAAAGACTGGCGCCCCTTTCGGTATTTCTTTTTGTATTAATCTGTGCTCAAAGTACAAGGGAGTGGGAGGGGTCTCTCTCAGACTCTGCGTCCAGATGCTCCCAAGATGGGAGCCCAACCCACTTATCTATTCATTACAAGGGATGCCAAAAGCAGAGCCCCAAAAGCTTCAAAATCAAAAGCTTCTTTTTAAAAATAGGTTTTCAAAATAAAGCAAAGCCCAAAAGCTGCCTAAAAATTGCGCAATTTTGAGCCTGCTTTTCCGTACAGCTTTACCAACGCTTTTTGCACCGTAAATTGCGGAAGGTCCGTACAACATGCCACGTCAGCAGTCCTCCACGTTTTTCGGGTTCTGCCATACGATGCCACGTCATCATGTTTGCGGGTCTTACGGGATTCTGCAGCCAGCCAGGGTGTGTGTATTTGCTACCCATTGGCCATGCCACGTCACCGGTTTGTGACAATCTACACTCCTGCTGCTGAGACGACGTGTCCCAAAAAGTGTATCTCTGATAAGAAAAATTTACTCCTCTTGGCATTGATCACCAACTTGTGATCTCACAATGCTTGAAAGACCTGTAGCAGATGTTGTCTATGTTATGCCGAATCCTTGGAGAAGACTATAATGTCATCAAAGAAAGTGCCAACAAAAGATCTGTACTCTCTGAAAATCTTGTCCATCATTCGGTTAAGAGTCGTTGGAGCATTGGTAAGGCTAAAAGACATCACCAAAAATTCATATAAACCGAAGCTCGTCCGAAAAGCTGTCTTGTGGATATCTCCTGGTGCGATTCGGATGTGATGATATCCGCTTTTCAAATCGATACTGTTGAAACAAGAGGATCCGTGTAATCTATCAAGAATATCATCGATCCTCGGAATTGGAAATCTGTTCTTGATGGTGATTTTATTGAGAGCTCTATAATCAATGCACATTCTCCAAGATCCGTCTTTCTTTAAAACCAACAACACCATAGAGCAGTAAGGTGAAGTACTCGGTTGGATAAGACCCTTTTCCAAGAGGTCTTTCACTTGGTTCATAATCTCTTCATTCTAGGCTTGGCTCACAGAGTAAGGTGGTCGGTTTGGTGGTGTGCTTCCAGGTATTAGATCAATAGTATGATCCTCAGGACGGGATGGTGGCAACTCGCCTGGCAAGCCCTCAGAGAAACAATCAGCATGTGTGGAGAAAATCTTGGCGTTCTTTGGTCAAAACATATTCGACCTGCAATCATCATTCAGTTCTCTCTAGAAAATCGAGTAAAGAAACTGAATTTCATCAAGTACAATCTCTTCGCCCTTCATTTGTCAAAGTCGCTTTCTCAGCCCGATAGTCAACCACAGCGTTGTTCTTGTGGTACCAAGGGATTTCGAGGAGGACGTCACAACCTTCCTAAGGGCATTACATAAAAGTCCTCGTGCCCTAAATACCCCTAACAAACGAAGTTTGCCAATGATCGGTGTAATGGCAACATCCCATTCGGGTGCCCCTGGAACTGCCTCCGCCTGTGGCCTCAGCCTGTCGGGTGTAATTCCAAGTTGAGCCGCCAATTCAAGTGAAAAGAAGTTGGCCTTGGCTCCTCCATCAAAGAAAATGAGGGCTTCTTTCGTTCATTCGATTCGGTTCGGGCCCCATGCAATGTGGTACTAGTTCTGCTTTCATCTCCCTTTTCTGCCACGTTCCTCTGCTGCTCTAGAACTCTTTGGCCTGTCTTCAGTCTGTCCTTGCTGTGCCTTTTTGGGGCACTTTGCGGAGATGTGTCCAAATTCCCCTCAACCAAAACACTTCCCCTCTTTGAGATAGATAGCCTTTTCTCTAAGAGTCTGTCGGGGACGTGTATCTTTTTTTTTTTCTTTGTCCCGGGAAGTCTTTCTCTTTCTACTTTCATTGTGAGAGGCTTGTTGGTTCTCTGAGTCAATATCTCATCAGTGGGGTAAGTCTTCACAAATGTATCGCAAAACCCCGTTTCGCATGACCCATCAATTCTTGAATAGAATTTGATTTTTGTTCCAGGCAGTAGTCTCGGCTCTCTGTAGAGGGTCCGCAACAAAACCGCTCAATCTGTCCCTGAAAGAGACCTTCATAAATGAAGAGGTTGGTAGAAAAGAGTTCCAATATCTCTCGCAATAAGCGTCCAAAGAATCTCCCTTGGTCATCCGAAGATGATTCCAAGCAGTTCGTATATCTGGTTCGTACTCCCGAGTCAACCAAGAAGAAAATAAAGAGCCTTTTGAATTTCAACCATGTAACTAGAGCTTCCTTCCTCAAAAGAAGAGTGGACCACCATGTTCGAGCATCTCGAAACCTAGAAAAGGATTCAATTTAATCGATTGTCCACCTTCTTCAAATTCTTTTGTTTTCTTGCTCTTGTCTTCGAGGAAGTCATATTGGTTGGCTCTGTAGAAGTGCTTCTTTTCAAGAGTGCTTGTCCATGTCTTTCTGCGAGTACAGGTTCCGCTTTTCTGCACTCATCTGTCTTTTCGGATTTCCTCCCTACCTGAGAGGAGAAGCGCTGGCCACACGCCATCTCAAGTAAATCTTATCAATCGGGTAATTCTTCGGGTGTTTCGCCAATCTCGGGTCCGCAGGGTACTTAATCAATCTGCTCACACATATGCCAATCTGTAGTTGATGTTTGTACTTCTTTCTAACAAACTTGTCCGATTTTTTTTATTGCCCAAATCTTCATTCTTTTCTTCAGTTCCCGCGCTGGTTTTCAACTTTTCTTTGCCTTCCCACTGAGAGGTGTCATCTCTGTCAGATTCTTCATAAGAAGCCATGTGTAATCTGGGATTCTTTATGGCTTTATGCTCTATAAGACAGTGATGAAGACAGGAGCACGTCCGATGCGCGATGTATGAAGGGTGGGAGTGGCTAATAAGCCCGGTGTCGGGCCACGCAGATTCTTTTCCAAAAGCTGTGCGCGCTGCAAAAAGGATCGGATCCTCCGTAGAAGAAGAATTGTTTTGTGCTCTGATACCACTGTAACAAATTTGGACACCCCAAGTCAAGATTCTACCGCGACACAACAGAGATTCACTTCCAAAAAGTTCACAATTCACACTTGAGTCGACACGGCCCGGTGTAGTTCCGTGCCTAGAGATATTGGCCCCAAAGACTGGCCCCCCTTTCGGTATTTCTTTTTCTATTAATCTGTGTTCAAAGTACAAGAGTGGGTAGGTGCTCACTCTCAAACTCTGCGTCTAGATGCCCTGAGAAGTGAGGCCCTGCCCACTTATTTATTGATACAAGGGATGCCCAAAAGCAAAGCCCCAAAAGCTGCTCAAAATAAAGCAATAAGCCCAAAAGCATTGCTAAAATCAGCCAACGAATTTCAGCCGACGTAAAAGCAGGGAATTCCGTACGCCATGCCACGTCAGCATCTCCGCTTTTTGCGTCGCAAAATCCGGAAGAATCCGTACGGTAAGCCACGTTAGCATTTCAACGCACATTGCGGGGGATCTGTACTACTGCCACGTGTCACTTTCTGGGCAGTCCTCACAGTGTGTGTGTGTGTGTGTGTGTGTGTCCGAGGTTAGCTACGTCACCCATTTGTGACGAAGCGTCGAAGATGAGGCATGTGACCCATACTTACCTGGAACGGGAACGCGGAACGGGAACGCCGAACAAAATGCTGCTCCCTATTACGGGTACTCACGTTTGAAACATGGAACGGGGATCCGGAACGGGAACTTGGAATGGGAACGGGGAACGGAGACCTGAAAACGGCCATTCCCTGTTACTATGATGTGACCAAACTCCTCAAGGGGATTGCAAGTACTTGGTGGTATACCAAAGCTCTGCAATTAACTTACAACAAGACTTGGATTCAATTGAAGGCTGAATTTTCTGACAAATTTTTTTCCTCTACGCTTTGAGGAAGGCATCCAAGAAGATTGGGATCGGTTTGCTCGATAGGAACACGAGCGAGTCAAAGCAAGTAGCGGTTTACTCTTGCCAAGGTAGCTCCACTCTTGATCCTCTTTGAGGAAAGAAAGATGATGAAATTCAACGAAGGACTTTTGCCCGAATTTTGTAGAGGCATCCATAAGATACTTTGGAGCGGATGGTGGAGTTAGCAATACAAGCTGAAAGTGTACACCTCAGTGTACATAGAGTCGAATCCCCGCAGTGGGATGGGAACCATTCAACACAGAAACATCAAAGTTTTGTTATCCCTCCTCGACGGATGTGGCTATCCGAAGAAAGTTTGGAGTAAGGGAATTCAAACTGATTCCTGAGATGTTGAACAGAAGACCCTCTAACTTTAATCGAGAGGGCAATTCTTTGATCAAAGTTAATCTTTGAGGAAATTACAAAGTGCATGGTGCTTGTTTGCTCTTTTGCACAAGGTATGGTTATTTTTGCCGGGACTACTCACTCTCGAGTGTTTATGAGAGTAGAATCAATTTGAATCTTTGTTTTCTGAGATGAATTGGTTTGCTCAACTAACCGGAAGGTCAACTATTGATTTGGTATCCAGTAGTTCTCCAACAAATTACCTGCTATTGCGGGTAGAAGGGCAAAAAAGAAGGAACCTTTCCGAGATTTCAAGCAAAGTAAAAGCTTTGCTAAGCTTGAAGCCTAAACCAGTTAATGGAAGCTATGGTAGTGCTTTTCGCTCAAGTGAATGAAGACTCTTTACGAGGGAAGGAATAAGCGACGGCTACGACCTGTGCTCGAGGAATCCAAGGATTGAAATCCTAGTTTATTTGATGAGCGGGTTTTGCTCTAAGATCGAGCCAAGGGATCGTTAGGTTGAGCGTCTTCGCTCTAAGGATCTTACAAAGGGAAGGTAATTTCCCAGGTTAGCCGAAACAACACAACTTAAGAATTATGTACACCTTTGGGTACATGGATAACACACGAAGATGCAAACCTATGTCAAGGAACTGGACGGGAGTTTGTTATACTCTCTTGAGCTCCTTTTTGCGTGCAAGGATATTCCGACACGAGACTCTGTATTTGAGGTGTGTTCGGTAGAAGGAATTTGAGTTTCTCTATGGAGAAGAGGTTTTCTGATGATCGTTGATCATCGAGAATGCTACCAGTAAAGTAGCAAGTATGGTAGTACAATCCGCTCGCATACTGGCAATATGAGCATGAACTCTTATGTTCGTGAGTTCAAAGACGGAAAGAAAGACCTTAACCACATATGGGAAAACATCCTGAGATCCAAAGTAGGTTCGTTCTATTGTGAACCAAGTTTGAACATACGTTCAGAAAATGCTATGCTATTGTGAACCAAGTTTGAACATACGTTCAGAAAATGCTATGGCTAGAATTTTATTTGCCTAAGATTTTGCGAGCAGTCCTAGATGCTTGCTAAGTGAATTTTTTTTAATGATTTCCGCAAGAAATAGACGCAAGTAGGCGCAAAGAAAACACTGTAGGTGGTAACAACCTGCTGGAGGAACAACGCGGAAAGACGTGCGGCAATGCATTGTGAGAGTGCGCGTGTGCGGAAGCGTGAGAGAGGAGAGAGAGAGAGAGAGATAGTAGACCACAAACACGCAATGTGTAGGAAAGGGGGCGATCAGCCCCCCACTGATTACCAGAGCAAGAGAACCTTTGTACAATAGATGATGGAAGTGGGTACCCCCCCGGCCCCATAAATAGGTTCCAACGGGAGGTAGGGCAAGGCCTGATAAAAATCCCCCACGATCCAACAAGAAATAATATATGAAAATGAGGGCGCTCAGACAAAGTGGGCGACCGCGGACCAGGAGCAACCTAGACTATGGGTGGCCAACCCGGAGACATACTAGCCGTACAAGTATGCCCTAAACCTGTGAAGCAGTAGAGTGGTGTAAGTCTAACACCCCCTCTCGAGTCTCAGCACCTGATGCTGAACAAACCGCGTGAAGCCGAAGATGTGAGACAAGTGATAAAGATGTCTGTTGCGATGTCTGCAGCAGTTTGGGGCAAGAAATCTCCATGGTAGAGTGCCGTCACGAGTAGTGTAGCAAACTGATGTACTCCGCTGACACAGGTGAAGATATTGCCTGAAGGTCCCGCACTGAGTGTGAAAACAACTCCTTGTCGTGAAAGAAGTGCCAATAGACGTGCAAGTGTCCTTCCAATAGGATCTGTGGTGTTAGTAGTCAAACCGTCTGAGAAAATGGAGAAGCCCAGGAACCGTCATAAGAATGACCGGAAGCCTGTCGATGCATGAACCTGTATGTAAGGTGCAGCGGAAGTGATTGTTGAACTTTGCTCAAGATGAGTGCTCCGAACTGTGCTCAAGGTTCCTTTTACTTACGGAAGGGAAAGCGTTCCGTTCCTTTAGTGAGAGAGTGCAAATGATCACAAACAAAGTGGATAAACATTGTGAATGAAGGTGCTGAGACTCAGAGATAGCGAGAGAAGAATACGACACCAGAATGTTGTCAAACCCTCCTCCGAAGGCCCCACTCTCTATGGCGAGAGCGGTCTACTATTGATTGCACAAATCTCTACAATGCAATGGACTTGCCGATGAGGTCAACGACGATGAAGACGACTACGAGACAGCGGGCTGAAATCTGAAAACGCTAATGGCTGAAATCTGAAAATTTTTATCTGCTGAATTCTGACACTATGTCGGTGACGATGTCGATGGCGATGATGCGACGATGACGCGCTGAAAACGTAGATGCTGAAATCTGTGTTTTCTGGGCTGAATCTGCAAACTCTGGCTGATCTGACCGTGCGGCGAGGATCTGCTGCGGGAAGGGGTTTGGGACTTCTACTGTGGGGTCTATGTGTTGAAAACTGAAAATGCTGAGGCTATGGCTGAATCTGACGCCGTGAATTTGCGAAACGCCAGGGCTGATCTGCAAATAAAAAACGCTGGGCTGAATTGAAGCTTGATGCAAAAACGCTAGGCTAGTTCTGCTATTCTGCTAACGCTAGGGCTGATCTGTGACTGCAAATGCCAGGGCTGAATCTTGATGGAAACGCTAGGTTGCTGCAGTAGAAAACGCTAGGTATCTGCTCCAAAAACGCTAGGTGGTCATTGTTGGGGAGTCTTGCTGAGAAGGCGCCTGTTGAACGCTCGTTCTTGTTGCCTCTTCTGCCCAATAGTGCTAGCGCTAGGGTTTCTTATATACTTCCTGTCAAATTACCCTGCCCAGTTTTCCTATTTTAGCCAATTTTCACTTATTATTTTTAAAACACAGAATACTTCCTGTGGGGGTTCTTTGGACCTCGACTCGAGAGCCAGATCGGTTCTTCGTGATTGATCGAATCTGCAATGAGGTTAGCTTCACTAGAAAAAGCAGCAACTAAACCATCAACCTTGTGAACAATCACATCATTATCATGCAAATCATCATGCTCGTGAATAATCACATCTTGATCATGCAAATCATCATGCTCGTGAATAATCCCATCTTGATCATGCAAATCATCATGCGTATCATTATCAAGCAAATCATGTGTGTCGTGCTTTGGAGAAGACAAGACTGAGAGTCTCCTTCTGTTGATTCTCTTCAATCTGCGCCTGCACATTAGAAAATAGTAGGACCAACTCTTGCATGCGTTGGTCTGTCTGCGCTTCACGCTCTAACCGTCTTTCTTTGCGCTCGCGATCCAATTCGGCTATTCTTTCTTTATGCTCGCGATCCAATTCTGCGTTTCTTTCTGTGGCCGCCAAGCGCACTTGCTCGCGCTCACGCTCTATGGCTTCCATTCTTTCTTGGTGCCACACTTCCCGTTGTCTACTTTGTTGTATCATCATGTCCATCATCGACTTGATCAAAGCCTCCATAGGATTTGGTGCAATCCTTGGCGTAGATGGGGAAGGGGGAGGGTCAGAAAAACCTCCTGGTGGGGGAAATTCTTCTTCGCCATTGCCATACTCATCACCTCCATGCAAAGTATCCATTCCGCTTCGGGTAATGATCATACACTGAAGTCTTGGGTTCTTGTGGGTCTTGGGTTCTTGGGTTCTTGGGTTCTTGAGTTCCTGAGGTTCTTCTTTAACTTGCAATCTGTGTTAGAGAAGGATCTTCTCTTACCCAAGCTCTTCTCTTTCGCGTGGGCGCACCCCTTGGCGGCCTTGCGCTGACACCGAGTTTGCTTTTTCCCACCTCACGTCGATTGACCGGCCGGTAAGTGCACGGTCCGCTCTCAATGAGTGAAAAGAGAAACAAGGGGAGACTGGACAAGCCCTTCTTTCTTGGGTTTATTGTCACTCTTCAAAAACACGATTAGGAATCGACACGCCCAAGTTGACTTGGATTACGTGCGACCGCAACAAGCAAAAAAAAAAAAAGTGGTTCTTTCCTTGAGTGATACAGAACAGTGCCAAAGCTCTGATACCAATGTAAGGTGCAGCGGAAGTGAATGTTGAACTTTGCTCAAGATGAGTGCTCCGAATTGTGCTCAAGGTTCCTTTTACTTACGGAAGGGAAAGCCTTCCGTTCCTTTAGTGAGAGAGTGCAAATGGTCACAAACAAAGTGGATAAACACTGTGAATGAAGGTGCTGAGACTGAGAGATAGAGAGAGAAGAATACGACACCAGAATGTTGTCAAACTTTCTCCAAAGGCCCCACTCTCTATGGCGAGAGCGGTCTACTATTGATTGCACAAATCTTACAATGCAATGGACTTTCCGACGATGTCGACGACGAGACGGCGGACTGAAATCTGAAAATGCTAATGGCTGAAATCTGCAAATCTTTATCTTCTGAATTCTGACTCTATGTCGGTGACGATGTCAATGGTGACGATGCAACGACGACGCGCTGAAATCGCAGATGCTTAAATCTGTGTTTTCTGGGCTGAATCTGTAAACTCTGGCTGATCTGACCGTGTGGCAAGGATCTGCTGCGGGAAGGTGAGATCTATGAGGTTTGGGACTTCTACTGCAGGGTCTATGTGTTGAAAACTGAAAATGCTGAGGCTATGGCTGAATCTGACGCCGTGAATTTGCGAAACGCCGGGGCTGATGTGCAAATCAAAAACGCTGGGCTGAATTGAAGCTTGAGCAAAAATGCTAGGCTAGTTTTGTTGTTCTGCTAACGCTACGGCTGATCTGTGACTGCAAATGCTAGGGCTGAATCCTGATGGAAACGCTAGGTTACTCCAACAGAAAACGCTAAGTATCTGCTCCAAAAACGCTAGGTGGTCATTGTTGGGGAGTCTTGCTGAGAAGGTGCCCGTTGAACGCTGGTTCTTGCTGCCTCTTCTACCCAAAAGTGCTAGTGCTAGGGTTTCTTATTTACTTTCTTGTCAAATTGCCCTACCCTGTTTCCCAACAAAAGTCACTTAAAAATAATAAGTGAAAATTTGCTAAAATAGGGAAAATAGGTCTATGCACTGTAAAAATGCTCCCGATGGTAATCTGATGGTAATGTTGTGTGCAACCAGAGGATATGCATCTACTCTAGTGTCTAGACATGCACGGTCTGCGAACAGACTCACAAAAGTGTCAGAACACTTCCTAAGCTAGGCTAACTGAACTCTTGTCATGAAGTAGCTTGTCCACGTACACATAGGGTTAGATGTGCATGTGACACTGTAACCCAATGTGGCCAGGTGGCTAAGCTGTGTAAAACTCCAGGAAGGCTAGATGTAGCAATCTGCACCGTAAACGTCCTCTGAAACAGGGAAAGCCAGACTAAGCAGTCTGCATTGTAGAAGCTACCATAAGCTGTAGCAATCACCGAGAGACCGCACGGACCACCACTGGATGGTGTCCTATCAGTAGGTAGGGTAATCCAAGATGAGGGGAAAGCCAGACTCAACAGTCTACGCTGTATAGGGCCTCTGAGAAGAGGTGTGGTCAGACCAGACAGTCTGCACCATGATCGTCTTGTATGAAGAAGGGTGTCACAAACTGCTGACGTGTCAAAGCCCTGAAGAAGGGAGCCAACTTGCAGATGTCGGCCGAGGGGCCTAAACCCTAAGAAGAACAAGTAACAGAAGAAGTCGTCCTACCAACTTACGGGGATCGTCCGATGGGGCCCCAAGTGACATAAAGGAAATAAAGCAAGACCCACACACAAAAGAAATTGCGTATCTGTTGATGACGTGGCAGATTTCCAAAAATTACGCTGATTGATGATGTGGCAGGTTGTACGGACTTTCGCGTTTTGCACTAACTGCTGCACGTCAACAATATGGATTTCCGTAAATTTTGTTGGCAGCTTGTTGGCATTGCTTTTGGACCAAATGCTTAAAGGCTTTTTACTGTAAACTGCTTTTGGGTCCTAGGGCCTTTAAATATGAGGTTAGGGCTCATTCTGTGGCATGCTTCTTGGAGAAGGTGCAGAGTCTGGAGTACCGGCTTGTACTGTGTGGATGCAATATAAAGAAATACCGAAAGGGGTGCCAAGGTTTGGGGCCAATACTCTTTGGGGTGGAATTCCGCCACTTCGTGTCGCGTGTCGTCTCTCTCTTTGAGTTCAGTTGTTATTGAAGTGCTAAAAGTCTGTTCACTCTGTTCTTTTCTATTGGCATCTTCCTTCGTAGTGCAACTTCTGGCAGAATGGGGTATCCTGAAATGCTTGCCATGGAAACCCTAGCAGATTATATCTTAAAACTTCTCGACATCTCTCAGTGGATGTCTCTTCTCGAGCTGATAACCTTGGAGGTCTAGTGCGATTGTGCTATCTTGGGACTACCATCGCCGCCAAAGAAACACTGTTTGTCCAAGAGCTGATGGACCATGTTGTGCTCGGCTACGACCCTATGGAATGAATCTAATCCTAATTTTTTGGTGCTGGTTTCAGGAATGAAAGTTCGTCGACTTTTCGAGCTCGACTAATGTCGAGATTGCTTTTTAAGTTTGAAATCTGTTTGAGAACTTGTTTGGTGATCCTGTTTGGAATTTGCTTGAAATGGATGGTATCTGTTTTAAACCCGTCTTGGTGCCGATTTGAATTGTTTGACTCTGGTTTTAACAATGGTTTCAATGATTGGTGATTCTACTCCCGGGTGTAGTAGTGAGAAATGATGTTTGAGAATGCTTGTTCGTACTCATGGCCCAGACTCTTGTTGGTTATTTGCGGGGGGAGTATTGAATGATTGAAAAGTGTTGTTTTTACTCATGGCCCGGACCCTTGTGGTTATTTACGGGGGTGTGTTGTTGTTGTTACTCATGGCCCGGACCTTCATGGTTATTTACGGGGGGAGTATTAAGAAGTCTGAGCAGTGGTTACTCTCAGCACCTCCAAACGACAGGCTACTATGGTCTGGGGGGCGTTTGGTTGTAAAAGGCCTCTTTATCTCATGGCCCGGACCTTTTTAGGTTATTTACGGGAGGAGTGATGAGGGAGTCGTTGAACAACTCATGGCTCGGACCTGGATGGTTATTTGCGGGGGGAGTGTTCATCGGCGGCTTTATGTTTCTATGTCTTGTAACATGCATATGTGAGCGTTTGTGTTGCATCCCGATGTGCCAACCACTGAATATTCCTAATTGGATGAGATTGCCTGGGTATGTAATTTTAGTGCATCAAGACACCCGTGGAAGATGAGTACGGTCTGGGTGTGATGGATAATTTTACTACACCGGAATATCAAGAGTTCCGATATGGACGAAAGGAGAAGCTAACTCTTTGATCAAAAGAGCCCAAAGGAGAAGTTAACTTCTTGATCAAAAGAGCCGAAAGGAGAAGCTAACTCCTTAACAAAAAGAGCAAATTGATTGTCCCTTAGAATGACCCTTGGAAATTTTTGAGCTAACTTGAGTTGTTTTGCAAATATGTTGTAATCGCCGACGATTACTCTCTTTCAAGAAGGGGAGATGTCATAAATTGCAGACGTGTCAAAGCCTTGAAGAAGGGAGCCAACTTGCAGATGTCGGCCGAGGGGCCTAAACCCTAAGAAGAACAAGTAACAAAAGAAGAAGTCCTACCAACTTATGGGGATCCCATTCGATGGGGCCTCAAGTGACATAAAGGAAATAAAGCAAGATCCACACACACACAAGAAATTGCGTATCTGCTGATGACGTGGCGGATTTTAAAAAATTACACTGGTGACAGGTTGTACGGATTTCCGAGTTTTGCGCTGACTATTGACGTGGCAGCTGTACGGATTTCCATAAATTACGCTGGCAGCTTTTTGGCATTGTTTTTGGACCAAATGCTTTTGAGTTTGAAGGCTTTTTATTGTAGACTGCTTTTGGGGCCTAGGGCCTTTAAATATGAGGTTAGGGCTCATTCTCTGGCATGCTTCTTGGAGAAGGTGCAGAGTCTGGAGTACCGGCTTGTACTGTGTGGATGATATAAAGAAATACCGAAAGGGACACCAACGTTTGGGGCCAATACTCTTTGGGGTGGAATTCCGCCACGCCGTGTCGCGTGTCGTCTCTCTCTTTCAGTTCAGTTGTTATTGAAGTGCTAAAAGTCTGTTCTTTTCTATTGGCACGTGGTGCCGGTCTTGTGACAAAGGGAAGCCAAACTGAGCAGTCTGCACTGTGAAGATCCTTTGAGAAGAGGAAAGGCCAGACCAATCTTGTCTGTGCCGTCTTGCTTGTATCTCCTGCCTCCGATGCTTCGTGTCAACCAAAACAGAATCTTTTTTTTTTTCCGAGAAAAAGATCCTTTTGTTAGTTACTGAAACTGCCCATAGGGCTACAACCACCTCTTCAAGAGAGGGCTACAACAACCATGGTGGGAGACTCTCCCAATGAAAAAACCAGCATATATACACTGTGGCTAAATCAAGAAATGGGGGAGGGAAAAGCCACACAGGTGGTCGGTAGTGCCATCGGACTGCACCCTAGACCATGGTGTAGAAAGGTCCAAGACGCCAGAGTCAAAGGAAAGCCTCTCTGCACTCCCGCATGCGGTCGGAGCTGCCCTGTAGTCCCTTGAGCTCTCCTCTGAGAGTGTGGATCAGCTCTAGCCAAAAATCGCGAACAGTCTCTACTGGTGGCACAGGGCGAGCCTCAAAGATGCGGAAGCAACGGGCCCGCCAGATGAACCGGAGTGTCAGGCCACTGATGAGCTCCCAACACTCCTCTCTTTGTCACGTGACACATACAACCCTATGTGTCCGTGGACAAGCTACACCATAGCAGGGTTCCCGTCAGTCCAGTCAGTTTAGATTAGAAGTGATCTGGCACTTTTGTGATTCTATTCATAGACTGTGCATACCCAGTCACTTAGTGTAGATGCATATCCTCTGGTTGCACACCGCATAAGCATAAGCATTTCCATCAGATTCCATCAGAGTCAGTTTGGGGATTTTTCAAGTGACTTTATCCTATTTTTCCCTATATTTAACATTTTTTACTTATTTATTAAGTGACTTTTGTTGGGTACTCAGTAGGGCAAATTGAGTAAGTTAATATATAAGCAAACCCAAGTCAGCACAATTGGGCAAATGAGCAAGGAGCACAGCAGGCTACCAAGCAACAGGTGTTTCCTCCCTCTCTCAGCAAGACCCTCCCCAAGCCATCTTGGTGAGGCCCCTTCACCCGCAGCCATCAGCGTTTTGGGATCGCCTAGCTTCCTTCTTGCCTGGCGTTACCATCTCCCACATCCATCGCCATCAACAACCAGTTCCTGGCGTTTTCCCCGCGACAACCACTGTCACGAGGACGTGGCAGTTATTAACCATGTCACAGAGATGTGGCAACTGCTAACCTTGGTTGTTGGTTTCTTTCCAATGGGGTTTATTTTATTTGTTTAAGACCCTCTTTTTGAAGTAGCAAACGGTCGGACATTGTATGGCCAATGTGAACGGTAGATTCACCCGCAGACGGGAAGTGGTCGGCACTGGAATTCGTATGGTAAGAGGATGTCTAGGCTCAGAGCAAGATCATACAGGTCCCCCCGTCGCACTTAGCAAGTTGGTGGATACTAGGAAGTGAACTCAATTAAGGCGTAAAGTCAAGGTGGGACTACCAACAAAAAGTATCCGACAGTTGGGCCACATTGCACTTTTGGATGCGGCTCCAATTAGGATAGATGGTCAGAAGACCAGTGGGAGCCCAACGGAAGCATTTCCTAAAATTTAGGGAATTGCTATTTTGGGCCGTGAAATGTGTTCACATCATTACCTCCGGTATGACTAGGGGAACACTTTATAACTCTGCCGCGAAGTCAATTGACGCGTCGGTTGGGATATTTTTAAGCGGCGAACCCGAAACGGAAAAATGCTTGAAAATGCGCCAAGTGTCACATTTTGGTGAACTTTCCTCTTGCAGAAAAATGGGCGCTGATTTTTAAGCTGGGAGAGGCCTCATTTGCAACCTGTCACAGGTTAAGAGCTATGGAGTGCTTCCTTTCCCCCTCATGTACAGTCTGGTGCTAGGAGTGATGCCCTGCACACTACACACTGCTCTCTCTCCCCTACGTGCAGTTATGTGATGCCCCACAAGAGGGCTACTCATTTGACTGATGTACAGATGTGTGGGTTCATGCTTTTGTGCGGAGGCAAGAGCCTCCTTGAGCAGGAACAGGGGTAGCTAGCTGCTGCTCCAAAGCAGGCACTGGTGAGGATTATAACCTCACCGTACAGGTGCAAAATCAGCGCTGTGTATGCGCTGTAAATTCTCTGTTTTTCAGCCGTACGGACGCCAGGATCATTGGGAATCGTGCCCCACTGGCAGAGGACAGTTAGGGGACTGTTTGGGGCTGAAAACAGGGCAAAAACCAGTAAATACAGCATGCTGAATTTACTGGTTTTGGACAGGAATCAGAGGGTATACGCCAGTGCAAGCGAGTTCCAGCAGGGGAATTGGTTTCGCGCAAGTTTTGGGGTTGTTATGTTGCCGAAATTTGGCCAAATCAAATGGTACCTAGGTGGATACACGTGAAGGATTCCCAGGACCTTACCTTGTAATTTACCCTCCTAAAGAATAAAGAAATACGGAAAGGGGCGCCAATTTTGGGGCCTACAGGTTGTCGGCGTCTGCTCGGAGCATTCTAGCTTCCGAGCCGTGTGTGTATTCAAGTGTTAACTCCCGTCGCAGGTTCTCTTTGCAAAGTGCTCTGTGTGTGTGTATAAAGTAAAGAATTTCGGGTGAAAGCCAACGCCTACCGCCCTACGGGCCGGTTTCAACCACTCTCAGCCTTAGCGTTTTTGGGATCGCTAGCCATCTGCAAACCTCAGCGTTTACTTCAGCAAAATCAGCAATGCAAACACAGCTTGGATAGGGATTTACTAACGCTAGCAATGCTGCCATTTTCAGCATGGAAAATACCTGCAAATCCAGCGTTTTTCAGCCTATGACTTCAACCTAAAAACGCAGCCAGAAGTGCAGAACCTTCAGCGTTTTTCATCTTCACATAAGCCCCGACAAAACCAGTCCATTTCAGCCCTAAAAACAGCAGTGAAGCATTCATTTTCAGCCTCCCAAAGTGGTACAGATTCTCAGTCTTTATCCCTTTGCGGACAGCAGATAGAAGAGCATCGAATTCAGCCCTGAAGTCTTCATCGTTGTTATCGACATAGTCACCGTTTGCATCAGCCCATGCATCATCATTGTACACCTTTGTGCAATCAAAAGTAGACCACTCTCGCCAACGAGAGTGGGGTCTTCGGAGGAGGGTTTTACAAACTCTCGGGTGTCGTATCTCTCTTCTCTCTTTCTCTCAGTCTCATACGCTTGCACGCACAATATCCACTCACTTTGTTCGTGATCATAGCACTCTCCATAAAGACGGAAGGCTCTCTCTTTCCCTAAGAACTAAAAGGAACCTTGAGCAATATAGATCACTAATCTTGAGAAAATACAACAGTCATTCCGCTGCACCCTACATTGGTATCAGAGCTTTGGAAGTGTTCTGTACTACTCAAGGGAAGAACCACAAGAACCACAAGAATTTCTTTTTGCTTGTTGAGGTCGCACGAACCCAAGTTCGCTTGGGCGTGTCGATTCCTAATCGTGTTTTGTTGAAGATTGACAAGAATCCCAAGAAAGAAGGGCTTGTCCAGCCTCCCCTTGTGTCTTTTTTCACTCATTGAGAGCGGACCGTGCACTTAGCGGCCGGCCAATTGTCGTGAGGTAGGAAAAAGCAACCTTGGTGTGAGCGTAAGGCCGCCAAGGGGTGCGCCCGCAGAAAGGAGTAGAACTCGGGTGAAGAGAAGATCCTTCTCCAACGCGATTTACAAGCAAAAGAAAACCTCAAGAACCTCAAGAACATCAAGAACCTCAAAACCCTCAAGAACCAAGTTCCTCGCGAACTTAAGAACCAAAGATTCTAGTGCATGGTCGTCACCCGAAGCGGAATGGATACTTCGTATTTAGGTGATGAGCATGAGAGAGGCGACGAAGGATTTTCCCCACCAGGAGATTTTTCCAACCCTCCCCTTCGCTCGCTATCTACGCCATGAGTTGTCCTAACTTCTATGGAGATGATGGTCAAGTCGATGTTGGACATGATGGCACAACAACAAGAAACGAATCGAGTGGCATTGGCACAACTCGCAAGCAAAGCAGAACAACAAGAAGCTCGGGACCGTGAGCACGACGACAGAATTGTAAGAATTGCCGCAGAACAAGCAGCTAAAGACCGTGAACAAGAAGCTAAGGACCGTGAGCAAGCAGCCAAGGACCGCGAGCGCGACGAAAGAAACGCCCGACTTGCCGCACAACAAGAAGACAAGCGCCTTGCTTTCGAACGCGAGCGCGACGCAAGAAAAGAACTAAGAAAGGAGGAAGCGGCAGCACGAAGCGCGGCCTTGGAGGCCGAGCGTGAAGCTCAAAGGGAGCTACCCACTCAAGAATTGCTTGCCCAAGTACTAGCCTCGAAGACTGAACCACCCAAAGATCGTGGGAGTTCCTCAAGTGGTACAAGCCACGATGCGGATTCCAACAACTCAGTCACCGAAAAGTTGACTTTCAGTAAGTATGATGGTAAGATGGATGCTACAGTTATTCATTCTTGGTTTCATAAATTTAATGCTTATTTTGCGACAACTAAGAAAACAGGAAATAGCAAAGTTTTGACGGCAGCTATGTACCTTGCCGGTGATGTCGTCAATTGGTACCACGCATGGCAAGAGGCACAGCTAGCCGTGCACCTAGAGGCAGCCGACGATTTCACACCCCTCTCTTTTAGTTGGGCTGATTTCCAAGACAAGCTCAAGGCGCGGTTTATGCCACCTCAGTACCTCGCAAGATTGAAAGAGGATTGGCGCAATCTTAAGCAACATGGTATGCCAGTCATGTCTTTTTCTAACCGTGTGTTGCAGCTAGGCACTCAATTACGCAAATCGGATGGTGAGCGTAAAGAGGCTTTTCTCTTTGGGTTAGACGAATACATCAAGTTTGATGTCGAAGTCTTTGACCCCGCGGATCTCAACAAGGCGGTAGCAATCGCTCTCGCCTAAGAGATGAAGCAAAAGAAGGGAAAGCCTAAGGAGAGCAAGTGTTCTCAAGGGACCTCTCAGAATTCTCAGAACACACAGAATGGTAAGAACGGTAAGAATGGTAATTTTTCTAGCCCTTCTTCCTCTAACTCCTCGGAAAAGAACTCTAACAATGAATCTAAGGGTAAAGCTAAAGCACCTGCAAAACCTAAGCTAATCCCTGATGAAAAAGCTTCACAAGGAATTATAGGAGGATACATCATGGCTGAAGAACAAGTCATTTATGCTAAGGAAGGTAGATGTTTTCAATGTCACGTCAAGGGTCACATTAAGAAAGCTTGTCCTAAGACAGTCCCACCTAAAGAACCAAAGGCACCCACAGCTACCACAAGCACTGTCACAACACAACCTGCATCTTCTCCTGACTCTGACATACACATTGATGAATCTCTATTGAAGTGTTATAGTCATGTAAAAGGGCAGCGTTTTATTATATTGTTTGATCCAGGCAGTATGCATGATGTGATTAGTCCCCTTCTTGTTGAGAGAGTCCGCTAGAGGTTAGTCAGAAAGCTTCTCTCGAGGTTTCTGGCTTCGCTCCTGGTATGGACTCTCTCATCACGAAGGAGTGCCTTGTTGAACGGGTTTACCGTTCAACAAGCTTCTTTTCGTAGGAAATTTCTTGTATCTCCTCTCTCAGGATGTGATATGATTTTGGGCATTGAATGGTTTCGTGAACTTGATGCTCACATTAAATTTGGTGCTAACACGATCACTTTACATTCCGATACTGATTCCCCCCTTATCATTCGTGCTGAGGAGAGCTTGCATTCTTTGCCTCTCATCTCGCATGTACAGGTAAAGCGTAAATTACGACGAGGAGCACAAGCGGCATTCATTTATGTTGCTACAGTTTCCCAGAGCATTCAGACTCCAGGTAAGTATTCGGAGTTGTTTACGAAATTTAAACATCTCTTTTTGTAGGATGATCTTCCTCCTTGTCTCCCACCCGAGCGGCCGGAGGACCATCGCATCGAGCTTATGGAGGGAGCGCAGCCTGTCAGTAAGGCTCCCTACCGTTTGAACAAGTCACAGGAGGAAGAGTTAGAGCGACGACTCACGGAGTTGGTGGCTAGAGGATTCATACGTCCTAGTGTAAGTCCTTTTGCTGTCCCTATTTTGTTCGTTCGCAAGAAGGATGGTTCGTCTCGTTTGTGTGTTGATTACATGGCATTAAACAAGATGATCGTCAAGAACAAGTTTTCGATGCCTCGCATTGAGTATATCCTCAATAGGCTCAATGGGGCAAAGGTTTTCAACAAGGTCGATCTCAAAAGTGGAAACCATCAGGTACGGGTATTCAAAGGCGACATTTTCAAGACCGCCTTTTGCACCAAGCGAGGGCAATGGGAGTATATTATTATGCCTTTTGGATTGACAGGAGCCGTAGGTACGTTCAATCGTCTCATGGTAGGTCGTTTCGGCGATATGGTAGGCGTATGTGTGTTCATCTTTTTAGATGATATTCTCATTTTTTCTGCATCGTGGGAGCAACATGAATTAGATGTTGAAAGGGTACTAACTTGTTTGGATGAGTGTTAGTTGTACATTGCAGCTAAGAAGTCTAAATTTTTTCTTACTGAAGTCACTTATCTGGGTTATATCATTTCTGCAGAAGAAGTCAAGCTAGACCTCGCGAAGGTGGAACAGGTTCGTAATTGGGATTTGCCCAAAACTGCATATGATGTGCGTTCTTTTTTGGGTTTATGTCAAGCATATAGTTCGCACATAGAGAACGCATTGCTGCACATATGACTGATGTTTTGAAAGGGGTAAAGACTCGCCTCCAGCGCGCCGACTTGCCCGAGGCAGCCATTGAGGCTTTCGCAGCTCTCAAGGTTGCGGTGACAGAAGCACCGTGTCTTATCCTTGCCTCTTGGGATGATCCCTTTGAGGTATGGACGGATGCGAGCAATGTCGCCATAGGCGCTGTGCTCCAGCAGCATGGTCGCCCAGTAGCTTTCCTTAGCTGGAAGCTCAATAGTGCGGAAAAGAATTATTCATTTTATGATAAAGAACTTTTGTCTGTCATTCACTCTCTTAAGCATTGGAAGCATTTTTTGTATGGTAGAGAGTTTACAGTGCGCACAGATCATCAAGTTCTCAAGTGGCTCCATTCTATGCCTAGTGCACATTGGAGTGATCGCCAAGCGTGGTGGTCACAATTTTTTGAGCAATTTTTGGAGGTTTGATTGAGTATGTGTATAACCGGCCTGTACAACGTAGAGGGCGGTACTATTTCAATTACCTGTTAACTTTACACAGAGCACTGAGAAGGGAAGAGAACACAGTTGCGTCCAGCGACTAGAATGTCACTGCGCACACGAGACCGACACCCTGTAGGCCCCAAAGACTGGCGCCCCTTTCGGTATTTCTTTATTCAAATTAAGGTAGACGATCCGACCACTTAGCACAAGCTTTCACAAAGCTGTCCAAACTTGGCGAGGGCTGAAAACGCAGGTTTTCGACCGGATTTCGACAGCACAACGGCGCAAAAACCCCTGTAGGTCAAAAACACTTGTCTAGGACGGATTCCCTCGATTGCTGGAAGCTTTCTGGTGAGCTGTCACAGAAATTCAGCGGGCTGTAATTCTCTGTTTTTCACTGCCGGGAGCCCAAAAGCCTGTACACGCATCCCAAGGCTCTCACGAGGCTCCCCCGATGTTCCCTTGCAGTTTAGGTGCGAAACCCTAAACCTGCAGAAAAACATAGCAGGCTGTAATTCCTTGTTTCGGATCGTTTTTAGCGGAGCGAACACGCCTACGCGTGTCCCAAGGGCTCCCGCACGCAATGGGACAGTTCCCCTTGAATTGGTAGAGTTTTCATGCGAGAAAACTCTCCAAACTCGCAATCTTTCGTGATGGAACTGTGCGTACCTGTGGGGAATTAGCAATTAGCTAATCCGGTTCCTGTTCAGAAGGCTCTTGCCTTGGCAAACGCGCATAAACCCCCAGAACTGTACATAGGTCAAATGAGAAGCCCACTAGTGGGGCATAACTTACTTTACGTAGGGGAGAAAGAGAGCAGTATGTAGCGTGCGGGGCATCACTCCCGTCACCATACTGTGCATAGAGGGCAAGGTAAGCATTCCATAGCTTCTGTACCTGCTACTATCCACGTGAGGCTGAAAATGGCGCCCCCTTTGTTGATATGCAGCTCGTTTTTGCCTCCCAGAGTGGCAGAATCGCTCACAGGCTGACACGTCGCCCAGTTTCCGAGTTTGGGCTTTCCCTGCTAAAAATATCTCAACTGGTGCGTCAGTTGACTTGGCAGCAGAGCAATAAAATGTTCCCCTTGTCATTCCAGAGCTAATGATGCGAACACATTTTCCGGTAAAAAATAGCAGTTCCCTAAATTTTAGGAGATGCTTCCATGGCGTCCCTATCGGTCTCCTGACCATCATTGAAGACTACCATTTGACCAACATCTACAATGTGGGTTAATTTACTAGCCCCTTTCAACTTATAAAGTTGCAATGACTTGACGAGTGGCCCAAATTCCAGTTTGGCGCACACGAGCTTCCATACTCATCAGAATTCAGTGCTAACTGGCCCGGGCAGTCCCTGTCTGACCGACCTACATCCCCGATGTGAGAAACCCATTTGGCTGTAGCCGTTTCACACTGGCCATGCAATGTTCACTTGCACCTTTTCAAGGGTTTTGGGACAAACAAGTAAAAATAAAATAAATATATCTAATACTTATTTACGAAAGGCAACAGGAAAAATACACCTCCTGGTGACAATGTGCCTGGAAAAGCTAACCCTGTTGCAGATGCGTTGAGTCGCAAAGGATAGATTTTGGCTCTTGAGTCAAGAACCACATTTTCTATACAGGGTGAGTCTTTTGACAACATGAAGAATCAGTATGCAGATCAGTATGCTGATTCGGAGTTTGGTAAGTATTGGTTGCAGGCTCTGGCTTCCCAAGGGCCTAACAACTATCTCATTCGTGATGGATTGTTATTTTTTCGTCAGCGTCTATGTGTGTTGCCCTCTCTCATGCCAACCATATTGCATGATGCACATGATTCTCTCACGGGTGGGCACAGGGGTATGAACACCACATTGGAAAAGATTGAACGTTTTTTCTATTGGCCTAAAATGCGAAAAGATGTGTTTAGTTATGTCACACATTGCACTATATGTCAAAAAGTAAAAGCTCCTCGGGGTAAGCAGCAAGGCCTCTTGCTTCCGCTGCCTATTCCCGAGGGACCTTTTCAGGATATCTCTATGGATTTTGTGACTAACTTACCACCAAGTCTGCATTCAAGGAACACTCAATGTTTAACAATTGTTGATCGTTTCAGCAAATTCTACATGTTGATTCCTTGTAAGGCCACAATTACTGCATAAGATGTTGCACGATTGTTCATAAAGCATTGGTACCCCTCTGTAGTTTGCCAAAGTCCATTGTTTCAGATAGGGATGTTAAGTTTACGTCTAACTTTTGGCGTGCACTCTTTGAAAATTTTGGCACAAAGTTGAATTTTTCATCCGCTTTTCATCCACAGTCAGATAGTCAAACCGAAATTTATAATCAATTGGCTTTTGATGTGTTAAAATCTTATGTTCATGATATGCAGGCTCAATGGGAGCTCTATCTTCCATTGGTTCAGGCTATTTTAAACGATTCCTTTTCTTCTGCTATTGGTCGAACTCCGTATGAGGCAGCTTTTGGCCATCCGTTCCAGTCACTTTTGACTAGATCGGTCAGTCAAATGTCTGATGTCAATGCTGAGAGTCAGTCATTGGATGAGATTTCTGAGAGTGTGAAGCTTCGGCTAAGCAAGGCTCAGGAATCTTATTCTAGACAGACTAACAAGCATCGTCAGGAGGTCTTGATCAAGGAAGGAGATTGGGTGTATCTACGAATCATGAAACAACGTCTTAAGCAAGTTGGAAAGAAATGTCCTAAGTTATCTTTTCGTATGTATGGTCCATTTCCTGTCATCAAAAAGATTAATGAGGTTTCAATGAAATTGAAGTTGCCTAACTCATGGTCAATGCACAACGTTTTCCATGTTTCTTGGTTGAAAGTGTTTCAGAGAACACCTCCAAAGGACGTTTCAGAAGAAGAAGAACCGGAGATCATCGATTAAGCTGAAGTCATGGAGCCGGAGCAAGTCTTGTTGCATCGGTTTCGCCATGGTTCGAAGAAACAAGTACGACAATATTTTTTGAGGATTATCCAGAGTTGTTGGCAGATTACAAGGAAGCCATGCAGCTCGGTACCAGTACCTCACTTTAAAAAGGAGGGGATGTCACGTGACACATCCAACCCTGTGTGTCCGTGGACAAGCTACACCATAGCAGGGTTCCCGTCAGTCCAGTCAGTTTAGATTAGAAGTGATCTGGCACTTTTGTGAGTCTATTCATAGACCGTGCATACCCAGTCACTTAGTGTAGATGCATATCCTCTGGTTGCACACCGCATAAGCATAAGCATTTCCATCAGATTCCATCAGAGTCAGTTTGGGGATTTTTCAAGTGACTTTATCCTATTTTTTCCTATATTTAACATTTTTCACTTATTTATTAAGTGACTTTTGTTGGGTACTCAGTAGGGCAAATTGGGTAAGTTAATATATAAGCAAACCCAAGTCAGCACAATTGGGCAAATGAGCAAGGAGCACAGCAGGCTACCAAGCAACAGGTGTTTCCTCCCTCTCTCAGCAAGACCCTCCCCAAGCCATCTTGGTGAGGCCCCTTCACCCATAGCCATCAGCGTTTTGGGATCGCCTAGCTTCCTTCTTGCCTGGCGTTACCATCTCCCACAGCCATCGCCATCAACTCCCAGTTCTGGCGTTTTCCCTGCGATAACCACTCTCAGTCTTAAAATTTTTTGATCGCTAGCCATCTGCAAACCTCAGCGTTTACTTCAGCAAAATCAGCAATGCAAATTACTAACGCTAGCAATGCTGCCATTTTCAGCATGGAAAATACCTGCAAATCCAGCGTTTTTCAGCCTATGACTTCAACCTAAAAACGCAGCCAGAAGTGCAGAACCTTCAGCGTTTTTCATCTTCACATAAGCCCCGACAAAACCAGTCCATTTCAGCCCTAAAAACAGCAGTGAAGCATTCATTTTCAGCCTCCCAAAGTGGTACAGATTCTCAGTCTTTATCCCTTTGCGGATAGCAGATAGAAGAGCATCGAATTCAGCCCTAAAGTCTTCATCGTCGTCATCGACATAGTCACCGTTTGCATCAGCCCATGCATCATCATTGTACACCTTTGTGCAATCAAAAGTAGACCACTCTCGCCGACAAGAGTGGGGCCTTCGGAGGAGGGTTTTACAAACTCTCGGGTGTCGTATCTCTCTTCTCTCTTTCTCTCAGTCTCATACACTTGCACGCACAATATCCACTCACTTTGTTCGTGATCATAGCACCCTCCATAAAGACGGAAGGCTCTCTCCTTCCCTAAGAACTAGAAGGAACCTTGAGCAATATAGATCACTAATCTTCAGAAAATACAACATTCATTCCGCTGCACCCTACACTCTCTCACTGCACCACTCCTTTGGAGTAAGCTCTGTAGCAGGCTGGAGTGTAGGTCTCCCCTCCTACATCACTATCATCCTGCTGGTGGAAGATAGCTCAAACTGAAGTGCTGGGCTTGTGAGGGTGGACCAAGCCGCTGCTCCCCAAGTGTACTGTCGAGCCGTGGAGAGAGCAGGCATCAGCTGAAGAACTCGAAGCCACACTTGCTGGGCCGAAGGATAGTCCCAAAGACAGTGACGCTGACTCTCCACAAGATGGTCAGAAGCTGCACATGCGGCCGAGAGACCACTATGCACTAGCCTGCTCCCAACTGCTGTAGCTCTGCGTGCGACCAGTTACTTAAACAAGGTGACTCACCTCGGCTGTCTGGAGTCCCACAACCTCTCCCAGAAGGCTGCCAAGAACTCAGCTGTGAGACCCTCCTCCTGCCAATGAGGTGCTGCAGTGGGGCGGGCCTCTCTCTGTGCTGCTAGTATATGACGTCCGAGTCTAACAGTGTACTGAAAGAACGGGACACCTGGGTGGTCTGCAGAAGAGAAAGGGTCCCTCCAGAGCCACTCACCGGGATCCCATTGTACTGCCAGTGGACAACACTCCCAAGCCCACAGCCTCCAGTGTCCAGTCTCAAGAGCTACTGGTCAGGATCGATGACACAAGTCCTCCCACAGATGCCCACTACTCGGATCCTCTGAAAACAGTACTCTGCCACTTGCGGGGCCTCTACTACAACTCGCTGTAAGCGTCCCCCACCCTGAAGCTCGAAGAAAAGGGATGGAACAATCTCTGAGCAGGCGCTGACTGAGATGAGAACCTCCAGTCGTGTGGGCGTGAGCCACTTAGCTGGAACTGTCTCTGAGATGTCCTGGCACATGCTCTGCACCCCTCTCATGCCCTGTAGTTGGAAATTATGCACCTCCTCTGACAAGCCTGTGAACTCTAACCAGTCACCTAGAGAGCGCGTTGGACCCGCTGCCATGGGACCCTAAGAAACATGAGGCCGACTACCAACCAAGTGGCCTCTCTGAGTTCTAACCATGGGGTTCCAGACAAGGGGCTTCCGTAGGCGCTCCTCCGTGCAAGCAGGCTGTCTCTGCTTCAGGCCTTGCCGCCGCAAGAGCTCCCAAGATCGAAGCAAGCTCACAGCGAAGCGATCCTCCAGTCTCCTGCTCAAACCAACTCTGCGCATCTCCGTGAAGATCCATTTGGTCGAAGGTTGCCAGAGGCCTCCAGCCTAAGGCACCCTAGCACGAAACCTCTGTAGCGAGAACTCCCTCCAGGGATCCTCACCTAGAAGAAGTCCTCTGACTATGAACTTCCCATGAAGGGCTCTGCTCTGCTGTGCTGGGTCAATGATCCCAAGCCCTCCATGTGAACAAGGAAGAGTGATGACCTGCCAAGCCACTTTGGCTCGGGCTATCTGAGTGTCACGTCCTGACCAAAGGAAGTTCATGATCAGCCTCTCTACCTGGCTGACACAAGAACTCGAGAAGATCGAGCAAGAAGTGATGTACCACATAGTCGCCAACAACACGTGGTTGGCCACTACTACTCTGCCAGCCAAAGAAAGTCGTGCTGAGCTCCAATGTAACAGTTTCCTCCTAATAGACAGGAGGAGGGGAGCAATGTGCTGCTCGGGAGACAAGTCCAAACCAATCTGACAGCCCAAGTACCGAACTGCAGTCCCTGTGGGAATCCACATAAAACCCTCTCCCGGCATCCAATCGGGCACAGGAGCACTACCAACCAAGAAAGCCACTGTCTTTCTCCAGTTGATCAGTGCGCCGAATGCACAACAGAAGGTCTCCAGAGCCTGCTCACACCTGTGAAGGTTGGCCTCCTGGCCATCGAAGTACAAGGCTGAGTCGTCCGGCAAACTCAGCGTGCAGTAGCTCATCTCCCCGAATAGGGAGTGCTAAGCCCCGTAGACCAACCTGCTGCGACACCAAAAACTTGCTCATCGCCTCCGCATAGAACAGAAAGAGGAAGGGGGCAAGAGGACAGCCCTGTCTGACCGAATGTGTGAGCATGAAGCGATCACCTCTACCTCCTGCCAAAAGTACCTGACTGTGAGCATGTCTGTACAAAGCTGACACCCCTCTGATCCAAGCATCTGAGAAGCCCATCCTGCGTAGAGTGCCCTCTAGAAAGTCCCAATCAACTCTGTCGTATGCCTTTTGAAAATTGAGAAGAAGAATCACTAGGTCCTCACCACGGAGCCGAGCTAGGGCAGAAGCCTCCCAAAAAGTAAAGATGTTGTCAAGGATACTGCGTTCCTTGACAAAACCTGTCTAAGTCCCATGTATAAGGCTCTCTAGAAGTGGCTGAATCCTCAAACCTTGACAAGAATTTTGTAGGCTGAGTTGAGGATGATGATGGGGCGCCACTGTCGAATCTCATCCAAGGAGCCACCCTCCTTGAGAATGAGGTAGATCAAGCCCTCACTCATGCTGTCATGCATCACTCCTATGTGCAAAATGTACTGAAAAGCACTACAGAGATCTGGGCCAAGCAGGTCCCAGTACTCGAAGAAAAAACTGGGAGTCAGCCCATCCTCACCTAGACACCTACCATGGTGGAGGGCCCTAAGAGCCGTGTGCAGCTCCTCAAGCTGAAGTGGCAACTCAAGCCTCTGACGCATCTTCTCAGTCACAAGACAAGGCATCTGTGCCCAAACCTGCTCCCTGCATCCATCCTGACGCTCTGGCTGGGGCTCTACAGACAATAGCTCACGGTAAAAGTCAGTAGCAACTGCACACATATCCTCGGGCTCAGAAGCAACTGACCCGTCGGGCCTCCGCAACTGACTGACCTTGGCATGCGAATGCCGAGGTCCCATTGCCTCCAAGAAAGCACTAGTCACTCTGTCGCCCACCTGTGTCCACTGAGATGCCTGTCGGTGGAAAGCAAACTCATGTCGCCTCTCCTCTGTGCTAATGAGCTCTTGTCGAGCCTGCTATAGCTACTCCTCCAACCAAGGACTGTCTGGATGCTGCTCCTGCATCCTCTGTAACGAAGCAATGCCGTGTCTGAGACGCTACTCCTCCTCTCTTGTTGCAGCCCGGCGAGCCAAAGACTCCTGGAGAAAGAAACGGCTAATCTGAGCTAGTCCTGAGGCCCCTCTATCAGCAAGAGAATCCTGCCTGTCCAAGCTCTCTGTCTAGAGAGAGCCTCTACTCGCTCTCTGAGTGCAGAGTCCAACAAGACCCTCTCTGGGATGCGAAGCATCGTGCTCCCTCTCCTGTGCCTGTCTGCCACTGTGAGGATCACTGGTGCATGGTCCGAGAAGGAGGTCCCTGCCAAAATGCCAACTGTCCCTGCCAAGTCACTGAAATGGTCACTAGTGTAGAAGCGATCTATTCTCGATAGATTCACTCCTCCCACTTTGCGGTCCGAACGAGAGAAGGCAAGGCTGTCTGGGGGCCTCACAAAACTAGAGTGTTGCCAAACATCTGAGACCCTCAGAGTCATACAAAACCTCTCCCAACCTGCCAGCTCAACTCCATGCACACTAGCATGGCTACCACCAATCCTGTGAGAAGGGTCCTCCAACATGTTGAAGTCCTCTCCTATGCACTAGTGTTCTGCCTGCGGCAGAGACTCAACTATCTGTGACCAAAACTCTATTCGAGCACTCGCCATATTCGGCGCATAGATGTTCAGGAAGCCCACTAGGCAACCCTGAATCTGCATAGTAATCCACTGAGCCTTGCTTGGCACAATAATCCCTCTGCCCACAATGGCCTGCTGCAAAGAGATCGCAATAGTCATACATACCCCACCCAGGATGCCTCCAGGTCCAAAAGCAGCTGACCAAAAAGTATCATATCGTCCACACAAGAGTTGACTACAACGTCTAATGCGGCTCTCACACAGATGGTGCTCCTGAAGCATAAGGAGATCAATCTCTCCTCCCACAAGGCAGTGTTGAAGCTCCTGACGCAGTCGGCCCCGCTGACGCTGAAACTGGGGCCCACCTAGTCCCTGCATGTTCCATGAGACGATCCTCATGGGGAGCGAGAGAGAACAGATGCTGCCACAGCAACTAGACGGGCTATCTTCGAGGCTGGCTTGGATGGGGAGTAATCCGCGTCCGAGCCTCCTCTAGATAGGCGTGACTGCAGCGAGTGCCTGCCCAAGCCCAAGCAGAGCGAGCCGTACGTAAAGCAACCTCCTTTGTCCAAGAGTCCTCATGAATGTGTACATAGCATGGCAAGCATTGTGTATCGGCAAAGAAGCAAACCACAATGTGTCTACATCCTGCTGTATCCGGAGGTGTCACCGCAAACTTGGCCAATGGCCGCAAAGTCTGAAGCATGTCTGTAACTGTTAGTTCTCCCATGTGGTGAGAGAACTCTAGGACCTATGTGTGCAACCATCCCAACACTGAGTCGAGAGTCCACTCAGTCTGGTCCTTGCCGCAAAGAGGAAAGGAGAAGCCAACTGCTGAGTCCAAGGCCTCTGTCCCCCTAGCTGCAAGGAACAGATCATGGACCCTGAAGCACGCTGCCTCATGGTCTGCTGAGGGGTCGCCGAGAAAACCAGTAAAGTCGTAGTCGAAGAAGTCCCATTGGCGCGGGATGTTGATGCTCGTCAGACCATGAGGGATAGCTGCAAGGGGAGATGTCTGTACCTGTAGAGGGGGTCGCAAGAAAGGCTGTCCCTCTCTCGCCAAGCGACTCATGGCAAAGGCGTTGCCAAGAGATCTCCTAGCAGCCGAGAAGGCCCTGCCCCTTGGGTCGACTGTGGAACTGAAGCGGGGGGGGGGAGTGGGAGTAGGGGGGAGCGGTGGAGAAGAGGGGCGGGGGGAGAGCGGCAGAGGTAGAGGGGCGGGGGGAAGAGGCGGCGGGAGCAGGAGGCGGGGGGGAGGATGATGAGGAAGGGGGGAACTCGGGGGGGGGGGGGGGGAGGGGCTGTCGAGGGTGAAGCTAGGGTGGGGACGGGAGCAGGGACCTCATCCTGCTCAATAGGACCAAACCGGTTACCCGTGGGAACCCACTGATGCTGAGTAGGCGCCTGAGGACCACTTTGAGTGCCAAGCTGTCGCTGCGGCCCTTGTCGTCATCGACCACGGATCTGCCGCCATCCCTTCTCCGCTGGAGCCCCAGGCTCAGAGGGTGGCTTTGCATGTGTGCGCTGTGTCTCTGTCTGTGGCTGCTGGTGAAACCGGCCTGTTTCAATCCAAAAAGGGCGGTAGACTTTACTTTAAACCTTGATTTAGCTTTCACCCATTAGTAGTCGTCTATTATACCTGCGCTAGAGTGACACAAGAGAGGGGAATGGGATACAGATGCTAGAATGCACTTGTATGAGAAGACCGACACCAGATTGGCCCCTAACTTAGGTGCCCCTTTCGGTATTTCTTTATTCTTCCAAAGAGGGAATAAACGTTGTGGATCCCTACAAGCTGCCCCGCACAAACTTGGCTGAATTTCAACTGTTCCGCCCCGATTTCGGCAACATAACTGTACTAGGACCCTTCACAGTCAGTATTCCCACGCATTGAGTGACTTTCCCGACGCATACGGGCACTTTGCAAGACCTGGCGAGAATCTGCAGCACGCTGAATTCTCTGTTTTCAGCCCCGAAAATGCGCGAGATCGCCTGTACAGCGGTCCCTTTGCGTCCCCAAAGCTCCTGGGGGTATTAGGGTCCGTTTAGGGCCAAAACCCTAAACCTGCAAAAATACACAGCAGGCTGTAATTTACTGTTTCGGGCTCCGTTTCGCGTGCCGGTCGCATCCGTAGCAAGTCCTCGAGCTCCCGCACTTGTAAGGCTACTTGCCCTTTGAATCGGACGAGATTTCTGGCGTGAAACCTCTCCGAATTCACCTGTACCTGCGGGGAGGATTAGCCGCTAGCTAATCCAGTACCTGTGCAAGAGGCTCTTGCCTCGGCAATCGCGCATGAACCCACACAACTGTACATTGGTCAAATGAAGAGCCCACTAGAGGGGCATAACATACTGCCAAAGGGGAGAGAGAGGGCAGTGCGTAGCGTGCAGGGCATCACTCCTGGCACCGCACTGTGCATAAGAGGGAAAGCAAGCACTCCATAGCTCTTAACCTGTCACAAAATATGAAAATCAGCCTCCTCTCTCATTTTAGGCGCCCCCTCTCTGGCCAGGAGTAGTAGAATGCTCACAGAGTGCCACATGGCACATTTTCCGACTTTGGGCATTCCCGGCTAAAAATATCTCAACTGGTGCGTCAGTTGACTTTGCAGCAGAGCAAGAAAATGTTCCCCTTGTCATTCCAGAGGTAATGACGCCAACACATTTTCAGGTCCCAAAATAGCAGTTCCCTAAATTTTAGGAGATGCTGCCATTGTATCTTTCTAGGTCATCCGACCCTCTTTGTACACTGCGGCCACATCCAGAACTGAAATGTAGCCTCTGTAGCAAAGGATTCCACTTTGGCTAGTCAATGACCCCACTTGGCTAACCATAGTCCTTGTCCAACCTTACTGCTCTCTTGCCCTGAGGCCTGGACTCCCTCTGAACAGTTCCACACTAGCTTATGCAATGCAGGGCAGTTAGATTTCTCGAGGGGTGTTTCCAAAAGGTGAAAGTAAATAGATAATAAGAAAGAAATCAACAAAAAGGATAGATAGTAGTCACACGCTGCTGACATACCCCCCTCTTGAAATCTCAAACGTCCTCGTTTGCATCTATGTCGTACATGCTCCTAGTCAACACTGATGTATTCAACACCTGTCGACACATGTACGACAGATACATGCTCATTGTCAACCCTGGTGTATTCAACACCTCGTCGACACATGTATTGGCTGCGTGTGAACCTTGTCCCAATGACATAGTGGTAGCTTCGCACTCTGCCATTGCTTTGAGTCACTAACTTTCCAATGACAAAATGGTAGCTGCACATTTTGCCACTGTCTTATAGTACACGTTGGATCCCGTAACACTTTCGAGCATATCCAAACCAACAGTTTAAGAATGCAGTTACACATGTACTCTTTAATAGAAGCAACTACTGTATCCTTGACAAACTCACAAGAAATACTCACTTCTATAGCACTAACCAAACTTTTGGACATTCCATAAGAGCAATTGCCAAACTGACAATCTGTATAGCTCTAACATTCATGTAACAGGTATTTCATTTGAGCTCACTTTAAATACCATGTACATCATTTGTTTCAGAAGCCATTGTCACACTGACAATCCATGTAGCTCTGAAACTCATGGGGTCAAGGTAGGTTGCAAACCGAAGGCTTCAAGGTAAAGTGATAACACAGTTGGTGACTTATTTGCTTCAAATATCTTGTCTTTTGTATGCAGTATGGGAGGAACTTTCTTGCCACCTTCAATAATCTCAAAAGGTGCCTTGCTAGTTGATGAATGCACTGTATTATTGTATGCATACTCCACCAATGGCAAATACTGCTCCCACTTTCCTTTATGCTCTGACACATAGCACTTCAGCAGATCTAGGACAGTAGAATTTGCCTCTTCTGACTGCCCATCTGTTTGAGGATGAAATGACGAAGAGAATTTGAGCATGGTGCCCATATTCTCAAACAAGCCTCTCCAGAACAAACTTGTCATGCGTGGATCACGGTCGCTAACAATCGACTGTGGCATGCCATGATACTTGAAAATATTGCTCATAAACAAGCGTGCCATCTGATCTTGCTTTATCTTCTTCCTGACAGGAATAAAGAGCCTGTTTGCTGAATCTGCAAATAATGGTCCAAATACCATTGTTTCCTGTCTGCGTTCTCGGAAGATCAAAGATAAAATCCATAGCAATACTTTCCCATGGTTTATCTGGAATAGGTAGTGGTTGCAATAACCCTGGTGCCTTTTGCCTGTCAAACTTGACCTTCTGGCAAATTAGGCATTCTTGCACAAAGGCATCTATATCCCTTCTCAATGTATGCCAATAGAAGAATGTCTCAACCGCTTTAACTGTAGCATCAATGCCACGATGCCCTGCATACGGTGGGACATGACTCTCTTCCATAACTTTGCGTCGCAATGGCTTTGTGACACACAATCTGCCATGCATCATCATGAACCCGTCTTTAAGAAGATAGTGTTCATGACGTTGTCCTTGCATTAGCTGCTCAAAGACCCTTGCAAAATCTTCATCATTTTCATACTGTTCTCTCATATCATCAAGTGCATGATGATAAGGAATTGACACAGCTGAAATTTGTGGCTTCCTTGACAAGGCATCAGCCACAACGTTCTTCTTGCCTTCCACATGCACAATCTAAAAATGGAACATGGACAAAATATTTGCCCATCGCATATGCTTCTCAGATAACTTTGTCTGTGTCAAGAAGTATTGCAAGGTCTGATGGTCCGTTTGGACAACGAAATCTGCACCTAGCAGGTAGTGTTTCCAACTTAAGAGCGCATGAATCACAGCCAGTAACTCTTTCTCATAGACCTGCATGGTCAAATCTGGCCCTTGCAAAATTCTGCTCTCATAGGCTACTACCCTGCCATCTTGCATTAGCACTGCACCAATGCTACTACCACAGGCGTCGCACTGGACCACAAATGACTTCCTAAGATCTGGCAACACAATGACTGGATCTGAAGTCATCTTTTCCTTTAAGAGATTAAAAGGTGAAATCTCTTTCTGTGTCCATCTAAAGGTGACTACCTTCTTTTGAAGAGCATGTAAAGGTGAAGCAATCTCAGCGAAATTTCGGATAAACCTTCTGTAATAGGAGCATAGTCCCAAGAAACCTCGGACATCATGCACCGTCTTCAAATCTGGCCATGACTTGGTCGCTTCAACTTTTGCAGGATCCATTCTGACACCATCCTTTGAGACAATGTGTCCCAGAAAATGAATCTCTTCCAGAAAAAATTCACTTGTCTTTGCATTGATGAGCAACCTATGACTGCGTAGCTCTTTGAACACAATGGCCAAGTGATACCTATGCTCCTCTTCATTCTTTGAGTAGACTATCATGTCATCAAAGAATGTACCAACAAACTGCTGGTGTGGACGGAAAATTCTGTCCATCATCCTATTGAACGTAGCAGGAGCATTTGTGAGACCAAAGGGCATCACTAAAAATTCGTAAAGGCCAAATGTCGTTCTAAAAGCAGTCTTGTGCACATCCTCCGATCTAATGCGGATCTGATGGTACCCACTCTTTAGATCTATCCTGCTAAACATAGTTGCTCCTTCTAATTTGTCCATAATATCATCAATTCTAGGTATAGGGAACCTATTCTTGATGGTATTCTTGTTCAGTGCATGGTAGTCTATGCACATACGCCATGAGCCATCCTTTTTTTGCACCAACAACATTGGAGAACAGAATGGAGATGAACTGGGCTGAATCAGCCCCTTTTCTAACAACTCGTGTACTTGGCCCATTATCTCTTTCTGCTGAGCCGCACTAACCCTGTACGGAGGCTTATTTGGTGGGCTATTGCCTGGCACCAAATCTATCGCATGGTCCTCGGGTCTCTCTGGCGGTGATTGAGACGGTAATGAATCGGAAAAGCAGTCACTATACTGTTGTAAAAACATTGACCTTTCTTTATTTAGCACAAATAAATTTGATTCATCACAATCTGACACTTCACGTGCAAAAACCAAGTACGCAGAAAGATGCTTTTTCATTACAGAAGTAATAGCAGAAGCTGATACAGTGGGAATAGACTCCCCTTTAAGCTTTACATCCAGAATGTGAGTCTTTCCCCTGCTATGTACAGTGATCTTTTTGTTGTAGGCATCCAGGATTCCCTGTACACGAAACAACCAAGGAATACCTAACAACACATCACATCCGTCCAGTGGCATGATGTCAAATTCTTCAGCATCTACATAGGACTGGATATGTAGGTGCAATTTTCCAATGATGGGTGTCACAGCCTCTGTATAGCCAGGACATGCCACACCTGCCTCTGGTGTATATCCCATCTCTTCAGGTCTGATTCCCAACTTTGAAGCCAATTCTGGGGAAATGAAGTTGGCTTTGGCACTTGGATCAAAGAAGATAAGCACTGTTTGATCCCTGACCTTTCCCCATGCTCTGCAAAGCTCACTTGCATCTTAATTTGGCTTGTTGCCCACCATATCTGGCACTAGACCAGCCATGGGCTTCTTTCCTTTCTTGTCTTCCTTGTCATCAGAATCAGTTGGCCTTTTCTTTGTAGGACAATTGTAAGCAATGTGGCCAGGCTGCTCACAAATAAAGCATTTGTTCTCTGTCCTCAGGACCTTCTTTTGCTCTTCAGACTTGCGAGGAAAACGTCTTTTCCATTTCTTTGCTGGTCCCTTTTTTGATTCAGCCGTAGCTTTATCTTTCCCTGCGTTGGTTGACTCCTGAGTCCCTTTAGGAGTCTCATTGGGAACGTGCTTCTTGGCTGAATTTTTCTTGCCTAATCCTGCCTTGACACTAGTGTTAAATTCACAATCTTCTCCCTTGAGCAAACCATTGCCAGTGTTTGCTACCTCGATGAGTTGCGTCAAAGTAGTGACTTTTGTCTTCGTACAGTACTTTCTCAATCCTTTAAGTAGGCCACAACAGTATTTTTCAATCTGTTCTGCCAATGGCACAAACCTATAGGAAGTTACTGGAAGTAGAGCTTTCCAAAACTTCCGATTGTAATCATCCAGATTTCTGCAAGTGGCCGCATTAAGCTGGTGCCATTCTGTCATGACATCTGCTTCAAAGTCATCAGATAACCATGCTGCTGCAAAAATCTGCTGGAAATAAATCCATGTGGACGGAGCTTGCCCTTGAAGCAATAAAGTTGTCCACCATTGTCCCGCATTCCCTGTCAAGAAAGTGGCTGCCTTGCGGACCTTTGAAGCCTCTGTAAAGTTTCCCCTTGCATAGGCCTTGTCAAACTGCTGGAGGAATGAGAGAGCCTTCTTCCTGTCATCAAACGCTGTAAAGGTCGTGAAAGACACACCTTTGCCACCTTCTTTGTACGTAGTTGGCCTCTCCAGCGGCATCAAATTGTCATATGGAAGTGACTGAAACATGGGAACACTGTTAGGGTTCATTTGTGTTCCCTGGCCGCAATTAAGTTGACCTGGAAATGCCATATTTAGCTGCTGATTTGTAATTCCAGCCATACCAAAATTTGTCTGTGGCATCCCAAATTGGTCCTGAGTGCTCTGAAACCCTGGTTGCATTCCCATGACACTGTACATGGGGTTAGGCATCATCGTTTGAGCACCCCCAAACACTGTTCCTGGCGTATAAAACTGATTTCCAGGTGCATGACCAGCCATGCTCTGGAATACCGATCCACCTCCAAAATAGCCAGGGTGTACTGAAGGTGGTGGGAAGACCTGTTGCATAGCCTGTAGGTTGCTTCTCTGCCCATTAGAACCAGCTATAGGCTGCTGAAAGGTGGCGGGCTGAACTGGTACAGCTTGCAAGACTGGCATCTCAGCCACTTGTTCCTGCACCTTAGGCACAGGTTGTGGAGACTGCATGTTCTCCGTCAAGTGTACAGGGGTTTCCATTGACTGTGCAGTATGAATCACCTGTGCTCGAGCCTTAACAGGCTTTTAAATACGATTCAGTGACCCAACTTGCTGAGACGGAACAGGAGGTTGCAGAAAGGCTAAAAACCTCGGGTTCTGCATTACTTGTGTGAACATAGCCACATCAGTAGCCAATTGGGTCCTGAATATATCATCATCTGTCTGTGGTGGTCTTGAGGACTCACCCACTTCATGTGTCTGTTGACCTTGTGAAGAGGAAACCTCTTCAGTCACATCATCTGGTCTGTCAGCCATAATGGCTATTTCATGTGTCTGGTCTATGATCCCCTGTGTCTTCAAGCCTAAACTGACCAAGGCTCACTTCTATGGGAAAAAGTGATTTAATCCCGTCGATGCAACCATGAAACCGGCCTGTTTCAATCCAAAAAGGGCGGTAGACTTTACTTTAAACCTTGATTTAGCTTTCACCCATTATTAGTCGTCTATTATACCTGCGCTAGAGTGACACAAGAGAGGGGAATGGGATACAGATGCTAGAATGCACCTGTATGAGAAGACCGACACCAGATTGGCCCCTAACTTAGGCGCCCCTTCCGGTAGTTCTTTATTCTTCCAAAGAGGGAATAAACGCTGTGGATCCCTACAAGCTGCCCCGCACAAACTTGGCTGAATTTCAACTGTTCCGGCCCGATTTCGGCAGCATAACTGTACTAGGACCCTTCACAGTCAGTATTCCCACGCATTGAGTGACTTTCCCGACGCATAAGGGCACTTTGCAAGACCTGGCGAGAATCTGCAGCACGCTGAATTCTCTGTTTTCAGCCCCGAAAATGCGCGAGATCGCTTGTACAGCGGTCCCCTTGCGTCCCCGAACCTCCTGGGGGTATTAGGGTCCGTTTAGGGCCAAAACCCTAAACCTGCAAAAATACACAGCAGGCTGTAATTTACTGTTTCGGGCTCCGTTTCGCGTGCCGGTCGCATCCGTAGCAAGTCCTCGAGCTCCCGCACTTGTAAGGCTACTTGCCCTTTGAATCGGACGAGATTTCTGGCGTGAAACCTCTCCGAATTCACCTGTACCTGCGGGGAGGATTAGCCGCTAGCTAATCCAGTACCTGTGCAAGAGGCTCTTGCCTCGGCAATCGCGCATGAACCCACACAACTGTACATTGGTCAAATGAAGAGCCCACTAGAGGGGCATAACATACTGCCAAAGGGGAGAGAGAGGGCAGTGCGTAGCGTGCAGGGCATCACTCCTGGCACCGCACTGTGCATAAGAGGGAAAGCAAGCACTCCATAGCTCTTAACCTGTCACAAAATATGAAAATCAGCCTCCTCTCTCATTTTAGGCGCCCCCTCTCTGGCCAGGAGTAGTAGAATGCTCACAGAGTGCCACATGGCACATTTTCCGACTTTGGGCATTCCCGGCTAAAAATATCTCAACTGGTGCGTCAGTTGACTTTGCAGCAGAGCAAGAAAATGTTCCCCTTGTCATTCCAGAGGTAATGACGCCAACACATTTTCAGGTCCCAAAATAGCAGTTCCCTAAATTTTAGGAGATGCTGCCATTGTATCTTTCTAGGTCATCCGACCCTCTTTGTACACTGCGGCCACATCCAGAACTGAAATGTAGCCTCTGTAGCAAAGGATTCCACTTTGGCTAGTCAATGACCCCACTTGGCTAACCATAGTCCTTGTCCAACCTTACTGCTCTCTTGCCCTGAGGCCTGGACTCCCTCTGAACAGTTCCACACTAGCTATGCAATGCAGGGCAGTTAGATTTCCCGAGGGGTGTTTCCAAAAGGTGAAAGTAAATAGATAATAAGAAAGAAATCAACAAAAAGGATAGATAGTAGTCACACGCTGGTGACAGCTGGCTAGCCCTTGCAGGCTGGGGCTGAGTCTGTGGTGTAGGTCGAGGCCTCCTCCGTGGACAGGCCTTCGCAAGATGGCCCATCTGTCGACAAATGAAGCACTGGTTCGGGAGGCCTGAATACTCCACACTTTGTCTAAACCACCCCCCACTCACCCGAGGCAGAAGAATGACCTTCGGGAGCGTGTGAGTGTCTCTGACCAAAACACGAACTGAGGGAATGCCAGCCGCCTTGGTAGCTACTGAGGCTGCCGTGCGAGGTGTCTCCATGACAGTCCCAATGGCTGAGCCTATCCTGGATAAAAGTGGTAAGTACTCCCTCTGCAAACCCGGAAAGCAGAAGGAGATGGGGATGTCTGCCTCCTCTACTAGAACATCCGAAGTAGGGTCGAAACCATGCTCCACTGTCGAAAGTGGGCTCGTGCTGCTCGGATGGTCAATGGACTCATGGCGATGACCTTGGATGCCATCTCGGAGGTCTCAAACTCTATCTGATAGTAACCTCGTCCGAGTGTCTGTACGTCCAAGATCTTGCCCACCTCTACAAGGCGGCGGGCTTGGAGAAGGTTACACAGTTCTCCTCTGCTAGGTTGGGTAGCGAGAATCTTGCAGATGACAGAAGTCGCTTGCAAGCGCTCTATCTCTGCGGCGAGGCTCGCTTGCTCTGTCGGTGAAAGAGCAAGTTGAATGATGGGCTTAGCGGGGTCGGGCGAGGGGGCTTTTGGCGAGTCCCTCTGTGGCGGAGCTGGAGCCTTTATCTGTGTCTACTGTTGTGGCGAAGAAGCGGACGGAGAAAGAACTTTGCAACCGAGCGCACCGAGCACTATCCAAAGAACAATGCCCCTGAGCCAATTGCAGAGTGACTTAGGGGGGGGGAGTGGATAAGGCAGGCGAGGGGGCGGAAGCTCAAGAGGCAGCGGGCGGGGGGGTGGCGGCGTGAGAGGGCAGCGGGTGGGGATAGGGCGGCGCGAGAGGGGGCAGCGGGCGGGAATGTAGCGCGCAGGGGGGGGGGGGGGGGGGGGGGGAAGCAGTAGTGAGCACGCAGTTTCAAGTTCATTACTCTTACTCCTTTGTGCATGTGTACCAAAACAGAATCCACGCCAACAATGCCACCAAATCGCAACTCGGTGTGGCTCTTAATGTGAATGAGCTCGGAGTGGCCTATTACTCAGGTCCGGGGATAAGTCTGTTGTAAGGTTACTGAGGGTGAGTGTAAGCAACTCTGAAGGTAGCAATCCAAATGATCAAGAGTGTAGAAGAGCAACTGCACTACCATCCAAGCCAAGCTCCGGGTGACTTCGAATGTAGTTGCGTAATGCCTGATCTCTTGCATCTCGCGGGTAAACTCTCCAAGAGAGTCCAAAGCACTAAAGTTCCACTCGAGTCAGTAGATCCAAGCAATGAACTTGTCCAAGAAGAGATCCAAGATTCTCTCCCTAAGTCCATGTAGATGCTCTTGTGTAAGCAAGTGATCTGACGTGTCGTGGTCAAGTGGTGTGTGTCTGTCCACCAAAGATGGTGGTGTTTTCTCTGGGAATGTCGGAATCCCATATGCTATGAGCATGGCCATATCTCGTGTGAACTCCTCTGATGAGTGTGCAAATGTGTGTCCATAACAAACCACGTCACCACCCCTTTGGAGTGCGCAACCGCCGAATGATGGTTGGAATGAATGGATCTTCCAAGGATCATACGCCTGTAGATGATGAAGCCGATGTCGAAGGTACCGTGTACTGCAGCAGTCACTGAGCGACCGCATGGACCACCACCGGATGGTGTCCTAGCAGGAGGTAACTTCATCCTCAGTGAAAAACACAAGCCAAGAGGCTGTTGTCCACCCAAAAACACAATTGCGAGGTGATGAAAACGCTGCTGTCCAGCGATTTTCAGTGTGCTCGTAGGGCATGGTCCGAAGCAATGCAGAGGAGTATGGGAAGGGTGGTGAATCACTGTCACTGCCCCAGATGGGCTGAAAACAGAGAAAACAGCAAGGGGTAATGGCTGAAATTGATGAAGACGGAGAGGATACTCGTCGGTAATGCACCAGATCCAAAGCCGGGTAGGTGGTGGCGAGATCCGGGGTTCAGAAGCTGAGCGCTGCCCTCTTGCTGCAAAAACGCAGGTCAATTTGGAGTCCACTTTTGCTACACTTGTTGGCACCAAAAAACTTTTGTTTGCTGGAAAAACAAAGGCTTGCTGGGTACCCTAGGTGCCCAGCAACTTGTGGAAGGTGTCAACGACACAAAGTGACCAATAAAACCGTTGAAAATGAGTTGAAAACCCAGAAACGCAGATGAAGGTAAAAAATGCAGATGGATCTGGAGGGGTTATCCGCAAATCTAATGTTCTTTCAAAAAACACAGGTTGAGGTGAGATCCTCTGCGACAGAAATGGCTCCCATTTTTGCGCTTGCCTGGCTGATGTAAAAACGCTAGTAGATCTGGCTCTAGTTGCAAAAACACTCGTTGATCGAGCCCTTGGGAGAAGAACTTGATGCGATGTAGCGCCTCAGAATAGGCAGAGCTTGAAGCTCTGATACCATGTGAGTGTGCACGTGTGCGAGAGAGAGAGAGAGAGAGAGAGAGAGAGAAGATCACAAACACGCAATGTGTAGGAAAGGGGGCAATCGGCCCCCCATCGACTACCAGAGCAAGAGAACCTCTGCACAACAAATGACGGAAGTGGTTACCCCCCTGGTGCCATAAATAGGTGTCCAACGGGAGGTAGGGCAAGGCCTGATAAAAATCCCCCATGACCCAACAAGAAATAATATATGGAAATATATGGACAAAGTGGGCGGCCGGCCCCAAACTCGGGCGGCGGCGAACCAGGAGCAACCTAGACTATGGGTGGCCAGCCCGGAGACATACTAGCCGTACAAGTATGCCCTAGACTTGTGAAGCAGTAAAGTGGTGTAAGTCTAACATGCACAAGGGATCTTCGGATCAGAACAATTGGCCTACTCAAAGCAAAGGCCCGGAATACGAACTTACTTTGGTAAGATAGCACATTTTATTTGCCACAGGAAGATTCACATGAGCTTAATGCTCTCGACATGCCCTATGCGGGAGGACATGAGAAGTTTAATATCCTCAGGATTAATAGCGTAAGATTATGCGCAAGGACAGTGTCACAAAGTGATGACGTGGCGGACAACAGAAACCCTAAAATTCTTGCAAACCCTAATTTCTGCCAGAAACCCTAATTTCCGGAAATCGCGGAGGCTGAATTTTTTTTTTTATAAATGATGAGCAACGCGAATTTTGCTTTTTTTTTATAAAAAGAGAGAAAAGACTCTCTAAGAGAGAGAGAGAACCGATGCTTTTTATTTTCAAAGCTTTTGAAGCTCTGCTTTTGGGCATCCCTTGTATCTTTAAATAAGTGGTGAGGGCTTCACTTCTCAGAGCATCTGGACGCAGAGTTTGAGAGTGAAACCCTAACCGCTCTCTTGTACTTTGATGATTGATTAATACAAAAAGAAATACCGAAAGGGGCGCCAGTCTTTGGGGTCAATATCTCTAGGCACCGAACTCCGCCGGGCCAGTGTACATCTATTGTGATCTGTGACTTGTTTTGAAGTGGTTATTTGGTGCTGTCGCGGTTGATTCTTGACTTGGAGTGTCCAAGTCTGTTACAGACAGATACCTAGATTAATTTCTAGAAGGATTATTCTTCTCGAGGTTGAGAAGGCGAAAGTGAGTTAACAGATTCTTGGATGAGGAAGCTTCTGATCTGTTGGAAAGACGCGAATGACGAGTTCTTACATGGCTTTTAAGTTTGATGATTGGTGAAAGATATCCTCGAGGTACTAGAGAAACGACATAAACTGGTGTCACGTGACACATCCAACCCTATGTGTCTATGGACAAGCTACAACATGACCAAGGTTCAGTTCAGTCAAGAATAGGAAGTGATCTGGCACTTTTGTGAGTTTGTTCGCAGACCGTGCATGTCCAGACACTTAGAATAGATACATATCCTCTGGTTGCACACAACATGACCATCAGATTACCGTCAGAACCCATCAGGAGCATTTTTACAGTGCATAGACCTATTTTTCCTATTTTTGACATTTTTCACTTATTTATTAAGTGACTTTTGTTGGGAACTAGGTAGGGCAATTTTGCTAAGATATTATATAAGCAAACCAGAGCTAGCACTTTCTGGTAGAAGAGGCAGCAGAGCATTGCTCAACAGGCACCTTCTCAAGCAAGACCAACCGCAAGAAGCCTCATCAACGTTTTTCCCAGCCTACAAGAGGCGATTCTGCACCAGCAAGATCAGCGTTTTGACAGCAGCTTGGCAGCGTTTTCAGCAGCATAAAGACAACGTTTATGGACAGCAATTCCACCGCTTAAAAGACTCAGCAGTTCAGCGTTTTCGCATCAGCCATTGACGCTCCGAAGCTTGTAGATTCAGCCCTAAGAAGAAGGCGATTTGATCCTTTTGCTGCAGATCTCTGCTGCATCGTTCCAATCGCGAAGAAGAACCTGAGAAAGCTCTAGCGTTTTGCATCATATGCAATCAGCCAGCGTTTTCAGTATTCAACCCATTAGCCTCGACATATCGTCCATTCCCGTAGGAGATCGAGTGATTCCAAGCAAGAGAGAAACAATCCGACAAGAACGAGTTCAAGCATGCAGTTTTCAGCCATAGTCTCGTCCTCGTCGTCCACACGGTCGACCTCGACATAGCCCCATTAGATTTGCATCAGTATCTTGTACCAAATTGTGCAATCAATTGTAGACCACTCTCGCCATTGAGAGTGGGGCCCTTGGAGGAGGATTTTACGTCGTCTCTGGTGCCGTATTCTCTTCTCTCTCTACCTCTCAGTCTCATGCACTTCCATTCAGAGTGTCCATTCACTTTGTTTGTGTCCATTGCAGTCTCTCACTAAAGGAACGGAAGGCTCTCCCTTCCGTAAGTAAAAGGAACCCTTGAGCACAGTTCGGAGCACTCATCTTGAGCAAAGTTCAACATTCACTTCCGCTGCACCTGACAACCGGTAAGGTAGTATTGAGTTATTGAGTTTTTGTTTAATTTAATTTTTAAGTTCTCTTTTGAGACAGGACTAGCTCAACTCACCATTGAACAAGATTTGGAATCTTTCTGGTTTCTCCCTGGCAGTTCAATTGGATCTCTACAATTGAGGACAATTGTTTATAAGTGAGAGATGTTGCTAAATTGGCTTTATCTGATAGAGAAATAATCCTAAATGAATTATTGGATTTATAAGTGAGAGGGTTTTCTCGCTTGGGACACCAGGAAAAATAATTCTAAATGAATTGTTGGAATTTTAAGTGAGTGTTTTTCTCACTGAAGACATCCGAGTACAGAGTATTCCTAGTGCATCATTCAGAGTAATGACGGGAGCACTGTGAAAAAAAATATATGTAAGTCCACCTGGATCGGGTACACCTGATGGGTGACAGGGAGCATCGGGAAGAAGTATCCGACCATCCGGGAACGGACATCTCTGATGCGTCATAGGATGGGTGACAGGGAGCATCATGAAGGAGATTGTACCGTAAGTTCAGTAGGAAAGAACTATGTGATGGGTATTTCTGATGCGTCACAAGGTGGGTGATCGGTATTCCTAATGCGTCACAAGGTGGGTGACAGGTGCATCGGAAAGGGAATATCCATAGTCAGGAGGAAATTCTGAATTGTGTTAGAATTGTGCACAAGGAAAAGCAAGCACTTGAATGAAGATGGGTTCATAGTAAACTTTGAGGAAAAACAGATGCTTTCTGAGAAAGCGGGACTGCTTTTCGGGAAAGCAGATGCTTTCCCGCGAGGAAGTCTATGTCTGCATTGCAACTGTGCATGTGATTGCATCTAAGGATGGCTGGAAGTGTCGTGTAAGCATTGTTTTCAACTTATAAGGTTTCATTGAGTTTTTAGGCAGATTCATACCATTTTTAAAATATGCCGGCCGCCCACTTTATAAGTGGGCAGCCACCTGGAAAATAAGGCAGTAAAAACGGCCGCGATCTCTACACAGGTAGCCAACGCTCTGTTCTCTTTGCCGTGGCCAAGGAGCTATAAAAGCATCACACGCGCTCTCCCAGAGCAAAGACCAGTTTTCGCAAGGAGGAGATGTTGTTGCAGATTTCAGCCGCAAAGAAGACGTTGGTGGTGATGCCCATGGCTGCCCCAATTGTACCAAATGTCGCCAGGACCCAGTGCGCGAGTTCCCTCGCGAAGAAGTGCCTATGGAGTGTGTTTCCATCGCGACAAGCTGTTGTATTTTCTCTGTTTTGAGCCCAAACATCGTAGATGGGGCTGATTTATGAGAAGGAACCCTAGAACTCACTTCTTTTGTGTGTATGATTGGAAGAGAGGATTTTCTATGTAGAGATCTCTTCCGGGGAATTGCTTTTCGAGAACCGAGTTGCGTTTCGAGCATCGAGGTAACGATTTTCATGTTATGATCTCTAAGTATTTGCTAGCAGGTGTACGCTCTCTTAGTGAGGGAGTAGGAGCAGAGGAAAGGCATGAGCCTTTGCAGGAGAAAGCGCTCCGAGGAACTAGAGCCAGATCAGCCCAAGGGTTTCGTACCCAAGTTTGGGAAGTAGATCCACCGATCGGAGAGAGACAGTCTCTCAAGTTGTGATCCGGAAGTGGAGATTCCCAAGGACAAGGACTTCGTGTCCAGGAAAGCAGAGTTGTTTTGCAAGAAGAGGACTCTGGAAAACAGAGTCGGAAAAGAGTTGCAGGGATGCCATGCATAGTAACATGGAACGGCGGGTCAGGGTCGAGAACGAGGACTGGGACGGGGATGGGGACGGGGACTGGACGAGAAAAGTTAGGGAACTTGGACGGGGGCAAAAAATAAAAAGAGTTTTTTTGGCATTTTTTAACCTATGCCACACACATCGAGCATCACTTTGACCACAAATTTATACTAAATAGGCCAAAGAACATGAGTCATATAGACGCAAATGTGCTAATAAAACATCGAGAAATGAGGACCCAAAGGGTGGATTTTATAGCCATTGGAGTGCTTCAAAGTTCAAAAATATGGCTGTCGAAGAGGAACTGGCCGTTAGAAACAATCAGTTTTTCAAATTTTTAAAAAAGTTGATTGTTTTTTACTGCCGTCCCCGGGACGTTTTGGTTGCGTTCCCGCTTGGCAGGCAGTTTGCCGTCCGTCGCCACCCGTCCCAATTCCGGAATCGGGCGTCCCCCGTCTCTAGGCCTCGTCCCCTCCGTCCCCTGTTACTATGATGCCATGCCCCGAGTCTGGAAGGTGAGATCCAGAGGCGAGAACCTTGGTTCTCGAGGATTTGGAATAAGGAACAAAAGTTCCTTGGAATAGGGTTTTGCCCTAGGAATAGGAAGCTGAGGCTTTTGGGAACCATGAAGTCTAATTCTAGAATGAACGTGGTAATACGTTCGATTCAAGTCCTTGTATAGCCTTCCCCTCAGTAATAAAGATACTATTAGGGGGGGGACCAGCCCATCTTTTGATCCCCAATACTGTGTCGATCTTATCTCTCTCTCTCTCTCTCTCTCTCTCTCTCTCTCTCTCTCTCTCTCTATCTATCTATTTCTCTCTATATCTTGTGGCTTTAGTATTAAGTGATAAATTCTATTTATCCGAGTATATTCTATATTGCTATGCGCTTCCATTTGTGACAGAATCAAAAACCTAACCCATACCAACTTAATAGAACCTATGACGAGGGACCTAACCCAAAAATATCGAAAGCTTGACATCTGGCTGGGATTTTTGTAAAAGGCACTCGCCTACCACGTGCCAGTGTTCTACGAAATGATTTGGAGTGCTGATTTTGCAGATTTTGCGCAAGGCTTTTAGGTGGAGATGCTTTTGGGTGCAGTGCTTTTGGATCAAGTGCTTTTGGGGCTTTGCTTTTGAGCAATCCTTGTAACTTTATAAGTGCCTAGAGGGCTTGAAACCGGCCCGTAGGGTGGTAGACTTTAGCTTTCACCCGGATCTTTACTTGAACTTTACGACACAGAGAAGCTTCACGAACAAACCGGTGATTGGAATTTAATACTTCAAACGAAAACACGGCTTGGGAGCTAGAGTTTCGTTTCTTAAGTTGCTTCTCTTTTGACCCCAATAGTTAGTTGACTCGTTTTTCAACAACATCCTCGATTTTATCTTCAATAAACATCCGTGGAATAGGAGGTTGCTTGAGTGGTGACTTGATTGGGGTATCGATGGCTTTCTGCCAACGAGTGTGCACCTCGTCAATCGGGTGCCGCGTCAAAAATTTGGCATACTGAGGACCTTCGCAAATTTGAGCATCTGCTTTGCATACTCATCAACCTGTTGTTGATGTTGCATCTCCATTAGCTGACTCTGCTAGGCCAAGGAGGCCCGTATTCGTGTTCTGCTAATCCATTCGAATTTTCCGTACGGCCTCTCGTTTCAAAAATATAAGGAGGGTTTGTCTGATTCTTGCGGGATTCGTCGTTTGAATCCATGTGTGTTGCGGTAAGAGGATCAGATTTCTCGGTAGAAGAGAAATCGGCAGTGCTCTGATACCATTGTCACAATCTTGGTCACCTCCAAGACGAGAATCCAACATGATACACGAGAGAATCACTTAAAATACTTCACAACTTTAAAATCACAGTCCAATTTGGTCGACACGGCCCGGCGTAGTTCTGTGCCCAGAGAGATTGGCCCCAAAGACTAGCACCCCTTTCAATATTTCTTTTTATATCAATGCTTGATCAAAGTACAACTCTCGCGGGTCCTCGGCTCTCGGACTCTGTGTCCAAATGCTCTGAGGAGTGAGGCCCTTGGGTCCTATTTATTCTTACAAGGGATGCCAAAAGCAGAGGCTCAAAAGTAGTTAAACTCAAAAGCAATGAGCAACGGGTTCCAAAAGGTGCCATAAAAAGCACCAACGCAATTTACGGAATTCCGTACAGCCCTGCCACGTCAGCAGCCAATGTGAAACGCGGAAATCCGTACGATCTGCCACGTTAGCCTGCCAGCCCGTTTTGCGGGATTTCGTACTACTGTTAGCAAGCCTGTTCGTACAGCTCTTTGCCACGTTATCAAGTTGCCCGAGTGGTCATGCCACGTCATCACTTTGTGACAACTTCCTCTATCGGAACTTCATTTGTTTCAGAATCGGCCAAATCCTCATCAGGTAATGGCAGCAAAATATGATAATCCCAAGCCTACATGAGAACTTTGGGAAAAAAATTTCTTGAAAGCTTGCCAAGTCCTTGCAGTGTGTGGCTTGGTAGCTATAGACATCCACCACTGCATGGCACTGCCTCTGAGAAAAACAACAGCTCAGAAAAGAAGTTTTGATCCTTCTCTTCAAGTGATCTGTATGGCTTATGCCCTCTAAGATAGAGCGATGAAGACGGGAGCGCGCTCGATGCGCAATGAAGTAAGGGTGAGAGTGGCTACTAAGTTCGGGGTCCAGGTAGTTCGGGGTCGAGGCACGAGGTCTTTCATAAATTTGTCTGTGAAACTTGGAAGGGCCACCGTGCTCTGTCTGCTCTTTGGTAGGACCAGTATGCTTTCAGAAAAGCACACGCCTGAAGCTCTGATACCACTGTCACGGGAGATGGGCACCACGTGCCAACGGAAAAGAACATATGGAACAACTTTAAGCACTTCAAATAACAACTGAAAGAGATGCACGACACGAAATGGGGAGTGGCAGAGTTCCACCCCAAGAGAGCACTGGCCCCAAACCTTGGCGCCCCTTTCGGTATTTCTTTATATTACTTGAACTCTATACAACTCTGGTACTCCATCCTCTGTACCTCACGCAGGGCATGTCTGAGGATGAGCCCTTGGCCATGAAAAGCAATTACATGAAAAGCTTCAAACTCAAAAGCATCTGGTCCCAAAAGCAAACGAGCGCAATTTACAGAAAATTGTACAAGTGCCACATCATCAGCGTAAAATGCGGAAACCCGCACAGATGCCACATCAGCATGTCAACGCGTTTTACGGTCTAGTATGTCTCGGGGTTGGCCACCCATAGTCTAGGTTGTACTTGGTCCGACTGCCCGAGTTTGGGACCGGACGCCCACATATATATTTCTCATATTTCATTTATTTTCTTGTTGGATCATGGGGGATTTTATTTAGCATTGCTCTACCTCCCCTTGGGCACCTATTTATGGGGCCAAGGGGGTACCCACTTCCATCATCTGGTCATTGTGTATTGGGTCTTCTGCTCATGGTAGTCAAGGGGGGCTGTTCGCCTCCTCTTCACCATATCTTGCGTTTGTGGTCTCCTCTCTCTCTCTCTCTCTCTCTCTCTCTCTCTCTCTCTCTCTCTCTCTCTCTCTCTCTCTCTCTCTCTCTCTCACGCTTCCTCACACGCGCACTCTCATAGTCCAGTTCGTCCTCATGCTCTTCTGACAGCTCCGACAGCTCTTGCTCTTCTAATTCCAGTGATGAGGACAGAAAGGACAAGAAGGCGGCTAAGAAAAGCAGATCCCACCAAAGATCTCGGAAATTCTTGACAGTTCTAAGGAGGACTCATCCTCTTCTAAGACTTCGGACTCTGATGACCGAATGTTTTATTCTAAGAGGAAGCACTTTTATAGAGCCAATCAATACGACTTTCTCGAAGATAAGAGCAAGGAGACCAAGGAATTCAATACAAGCAATAAAATTTTATACCTTTTCAGGTTATCAAGATGCGCACAAGGCCCTTGCTTTTATTCAATAGTTTGACATAGCTTTTTTTGGAGGGCGCTACTCAGAGCACTCCAAGATCAGGAGGGCAGCATCTTATTTGATAGGAAATGCACGGACATGGTGTTCCACTCTTCTGCTACGAAAGGAAGCATCGTCAAAGTGGCTAAAGTTCAAAAGACTTTTTATTTCCTCGTGGCTCACTCAAGAGTACTAATGTGACGTGATTACCACTCGGAATCATCTTCGAATGGCCAAGGCAGATACTTTGGATACTTCTTGTGAAAGATTTTGTGATGTTTTTCTCCTTGCCTCATCTTTTAAAAAGATCAGTTTTAAGCAGCAAATCGAGCGATTTTGCTTTGGACTTCCCAAAGAGATACGAGACTACCGCTTATTACAGAAATCTAAGTCTATACAACAACTGATGGGACGTGCTAAGCAAGGGTTTCCTATGCATTCAGGTAAGTGACTGAACAAGATTCGACAAATAATGACAGAAGCAGAAGAAATAAAGATACACGTTCCCGACTGATAGAGGAACAGAAAGAAGAATACCTCAAGACGGGAAAGTGTTTTGATTGTGGGGACTTTATGAATGAACAATTTTGAAATAGGACCCGAAGGTGGCTCTGATTTATGTATGAAATCAATGTGTTTGGAAGATCTGGCTATTGTGAACAGATAACAGGTGAAATTGAGAATGAGATCATGACCAATTTGCATATGAATGCAATTGGGAGCAATGACAGCTCTAGAATGAACCCGATCACGATTCGAAATAAGAATCATGAATCTTTGAATGATGATGACTACTGATGATGAATGATTGAATGAGATTGTGTAAAATGCACTGTAAAATGCTCTTGATGGTTTCTGATGGTAATGCTGATGATCATGCTGTGTGCAACCAGAGGATATGCATCCAATACAAGTGTTTGAACATGCACGGTTTGCGAACAGACTCACAAAAGTGCCAGATCACTTCCTATTCTAGACTGACTTGACTGAACTGAACCCGGGTCATGCTGTAGCTTGTCCACGGACACATAGGGTTGGATGTGTCACGTGACAACTGTATCGAAGGCTTTGCGGAAGTTCACAAAGCAACAATAGAGCTGTTTCCCACGTGATCTCCCCTCCTCAATAATGGCTCTGAGGAGGGTAAAGTCCTCACGTTTACTGTCTCATTCCAATTCAGCACAGCTCGATTGGCACAGACACCTATGCATAACTGATACCTTTAGGGGAGCTCACTTATATATTGACAGAGACACTACAGGATGCATCAGCACAGGCATACCCCCATACTGAGCCTGGGCAGTGCCGACGTTCTAGGAGCGCACCCCTAAATAGCTGGTATGACGAGTGCACAGAGACGAGAGCCCGACTTCAGAGGGAGGTACTTCTAGGTGTCATTACTCACAGGCAGTCACGGATTGCTTCTCGACGTTTGGCACGACGAAAGAAGAGGGCGTTTCTAGCTCGGCTAGAGCAGGATTTATATCGGTTATTTTTGAGCCAGGATTCAGGATAGGCATGGCGACTCTTCCATGAGCACTCCCCCCTACCGGTCATCACTTCTCCAGAGGTATGGGGTCAATATGCATCATCTCTCTACACCATCTCGGGGCAGCCACCTCTTCCAGATCCGCCAGAGCCATGCCCACACACGTGCTTTCTTTACCGCCAAGATAATAAAGAAAGCCATTGCACGATGAAGACTAGCAATGATGTTCAACCGTGCCATGTGCGAGAGCATACCTGATACTTGGCATTTGTCCACGATTGTACCTATCTTCTAGTCAAGGGACCCTATGGAGCCTGGGAACTACCGCACGGTCATGATTGGACACACATTGGCAAGGTTATACGCATCCATCCTTGAGTAGCAATTGAGTAGATGGGCAGAGAAAGAGGGTGTACAGGCAACAGGATAGGCGGGTTTTAGGAGAGGTTTCTCTACTCCTGATCATATCCTGACACTCAGAGCCATTATTGAGGAGGGGAGATCACGTGGGAAACAGCTCTATTGTTGCTTTGTGAACTTCCGCAAAGCCTTCGATACAGTTGTCACGTGACACATCCAACCCTATGTGTCCGTGGACAAGCTACAGCATGACCCGGGTTCAGTTCAGTCAAGTCAGTCTAGAATAGGAAGTGAAGTCCTAAATAGAGGGTATGAAACTGGGGTGAGCCAAAATATAATCCACTATGCTGGCCCCATTTCTATGAGGAAAGCAAGTGAACCCACTCGACGTTGGAATTCTGTGGAGGCCATTCAAGATGGCCAGTCCATGTGCAGTCCCCAAATCTGTCAGATATCCCCCATATCCAGTGTGCTCTTCATCCTGCGAACACCTAGCAAGTCCCATATCATTGACATCCAATTCTCTCAACCTTTTTCTTTTCCTGAGAAAAAGATCCTTCTATTAGTTAATGAAACTGCCCATAGGGCTACAACCACCTCTTGAAGAGAGGACTACAACAACCATGATGGGGAGACTCTCCCAATGAAAAACCAGCATATGTACAATGGGGCTAAATCAAGAAATGGGAGGAGGGAAAATCCACACAGGTGGTCGGTAGTGCCATCGGAGTACACCCTGGACCATGGTGTAGAAAGGCCCAGGATACCATAGTCGAAGGAAAGCCTCTTTGCGCTCCCGCATGCGGTCGGAGCTGCCTTGTAGTCTCTCGAGCTGTCCTCTGAGAGTGTGGATCAGCTCTAGCCAAAGATCGCGAACAATCTCTGTTGGTGGCACAGGGCGAGCCTCAAAGATTCGGAAGCAACAGGCCCGCCAGATGAACCAGAGTGTCAGGCCACTGATGAGCTCCCAACATTCCTCTCTCTCACTGCACCACTCCTGTGGAGTAAGCTCTGTGGCAGGCTAGAGTATAGGTCGCCCCTCCTGCATCCCTATCATCCTGTTGGTGGAAGATAGCTCAAACTGAAGTGCCGGGCCCGTGAGGGTAGACTAAGCTGCTGCTCCCCAAGTGTACTGTTGAGCCGTGGAAAGAGCAGGCATCAGCCGAAGAACACGAAGCCACACCACACGTGTTGTTCCAAAGGACAGTCCCAAAGACAGTGACGTTGACTCTCCACAAGATGGTCACAAGCTGCACATGCGGCCGAGAGACCACTATGCACTAGCCAACTCCCAACTGTTGTAGCTCTGTGTGCGATCAGCCACTGAAACAAGGTGACTCGCCTCGGCTGTCTGGAGTCCCACAACCTCTTCCAAAAGGCTGCCAAGAACTCAGTTGTGAGACCCTCCTGCCAATGAGGTGCTGCAGCGGGGTGGACCTCTCTCTGTGTTGCTAGTATGTGATGTCCCAATCGAACAGTGTACTAAAAGAACGGGACACCTGGGTGGTCTGCAGAAGAGAAAGGGTCCCTCCAAACCCACTCTCCAGGATCCCATTGTACTCGTGCCAGTGGACAGCACTCCCAAGCCCACAGTCTTCAGTGTCCAGTCTCAAGAGTTGCTGGGTCAAGATCGATGACACAAGTCCTCCCATAGATGCCCACCACTCGGATCCTCTGAAACAGCACTCTGCCACTTGCAGGGCCTCTACTGCAACTCGTTGTAAGCGTCCCTCACCCTGTAACTCGAAGAAAAGGGATGGAACAGTCTCTGAGCAGGCCCGGACTGAGATGAGAACCTCCAGTCGTGTGAAGGCTCCCATCCACCTGGGTGCTACTGGCTCGAGAGGTGAGTCACTCAGCTGGAACTGCCTCTGAGATGTCCTGGCACATGCTTTGCACCCCTCTCATGCCTTGTATAGCTGGAAACACTGCAACTCCTCTGACAAGCCTGAAAACTCTAACCAATCACCTAAAGCGCGCGTTGGACCCGCTACCATGAGACCCCAGGAAACATGAGGCCGACTACCAACCAAGTGGCCTCTCTGAGTGTTAACCATGGGGTTCCAAACAAGGGACTGTCGTAGGCGCTCCTCCGTGCAAGTAGGCTGTCGCTGCTCCAGGCCTCGCCGCAAGTGCTCCCAAGATCGAAGCAAACTCACAACGAAGCGGTCCTCCAATCTCCTGCTCAAGCCAACTCTGCGCATCTCTGTGAAGATCCATCTGGTCGAAGGTCGCCAAGGGCCTCCAGCCTAAGGCACCCTAGCACGAAGCCGCTGTAGCAAGAACTCCTTCCAGGGCTCCTCACCTGGAAGAAGTCCTTTGACTATGAACTTCCCAAGAAGGACTCTGCTCTGTTGTGCTAGGTCAATGATCCCAAGCGCTCCCCTATGAACAAGGAAGAGTGATGACCTGCCAAGCCACTTTGGCTCGGGCTATCTGAGTGTCACGTCCTGACCAAAGGAAGTTCCTGATCAACCTCTCTACTTGGCTGATACAAGAACTCGAGAAGATCCAGCAAGAAGTGATGTACCACATAGTCGCCAACAACACGTGGTTGGCCACTACTACTCTGCCAGCCAAAGAAAGTCGTGCTGAGCTCCAGTGTAACAACTTCCTCCTGATAGACAGGAGGAGGGGAGCAATCTGCTGCTCGGGAGACAAGTCCAAACCAACCTGACAGCCCAAGTACCGAAGTGCAGTCCCTGGGGGAATCCACCTAAAACCCTCTCCTGGTATCCAATCAGGCACAGGAAAACTACCAACCGAGAAAGCCACTGTCTTTCTCCAGTTGATCAGTGCGCCAGATGTGCAACAGAAGGTCTCCAGAGCATGCTCACACCTGTGAAGGTTGGCCTCCTGGCCGTCTAAGTACAAGGCTGAGTCGTTGGCAAACTCAGTGTCCAGTAGCTCGTCTCCGTGAATAGGGGCCCGTAGACCAACCTGTTGCGTCACCAAAAACCTGCTCATCGCCTCCGCATAGAACAAAAAGAGGAAGGGGGCAAGAGGACAGCCCTGTCTGACCGAACGTGTGAGCATGAAGCGATCACCTCTACCTCCTACCAAAAGTACTTGACTGTGAGCATGTCTGTACAAAGCTGACACCCCTCTGATCCAAGCATCTGAGAAGCCCATCCTGCATAGAGTGCCCTCTAGAAAGTCCCAATCAACTCTGTCGTATGCCTTCTCAAAATCGAGAAGAAGAATCATCAGGTCCTCACCACGGAGCTGTGCTAGGGCAGAAGCCTCCCAAAAAGTAAATGTGCTGTCAAGGATACTGCGTTCCTTGACAAAACCTGTCTGAGTCCCATGTATAAGGCTCTCTAGAAGTGGCTGGATCCTGAAACTCAGAGCCTTGCCAAGAATTTTGTAGGCTAAGTTGAGGATGGTGATGGGGCACCACTGTTGAATCTCATCCAAGGAGCCACCCTCCTTGGGAATGAGGTAGATCAAGCCCTCACTCATGCTGTCAGGCATCACTCCTGTGTGCAAGATGTACTGAAAAGCACTACAAAGATCTGGGCCAAGCAAGTCCCAGTACTCCAAGAAAAAACTGGGAGTCAACCCATCCTCACCTGGATCTGTGCTAACAAGCTCCTGGCAAGCCTGCTGTAGCTGCTTCTCCAACCAAGGACTGTCTGGATGTTGCTCCTGCATCCTTTGCAACGAAGCAATGCCGCGTCTGAGACGCTGCTCCTTCTCTCTCGTTGCAGCCCAGCGAGCCAAAGACTCCTGGAGAAAGAAACGACTAATCTGAGCTAGCCTTTAGGCCACTCTGTCAGCAGGAGAATCCTGCCTGTCCAAGCTCTCTGTCCAGAGAGCCTCTACGCGCTCTCTGAGTGCAGAGTCCAGCAAGACCCTCTCTGAGATGCGAAGCATCGTGCTCCCTCTCCTCTACCTGTCTGCCGGGTGCCTGGTCCGAGAAGGAAGTCCCTGCCAGAATGCCAACTGTCCCTGCCAAGTCACTGAAATGGTCACTAGTGTAGAAGCGATCTATCTGCGATAGATTCACTCCTCCCACTCTGCGGTCCGAACGAGGGAAGGCAAGGCTGTCTGGGGGCCTCACAAAACTAGAGTGCTACCATACATCCGAGACCCTCAGAGTCATACAAAACCTCTCCCAAGCTACCAGCTCAACTCCATGCACAGTAGCATGGCTACCACCAATCCTGTCAGAAGGGTCCTCCAACATGTTGAAGTCCCCCTCTATGCACCAGTGTTCTGCCTGCGGCAGAGACAACTATCTGTGACCAAAACTCTACTCGTGCAGTCGCCACATTGGGCGCATAGATGTTCAAGAAGCCCACAAGGAAACCCTGAACCTACATAGTAATCCACTGAGCCTTGCTTGGCACAATAATCCCTCTGCCCACAATGGCCTGCTGCAAAGAATCCACAATAATCATACATACCCCACCCTGGATGCCTCTAGGTCCGGAAGCAGCTGACCAAAAAGTATCATATCGTCCACGCAAGAGCTGACCACAATGTCTAATGCGGCTCTCACACAGATGGTGCTCCTGATGCATAAGGAGATCAATCTCTCCTCCCACAAGGCAGTGCTGAAGCTCCTTACGCTGAAACTGGGGCCCACCAAGTCGCTGCACATTCCATGAGACGATCCTCATGGGGAGCAAAAGAGAACAGATACTGCCGCAGCAGCTAAATGTGCTATCTTCGAGGCTGGCTTGGATGGGGAGTAATCCGCATCTGAGCGTCCTCTAGATAGGCGTGACTGCAACGAGTGCCTGGCCCAAGCCCAAGTAGAGCGAGCCGTCCGTAAAGCAACCTCCTTTGTCTAGGAATCCTCATGAATGTGTACATAGGATGGCAAGCACTACATATCGGCAAAGAAGTAGATCACAATGTGTCTACATCCTGATGTATCTAGAGGGGTCACCGCAAACTTGGCTAGTGGCCACAAAGTCTAAAGCATGTTTGTAACTCCTAGTTCTCCCATGTGGTGAGAGAACTCTAGAACCTGTGTGTGTAACCACCTCAACACTGAGTCGAGAGTCCACTCAGTGTGGTCCCTGCCGCAAAGGGGAAAAGAGAAGCCAACCGCTGAGTCCAAGGCCTCTATCCCCCTAGCTGCAAGGAACAGAACGTGGACCCTGAAGCAGGCTGCCTCATGGTCTGTTGATGGGTCTTTGAGAAAACGAGTGAAGTCGTAGTCGAAGAAGTCCCATCGGCACCGCAAGTCGATGCTCGTCAGACCACGAGGGATAGCTGCAAAAGGAGACGTCTGTACCTGTAGAGGGGGTCGCAAGAAAGGCCGTCCCTCTCTCGCCAAGCGACTCGTGGCAAAGGCATTGCCAAGAGATGTCCTAGCAGCCGGAGATGGCCCTGCCCCCTGGGTCGGCTGTGGAACTGGAGCGGGATGGGGGGGGGAGTAGGAGCATGGGTAAGAGGTGGAGAGGAGGGGCGGGGGGGGGAGCGGCAGAGGAAGAGGAGTGGGGGGAGGAGGCGGGGGGGAGAATGATGAGGAGGGGGGAACTCTGGGGGGGAGGGGTTGTCTAGGGTGAAGCTGAGCTGGGGGTTGGATCAGGGACCTCATCCTGCTCAAGAGGATCGAAACGGTTCCCCGTGGGACCCACTGCTGCTGGGCAGGCGCCTGAGGACCACTCTGAGTGCCAGGCTGTCTCTGTGGCCCCTGCAGTCGTCGACCACGGACCTACTACCATCCCTCCTCCGTTGGAGCCCCAAGCTTGGAGGGAGGCTCTGCATGTGTGCGCTATGTCTTGGCCTGTGGCTGCTGGCCAGCCCTTGCAGGTTGGGGCTGAGTCTGTGGTGTAGGTCGAGGCCTCCTCCATGGACAGGCCTTCGCAAGATGGCCCATTTGTTGACAAATGAAGCACTGGTTCGAGAGACCCGAATACTCCACGCTCTCTCTGAACCAACCCCCACTCACACGAGGCAGAAAAATGACCTTCGGGAGCGTGTGAGTGTCCCTAACCAGAACGCGAACTACGGGAATGCCGGCCGCCTTGGCAGCTACTGAGGCTGTCGTGCGAGGTGTCTCCAGGACAGTCCCAATCCTGAGCCTATCTTGGAGAAAAGCTCCCTCCGCAAACCAGGAAAGCAGACGGAGATGGGGATGTCTGCCTCCTCTACCAGAACAGCCGAAGGAGGGTCAAAACCATGTCTCCACCGTCGAAAGTGGGCTCGAGCTGCTCGGATGGTCAACGGACTTATGGCGATGACCTTGGACGCCATCTCAGAGGTCTCAAACTCGATCTGATAGTAGCCTCGTCCGAGTATCTGTACGTCCAAGATCTTGCCCACCTCTGTAAGTAGGCGGGCCTTGAGAAGGTCACGCAACTCTCCTCTGCTGGGTCGGGTACCGAGAATCTTGCAGATGATAGAAGTCGCCTGCAAGCGCTCTACCTCTGCGGCTAGGCTCGCTTGCTCTGTCGGTGAAAGAGCAAGTCGAATGGTGGGCTCAGCGGGGTCGGGCGAGGGGGCTTGGGTAGAGTCCCTCTGTTGTCCACGCGCCCTCATATATATTTCATTTATTTCTTGTTGGGTCGTGGCCCGTGGGGGATTTTTCCAGGCTTTGCCTTGGGCACCTATTTATGGGGCCAGGGGGGTACCCACTTCCATCATCTGGTTATTGTGTATTGGGTCTTCTGCTCATGGTAGTCATGGGGGGCTGAATGCCCCCTCTTCCTACATCTAGCGTTTGTGCTCTCTCTCTCTCTCTCTCTCTCTCTCTCTCTCTCTCTCTCTCTCTCTCTCTCTCTCTCGTACACGCGCACTCTCACATGGTATCAGCAGCTTCAGCTTTACCATGGTCTGGGCGCACCTTCCGCATCAAGTACTCCTCCCAAGAAGAAGATCAGCCAGCATTTTGCATCAGCCAGGCAAGCGATGGAGCTTTTCTGTCGCGGAGAAACCCTTCTCCACCTGCGTTTTTGCTCTCCCACATGGCGATCACCTCCAAGAAGCAAGCGCTGGCCTCTACAGGCTTTTTTGTCGCGGAAAACCCCTTCCCTACCACCTGCGTTTTTCAGCAGCACCTGCGTTTTTGGCCAGATATGCGTTTTTGCAAGAGGGGGAGAGCGCTAGCCACACCCATCATGGATCTTGCCTCCTACCCGACTTAGCATCCGGTGCTTTGCCAGTGACAATCCTCTCCATATACCACTGTTTATAGCCATACTTCCCCGCTGTTTTCTCTGTTTTCAGCCCACCTGGGGTTGTGACTTTGATTCTCCACCCTCCCCAGACCCTCTGCACCGCCCGGACCATTCGGAGCATATGAGCACCCTAAAAATCGCTGGACAGCCGCATTTTCATCACCTTGTAGTTGCGTTTTTGGGTGGACAACAGCTATATGGCTTGTGTTTTTCATAGAGGATGAAGTTACCTCCTGCCAAGACACCATCCGGTGGTGGTCTGTGCGGTCTCTCTGTGACTGCTGCAGTCCACAGCATCTTCGAATTGGCTTGATCGTCAACGGGCGTACAATCCTTGATAGATTCATTCCAGCCATCATTCACGCACTCTAGAGGGGTGGTGACTTGTGGTTTGCTATGGACACACCTATGCACTCATCAAAGGAGTTCACACGAGATATGGCCATGCTCATGGCATATGGGATTCCGACATTCCCGGAGAAGACACCACCATCTTGTGGACAGACACTTACCACTTGACCTCGACACGTCAGATTACTTGCTTACACAGGAGCATCTACATGGACTCAGGGAGAGGATCTTGGATCTCTTCTTGGCTAGATTCATTGCTTGGATCTATAGACTGGAGTAGGACTTCAGTGCTTCGGACTCTCTTGGAGAGTTTCCCCACGAGATGCGGGAGAATAGGCACCCCGCGACTACATCTGGAGTGATCCGGAGCTTGGCTTAGATGGTAGTGCAGTTGCTCTTCTACACTCGTGATCATTTGGATTGCTGCCTTCAGGATTGCTTACACTCACCCTCGGTAACCTTACAACAGACTTATCCCCGGACCTGGGTAGTAGACCACTCCCAGCTCATTCACATTGAGAGCCAAACGGAGTTGCGGTTTTGTGGCGTTGTTGGCGCGGATTCTGTTTTGGTTGACACCGGAGGATTGGAGGCAGGAGATACAAGCAAGACGGCGCAGACAGATTGGTCTAGCCTTTCCTCTTCTCAGAGGATCTTCACAGCGCAGACTGCTTAGTCTGGCTTCTCTACTTCTACAGGATGATCACGGTGCAGACAGCTTGATTTGACCACACCTCTTCTTAGAGACCCTCCACAGCGTAGATTGTTGAGTCTGGCTTTCCCCTCATCTTTTGATTACCCTACCTACTGGACACCATCCGGTGGTGGTCCGTGCGGTCTATCGGTGACTGTTGCAGCTTACGAGTAGCTTCTATTGTATAGACTACTTAGTCTGGCTTCCCTTGTTTCAGAGGACGCTTTATGATGCAGGTTCCTACATCTAGTCTTCCTAGAGCTTTGCACAGCTTAGGCACCTGGCCACACTGGGTTACAGGTTCATGCATGGACAGGCTTCCGGTCATTCTCATGATGGTTCTTGGGCTTCACCATTTTCTCTAGCTGATTTGACTACAGACACCACAGATCCTATTGGGCAGGACACTTGTAGGTCTATTGGCACTCCTTTCACGACAAGGAGTTGACTGTTGTTTTCACACTCAGTTCGGGACCTTTACGTAGTATCTTCACCCTGTATCGGCGGAGTCCAGTAGTTTGCTACACTGCTCGTGACTGCACTTTACCATGGAGATTTCTTGGCGGTCGGGACAACACAGACTGTTGTTACACTCATGGAGTATCCTTCCGTGGACATTGCAGCAGACATCTTCATCATTTGCCTCACATCTTCGGCTTCATGCGGTTTGTTCAGCATCAGGTGCTAAGAGGGGGTGTTAGATTTACACCACTTTGTTGCTTCACTCAGGTCTAGAGCATACATGTACGGTTAGTATGTCTCTGGGCTGATGTCTCTAGGCTGGCCACCCATAGTCTAGGTTGCTCCTGGTCCGGCCGCCCACCTTCTCCGAGTGCCCTTATATATATTTCAATTATTTCTTGTTTAGTCTTAGGGGATTTTTCCAAGCTTTGCCCTACCTCCCTAGGGCACCTATTTATGGGGCGAGGGGGGTATCCACTTCCATCAGCTGGTTATTGTGTATTGGGTCTTCTGCTCATGGTAGTCATGGGGGGCTGATCGCCCCCTCTTCCTACATCTAGCGTTTGTGGTCTCTCTCTCTCTCTCTCTCTCTCTCTCTCTCTCTCTCTCTCTCTCTCTCTCTTACTGTCAGTCTAGATTATCAAGTGTTCTGGCACTTTTGTGAGTCTGTTCGCAAACCGTGCATGCCCAGGCACTTAGTGTAGATGCATATCCTCTGGTTGCACACAGCATGATCATAAGCATTCCCATCTGAATCCTTCAGGGGAATTTTCCAATGTATTTTACCTATTTTCCCTATTTTTGACATTTTTCACTTATTATTCTAAGTGACTTTTGTTGGGAACTGAGTAGGGCAAATTGGGTAAGATAATATATAAGCAAACCAAGGCTAGCACTATTTGGCAGAAGAGGAAGGAGAACACAGGCCACAAGCAGCAGGCTCACCCCCTCTCTCTCAAGCAGGACATTCTCCCCCTTGGTAGCGTTTTCCTCTCAAGCAAGATCTCCCAGCACTTGGCGTTTTCAGCCGAGCTCATCGCCATAGGACCCCAACACTTGGCGTTTTTTCATCAAAGACCTCATCGCCATACAACCCCCAGCCTTGGCGTTTTTTAGAAACCCAACATCGCCCTCCCTTTCCCTAGCGTTTTCAGCATCACCTAGCATGAGAATCTCAGCGTTTTTGCCAGCTTAAAACAGCGTTTTCAGCCAGCAAGATTCAGCCCAAACCAGCGTTTTTGGTTTTCAGCAGATTTCAGTCCATTGGTGTTTTTAGACAGCAGATAAAGGGCATCGGTTTTCAGCCATAGAGTCGGTCTCGTCATCCCGGTCGTCGACCTCGACATAGCCTAGACTTGGGGTACCCATCCCGGCTCCTAAAACAAAACAAAACAAAACCTGATGTAGATGGACTTATGGTTCTTGAAAAAAAATTTATATACAGCTCAGCTAGGGGAAGGCCTGCGGGGCGGGGGGGAATGGGAGGGGGGTTTCATTGCTGATGGCATAGCTGTTTTGGTTGCAGCTGAGCGTTGGCACTGCCATGGGTTTGGCAGCCAGTTGGTTTACAGTGGCCCCACTCCAGTTTCATGGTCATGCCCAATGCCCATACATTCTTTAGCTGAGGGCAGCTCCTTGATCTTTACGGGAGGCAATTAGTGGTGTACATGATTGATTGGGTACAAGACCTCCTGTATGGGGGCCAGTGGATAGTTGCATCCACATCAGCTTTTAGTGCATTTGGTGCCTTTCTAAACATGGTTGGAACTGACTGCATGTTCTGATGCTACTAGGATGATTCTATAATAATTTTTATGGCAGTATGCTGAGAATCCACATTTTAAGAGAGCTTGTTTTTCCTTTGTGTGTGCAGATTTAAGGAGCAGTCGGGTTTTTGTCTATCTGAGAGTTGAAAGTTTATTGAAAGGCATGGTTGATATTGGCACCCGCTAAATTGGTTCAGTAGCTCAGCTATGGCTGGACATTTGGAAGACCAGCCTAAATGGTTCACTCCAGAAAGGTTTTGTTTTTGCAGTTATTTTACATGCAGCACAACAGCCCACAAAATGACAGCCCCCTGCTATCTTGTCCTTTCTTCTTATGGTTTTCTGCAAATCTGTTTCCTCATTAGGTTTGTTATTTTTGTATGTGAACCAATGAGGATTTTGTTGTAATTCCAGGATGCTCTTCATATTCTGCTTTGTTAATCTCCTCAATTATATTGATAGAGGAACTATAGCAAGTAATGGTGTCAATGGATCCAGCACCAATTCAACGTGTAATGTAACAGAGACTTGCCATACTGGCGCTGGAATTCAGTAAGTGTGACACACAACAACATCATTTTACCCTAAGGATTGTTGGACTCTTACATTGGTGTTTTGCTTGCTTCAAGAGGTGACTTCGGGTTGAGTAACTTTGAGGATGGATTCTTATCTTCGGCATTCATGATTGGCCTATTGATTGCATCCCCAATATTTGCACACTCAGCCAAAGTGTAAGTTCATCTTTAAATGATTACAACGTGAATTGGGTAGCATTGCAGCATCTACACTCAAAATTTATCTTTTGTTTCTCTTTCTTGGTGTGATGTCACATTCAAATATGTTGGCTGCTTCTTGGAGCATATCATGTTGCGATCTTCTGTATCGTATATAATATCTGAAAGTAGTAGAGTATAGACATAGTGACAAAAAGTGTCAAGAGTGGCAGCAGAAGCAAACAAGAGAAGGAGAGGAGAAATGAATGAAATGAAATGTTATATTAACGTCTTCAAAAGAGGCCAAAATGACCTATGAGACCAAAAAGTTACAACGCGGTGAATCTCATACAAATGTTAGCTCCCCATACCAACATGTTGTATCTCCCTGCATAGCTAACTGTCAAGAGGACTCAAGTGCTAGGTGGGCATATCTATCTCTGGGGAGGTCCCATAAACGGTGTATAAAGGAGACTGATCTGGTGAGCGCCTCAACCACTAGTGGGGGGGGGGCACACAAGAGGCTTCTCCATGTCTCCCGACCCGACCTTCCATGATGGTCCAATGAAGGCCCCCATATCGGAACTCCATAGAGCAATGCGGAAGCCACCAGAGTCTCAAAAAGCCAGAGCCTCATTTGAGGCTCCTGAAACTGAATCTGTGAACACATCCTCTCCAGTTCACCCAATGTTGCGTAGTCTCTGGTCAGTCTAGTCTCTGTTGCTCTCCTCAATGAAAGCGCTGGTCCACTAAAGACCACCCCAAGGAAGGTGTAAACATTTGTATACTCCATTGTCTCATGGCCGTATGTGAATGCGGGTGCTGATCTCTGTGGGGTGGTGTTAAACACCATAGCCTTGGTTTTACCAAGGTTGACAGACAAACCACTATGGTGGGAAAACCTATGCCAAGCATCCAAGTGACGTTGCATCCCCTCCGGCGAGTCGGAGATCAACACAATATCATCAGCATATAACAATAGTGGAATCCATGTCCCTGCCAGCTTTGCACCTCTAACACCATCTCTCAATATAGTCAAAAACCTCATTCACATACATACCAAATAGAGTACGAGAGAGCGGGCAGCCCTTCTTCACCCCGATAGTGGAGTGAACTAATGTAGATAGCCCCTCTGGAGTGTGTACATGCCCCACTCTACTGACCTGAATAATGCCATGATCCCCCAAATAAGCTCTATTAGTATTCCCATCTCCTGTAGTCTGCGCATCAATCTAGCTCTGGCACTATGTCAAATGCTTTGCGTAAGTCCACAAAGCCACAATAGATCCGTCTCCCATGTGATATGCCATCCTCAATAATGGCTCTGAGTGTCACAATGTGGTCAAGAGTAGAAAACCCTTCTGAACCCTGCCTACCCTGCTGCGCATATACCCTCCCTATCTGTCCATCTACTCAACTCCTGCTCAAGAATGGATGCGTACAACCGTGCCAATGTGTGTCCAATCATGATAGTGCGATAATTCTTAAGCTCCATAGGGTCTCCTAACTTGAAGATAGGTACAATAGTAGATAAACTCCAAGTATCAGGCATGCCCTCACACATGGCACGGTTGAACATCACTGCTAGAAGCTCTGCGAGCAGATCCCTGGCATGTATGAAATGCTCAGCCACAAAGCCATCATGATCATATGCTCTCCCGGTCCTCATCCTATTCAATGGCCTTCTTCACCATCTCAGCAGTGAAAAAATCACATGTGTGTGGGCATGGCGAGAGGGGGGGGGGGGGTGTTTCCAGGAACTGTGTATAGAGATGATGCATACTGGCCCCAGGCCTCTGTAGAAGAGAGGGGGAGTGCTCATGAAAGAGTCGCCATGCCTCACCTGAGTCTTGACTCAAGAATAGTTGATATAGATCGTGCTCTAGCCGAGCCAAAATTACCCTCTTCTTCCGCCACACTAGGCGTCGGAAGGCAATCCGTGACTGTGTGTGAGTGATGTCCCCCAAAAGCACCCTCCCCTGAAGTCTCGCTCTAATTTATGGGACCTCCCAAGAGATAGATATGCTCGGCTAGCCCTTGAGTCATCCCGACAGCTAGCACTACAAGGGGACACGACATACTGGTATGGGTAGATGACATCATGGTTTCAATCACATGGCTTCAGCATGGATAGACTGCCTCCGTTCCAGTACTTCATGGATGCACCCTCCCTATCTCTCACACGGAGAGAGATCACTAGACTCATACATCGGGATTTGATTCAGCTAGATACCAGGAGCACATGGATACAGCCGATACAGGATTTGGGCACGAAGATGGCTTTCTGTAGAGAGCATCTTCTCCAACTAACAGAGGATGGATATGTGATCAGACCGGCCTATATGGACACTCATTTATCCTATGGGATACAATGTGTTATTGGTCAGATGTGCGCATCATCGCATCAGCTAGAGATTGAGACTGGCAGATTTATGAGAGTACCAGCAGAGGCCAGGATATGCCAGTTGTGTCATATAGAGCCAAAGACAAAGTTACATCACATTTGTCATTGTCCGGTATACTATGAGATACGAGGCCGCTTTCATTGTCTATTCAAAGAGGGCTTTGGACTGCTGGCTAGAGTCATGAGATATCAAGATCAGAGATGTCTCGGGTTGTTTTTGCTAGAGCTGCGCAGACACAAGGAGAGTGTCCTGAGGAGATTAGGCAATGGGAGACATTCACAGAGGCTGATCACTGACTTCTTTAGAGTAGGAACTCAGCAGCCAGATGAGCATGCTTCACAACAGACTTCGGAGCCCACTTATACCAGAGGTATATTAGTTGACAAAGCCATTGAGCTTGGAAGAGCTAGACGCCCACCCCTACGATGGCAACCATGACATCAATGGAGGCTTCATCAGAGAATTAGGACTATTCTAGCTTGACATGGGAGATCCCCAATACGACTTTTTAGAGAGGCGGACATTGACGAAGCTCTTCAGTGACCGATGCAATACTTTTTCGGAAAACGCCGATGCCAGGCATCCTCGGGCATTGACGATGGTGATGATTTTAGTTTTTCGCTTTATTTCATTTTTATTTTTGTACCCAGACATTGTATTAGATCCACCAAGATTGTATCAATTTGATCTCATAGGTCATTTTGGCCTTTTTGAGACGTTTAATATAACAGTTTTCTACCTCATCATTGTACCCCCTGAGCATATCTACTAGAGATAGAGCTCCATCCCCTCAGTATACTAGCACATGTATTACCCCACCTCTTATCTGACTACTGCAGCTCTCTACCACCTCACCTCTAGTCTTGTATCACTTTAGTTCAGTTCTTTTTCAGAACTTTTTTCAGCACTTTTATCCTTTTTTGGATACCCAGAGGATACACACATGTAAATGGTTTTGTCTCATAGGCCGAGTTCGGCCTCTAGAAGATGTTAATAAAGCTCTCTCTCTCTCTAACCTACTAGTTAACTCTATCGTTTTTTAACTTTTAACTCTATCGTGTCTCTCTCTCTCTCTCTCTCTCTCTCTCTCTCTCTCTCTCTCTCTCTCTCTCTCTCTACCCCTCCCTTGCCATACCTCCTCGCGTTCCCCCACTCGCCCAGCTACCACGCCCGCTGCTAGTGTGGATGCACACGTGCGTTTAGTGGCTCTTTTTCGGACGGCGATCAAGCATGAGGAAGCTGAACGATAAAGCCGACCACCTAGAGGACGCCATTCAAAAGTGCAAAGAGGAAATCACAGAGACCATTACCAAGATGAACCGCAATCTCTTGGGCACAATAAACATGCTCGAAGGACGCATGCTGATCCAAGAGAGCAAGATAAATACACTGGAAGACCGAGTGACGACTCAAGATGAAGAGATTGCGTCACTCAAGAAAGATCTCACCGAAGCACGATCAAGAAACACACTGGAAGAGGGCGAACTGCAACCCTCAGTAATCGAAGAAATCAACACGATCAAGGAGCAAGTATTGGCCATCAAAGAGGGAGAAGAGCAACACAAAGAAATGACGACTTCTTGGGTGGATGTTCTTACCAAAACTCAACGGAAGGCGGATGAAGCCGAGAAATGGATCAAGGTGGCCAAGAAAGGAAAAGGCAAGGAGATAACGCCCACGTCCACACCCACTATCATTAATCAGACACTAGAGGAGGAGCAAAGAAGACGGGTGCGCGCTTTACATGTGAGAATTTGCGGTCTTAAAGACAAAGGCAATGTGGACGAAGAGATAAAAGAACTCATAGCCTTGATGGGGGTTCGTGAGCCGAGGCACACAAGAGCATGGAGAGTGGGCAACATAAAGAAAAATGGAAGCAGTGGGGAAACCTCAAAAGAAAGAGCACTCATCCTCCGTTTTCCCTCCATGGAAGCGAAGAAGTCCTTCTTGAAGAAAAGACCAACTCTTAAAGAGACTGACATCTTTCTCGGGGATAATCTCACCCTCTTGCAGATCGCTCATATGCAAGAAGTAATGCCGGAGATTAGAGCGGCAAGGGGAAAAGGCAAGATTGCCTTTTACCGAGATGGAAGAGTGGTAATACTAGAGCGACGCTCCACATGACGGTGCGAGACTTATGGGACCACACTCAAAGTGGCTGCCTGGAACTGTAATGGATCTATGCGTCTTGATGTGGGTGCTTTTGAGGATAGCTTTACTAGAAGAGATATCATCTTTTACTCTGAGACACACCAGGCCCCTGGGTAATCCATGCCTCACATCAGTGGATACAGGTGGGAGATAGCTTACAGACAGGAGACACGCTCAGAGCACAGAGGACGGGGCTCGGGGGGAGTGGCAGTGTTATTTAGAGAGGATCTGCAGCCATTGATACATATAGCCCGCAGGGATGAGCAGGCTAGATACATGTGGGTGAGATTGAAAGCAGAGACAGGCAGATATCTCTACCTTGCTATTTGCTACTTTCCCCCGAGTACATCAGTTTATGCATCACCCAGAGGACAATCCCCTTTCTCTATTTTGGATGATGACATATGGGAGTTCTCTAGAGATGGTGACATTATCATCCTAGGGGACTTCCATGCTAGGACTGTCCATCACCAGGCAGTGTTTTATGATACTTCAAAGGAGATGCTAAGAGAGCTAGATGTTGTAGAGACAGGCTTGTCCAGACTATCACACGATGTGGAATATACTGAGTATGGGCGACACCTGATAGACATGGGCACCGCACATGGATTGGCCATCTTGAATGGCCTACAGAGATTTCCTGTTGCAAGAGGTTTTACATGCTTTCCACACAGACATGGAGCCAGCACAGTGGACTATGTCATGGCACAACCGAATCTCATCTCTAGTATCCAGGATCTCACAGTTGGGCCCAGACCGGTCGGGGTGGCAGTGGATCATGCTCTGGTATCGATGACCATCTCCTTCCAGTTAGTGTAGCACACAGGCCACGGTTAGCAGCCCCTACTCACTACACCTTCACACGGGAGATGGATTCTGTATACATAGACGGGATCTACAGACGCCTATGCACTGAGGACCCGGGGCGACCTCTTGAGGAGCTAACTACTATACTGACACAGACATTACATGATGCAGCAGCAGAGGCATACCCACACACCGAGCCTGAGCAGAGATGCCGATCAGGGAGCATGCCTCAGAACAGCTGGTACGATGACGAGTGCCGCCAGACTAGAGCCAGACTTCAGAGGGAGGTGCTTTTGGGGGACGTCACTCATAGACAGTCACAGATTGACTTCTGGCGCCTGGTGGGGCGGAACAAGAGGGCTTTTTTGGCTCGGCTCGAGCAAGATCTATACCAGCTATTCTTGAGTCAAGACTCGCGTGAGGCGTGGCGGCTCTTTCATGAGTAGTCCCCCCCCCCCCCCCCCCCCCCTGCTATTTCCTCCACAGAGACCTGGGGTCAGTACGCATCATCTTTGTACACAGTACCTGGACAGCCGCCCCTTCCCAACCCCCCCGATCCATGCCCACACACATGTGCTTTTTTCACCGCTGAGATGGTGAAGAAAGCTATTGACAGGATGAGGACTGGGAGAGCATATGATCATGATGGCTTAGTCGCTCAGCATTTCATGCATGCCAAAGACCTACTAGCAGAGCTTCTAGCAATTATGTTTAACCGTGCCATGTGTGAGGGCCTATCGGACACTTGGAGCCTATCTACGATTGTACCTATCTTCAAGTCAGGAGAACCCAGGGAGCGTGGGAATTATTGCACTATCATGATTGGACACACACTGGCACGGTTGTATGCATCCATTCTTGAGCAACAGCTGAGTAGATGGGTAGAGAGGGAAGGAATGCGTGCAGCTGGGCAGGCAGGGTTCAGGAGAGGCTTCTCTACTCTTGACCATATCTTGACACTCAGGGTCATCATCGAGGAGGGCAGATCTCATGGAAGACGGATCTATTGTAGCTTTGTGGACTTCCGCAAAGCTTTTGACACAGTACCCAGAGCTAGATTGATGCGCAGATTACAGGAAATGGGAGTACCCACAGAGCTCATTTGGGGGATCATGGCATTGTACAGATCAGTAGTAGGGCATGTACGCACCCCTGAGGGACTTTCTACACCGGTTCACTCCACTATTGGGGTGAAGCAGGGCTGCCCGCTCTCTCCTACACTTTTCGGTATGTATGTGGATGAGGTTTCTGACTACATTGAGAGCGATGGTGATAGAGGTGCACAGTTGGCAGGGACATGGATTCCACTTTTGTTATATGCTGATGATATAGTGTTGATCTCCGAATCTCCAGAGGGAATGCAACGTCAATTGGATGCTTTGCATAGGTTTGCCCACGAAAGTGGTTTGTCTATCAACCTTGGTAAAACCAAGGTTATGGTATTTAATACCACCCCACAGTGGATCAGGAGGTCAGCACCTACATTCACATACGGCCAGGAGACTGTGGAGTACACAGATGCTTACACTTACCTTGGAGTGGTTTTTAGCAAACCTGCATTCTCACTCAGAAGAGCAGCAGAGACCAGACTGACTAGAGCCCACGCAGCATTGGGTAGATTAGAGAAGATGTGTTCGTCGCAGGTTCAGTTTCAGGAGCCCCGGACGAAGCTCTGTCTCTTTGACACTTTGGTGGCTTCAGCATTGCTCTATGGAGCTGAGATATGGGGACCTTCATTGGATCACCACGGGAGGCTGGGTCGCACAGATGGATGGGGGAACATGGAGTCTCTATGATCTCGCGGCTCATTAGAGCCAAGGCATCAGTACCACGGGCCATTATCAGAGCAGAGCTAGCGGCCCCCCCACTAGTGGTGGAGGCGCTCACCAGATCAGTCTCCTTCATAAACCGCACATGGGAACTACCTAGAGACAGATATGCTCGCATAGCACTTGAGTCCTCTCGACAGTTAGCCATGCAAGGAGATACAACATGCTGGTATGGGGAGATGGCATCATGGTTTCAGGCACATGGGTTCAGCATAGACAGGCTGCCATCATTCCAGTACTCATTGGATGCACCATCTCTCACTCTTACACGGTCAGAGATCACCAAGCTCATCCGCCAAGACCTGACCCAACTAGACACCAGGAGGACATGGATACAACCAACACAAGAATTGGGCACTAAGATGGCTTTCTACAGAGACCACCTTCTCTAGCTTACGGAGGATGGTTTTGTGACAAGACCCAAATACATGGACACCCACTTGTCTCATGGGATATGATGTGCTATTGGCCAATTACGCACATCTTCTCACCAGCTGCGGATTGAGACTGGGAGATACAGCGGAGTACCAGCAAAGGCCAGGACATGCCCCTTGTGTGACATGGAGCCTAAGACAGAGCTGCATTATACATGCCGCTGCCCCATCTACTAGGAGATACGAGGCCGCTTCCATTGCTTGTTCAGAGAGGGTTTTGGACCACTCTCAAGAGTCATGGGATAGGAGGATCAGAGATGCCTGGGTTTGTTCTTGCTCGAGCTGCGCAGACACAGAGATAGCCTGATGAGTGACGAGGCTAGCTAGTCTCAAAGACGGATCACAGACTTATTCAGAGCAGACACGGGACAGCCGCAAGAGCCACTCCCACAGCAGAGCTCCCCCTCGTCTCACACCAGAGGCACACTGATCGACAGAGCGACTGAACTGGGGAAATCCAGGCGCCCACGACTGCGGAGGACTACACAGCATCGACGGAGGCTACGTCAAAAGATTCGGAGCACTCTGGCCAGGCATGCACGACGCCCGGTCAGACTACTAACCATGGAGGAGATTGATGAGATCCGCCAACAACCGATGCTAGATCTCCTATGATTCAGCTATCCCAGCAAGCCGCCCATTTTCCTTAGTTCACATCGACCGGTCTAGGATCCCATAGTATATATCTTTGTTTTGTACTGTTGTTATTTTGTTACTCTGACTTTGTATCAGATCCACCACCTTGTAACTTTCTGTCATTTCATTTTTGTCATCTTGTTACTCTGACTCTGACTTTGTATCAGATCCACCACATTGTAACTTTCTGGGCTCATAGGTCACTTTGGCCTTTTGAAGACGTTAATATAACATTTCATTTCTCTCTCTCTCTCTCTCTCTCTCTCTCTCTCTCTCTCTCTCTCTCTCTCTCTCTCTCTCTCTCTCTCTCTCTCTCATGTCCGTGGTCGCCAATGTGTCGCATCTACGATTCCGCAGTATCACCTAAGAAATTGTAAAGAATTTATTAAGTATCCGTTTATTTCATTGAGAACTCTATGGAGTCCTTTACTTATGCTGATGTAGTACTTAGCTCCAGTTCTATTCTGCTATTGACCTTCACATAGTGTTCCAGTTCAGTACACCTTACGTTGCCTTATTAGGAGGCAAGGGGCCATTTTTCTAATCTCTTTGTATATGTTGTAGAAGCTTATAAGTCCATTCATGAGAGAACGTACTTATACTATTGGAAGCCTCACTTTCTCACTTTCGTGTTTGAATGAGAAAAATAAGTCGCTCAATTGTCGTTTTTGCAAAACTGCAGGTGCAATCCTTTCAAACTTATTGGGGTGGGCTTGTCAGTGTGGACATTTGCAACTGCAGCATGTGGTTTTGCAGTGGAATTTTGGACCATTGCAATTGCACGAATGTGAGTTATTTGTTGTTTGAAAGTTGATAGGCTTAGTTTACGTTTTATGTGTGTCTAGTGCATTTTCTTTTCTAGGCTGGTTGGTGTTGGAGAAGCTTCTTTCATCAGCCTTGCAGCACCATTTGTTGTGGACCATGCACCTCAAGACAAGGTTGGATTGGTTATGTATCTGACAGTCGATTATGAACCTTGAATTCAAGTTCATGGATATTCATGTTATTCAAATCAGAAAACAGTGTGGCTCTCTTTGTTCTACATGTGCATTCCTGTCGGCATGGCATTGGGATACATCTATGGAGGAGTGGTATGTCAACTTTGTTGGAATCCTTACTATCTTCAGAGGTTCTCGTAGAACTCTGCTTATTTCTATATGTATGGGTTTTTGGTTTCAAGGTTGGAGGCTACTTGCATTGGCGGATAGCATTCTGGGGGGAGGCTATATTGATGCTACCTTTCGCAATATTTTGCTTAATCTCGCTTCCTATTCCCATGATAGGTAGTGCTCAGTGAACTTAAAGTTTTCATTTCTGTTATTACATCAAGGGCTGCATAAAGGTATCTGGTCTATATTGTACATCTTGTTCACTTCATTAGAAAGGGAAACAGACCGAAAACTTTGATAAACCCCATATAGTATCGTCTATATGAGCCAAGCTGGAGGTGGAGACAAGTTACTAACTTAAACAAGGATCACACAGTGCTATACGAAGATTCCTCTAACTGGATCGGTGAGTCTTATAAACAACCTAGAAGAACTGATTGACTTAGCCTTTGATAGTATGAAACAAACAAACTTTTAAAGATTTCTTTACCTAAAACTCAAACAAGTATTAAGAAGAGGATAGGGTTTAGGAGGGCCTCTTAATTTGCCATGAGATTACGAAGGTGGTGAAAATTTTGGCAAATAGGTGTATGGCATGTGTGCAAGGATGTTGGGTGGGTAAGAGAGGTCAAAGGTGTGCGTTTTTCCTTGAAACGAGGTAGATATTTTTATGATATTTCAGCCTTTCATAACAATCTCTAATTTGAGTGGAGATTATAGATTTTGAATTTACATGCCGAGATCTTTCCATAGATATGTTACATGATATATTTTAAATTTCATTTTTAGAGGCAAATTCAAATTAACTAGCCAGTTTTGCCTATTCTAATTCAAAAGTTGCCCTTTGATTACTTTCTTAATTGAAAGGTTTGACTCCTTAATCTATCAAATAAGAAGGCCCTCCCCTACCCCATTCTCTTCCTAATGAAGCCACTAACACAGTTTGAGAGATACAATTTAACCACGCATGTTTTCAGGATCATAAGTAAATGTTTTAAACAGCAAGGAAGTAAATGCTATAAACATATGCAAGGTATCCCAATCCAATTTTCTTGCTAGAACTACTCTCTTTATAATTGTTCGTGTTTAAAGAATTGTACTCATCATAGTTGTCGGCCCAAATAGGGAATAATTGTAACTTATGGCCACCTTGGATGATATTCTAAATCTATAGAGAGTTTTTAGCAGAACTACCCGCTATATAATTGTTACATGTTTAAAAAATTGAACTCACGGTAGTCGTTGACCCTAATTCGTCACTTATGGTCACCTTGCAAAGACTTAACTACTTGATTTTGTTTTACTTAATGTGTTTTTAATCTTACACAAAGATGTCTTGTCTATGGGGCGTGCTCGGTAAAGATCGTTTGAGAACCACCATATTAGTGTTGCTCTACTGGTATGTAGAATGAACAAAAAAAATTCTGAAAGATATGCTTTGAATATGGTGTTTCAGATAACATCACTGTTTTCTTACTTGGCATATATTTTTGACTCTGGTCATCACTGGTTCTGACTTACCTCTCAGATGCTGAGGGAAACCTCTTATGGATTACTGTACTGGAATAACGGCTCCAAACTTAACATAGATCGGTCCTGATGCTGGGTCTTCTCTTAACTAACTGGTCTAGATATTACTTGTATGACCTTAGTCTTTGACCTTGTGAGAAGCGTTATGGCACAAAATCTTTAAGCTTTAGCTGGTTGTGTCTGTGCTCATTGAAATTTTTGCCTGAAGTGTTTTGGATTCTAAGAGGATAACTTGATATGGATTGTTGTTCTATTTAGGCCAGATTGATGGTGCCTCCCATGATGAGCAAGAGCAAAGTTCAAGTAAAAGCAGCTCAAACAGAAATCTGTATGTCTATCTTAGGAGCTTTCAGAGCAATTTTCTCCTTGCATTGGTGTAACCATGATGCTTCTGTTATTTCCAGGCAAGAAAGTTTGAAGGCTTTTGGTCACCATGCTATGATTTTTCTGGAGGATATAAAGACACTTTTCAAAAATGTGACATACTCGATCAATGTTTTAGGTATGCCTTCCCTTGCATATTGCTCAAAACCCTTCAACTTCCTGCACCTGTTGGTGGCTGTTCACCTTTCTGTAAATTGTGTAAACCTTTTTGAAATTAAGCTCGTGATTGATTGGCCTCCGTTGCCACGGGATTACAAAATTTATTTGCTGAGAATTATGGTCTGGGTAGATCTCAAGCATTCTCGAGCATGTAAATTGAATGGTTTTCAAAGTTTGTTTTGGACAGGTTATATTGTGTTCAACTTCGTTCTTGGTGCCTATTCTTATTGGGGGCCAAGAGCAGGCTATGCTATCTTCAATCTAGTAAGTTTTCATCAGTCCTCTGTAACAATCATCAATGTTACGTGCATTTTGGTAGTGTGTTGGCTTGTATGAGGTTCAGAATCGTTTTTATGAATTTGATAGGCCAATGCAGATCTCGTCTTTGGAGGTGTGACTGTATTTTGTGGCATTATTGGAACGGTTGCTGGGGGCCTCGTACTCGATAAGATAGGAGCAACCATCACAAATAGTTTCAAAGTAATCTAAATCTTGTGTGTGACCTTTTTGTCTCATTTTGAAAAAAGTGTATGATGTCATTTATTTGTGTAATCCAGTTGCTGTCAATTGCGACCTTTATCGGAGCAATCTTTTGTCTTGCATCGTTTGTCTCAAGCACATTACTGCTTTTTATACCTCTCTTTTCTCTGGGGGAGCTATTTGTCTTTGCCACGCAGGTAAGTTTTCAAATAGTTTTGTTGCTTCTTAGTCTTTATATCTTCCTAATTTCAAAACCTTTGGAATGTGTGCGCTAATAATCAACTAATTATTGTTTTCTCTTTCCAGGGTCCAGTCAATTATTTGACAATGCAATGTGTCTCTTCAGAGTTAAGGCCTCTTGCCATGGCTGTGTCTACAGTTTGCATACATGTATTTGGGGATGTACCGTCATCTCCATTGGTGGGGCTTTTGCAGGTATGGCCTTCCTTCTATGAGTCTATTGGTTAATGTATGGCTCAATTTGCATGCATTGCATGGTTGACAACACAATCTATTACAGAACAGAAGGGTTCTGAAGTGTTTTTGATGCAGGATTATTTGGATAATTGGCGTGTCACAACTTTGATTTTGACAACAATCTTTTTCCTGGCAGCCATTGTATGGTTTGCAGGTAGACAATCTGCCTCTTAGTCTTTGTCTTTCAGACGTGGCGTATATGTTTGTTTGTCTTCTGCGGTGCCTTGATGTCATGATTTATTTCATTGGTCTGTATTCGTAGTCGACAGTTGAATCTGAGCGGGATATGATAGGTAGATCAAGTTTTTCTTTATAGATGCATGGAGTGATTTTGCGGTTGTTGTGCATGTATGTAAACAGGATACCTACTACCTGTGGAAAGTCGTACACTAGCAGAAGAATGCATTTTACAAACTACACAATTGGAGGATCTTCAAGAAGCTCCATTACTTGCCAAGGTCTGAAGCGATCTTCTCCAATCAAAGGACGTAATAATTGCCCAGGCATATGTTCTCTGGCAGGAACCTGCTGCTTAGTGGATGGGTAATGAGGAATGTACAGATATCCTCCAAGGCAACCTATTTAGGTTGGCATAGTGCTCTGTATCTATTGTTCTTGAGTTCAAGGCTCGTCAAATTGAGTTCGAGACTCATCAAATAGATCTTTGAGGTCTCTTGGGATTGTTCCCATGACATTAAAACTACTCTTCTTTTTTGGCTGTCAACTCACTTTCTCTGATGCAACACAGTACCATAAACATCATAAGGAAAGCTCAGAAAGCTAGCAGCCAAGGAGATTATGAATGGAAAGAGAATAGAGGTCTTCTTAGTCTATTAGAGTTTGAAGCAAAATACTAACTAGAGAGAGAGAGAGAGAGAGAGAGAGAGAGAAATGAAATGAAATGAAATGTTATATTAACGTCTTCAAAAGGCCAAAGTGACCTATGAGACCAGAAAGTTACAATGTGGTGGATCTGATACAAAGTCAGAGTAACAAGATGACAGAATGACAAAATAAAATACTATGGAATCCTAAACTACTAGGTTTGGACTAAGCAGCTAAACAACTAGCTGGGATAGCTAGATCACATGAGATCTAGCATCGGTCGCTGGCAGATCTCATCAATCTCCTCCATGGTCAGTATTCTGACCGAGCGTCGTGCATGTCGAGCCAAAGTGACCCGAATCCTCTGATGCAACCTCCATCGGTGCTGTGTAGTCCTCCGCAATTGTGGGCGTCTAGATCTCCCCAGTTCAGTCGCTCGGTCGATCAGTATGCCTTTGTTGTAAAGCGACGAGCTCTGCTGTGGTAGTAACTCCTCCGGGTGTCCTATGGCAGCTCTAAAGAAGTTTGTGATCTGTCTCTGAGATTGGCTAACCTCTCCTCTCGTCAGGCTCTCTCTGCGTCTGCGCAGCTCGAGCAAGAACAAACCCAGACATCTTTGATCCTCGTACTGCATGACTGTAGAGAATGGTCCAAAGCCCTCTCTGAACAAGCAATGGAAGCGACCTTGTATCTCGTAGTAGACGGGGCAGTGGCATGTGTAGTGCAACTCTGTCTTAGGCTCGATGTCACGCAGGGGGCATGTCCTAGCCTCTGATGGTACTCCGTTGTATCTCGTAGTAGACGGGGCAGTGGCATGTGTAGTGCAACCCTGTCTTAGGCTCGATGTCACGCAGGGGGCATGTCCTAGCCTCTGATGGTACTCCGTTGTATCTCCCAGTCTCGATCCGCAGCAAGTGTGAAGATGTGCGTATCTGGCCAATAGCACATCGTATCCCATGAGACAAGTGGGTGTCCATGTATCTGGGCCTCGTCACAAAACCATCCTCCGTAAGCTTGAGGAGATGCTCTCTGTAGAAAGCCATCTTCGTGCCCAGCTCCTGTGCTGGCTGTATCCATGTCCTCTTGGTGTCTAGTTGAGTCAAGTCCTGGCAAATGAGCCTGGTGATCTCGGACTGTGTAAGAGTCAGAGAGGGCGCATCCAGTGAGTGCTGGAAGGGAGGCAATCTCTCTATGCTGAACCCATGCGCTTGAAACCATGATGTCATCTCCCCATACCAGCATGCTGTATCTTCCTGTATGGCTAACTGTCGAGAAGACTCAAGTGCAAGGCGTGCATATCTGTCTCTAGGAATTTCCCACATGCGGTGTATGAAGGAGACAGATCTGGTGAGCGCCTCAACCACTAGTGGGGGGGCAGCTAGCTCTGCTCGTACAATAGCACGTGGTACTGAAGCCTTGGCTCTAATGAGAGAGAGAGAGAGAGAGAGAGAGAGAGAGAGAGAGAGAGAGAGTCAAATAACACATGCTCTTCATTTGTAGCTTTCAAGAACAAGGAGGTTTTGCCACCAAAACCTTGATCTAGAAATTGTTTATCATGAAGCTTGAGATCCCTCAAGCAAGCTGCTACTCTAGGGAACAAAAACGAGGGTGGGTTGCTAGAGTAAACAAGAGGGGACAAGGAACTCTATTCTTACAACGACCTAGAAATGCAGGTCTGATCCCCATTGAGAATTAACCTAGAGGAAGCCTTATGTACCAACTACAGGTAGATTAAGGTAAAGATCCTATGCCCGAAGCCCATCTTTGCCAAATTTGCCATCATGGAGTCCCATTTGACGTTGTCAAATGCCTTGGCCAAGTCATTGCTTTGCTCAATATTAGTTTAAGTCTTCAATGCTTTTGCCTTATTGAAGATCTATACATAAAAATCATCATAGTGATGGGTCCCAATCCAAGCTCCATTAACCAATATCAGCACCATGTCCTTGAGGAACTCCCAACATTCATCAGAAAATTCTTTAGTGATACCACATAGCCCTTCGGTTTTCTCGTTTCGCATTTGGAAAGGGCATGAAACATTCTTGTTCATTAATATGCCATCCAGCCTAATTGTGGAGGTCTCAACAAATAGATCCACCTAACCAATCATTACATATGTGGCTTCATGGCTCTCTTGTGAAGTCTCAATTGGTTAATCAGGATTTTTAGTATACATGTAATTAGGTCTAGATCCACAAGATAGGATGCCTTTGCTCATGGCAATGGCTTGTATTTGTAATGTTGAGAAAGGGGGTAGGTTATTCAATACATCATGGGTAGCTTTGGTACCATTTTTTGTGCACCATTGGCGACCACTGACCATTGAAGTTCATCAACCAAGGGCAGCAAAAAGAAAAAAAAGGATAATCAAGTTTGAAGAACATTCTCCTTTTCAACATTTCTAAGTTTTTGAAGAAAGCTTTAGAAAAACCCTGTATATATCCATCAATTTTCTAATTGTGGGTTGAAACTTGGCTTTAAAGCTTGGTCTTCATCTCCTTGTTGAAGGCCATTTCTAGCCAAGTATAGCTCCCTAATATCCTTAGAGGATAGTGCATAATGCCCCACTTTCCTAGCCATGCTATGAGTTCCTTGTTGTGCACACAAAATACGCGTGTTCTCATATCAAACAGATGAACCCACATTTTGAATGTATTTTGTGAACCAGCACAGGATTGTAACCAACATAGCAGAGGGTTCTGAAATTAAGTTTATCATCTGTAATGTAAAAAAGAAAATGCATCTGGTTTAAACAGATGATGTTGCGATAGACATAGTTAAAACAATGGGAAGCCCACCCAAGTTTATAAGATACAACCTGTCTCATTGGGACAGATATATTTGAATGATATGTAAACACAAATGTGCCAAAAGACTCTGATTCCCATGCATTTAGAAGGTGGCCATTGTAAGCCAGAGGCTTCCACAATGACAATAGAGGACATGCCTTACAAAAGTTCCCATTGCCCAGCATGACCTCGACGGAGCAGACTCCAGCCACGTTATCCCGCTTTACATAAATAACCACCATGCCAAGTTCAAGAATGTCTATCTACATGGTTTACAACTCTCTAAAACAAGCCTTAATGAAGAACGAATTAGGGATACATTCGACTTTTACATGTGAAGCATTGATTTAATGGAATCTTCTTTGGTATTTTAGTTGTAAACAGGTCCTTTAGTATTTTTCATTCAAGAGGCTACTAGAGCCAAATGAACGAGGGTAGATCTATCAATTTCCCCCAAACATGAATTTTTATCAATAAAATCCTCTCTGATAGCCTTAATGGATTGCCAATCAAAAGCATGTACAACCTTATTAAGAAGATCATAGTAGGCATCTAATAGGCCAGCTTTTCTTTCTTTTTATGAACAAAATCTTCAACCAAAATAAACATTTGTATTTATTGTAGCATGATGAAAACCAGGGTATATAGCTTGTTACAATGTCTAAAATGTTTTGGAGACTTTTTATGAAAAAACCACAACAACCTAGACTTAAGTACTGACATTTCAATCCAACAGTCTCACATAAATGGAGTCTTTGTGTTCCCCCACAACTAGAGGGTCATGTCAAGACACATGTTTTGTGGCTAGGAGCCTATGGGAATAGGGGCTAGAGGGCTTCCTATTCTAAGAGATGCACACATGGAAGGGCTCTTATAAAAAGGAGTTGGTTGGGTGGAGCTTTAGTGTGATTTTAGTCCTCTCATGGAGTGAAAAGTCATACTTGGAGCTCCAAGGGCCTCTCATTGGTATCACAGTATTGTTGGATCTTCCTCATCAACTTTCTTGCATGGAATAGCCCACTAGTACCTTTTTTTTGCACCAATGCCATTGTAGTACCACTTTTGTGTGTTATGGATGGCTAACAAGGAGACAAAGTCTAACTATTCCAAATTGTTTTAGGCACGTATGGACCAAAATTGGTCACCCTCGCATGTTAAGGATTTTTCTCTTCTATGGCATGGGCTAATGTAGTGGAAATTGATAAATATATATGTATTGTTACTGACAGGCGGCAAAATCATAAGTGAATTATGGACGATGTGAAAGGATAACAAGTTTATGGATATTTCATTAATAAAGTGCTCTTTATGAGCTATGGTCACTTTATGTTCGGGCGGACAATTTGTAATCATTTTGAGCATTCAAGAAATTTACAAGTAATTACGTGTAAGAGGAAAATGTCCGCTCTTGCACGGGGGGAGATTGCACTCAGTTCCCTGTGTTCCTCTTTTCTATTCTCACCTCTCCTCTCTACGTGGTTGTGTAGCACTCCAATCGAGGAGGTGCACATGCACGTGCTTTCATGATTTCTCTCTCTCTCTCTCTCTCTCTCTCTCACACACACACACACACACAGATCAATCTCACTCTAGATTATGTGTGTGTATGCATTGCCAGGTATGTAGATTTGTTGATTTTATGGCTTGTAGCATGTTGTTTTATGTCTTTTGCAGGCACCCCACGTTCCTTCCTGTTGTAGTGGTATCAGAGCAAGGTAAAACGCTTCTGGAGTATGATCCTCATGTTCACAAAGAGAATCGTGACAATGATACCTTAGAGCTAATTTTATTTATTTCTCTAATTTTGTTGGTCATGATGCAGTTGGTCAATTTTTTTAATTATCTTTGATTGTTATGAAGCTTAGTTAAGCAAGACCACCTTAATCAATGGCTTAACTAAATTTTATGAAGAATAGTTTAATTAGGATCTTGGTTATAGTTAATAAGAGCATTGTAATTAAGTAGTGATGCATGCGACCATGTAAAGGGAAAGAAGAAGAAGAAAATGAGAAGTTTTAACGTTGTAGAGATCCAAGTAAGAGAAGAATTGTGTGTCACATAATTAGTTAATATATTAATTCAAGGGAACTTAGCCATAGTTAGTTAGAGGAAGGGGGGGGGGGGGAGATCGTTTGCACCCTCTAGTTCTAGAAGTGAAATGAAAAGACTACATACGAGAGCAAAGAAGATGACGCAGGGATTTCTTTTTGCGGGGTTGTCCCATTTGTCGAACAAAGATACCAAGATTTTCAATAGCAAATGAACGATCCCAAGAGACCCCAACGATATCTCATTCTTGATATGTAGCAGCCATGGGAAACACCAAAGGGCGACATAATTTTTCCTTCTCAACATAAGTGGTTTACGTCCACTCACAATAGCTTTCTAGCTTAGGACATCGACGTGCATGCCACATTGATACACCACTATTTTCATACACAACTTTGAACGGGTATGCATGGCACCTATAGACACCACATGTCGTATGACTCAACAGCATCCAGCAACTACAATGGCATTACACAACCTCAATAGTATTAGTGGCAACTCTATGATTGGACATCAACATGAGTGATAGGGGAAACTAGGACAACCACTTTTTTAATGGCTTTTGCAAACACTATACCACATGCATGATAGGCACCTAATAGTGGAATAAGCATGGCAACTGGCAACATGCATGACCTACTTTTTGACATGCGCAATGCAAACCCCTAGTATACTGGCCTGGCAGCATGCACAAATCCTCAACCTCTTTTCACATGGATTTCATAGCCAACGGTAGCCAGTTATGTGAACCACCTACCTACAAAAGCGCTAAAGAGCGGCTCTTTTGTGTGGGAGCATGCAGAACATCATCAGCTCTCTCTCTCTCTCTCTCTCTCTCTCTCTCTCTCTCTCTCTCTCTCTCTCTCTCTCTCTCTCTCTCTCTCTCTCTCTCTCTCTCTCTCTCTCTCTCTCTCTCTCTCTCTCTCGCCCGGTTCAGACTGCGAGGGTTGAAGAAAAAGAGCATCTCGTCGCTTCCAGACGGAATAGAGCATAGCGTAGTTCTTCCGCCGCCCTGCTATTCACACAAGGCAATAGCTTCTTGGCGTGCTTTGCTTGCATGGCAATTCCCCATAGGTTGCAGGAGACCCTTGTCAGGGTGGAATTGCTCACGGGCGGGGGGGCGCGGGGGGGGGGGGGGGGGGGGGGGGGGGGGGGGGGGGGGGGGGGGGGGGGGTCGGAAGAGAAATAAGGCAGGGTGGAAGATATAAAGCATTTCTCTTCCTTAATGTGGCTGCCCTATTAGCGACTTCCACCGCCCTATGTGAACGGGGCATTAAAAAGGGCGCTTGCTGATTGGCTAGCAAGAAAATGTTGGGACTTCCGCCGCCCACTGTGAACCCGGCCTATATCTCCTACTTTTGTGCATGAGTAGCTTGTCTCGTATCTTTCTCTCTCTTTTACTACAGTTGCCAACTTGTCTCTTCCTTTCTACCTACTCCCCTTTGGCTCTGGTTGCCTACCTAGTGACACTACTATTACTTTTTTGGCTCCATTCGCTGCATGATGCCGCCTCAAAAACACACACATTCCCACTCAATGGATGTATAACCCATTGACCACCACATTTTAGATCTCAAAGCTTGTTAGTTAGATTCGTGAAGTCTCTTTGGACCGTTAAGGGGCACCCATGTCCATCCAGACTTTGTAGTGTTGTCGCTAGACCTATTCTACATTGACCTCGACACAGGCAAAAGTGACACGCGAATTTAACTTCCAATTTTTCTAGAGTGATCATGGCAATTAGAAGAGTTTATCATCGACCTTGACCAAACCTTTGCAAAAAGCGCTTGCGCATGAGGCTACGTTGAAAATAGAGGAATGACATGTACATAGTGGTGATGGTAGACATTATAGTAGAAGTGCATGCGACAATCCTCACAATGGAAAAAATTGCACAAGAGATGATGATGAAGATCCGAATAGTCATGACCAACATGTGATAAGTTATGGAAGACATCAAAACGATAACAACGACGAATTTAGAAGGGATCATAGCCACAATCATGCTCTCAAAGGAACCTCATACAAAGTTATGGTCGCAGGCATACATGTATGATGCACACACTCACATTGACGACAATGATGAACACAAATCTCTCTCTCTCTCTCTCTCTCTCTCTCTCTCTCTCTCTCTCTCTCTCTCTCTCTCTCTCTCTCTCTCTCTCTCACACACACACACACACACACACACACACACACACACACACACTACTCTTACATACACTTCCTTTCTCTCAATTGAAGGATATCATTGCTACCAATGGTCCCGTATTATCTCTAAATTATCAAAGTGTCACAATGCAAGAGTTGTTCTATGATCGCACAACCAATCACATGGTTGTGAAAGCCCTCATCTCCTCGTGAACTTGGTTTTCCCTATGCAACAAGATCTTCATGGACCTACTCATTCTTGAGGAATGGCTTCTACCAAATGGCAAGCTGCTAAAATGTAATAAGCTCAAGCACGATTTATGTATAGCTCTAACAATAGATTAGGTTTATGTTGGACCTCCTAGAGGTAGCTTCCTTTGCAAGTTTTAGATGTTTGTTTACCTTTTTCCTTCCTTTACACATTATGCATGATCATTTAGCCTTTGGGTGCACCCCCATGTTAACAAATTCAACCATTGTATTTCCTTGCAATTTGACCTTGGAATTGTTGATTGTGAAAGTTTTTAATAATCACGATCATCATGCTACAGTGCCAAGCAATCATTGTGTTTAATATTCATGATGGTGCATAAATTCATCATCATCATCTCTCTCTCTCTCTCTCTCTCTCTCTCTCTCTCTCTCTCTCTCTCTCTCTCTCTCTCTTTTTGTGTGTGTGTGTGTGTGTGTGTGTGTGTGTGTGTGTGTGTGTGTGTGTGTGTGTCTGTCTTTTTTTAAAAACAATTCCATCATATTGTGTAGCAATTGTAGTCCGCAATAGTTCATAAGAGGGTGTTATCCTTTGAACGCTACAATCTACCACAATATTAGCAGTCAATTGGAGGTGTACAAACCTTGAGTGACACTTCAAAATTATGTACTATCAATGTGTAGCTTAAAAAAAAGCAAATAGTTTAATTGCCTCATAACCAATGTAGCAATTTTGACAATATCTTATTGATCCTTTTACCATATAATTTCAAATATAATTTGTGATTTTTTATGGCATAATTTTTACATTTTTTTCAACAAGTATGTAGCACAACATTCGACAACCTATTGCTCATTTTAAAAACCTTGTAAACACTTTAAATTTGTTAATGCTTTTAATTAGGACAAATAGAGAATTCTATCCACAAACATTACTACTGTAAGCTTGATTTTGGTGATTCATTTTTTGCAAGTCTGAATTCATGTTAAACTACCCAACATGGCTTTTGCAGGACTCCTTTAGAAATTGATGTTTTTAAACATTATGATCACATGTGCATGGCTTAAAACTTGTGGCACTTACAAATTATGGAGATTTTCTTGTTTTTGTCCTGTTTAATTGACTCACTGTTATTTGAAAAACTCTAGTCTTAGCACACTAACAACATGATATCAAATTTTAGGATAGTGTTGTTGCTTGTTACATAGTCAAATATCCAGATTTAACATGTAATTTATAGTATTGAGTTTGTTCAGCATACTAACTCTCTTGTAGAAGATCGTGCCACACTACTAAATGTGTCTATTGATTGCATTCAAAGAGAAAATCACAGGTACACATACTCAACTTAGATGCCTTGCTTATCAGTTTAATTACTAGCTCTTTCTTCAAAGAACCTCCAGGTACATAATTTCTCAATGTATTCTATTAATATATATCTAATGACAACATTTGAATGTTCCTTGATGAGTGAGTTCTCTCTATAGGCCCAAATGCCATATATAATACACCATCTTATTATTTATTAGATTTCTTTCTTTATTTTAAGATCGCCACAATATGCACCACTTCTTACAACATCTTCTTATATGACAATCCCCCAATTTAATATACTCGTTTGATAAATGCTCACTTAGTTTACTTTCTTGTAAGTTACTCTCTTTGCATATATACTTAAGGGGCCACACCCAAGTGGTTTTGCAACAAGGGAAAATACTGCCATACATTTTTAGAAGGTAGGGCTCTTTTCTTTATCTGTATTGTCTTATGAGTAGTGAAATCAACCATCTCTAACATTGTGGATTGTACTTATATTGAATGGAATTTCTTTTGAGATGATTTGTCTTTAAGCTATATATATAATTACATGAGCTAAGGTATTTTGGGATAATGGACAACAGTTTGTAAATGATTTGTTGCTCAAACATACATTGATTCAGTGTCAAACAGGTAGTAAATGTTTTGTCGCTTATGCCTTGCCTAGTCCATTGGTCATATGCACACAGATTTGCCGATTTAAGAAGTGTATAAATGCTCATCTTAGGGTAGATTCGCCAATCTAGGCAACACTAGTTAACCGTACAAATTCGTCAATAGAGGCAACACGAGTGAGATTCTCCAGTTTAGGCAGCATACCAATAAATAATAGATTCGCTAGTTTATATAATATCAATGCATGTTTGTTGGCTTAGGTAGCACAAGTGAAAATTTGTCAATTTACACAGCACGATCAATTGGTGTCGATTCGCTGATCTAAGCAACATCGATTACAATATCATGTTGGAGTCCACCATTGACCCTAGTGTGATTTTGTTGTTCGGGTATATAATGGAAGAGACTTGGACTTGGATTTTAATTTGGTTTATGATGATTTTATGCAATGGAAATGGCCTATGAACTTTGAGAATAGCGGAATTAAGAGAACTAGAGTGAGCATTTTTGTGAGATTATTTTGAGAACATAGAGGGTAGCAACATAAACGTAGTACTTAATTAACTTGGCATGAACAATACTTTTGCAAGAGAGAGTATGAGAGAACATGAGAATAGTTGAGGACCGGATTTACTTGGAGCCAGTCCCCCCTCCAAAAGGCGTTTGTATTATAGATTCTCCCATCAAGAGAGACTTGGTACAATATAATCTTTGTGTTCCTTGTGACTTAGGTGATGCAATGAATATGGAAAGCTTCATGCATCATGAGCATAACATAAACTTTGCAAAAAGCATTAACTATCCCAAGCCTCAGTCCCAAGGCCTCAAACAGCTTCGAAGGTGGAGAGAGCTAGCGGGAATGAGAGTAGGGAAGAGGAAGAAGAATCATTCATAGGAGAAAGAAATAGTTCCTCACTTATCATCACTCTTCTTGTTTAGCATAGCATATTAGCATAGTAATGAAGATGAAGAATATGGCAAGCTTAAGCATTGAAGCATGGCTCTTGGTTGGATTTGCATTCCATAGCCAAGAGTGTTGGTGTAGGCTCTCAACTTCTCAACAAGCTTGGAGAAGGAGATGGAGCTCTTGCACTTTGCACTTCACACAATGAGAGTGTGTGTGTGTGTGTGTGTGGGAGAGTATACCCCCTCTCATACTTGGTCCACCCCTCCCTCTCTCTCTCTCTCTCTCTCTCTCTCTCTCTCTCTCTCTCTTTTGTATTATTTAATTATATCATTGAGAGAAAGAACTTTATTCTTTATGTTTATGCATCTAAATTATCATTGGACCCTTTACATTCTATCCAATAGGATTCACGCACATCATGAGTGCCACATGGGGAGGATCTTGACATGTGTCTTTTATGCTTCTTAAGATATCATGTTTGAATTGAACACTTCAAGCACCTTAGTCATTTAAGCATGAAAATTGTTTATGCCTCTTGATAGATCATGTTTTAATTGAACACTTCAAACCTTAGTCATTTAAGCATGAGAAGCACCTCAAGCTTAGGCAAGGTTCCCATAAACACCTTTAAGCATCTTAGTTAGCAAGCACAACAAGCACCTCATGCTTGGGTAGGATTCTTACCTCAAGGTCAGCCCTAGCTTGTTGCTTAAGGTCATGCTTAAGGTCAAATGACTTTTTAACACTAACTTTTGGAGGTCTTTAATGAAGCTAACCCTAAGGTCTTTAAGCTCCATTAAGTAGCATTGCTCTTTAACATACCATCTCTCATTTGGACCCCTTTAACCTTGGCCTCGTGTTGAGACAAATCCATAAGCACATGTCTATATTCTAAGCCTTGTTCCCGTATATTCTCCCACATTAAATGATCAGTTTAATATGAGAAAATCATTTGGGTTGGTTAGATATTATATTTTATGACATTTGATATCGACGATGTTTCTGAAATTGGACTTGAAATTAATGTGCATTGATTATTGATGAATGATAACTATGACCAATGAGATATGTTAGAATATGACATATAGTGCTTATTCTCGTGGCATGGAATGCTATAATATGGAGTGTGTGGATGGCGGCAGGCATAAGCAAAAATATATAAAATTATAAGCTTTTTATTTTTATACATGATATTTTTGACACATAATTTTAACCATTCCTTTTTAAAGCATGATTTGCAAAACAATAACATAGAAATTGAGGATAGTTGCTTTTCTAACGGAGAGGTATATAATGAAAATTGATAAATATTTATTTAATTGTAGCTGATAGTGAATTATAAACTATACAAAAGAAATCAGGATAGCAAGTTTATGGATATTCATTATTAAAGTGCGCTTCATGACCTATGATCACATTATGTCCGGGACGACAGTTTGTAATCATTTTGAGTATTCAAGAGATATATAAATACGTGCAAGAGGAAATTCTCACCCTTGCACGCAGAGAACCGTGTCTTCCTCTTCTCTATTCTCACCTCTCCTCTCTGTGTGTTTGTGTAGCACTCGGTTGTAGGAGATGCACTTACATGTGCTTTCATTATCCCCCCCCCCCCCCCCCCCCCCCCCCCCCCCCCCCCCCCCTCTCTCTCTCTCTCTCTCTCTCTCTCTCTCTCTCTCTCTCTCTCTCTCTCACACACACACACACACACACACACACACATATGCTAAACTTGCTCTAGATTATGTGTGTATATGCATTGCTAGGTATGTAGATCTCCCAATTTTGCTCTTTCATGCAAGGTTTGCACTAGCCAGTTTGGCATACCTCTAGCCTGCTTATTTATAGAAAGCGCCATCAATGCATGAACATGTGTATCCTTACCATCCCAACTACTTGATCAGTAGTAGGCAAAACAACCCCAACATTAAAACTGCTAGAACCTACACCATCATCCACTTAATTAACCTATATCCACAAAACTTGTTCTTACATGATTACCCCACAGAATGTTCCAACCGGCCTTTGCAACAAGGAGATGTTGTGTCATGTACGCTTAAAGTGGAAAGTTGTCCCCTTTTTACGAGACATGTGGAAAACATCATTGTTGTCTGCCATGGCCGATGACTACACATGATGCAAAAGTTGCCTTCGTAGACAAAAAACTACACAAAACTAACCTGCGTTTTATAGAACAAGCCTACAAAGTCCCTCCTTTGTAGAAATTTGCACTATGAAAATTCTACACGAAAGAATAAAATTTCATGTGTAGTACTACCAATAATTGAAACGAAGTCCGAAATGAACCCAAATCAGTATAACTCCCAAAGGGAATACAAATGCTCACCAAAAAATTTTCAATTTGAGAATGTGAACTAGGAGGATGCTAGCAATGCTACTCAAGATGCCAAAGGCTATTATAATACCAATTATTGGAAATATGGCTACAAGAATGCACGCAAAGATGGAGAAGTTCAAGAGCAAACATCACATGAAGCAATATTAGTGACTGTGAAAATACAAAATTAAGGCTTCCCTAAGAGTGATGGGCATGTATACTAGCTTGGGGGGGGGGGGTTCCTAGCGAGGTAAAAGTGCTCATGTGGTTCTAAGTGTGTTCACAACCATCGCTACCATAATCTGGTAACACCACATCAAAATTTTAGACCATCATTGTGCAAATTTTTCCTTTTTTTTGTTAGCTAATAATCTCTCAATTTATTGCACAATGTGCAGAGACTTTGCAACATTCTAGAGCGGCCATGTTATGTTATGTTTGTTGGGGTAAAGACAGCATGTGCCTTGCCTCGAGGCTGAACGTCCGGAGTTTGACCATCCACTAACTTTACTTACCACTGACCTTATCCTTTCTACATAAAAGATTAAGGAGTCTCACTCATTAGTAGTGAGTACCCCACCCACACACAGTCTTATCACTCTATGCTCACAATGCGTAGGCGCGCGCACACACACACACACACACACACATACACACATATGCACCATAGAGATTCCTCATTGGCATGGTCTTAAACTATTGAAGCATGGGGGGGAGTGGCAATGGAAACCTTAAGATTGTGTCATAGAGAGCATAGCAAAAGCAAAAGTGGCAACTCGTTTTTGCCATTTTCTAGCTCTGAAACACTACTTTTAGCATATCTCCCTCACACGGAGTCGGATGGATATGATCTAGAAGTCTAAGTTGGGGTTTTGGAACGTTTTGGATGCAATGGTGATGTTAATTTTTTGAATTTCTATTCAAAATTATAGAAGATTCAATAGCATGCTTATTCAACACTTTCGAACCACAAAATGCTATTTTTGGCGCATCTCTCACACTTGGACTCGATTCTTTATGATCTAAGAGTCTACCCTAGGGTTTCTCAATGTTTCTAATGTGTTGGAAATATTTTAGTTTTGAAATTTTTGAATGTTGAATTTCTACAGCAACTTGCAGTAATTTCTACACATAAATGTTTTGAGAGTTGGACTCCTACACTACAAAGCATTGTGTAGTTTGCATCTCTAGATGTGTATGTCACATTTTGGTGCTATTTGAGAGAAAATTTACCTTTCTTTTTTGTATGCAAGTGCTTGGTTTGGGATGTGATTTTTTTATTGATACACATCCCGAAGCAGTTTTGTACGCATTGAAAATACAAGGGATTTCAGAGAGGTTGTAGCACTTGGTTTAGGTGCTTCTCGTTTATGTATGTATAAGCGATACAGATTGAGCTAGTTACAGCACATGTATACATATTACAGATAGGTGGAGATTTCCGGAGAGATACTCGTACGAGAGTGAGTTCGTTGTCATACTCTTGGCGGTTGACCTATCCCTCATGTGGATTTGTGATTTGAAACAGTTTTGTCTCTAATAGGTTTAATGTGCTTTGTTCAACGCAACACTTTGTCTTGCTTCTATCCATTATGTTTGGAGAGCTTTTAGTTAGCTTGGTAGCTTGATGTATGACATCTTGTGGATGAGAGATTGAGTCTCTGTTTATGCGCATAGCCTAGTTGGCTTCACAGTTTTGTGTATGCCGGTTTTTGTGAGATTTTTTCAGATTCTAGAGGAGAAAATCTATCATATTTTTTCCACATTCTTGCCATAGGTTCTATGTATTCCTGGTCTTCTCTGTGATGCTTTAATGATCAAGTGTGACTCCCACTTTGACAGCGATTGAGTCTGACTCTCACTTGGACAAGTTTTTTATCACGTTCAAACACACATTAGTGTTCTTGTATCCACTCTCATAGGTGTGAGTGTCGTAGTGGCTACAGGTTACAGGTTGTGTGTTGTTTTCAATCAACGGATATTCCAATTATGAGTCTACTACTTACAAGTTATAGGTAGTCACAAGTTATAGGTTTCTTTGGTAGAGCTATGTTGAGCTACAGGTTTCATATGCATTGATCATGGTTATGATTGTGTAGTGGTCAAGGTGATCTCCCACATTTATCTCTAGTGTTCCTCATGCTTATATATCTAGCACAAGTGACATTTCTTCTCGTTGGTTACTAGATGAGGATGTAGTCTTCCACATCACACCATCTTGTGAGTGGTTTAGCACTTTCTCTAGTGGGAGTCTTAGTCATGTGCACTTGGCTGATGGTTCAATATTTAAAATTACACGAGCAGGAGATGTATGCTTGTCATTACCCATTGGTACATCTTTTACCCTACGACATGTGTGGTATGTTCCTAAGATTGCACATTTTACAACTAGCATATTGTGGTTGTCATGTATTGCCTTGAGAGTAATCTTTCCAAATGCATTGCGGAGTGATTGTGATTGCGAGAGGGGCTAGATATGGTTTTGCCACTCCATTGGATGTATCTGAGGTTTGATATGGTTTGGTCTTGATTGCATCATTGACATGTGGTATGCAAGACATGAGACGTCTCATTTGTAAGTGAGCTCTGGTATGCTCATGAGATAGAGCATGTAGCTGTGTAGTACATGTGAGTGGACTTTGTAGAGGCATAGGTGGAGCGGGATTGCTCCAGGGAGACACAACAGGTGTCGTCAGAGTCAGCACGGACATAGGTAGAGCAAGTCTGCTCCCTAGAGACACATGGAGAGATGACAAACATGGAGTTCTTTGATATGCTCATGCTAGAAGCTGATGAGTTGATGACAGGATACATAGTTTCATCAATGGATGAGAGGGACATAGCCATCCCAGTGTCGATGATGACACATCCATACGTGATGAGTAGTCCTGATGATGTAGTGTATGAAAATAGCCATGAGGAAGCTAGTATAGCCAGGATTGCATAGATTTTGTCAGTGTTTGAGCATCTCATGTATGAAAGACTAATGTTGAGGCCCGACCTAGCAGCTGGTGGGAGCATTTTGTAGCAATGATTATTAGTCGTACGATCACTAACACCAATGTGATGCATTGTGGAGCTATGTAGACCATAATGAGATGTCTGCAAGATTTGCATGCAGGCTCTAGCATGAAGTTGCACGTTCGTCTATCACTAGAGCCAATATAGCTGCAAATCGAGTGAGAGTGCCAGTGGGCATAGGTTGAGAGAGTCTGTCACCAATTTCTTGTACATATTAGTAGTTAGCTAGTAGGATCCACTTATCAGCACATTTGCCTTTAAGTGAGAGTATGTTGGGGTAAAGACAGCATGCGCCTTGCTTCGAGGCCAGATGCCCAATGTCCTGATCATCCACTAACTTCACTGATCACACTAACTTAATTCTTTCTACATAAAAGAGTACTCCACCCACACATAGCCTATCACTCTACACTCATCCCACACACACACACACACACACGCACCACACAGCTTCCATATTGGTGTGCTCTATATGTTGGAGTAAAGGTATCATGTGCCTTGCCTCGAGACCCGATGTCCGGTGTTCGGTCTCCCACTGACTTTGTTTACCACCAATGACCTTATTCTTTCTACGTAAAAGAATAAGGGTCTCACTCATTATTAGTGAGTACTCCACCCACACACAATCTATCACTCTACACCCACTGCACACACACCCGCACCACACAACTTGCACATTAGAGTGCTCTTCAATGTTGTGAGCATGCTTCATAGTAGCCAGAGCCCAAGAGGACAAAAAATGGTGTTATCACATCGATGTGCATCTAGGTTGCATCTTGGATCTAGCCAAGAATTGTATGAAGGTAGAGAGTGTGCAAGCATGAGAGAGCACTTCCAACTATCAACCTTTTGTGCCATGTGTCATATGGCATACACATTCCACCAAGTGTTTTACCCTAGGAAAGTTATGGGTGTGTCTCGTAGCATGTACACTCTCAGTATCATCTTGTTAGAACTACATACTAAAAGTTTGCATGTAATAGATGTGGCCTTGATTAATACTTTTATCTCTTAAACATACACAAATTTTAACTTTACTGGATCCTTATCGATAGCGGGATCATGTTTGATGATTAGGAGGCAATCCCTATTCATGTCTCCTCTAATCCTTATGTCTCAATTCATGTGTGACATGATGTATGTTATGTATCATAATTCGTTGTTGCAGACATGATAAAGTAGAATATATATTTTCTCCACATCATTTGACATGAATTAGGTATGCATACATACACTTTTTTCACCGATAAATTATTTCTGATGGTTTTGACTGCGTAGCTTTTAAGCCATGGAGCTACTAGACCTTGTTTAACTGTACATTTGAATTTGACCAAAATGGCCATGTAACATGTCTTTACCCAGGCAACTAGAATGCATTGACTCAAAGAGTCACATGAACCTTGAAGGACAAAACCAACCTTTACCTTGTAAAGAATTTTATTCCCAAGGGAAGCAATAGAAGCATCATCATAGTCACATAAGATTATTATATCCCAAACAATACCTTTTGAACACGACGTTTTATGCCTCAAACAATGCTATTAACATCTAAATAAGAGTCGGCATGAAATCTTCATCCAAATAATGGTCGGCATGAAACCATCAATATTATCATCATACCAAAAGTAATATTGATGTTGCAGAACCATAAATTTTGACAGTTATATCAACGATATACGAGAAATTTTTTTGGTCCATCAACCATAGTATATTGAGGCCAATCCTCACCAAGTTGAAATTTCTCACCCCTCCACCTTGTGATGTCAACTTTAAATGAGTAGATGTAGGCCTTTCTTTGCATCATACACCCACTTGAGCTTTGACGGCTGAGCATTGTTTCAAGCACTAAATACAACTAAAATATTAAAATGAGAAATTAAAATTTTTATCAACCTTAAACAAAGTAATGGCGAGCATCAAAACGCTTGCGCTTAATGAAGTCCAGCATCCTCTCCCTCATCTCCTTGGTGGAGAAGTGGTCCACACGAGAAGGCACAGGGAACTTGGCATGAAGGCTAAAAATCACTTGCTCCTTCTTTGATTTGTAAATTCGCCTCCATTTCTTCATAATATCATGCCTCTGTTTACATAGCTTTTGCATGCAATGTCAAGAAAATTAATGCTCAAGGCGAGATCGCGTAGGCATCGAGCCTTTGGCTATGAGAAGAGTTAAGCTAGTTTATGTATGAGTGTGAAACTTGTAATTAAAGTATTTTAAACTAATTATAAATAATGAGAGAGACACATAGATGGTTATAGTGGGATCAGGAAGCATCAATTGCAGATAAACCCAAATCAAATAATCCAATAATCTAGATAAAAGAAATCAATTGTATGCTCAAAATTTGGTCTCAACATGCACTTGACAAGTTCATCCAAATCAATTTGGAACCTTAAATCGCTTGCATAGATACAAATCAATCAATTTCCATTTATTTGATGATTTTTCTAAACTTCCTTCCTGTCTCAATCCACCCGTGTCAATATGAAAAACAAACCTAACTTGAAAAACTTGTAGAAAATAGCCACAGGTCATAGATATTGTTTTGTCTTGTGCCAAATCATTCACTTCTTCCTCTTTCTCTCCTACTTCCTCAAAGCACACACCCAAAAACTCTCATGATTATCTCCAAGAAAAAACAACTCCCCCCCTTCCTTTTGTCATTGTGCCCAAAGTTGTTGTGATTACTAGCTCGCACATGCCATGGCCCCACACGATCAACCACTTGCCCAATTGCTCCATTAATTGAACACCCATTGTGTTATAAGTGGTCCATATACTCATGGGAACACCCATCATGTTGTGAATGTTCCACCCCTTACGGGGGTGGCCGCCCATAAGGACCAGCCTATGGCCAATCCTTATGTTGGCCCATGGCCACCAAGTATGAACTCACAAGCCAATGGCCATACCATCGATGTGCTTCCATGCCATACTATATGTAGGAATCCTTAGCACAATGTTTGTAGATTGATTAGCCTTGTGCCATGATGCCAGAGCCACCAGTGATTTGCATTGAAAGAAGTGCTTGACGTGAGGCACAAACAAAAATGTATTAGCACCTTCTATGACACTTTTTGTCCTTGAAGATATTTTTTATATCTATGCGCTCCATACTTTGGACACATCTCCATGTATACATACTCTCCTCGAAATAAAATGCAATCATTAACGCAAGCATGAACTGGAATTATAATCCGTTCCTCCGAATTTTCTTAGAACATTTCTTGTGTCATCCCTTGATTTTGGCATTGCAATTTTTTGCTAGCAAGATTTGCTCCTTAAGCAACCTATGTAAAGAAAATAAATAGCACAACTTTCAAGAACAGTCATTGCATAAATGAAGTGAACAAGGCTTAGAGAGTCACCTGAAAACTTTTGTGACATTAGTGTCATTCCACACAAAATTTTCTTGCACGTTCAAAAGGACTAGGGGTGTCTTCAACCTCGATCGACATCCTCACTCCCTTGTACAGTGCAATGTGGACCTCATTTTACACGCCATAATATGCAAGACCCTCTATGTTCATGTCATTAGGGTCCTAATGAATTGAAAATAGTCAATATTCAATACTTAAAATGGACAATAAATGCTTGAGGTAAGTCATAATTCTTTGACACAAACATACCAATGAATTGTGGTTGGCAAAAATTCAATCTATAATAGATGGATCAAATTTTCCATAGTTTGGAACATGTTGCATTAAAATGCATCAAGTTCAATGCACCCCCAATCCATCTGCACTGGTTGCAAGGACATGACACCCTAGCCGAGATAGCCGAGAGATATTCATCTCAATTGGATGAGACCCTTCATATTAGCTACTCATATTGCATGTCTACACATGTTAAAGCTGCTAGAATACTTGAGTTTTGAGATATTAAAACACGGTTCTAACTATCAACTTAAGGTCCTATGATCAGGTAGTCATTTCACTTTCTTCACTAGAGGAAAAGGTACAATTTCTAGTGGTTATTTCCTCTGTTGTGGAAAGCGTAAATTGATAATATTGTGCTCTTGAGTACAAATTATGAGACATAGGGGCCTGGCACATGCAAATCACCACCCACCCATGCCCTGTATAGGCCCTTGGCCATGCTATTTATAGGACCCCCGTTTTACTGAATGTCTATCTTGGCCCTTGACGTGCCAATCTTACTTTAGGCCTGCTGACATTACTCCACCTTTGGAGAAGCGTATTCATCCTCAAAAACAAAAGTCGTGATATCCTCATAAGAACACTAATGTTCTCCACAATGGCATCCCTCATGGATCCAGTTGTTCATTTGACAAGAACACAGTTCAGCAGGAGGTTCAAAGAAATCAAGAACATCTTGATTTTCGACATTGTTGTCCCTTTGCAACCGTTTTGTGTAACCAGGCTATATCCAACATAGTGTGTAAACTCTATTTATACTTCACTAGAGTATGTTAAACAAGTTCCCACAACTGAGAGGTTTCTTAAACAATACCTCTTCTCACTTTCCTTGAAAGTAACATGCTGACATAACTCATCCACAAAGATGAAGTCCTTGACTTGTTATCATTCTTCATCAGCAAACAACCCCACCATAATTGGTGATGAAGGGTGAGAACCTGATCGAGACATGAAGGGACTAAACTTATTCAATCGCAACATAATTTACCTCATGGTAAGCAAACTTCAACTAGAGAGATAACCTTTCTAATTGGATTGCTTGGTGCTAACGTATGTGCTTAGCATATCCTTTACCACAAGATTAACATTTGTAATATGCATATCCTCTTTGGATGATTGGCAGTACTAAGGTGTGTTTCCCCACCATTTACAGACAGTCCTCCAAAATGACTGGTAAACAGGGATTACAATTCCTTATAATGTTGTTGAGTAATCAACAATGTTATGAAAAACCAACTTTAGAGATTGGAAAAGTAGATTGAATAAACTAGATAAATTTTAGTTAACTTATCTACAAGCACCCAAACTGAGCCATGACCTCTATTGGTGATTGGTAGACCCACAATTAATCTCGTAGAAATAATGCACATATACTGTAAAATGATTTTAAAGCTATCAATTTTAGGAATTTGCATGCCACTCCAAATAATTCTTTGCTAAACACTAGGGCCTATAACATTTAGTGTGCATGCATTTAACAAAAACAGATTTGAACCTGCATATCCACGACCATACTTCCAAATGCTTATGGCCAACATTATGCTCACAGCCCACATGGAAAGAACTAAATACTTTCCACGTGAAATCCGCACTAACATATTTGGACCATAATAGAATGTGAAAATCAAGCACATCTAGGTACCAAATGAAACATGTTAATTAACAAAACATAGCTTTGCTACATGTGTAAACAACCGTCCGTTAAATCAATTTAACCATATTTGTAACCTTAACAAATCTTACTAGGTATCTGACAAATTCTGGCCATTGAAATTATTCCTAATACGACGTGCTCAAAATGGTGTAGTAAATGGATCTGACCAACACCTAGGGACTTTGCTGTGACACATAATTGAAATAACGGACACCTGTGTTAGTGCGAAAGACTCATATTCTCCACATGTGGAATATAAGGATTTCCAAAAAAATGACATCCAATAAGTACGAGATGTACTTATAAGGATGTCCAAAAAAATGACATCCAATAAGTACGAGATGTACTTGTGTGTGGAGATAATTGTAAACATGCGATATGAGTGAGATGGACCCTCATAAACTTTCACTCCACGTTGGCTAAACCAAACTCCATGAGTTCCTAGGCCATGTTGTATCCCTTTTGAAAACATGTACCAAACAAACCCTACCATGTAGGTCCATAACTGCAAGGTGTAGAAATGTATTTGGTACACTTTTGTCCCAAACTTCATTGCTCCTCCATGACCGTGTCATGTGTGAAGAACAAATTGGATAAAATAATTCTAGCTTATACATCCTACTTTAAAAAACTCAATGAAAGCATATGGAGAAATGAATAAAACCAAATCGTAGACTTACTTGGAGGAGGTGGAAAATAATGTTCACTTACCCGGAGTCAAGTGCATTATCCAAACATGAAAGGTACAACCTGGAAGGTACATCACCAAAAATTCAACTTGAATACTTAGTATGTCTTTGACCTGTGAAACACTAAATGAAAGATTAGCAAAAATCAAGCAATATTGAACAAGTAGCCCTAGGATTTGCCTTGGCAATCCAAACCCCTTGGTTTAAGTTTAGAATTCTAAACCCCTGGTTAGATTTTGCATGGGAACTACTTAAACTAGCAATTGAACTTATTCACTACCCTTTGGCAGATTGAGGACTTCTTTCCTTGGAAGTACAATTGTGAGTAGGCCAATCAATGACCCTCAACACTCATGGAGCATTTAGACATTAGTTGGGTTGAACCCTTGGCAATAGCACTTCCATAGCCATAATCAGTGCTATAAATCAAACAACAAATCCTCTCAATTTGGAATCTTATTCACAATTGGATCTTGAAATAATCAAATCTCTCTATGAACAAAAGAGAAAGATCCCCAACACCCCAAAGAAGGTAGTCATACTAGATTTTATTGGGTGTTCAAATAAGAGATTACCTACTCTGAGTATCTCTTATTTTATTCATGTCATCTCATGAATTAGTTGCTTGATAGCTATGCCATGCCTACTTGCTACCATAGAAATCATAATCTATATTGGCTGCAACTTGTGCATAGAGACACAAACAACATCACAAGCCAATCTACCAGCCTCAATTCTTCCTGATTAGAGTAGCTAATGTTATAGGAGAATTGTAAACAACAATTCGGTGGAATGAAGTCCACCATACTGGCACACCATGCATGCATATCAGAAAAATAGATTGATAAGCCCTTGGCTTCAATGAAGGCCTCAATTATTCATGAACAGCGTAACTGATGTTATAACGGAAGTGTAAACAATGATTCAATGGAACCCTTGGCTTCATTAACAATCTCAACAATTTGAGCCGATGCCATATGTTTCTTGCACAATTGTACTGACTTGGATACATCATAGTTCATCATTCCCAAACGTAAATTGTGACCTTATATCCTCTTATTTCCAATTCGCCAAACATGTGTGTCATTATCCTTGATCCTAAGTAAATGGATAGTACTTTGGCATGGAATAGAAGCCTTGCTTCACGGTAAGTCTATCAAAGCAATTTGCTTTGCACATCAAAAATTCTTTTTTCAAATGAAAGTTTAAGATAGAAAAACAAGTAGAACTTGAATTGGCTAACCTTGTTGCCCCTCTGAGATCACCTGCCTTCACTTGAATCTAGCTCGGAGCCATGTATGTTGAGAAATTTAGAGTTGTCGGATGTACCCTGCATGCCCTCATGGATTGATTCATACCGACCTCCAAAAATTTAGGTAGACATGTTGCCAAGTTTCCCCAAGTTCGTATGTTGATAGCATATTTCAAACTTTGGAAAATTCTATGCAATCTGCTGTAAATTAAAGCTTTGCTTCACATAATACATCAAAAAGATCATCCAAGATGGAGTCGTTGTGCTCATAGCCAACAGATGCTTGTGCTGACAAATAGAATAAGCCTTGCCAAAGCGTACATCTTGTTGAGAATCCTTAGATTACCCAATATTGTGACAGTAAATAACTCATGAAATGTAGCTATCAAGCTTCACCTAATTGCCAAACTCTACTTGACCAAAGCATCATTTACCTGTCAAGTTGGCATTGTAGGAAATCCGGCACAAGTAATAAGTGCAAAATTCAAAACTTAAATTTAATGTACTTACCAACTTTTTGGAATCTCCACCTTGGCATCAAGAGTCATAGCACCACTTGGTGTGGTACTAATCATCGAACTAAAAAAAACTTGCCTAGGAGCCTTGCCCTAGCAAAAAGTGAAACCCCAAATTCCGAGGTAGGTAGAGAAATATAGATGCCTGCTTCGTCAATAGCAAAGAGCTGCAATGCCAAACATCTGGCACCTTTCATCAAGGCTAGCAATAGGCCTTGCCTTTGCATCATCATAGCCTTCAACTTTAAATAGTTCTGCAAAAATTATCGAAATGCATAAGTGAATCTCTAACTTGAAGGTACTTTTATGGGTCCTCCTTGAAATGTACGAACTCTACCCTTCTTGAGAGCTATGATAACATATGGACAAGCCCTTGCTTCTCGTTGTACTTTCGATCTTCTGAAACCATAAGGCCTTCAAAACTCATGGAACAACTTTGGCATGTGTAGGCACACAAGTAGTGCCACTTTTGCAAAATTGTTGACATCAATCAGAAAAAAGATTTTTGAATGAAGTGTACCTGATGGGAGTAGGCTTGAATCCATTGTTGGGTCAATTTTGGTAGAGCAAATACCTTTGCCTTAACAAGTCACAGGTCGTGCTTGACTTGCCTTTATTGCTAGGCAACCTTTCCTACATGCATCAGCTGATAAAAAATTAAAGAAGTCACCTTGTTCAAGGTTGAAGAGCGTCATGAAAACTCACTTTGATCCTATTAATCTTCCCTAATTTTTTGTTCAACAACAATATATGGAGCCTTGCTCCTTTTTGCATGAACCCTTTACTTGGGAGTCCAACTTCATACAATCCTTGATAGGTGAGGGTGCTCAAAATAGGGGGCCCTTTTAGTTATCTTGCTCAAAAGTATGAAAAGCCAAGCTTCACCATGGCTCGTTGGCAGTGTGTAGGCAACTCAAGGGAAGAAGGAAAGCTCAAGACAGCTTGTGGAGGCATTTACTCGCATCACTATTGAGTCAAAAAAAACATTTACTTGCATGAACCCTTTACTTGGGAGTCCAGCTTCATGCTTTTACCTGGCAACTTCACAATAAACTCCTGCAACAACAAGATGGCAAGTTGGTCCGTGTTGAAGTTGTTACGTATCATGATGCTTGCATGCTTTGCATGGTGTGTATCCTGGTTTTTCGAAGAAGACCCAAGTGAAGTCTTCACACTACCCGGAGTCAAGGCAGGTTTGGTTGTTGCCCTCCTCGTGGCTCGCATGGGATAAAATCCTTGATAGGGGAGGGTGCTCAAAGTAGGGGACCCTTTTAGTTACTTGCTCAAAAGTGTGAAAAGCCAAGCTTTATCGTGGCTCATTGGCAGTGTGTAGGCAACTCAATGGAAGAAGGAAAGCTCGTGACGGCTTGTGGAGGCATTTACTCGCATCACTACAGTGTCAGAAAAAACATTCACCATGCAGAGGTGCTCCTCTTTGGGCCCGTCACTGCTACATAATTTGTTGCTTGCCATATCCTCTTTCTCTCAACAGGGGTTGATTCCCGCGGGCCTCTTTGTTGTTGGCAAGTCATCCTATGCAAGAGGCCGCTCCCATAGAACTCCTCATCACGAGAGATAACTAGAGAGAAGGAGGGAAGAGATAACGAGAGAGTGAGAGAGAGAAAACCGTGATGAGAAGTTATGCCTCTTCCTGTTTCCCCATCTACTTCTTCTCTTTGTCCATGGCTATTCTGCTCCACCTCACTTTGATACCAATATGAGTCAGAGGGGACTGGCACATGCAAATCACCACCCAACCATGCCCTATATAAGTCGGTGGCCATGCTATTTATAGGACCCCCCTTTAGCGCATGTCTGCCTTGGCCCTTGGCCTGCATGGTCTTACCTTAGATGTGACACAAATCTAGAAGATTATATGATTTAGATCTTTATATTCTCTTCCTAATCATCCTTCAATGTTTGTGAGGTTGAGATGACTTAGCTACAATATGGGAATCAATTGCTAGATTCTTCCAAGATTTAGTTAGGATCTTGCCTTTGAATTAAAAATCTCTTATCAAAAAGTTTATGAGGGCATACGATTGAGATTTCAGTGTTGCACTCTAATGCATTACGACCACATGGATACTAGGTTTTATTGATTAAGATTAGGTTTTAGGCCACAAGCTCAATGACTTATGTAGCTACCCCCACTTTCAACTTGAAGCATGGTCTGCCAACCATGAGACTCTCTAAAACCCTAAACCATGTCTTCTTAATGCCCAATAACTAAGTCACTCTAAACTAATCTTAAACTTTCATAAATCCTAAATGAATACTAAAGTAAGTCACCCGAAACCCTAAATTGGGTTACCCAAAACCCTAAAATAAGCCACCCTAAACCCCAAACTAATTTTACTATGAAGTAAACCTATGCACTAAAATTACCTTAAACCTTTATCAAACCTTAGATTATCCCTGCATTAACTACTATATCATGAAACATAAACTAAATCGAGTACTTTAAACAACAAATCAACTTAACATGAATTCTTAATTAAAAAACATGGTTAACAAAAACTTAGTTACAAAAGGCTCTAAATGAAACCCAATTAACAACAAAAACTCAAATAATAAATTAAGTAACAAAATAAAACTACTAAGCACACGAATTGAAAAAAAAATTAAAAAATTAATGTGTTACTTTTTTTAACGCATGTTTTTCATGGCTGTGTGTGTCAAAGTATATGTGTCTGTACATGACAATGTATGCATGGATCTACTTCTATGCATGTGTGTGTGTGTGTGTGTGTGTGTGTGTGTGTGTGTGTGTGTGTGTGTGTGTGTGTGTTTTGGGGGAGGGAGGCAACGAGAGTGTGGGGGGCAGGGCCGGGGGGGTGGTCCTACAAATCTATAGTCCCAAGTTGTGTGTGTGTGTGTGTGTGTGTGTGTGTCACGAACTCAAAATGAGCTTGCGGTAGTGTCTGATACATTTCTTGCCTCAGGAAAATCGTTGATAGTAAAGCATGTTTTTTTGCATTTTCCATTGCAATCCACCATTGAAGTATATGTCTCATAAGTTTAATGCATTTAGGGTGGCATGATTTTTGGAGAATAATATTGTTACATACACGTACTCATTTTGGGTTGAATGTGCACCCTATGTCATGATGGCCTTGCCTTGGGTTTTGGAATGTGTGTGATGAGGAGGAGCAATTATATCATGCAAAAGCACACAATATTAAACATGGTTGGGTGTCCTATAATTAAGTATTAGGCTATCACAAAAAATGGTACTTCATCTCTAAGTGATTTGCCTTGTGGTAAATTGGTCATTAGCACTGTGGGTTTATAAGTTGAAACGTAAGCTAGATGGTAGTATTGATTTCTACAAACCAAGGCTTGTTGGAGAAAGGCATAGACTTGGATAAAACCTTTTTTCCCATTTGCCATATGATAACCATTTCTAGCGGACTATGGACTTCAAGAAAAGGAAGTAAAATAGATGTTGACTTATATGAAGAAGTGTATCTAATGTAGCTTCATAAAATTGTTAAAAAAGGCAAAGATAAGGAAATTTTATATAGGTTGTAGAAAGCTTTGTATGGGTTGAAGCAAGTACTCTCTGCTTGGTGTAAAAATATAAAAGATCAATTGATTGCAAAGGGATTTGGTAAGAGTCTAACCAAGAACACTCTTTATGTGAAATGCAAGAGTGGTGTACTTTTGCTATACTGTTTTATGCTATCATATGTTGATCATTGGACCAAATGATACTCATATTGCTAATTTAAACATATATAATTATGATCTTTGCCATGTCAAATTTGCATCACTATTTGGCATACAATTTAAAGAGTGTGATGCAGATATCACATCATGTAAAACAAGGTATATAAAAAAATGTATATTAAACAATTATTGTTGGATCTAGCCTCGAATTGTACATTTATGGTTATACCTAGGGAAACAAGTTTTATTGTCTACTCATGATGCAAATAACCCAATCAATGACTATACATATCAACATGCAGTGTGATGTCATAAGTATTTATGCATCTGAATGCCCAATGTTCAATTTGTAGTCTCATAGGGGGAGTATATTTATGCATAGCCTATGTTCAAAGCATTGGCAAGGCGTTTCACACATATTTTCTATCTTAGTGGCACTATGCACCTTGGGTTGTGTGTTTCTACATGGGGATCATTGCCATGATAATCACTTGCTTTTTTGGATTTGGATTGGGCTTGTCGTTATAACACTGGGTGTCCATTGGCTTTTACTTCATGCTTGTTAGCTCCTGCAGATGGCAGAGGAACAATTGCTTAGCATGCGATTGGACTGGTAACTCCAAGAGCAATTACTGTGACGAGTTACGACGGTAACTGGTACAGTACACAGTCTGTTAGAAGCCCAATTGGAAAGCTTTAAATAGGGCTCACTAGTTCATTTCGAGGGACGACTATTCCTCGAATGTATCTTGAATCTTGGACCTGTTATGCTCTTGTAATCCTAATCACACTAAGAGCTTGACTTACTATTGTATTTGTCTACTGATCTGAATATACAATTCCAGTTTTAGTATTGCTTCTCTTTACCAGTTCCAATGTTCATTGTCATTTCCAGTTCCTGTCTTGTATTCTATTTCCAGTGTTATATGATCTGAATTTTTTTACTAATCTGAACTAACTCTAACTACCAACCTGGAATAGTTGTCTGAAAGTGTCCAGCTCATTCCAATATCTTAGTTGAACAAAAAACAGCCTACTGTGGCCACTTCTAGTTATGAGACTAAGTACAAAGCATCGTAGATGCCTTGCCACTAGAGTGTGTATGGATTATATGCTCTCTTGTTGATTTGGGTGTTGGCTACAACTAGTATTTCACTAATAGCTAGAGGGCATTGGCATTGCATGGAACCCAAAACTCTATGCTTGCATAGAGGTGCATCACAACTATGTCATGGAGAGGCTCTCAATGGAGGAGATTATCTTGAGTTATACGTTGACATAGGACAACCTCACCTATCTAATCCACAAAGTTGATGTCTTGAGAGAAACTTGATGCGTTTGGTAAAGATTTGGGCTTGCTCTCTTTTTTGGATTGGTCTTCTTAGGGTTGGCACTTCCATGTACATGAATGATAGCAATTATTCACCCCATCACTATAGGGGGGATTTGTATACGTAATAACGATCCACTACGATATTTTTTCTCTTACTAAGTGGTTCTTCCCTCTAGGCATTGTATATACACGTTCACGTTGGGCAAGCTTATCTTTGTACTTGCACACTAATTGCTACATTGTGCTTGAGCTTCTTCTTCTTCTATTTGCTCTTACCCTACCACTTAGGGGGGGATTGTACTAATCCACATCGACAAATTTTTCCCTCAGTAGGTGGTTCTTTTCCCCGAGCATTGTATATATGCTTTCACTTTGGGACAAGCTTATCTTTGTGTTAAGTATGGAGCCTGATTTACCCTTGTAATTTTCTGTGGTAAAAGCGCACATTTGTAAGCCCCCCATTATGAGGAGAAGCCATCGTGTGTGAAGGAAAATCACTCACCGGAAACCAAAATTTTCACGGACAAGAATCAGGGGCAACTTTAGAGGCCTCGGGGGCAGAGGCCCCCGAGACTTTTTTTTTCGTCGGAATAATATGGCCGGACGGCGGCCGAAAAGTGGTCGGAAAACAACCGGTCGGTTGGCCGGTGGCCGGTAGTCAATGGCCGATGGCCGATGGTCGGAAGTCAATGGCCGGTGGCCGAATTCAAAAGCGGACTTGTCTTCTCAAGGGCGGCCACACATGGGCGGATTGGAGGGTCCGATTTGGACTTATTCGCACAAGGGCGGCTACACATGGCTGTCTCTCATAAGAGAGGGCAGCCCTTTTGGCTTATAAAAGGAGGCCATTTCTACACACATTTCATAGTGTGAAGTTGATGCAACAAGGTGAGTGTGAGGTGGTGAGAGTGAAGCAAGGCGGGAGCTCCATTAAGGGTATAATCCCTTTGTAAACTACTTCTTGTTTTGAAGTACTAAAGCCATTGAGTGGCTGCTTTCCCGTGGACGTAGCCCACATTGGGTGAACCACGTATATCGTGTGTACTCTCTCTCTCTCTCTCTCTCTCCACTCTATAATCTCGTGTATCTAAATCTGTCTCTCTCCATTAAGTAATCTACTCAATTAACCATTTAGCTACGTCTTATTTCCTAACAACTGGTATCAGAGCAAGGTTTGCTCGTAGCTAAATTATCTCAAGGAAAGGATTCCTTGAATTGAGTGGGAGTTATGGCGGAGGAAGGGAAGCTCAAGATTGAGAAGTTCAACGGCAAAAACTACCAACATTGGAAGATGCAGATTGAAGACTATCTCTACCAGAAGGACCTCTATTTGCCACTAGGCGGTCTTGCAAAGAAGCCCACAACGATGGCAGATGAAGCATGGATTGTCCTTGATCGAAAGGCCCTGGGAACAATCCAGTTAAGCTTGGCGTCAACGGTGGCCTTCAATGTTTCGGAGATGAAGACCACGGAGGACTTGATGAAGTCACTTGACGACTTCTACGAGAAACCATCGGCATCCAATAAGGTATTTCTTATGAAGCGCTTGTTCAATCTAAAGATGGCAGAGAATGGTTCAGTTGCAGAACACCTAAATGACTTTAACACAAACATAAGTCAACTTCGATTGGTGAAAATCAATTTCGATGACGAAGTGCGAGCTCTCCTTATATTATCATCTCTACCGGATAGTTGGGACAGCCTTGTGATGGCTGTAAGTAATTCTATCTCTGGTATAAATACTCTTAAGTTTGATGATGTTGTGGGTGTTCTCCTAAGCGAGGAAATACGAAGGAGAAGCACAGGAGAATCATCAAGTGCTGCATTGTCAGTGGAAACAAGAGGAAGGCCTAAGGAGAGGTTCAAAAGCCAAAAGGGTCGTGATCGCTCAAGATAGAGCAAGTCACGAACAAAGTGAGTTCTTGAATGTTGGAACTGCGGCAAGAAGGGCCACATCAAGAAGGATTGCTGGTCCAAGAAGAAGAAGGAGACAGAGTCTCAAGGCAACAAGCGAACATCGGAGGCCAATGTGGCAGGTAAAGTAGAGCAAGATGCCCTAATTCTCTCATTAGACAATGTGTCTAATTCCTCGATAGTAGATTCCGGGGCTTCATTCCATGCGACACCACACAAGCAACATTTCCAAGACTACACCAAAGGTAATTTTGGGTATGTATACTTGGGAGATTATGAAGCTTGTGAGATTGTCGGCAAAGGTACAGTTTCTATCAAAACTGCTAACGAAAATGAATGGAAGCTTAAAGATGTTAGGCATGTTCCTTCTCTTCGAAAAAATTTAATCTCTACAGGACAATTGGACGATGAAGGTCACAACATTGCATTTGGAAATAACCGGTGGAAGATCTCAAAGGGATCTTTGGTGGTTGCCAAGGGAGAAAAGGTCAGTACACTTTACTTGTGTACTGTTAGCACGCAACCTTCAGCTTGTGCAGCAACTACATAAGTTGATAGTGCAGTGTGGCACTATCGACTTGGGCATATGAGTTCCAAAGGAATGCAAATCCTTCAAACAAAGAAGCTTCTACCAGGTTTGAAAGAAGTGGACTTAGAGTTCTGTAAAGATTGTGTTTATGGTAAACAAAAGAGGGTAAAATTTCAAAAATCAGGAAATGAAAGAAAAAATAAAAAACTTGAGTTGGTTCATTCTAATGTTTGGGGTCCTGCAAGTACACCATCACTTGGTGGCTCATTATACTATGTAACATTCATAGACGATGAGACTGGAAAAACATGGGTTTATGTCATGAAGAATAAATCCGATGTATTTTCCATATTTCAAAGGTGGAAAGCCTTTGTGGAGAATGAAATAGGTACCAAGGTTAAATGCCTCAGATCCGACAATGGAGGCGAATATTGCAGCCAAGCTTTTGAAATCTTTTGTGCTAGCAATGGCATTCGGAGGCAAAGGACAACCCCAAGGACACCTCAACAAAATGGGATTTCGGAAAGGATGAACAGGACAATCATGGAACGAGCACGAAGCATGCGGCTACATATAGGCCTACCGCTTGAGCTTTGGGCGGAAGCTGTAAGTACGTCTGTGTACTTAATCAATCGGTCACCCTCAACGGATTTGGATGGAGGAGTTCCAGAAGAGGCATGGACAGGTAAACCGGTGAATTATGTTGGAATTAGGGTTGCACAGAAGCACACACAGCTTGGAGAAGACGAAGGAAGCTCAAGGCACACAATAGAGAGTGTGTTACTTAGTGTGCAATGGAAAGATAGATAGCCCTACAGTGATGGGCGTATATACAATGCACGGGGGAAAAAAACCTCCTAAAGAGGGAAAAAATGCCCCGGCGGTCCTAGTGTGTTCACACACATCACTACCACATGTATATGGTAACAAATCCCCCCTGGAGTGATGCGGTGAACGAGAGCTGGCACATGAGTAAAGGGAAGTGCCATGCCCTGAGGACAGGATCAATCCACAAAGGGGAGTAAGCCCAAAGCTTTGCGGAAAGCTTCAAGCTTCTCACGAGACAATGCCTTTGTGAAAAGATCTGCAAGGTTGTCCTGTGTTGGCACATAAGCCAAGCTGATCTCTCCTGCTGAGAGCCTCTCCCTGACATAGTGGTAATGCACCTCAATGTGCTTTGTGCGAGCATGAAAAACTGGGTTCCTCGCAACTGCCAATGCGCTCTGACTGTCAGTGTAGATAGTGTTGGCAGTGTCCTGTCCAACACCCAAATCAGCCATAAGGCGTCTAAGCCATACACACTCAATCGTAGCTGTGAAGACTGCCCTGTACTCAGCCTCACAACTCGAAGTGGCCACAGTAGGTTGCTTCTTGCTCAACCATGATATACATGAACTGCCAAGCATGAAACAAAAACCACTTGTGGACACTCGCGTGTCAAAACAACCAGCCCAATCTGAGTCCGAAAAAGCATGTAAGTCTGGCGGCAATGATCCCCCCTTGGGATAAAACGAGCCAAGATGTAAAGTGCCACTAAGGTAGCGGAAAATCCTCTTGACAGCCTGCCAATGCTTAGACCCTGGGCTATGCATAAATCTGCTGACCTGCGAGACTGCAAACTGAATATCTGGCCTCGTGTTGCATACATAAATGAGGCAGCCAACAGCAGTTTGGTAAAGAGTGACATCAGCAGGATCGCCAGCATCATGTAGACTCAACTTCAAACCTGTTTCCATGGGAGTGGCAATAGGTTTGCAATCCTCAAGTCCAAACTTACATAGCAATGTCTCTATGTAACTTTTCTGACACAAGGCAATACCACCATCACACTGCTTAAACTGTATACCCAAGTAATGATGCAACAGCCCCAAATCTTTCATCTTGAAAGTAGCATTCAAATCAGCCTTAAATTCAGCAATATGTCTCTCATTTGGTCCAGTGATCAGCAAATCATCAACATAAAGAACCACAATGAGAAATACATCATCCTCACGCTTTACATACAATGTGCTTTCTGTTGGACTATTACAAAAGCCTTGTTTAACCAAATGAGTGTCAGCTTTCTCATACCAAGCACGAGGAGATTGCTTCAACCCATACAAAGCCTTCTTACATCTGCACACTTTGTCCTCTTGTCCTTTTATGACAAAACCGCGAGGCTGCGTTACATAAACTTCCTCAAATGTCACCATTCAAGAAAGCAGTAACAATGTTTGATTGATGTACATCCCAACCAAAATGAGCTGCCAATGCACATAGAAAACGCACAGTAGTCATACGACAAGTGGGAGCAAAAGTCTCTTCATAATCTATGCCTTTTTGCTGTGCATAACCCTTTGCAACAAGTCGAGCCTTATGGCGATCGATCTCACCATCCGGCTTGCGTTTCAACTTGTAAACCCACTTCGTACCAATGGCCTTTTTGCCAGGAGGCAAATCACATAAAGTCCATGTGTCATTCTCTATAAGTGCATCATATTCTGATTGCATGGCAGCCATCCAATTTTCTGAATTCTGTGCTTCATCAAAAGACAGAGGCTCCTCAACATCATGTAAACTAGACACAGCCAAAGCATAACAATCTGATGCATAAGATGCATGGCGAGAGCTTGAACGAGTACTACTAGACAAAGGTGCATCCAATTTACTGTCACGCAAAGTGTGCACCAGCCATTTTGGCATACCTCTAGCCTGCTCATTTTCAGCCCTTTCCTCATCAAGAACATCATGTACATCTGCATTAGTAATAGGCTAATCTAAAACATTTTCAGAAACCCCCATAGGTTGTACATTTGCCTCATTGGAACTTACATTCGTATTTCCACCACTGAAAAGAGGCAACAAAGTGTCATAAATGTTCTGTGAGCTTACATTACTGTCTCTAGTACATGATAGCAAGGGCTGAACAGAATCTTCCACAAACACTACATCCCGTGAAACCAGAATACGTTTTGTTTGCGGATGATACAACCTGTAACCTTTGCTTTCAGCACTATAACCAACAAAAATACATTTGACAGCCTTATCATCCAATTTTCTGCACTGCACTTGTGGCACCAAAGCATATGCCAAACACCCAAAAACACGCATGTGCTCAATAGAAGGCTTTCTATCATGCCATGCTTCATATGGAGTAATAAACTGCAAAGCTTTCGTAGGACACCTGTTAAGTACATAAGTGGCACACATGATGGCCTCAAGCCAAAAAGAATGCGGCAAAGCTTGACTTTTGACCATACATCGTGCCATTTCCGTTAGTGACCTGTTTTTCCTCTCAGCAACACCATTTTGCTGAGGTGTATAAGGCACTGTACATTGGTGTTTTATCCCACGACTAGCTAGAAATGCATTAAATTCATGAGACATATACTCCCCCCCTCGATCGGAACGGAGGGTGCCCATAGTACATTTTGAGACATTTTCAGCCATAGCCAAAAATTGTTTGAAGCACATAAAAACTTCGGACTTCGCTTTAAGCAGAAATACCCATGCATGCCTGGAGTAATCATCAATGAAAGTCACGAAGTACAGGTAATTGCCCAAGGACGGAGTTTGCATGGGCCCACAAACATCACTATGCACAAGCTGCAACCTGCATGTGGCCCTAACTGAACCATCCTTTGGAAACTTAGAACGCTGCATTTTACCCAGAATACAGCCTTCACAAACATGTTTGACAAGTGCTTCAAGAGGCGGCAAAGAAGCAACCATAGCTCTTGAATCTGCAACAGCATTTGCAAAATTTTGTCCACACTTGTCATACAAAGTGAGCTTATACAGCCCACGGCACAAAAGCCCAGATGCAACAATTTCATCACCAAAACTGAGATCATGAACTGTACATCTGTCATCCACAAATTTGACTACAAGTCCAAGTCTAGCAAGTGCGGATACAGACAAGAGATTCTTCTTGATCCCAGGTACATAAAGTGCATCAACAAGTGTGAAGGAACTGCCATTAGCAGCAGTGAGCACAATCTTTCCAACTCCCTGAACTGGATAAGAGGTGTTGTTGGCACAGGTGACTGAATTTCCATGAGGGACAGACTCGAGAGAGGTAAACAATTCACGATGTGAGGTAATGTGCTTTGTAGCACCACTGTCGAAATACCACACATGTGAATCTGCAGCAACTGGCAAGCATGCATCATGGACAGCAAGATTGTAAGTGCACTCTGCGCTAAAAGCCCATTCTGCATCAACATCAGCATCACAGTCTCCTTTTACAGAAGATTCAACAATGGCTGCATTTGTAGTGGAACCAGCATTTGCAGTGGAACCACCCTCTTTCTTCTTAGCCTCTTTGGCCTTCAACTTAGGACACGACTTGATCAAGTGATCATTGGCTTTACAATAATGGCAACGCATCTTCTTTTTGCCCTTATCACCAGAATTGCCAGACGAAGTGCTGCCACCAGAAGCATTAGGAACAGAATTTTTGCCACTCGCAGCAGAACCATAAGAAGTGGCTGCATTACTGTTACCACCCTTTCTTTGAGAAGCAATAAAAGCCTGTTCAACTGCACGCTGCCTAGTCCTGTTTTTTCTAGAAAGTGACTCTTGCAACAGCAATGTGCATAATGCATCAAACTTGACAACTTCAGGATTTCCTTGGGTCATCAGTCTCCAAGTACTAGCAAAAGTCTGGTAGGAATCTGGTAAGGCATCAAGAACAGTCTGCACAAGGGAACTGTCTGAAATGACTTCACCTGCAGAAATAAGCTGCTCATTGATATCCTTGACACTAGCAAGGAAAGTGTCCATATCATCTTCCTCATGCATAATCTTCGACTCCAGCTCTTTACGCAGCAAAGCAATTTTAGCCTCATTGCGGCTTGCATAAAGACCTGCTAGAATATCCCAAGCCTGTTTTGCAGATTTTGCTGAACGGATGTGAGGAATAATGGTGCGCTTCACAGACAACGCAATCAATGCATGAACCTGTGCATCCTTAACATCCCAACGAGCTTGTTCTACCGTAGGCAAAACAACTCTAACAGCTGCAATCCTTGCAGCAAGACCTGCAACATCCTCAACATCGCCTACATCCTCAGAACAAGGACGTACATCAATGCCCTGCACAATGTTCCAGACACCTTTTGACACAAGAACATGTTGCATCATATAAGCCCACATAGGGTAGTTGTCCCCATCCAACCTGTCCTCAGCAGCAAACATCTTGAACACATCTGTGTTGTTGTTGTCAGCCATGGTAAATGCTGCACCTGATGTGAAAACTGCCCGAAAATAGGAGAAATGGAGCAGGAACAACCTGTGCTATATAGCACAAACCGTAGAAGACTATAAGGCACCTGTTATGCAGAAAACGGCACTGACAAAAAATCTGCACAAAATGACGAAATAGCCTGTGCAGTACTGCCTGTCGTGGAAACGGAGGCCGAAATGAGCCCAAATCAAAATTATGAGCAGACCGAGCTCTAAGAGCTCATCCCAAAATATTTGTCGACCTGCGAACGCTCGCCAAAGCTCACTGAAATCGGAGAAAGTGAGCAGGCGTGTGCTGGAGCAGCTGGCGACTAAGCCCGGGAGGACGTGACCTGCTCTGATACCAATTGTTGGAATTAGGGTTGCAGAGAAGCACACACAGCTTGGAGAAGACGAAGGAAGCTCAAGGCACACAATAGAGAGTGTGTTACTTAGTGTGCAATGGAAAGATAGATAGCCCTAGAGTGATGGGCGTATATACAATGCACGGGGGAAAAACACCTCCTAAAGAGGGAAAAAATGCCCCGGCGGTCCTAGTGTGTTCACACACATCACTACCACATGTATATGGTAACAAATTATGCATTTCTCAAAGTGTTTGGGTGTGAGGCTTTCATGCACATAGATAGAAGCCTAAGATCAAAGCTAGATGCAAAGTCCAAAAAGTGTTTCTTCATTGGCTATGGAGAAGGAGACTTTGGGTATCGCCTATGGAATGCTGAAGATGGTAAAATCTTAAGGAGTAGGGATGTAATTTTTAACGAACAAAATATGTACAAAGATTACTTGGAAAGAAAACAAACAAAAGAAACAGGTGATGAGTACATGGAGCTTGAGGACGGTGAAGACTCAAGGACTGCAAACGGTGACAATGTGCAACAACGTCAACCAAATGAGGAGCCTCAACCTATTCCCCGAAGATCTACAAGAGCAAGTAGACCTCCAGAAAGGTTTGTTCCTTCCTTCAACCATCTCTTGATCTCAGATTCTGGAGAGCCGGAATCATACGAAGAAGCTACGCAACATGAATCCAAAGAAGAATGGACGAAGAGCATGCAAGTGGAGATGGACTCACTACATCGCAACCAAACATGGGAGTTGGTTGAGTTGCCTAAAGGTAAGCGGGCACTTCAAAACAAATGGGTGTACAAGCTGAAGGAAGAAGAAGGTGGGAAGAAAAGGTACAAGTCTAGGCTTGTGGTAAAAGGGTTTTCTCAAAAGAAAGGTATTGACTTCAATGAAATATTTTCTCCTGTTGTAAAAATGAACTCAATTAGGCTTGTCTTAAGCCTTGTGGCTGCTCATGATCTAAATCTCGAGCAAATGGATGTAAATACGGCATTCCCTCACGGTGACTTAGAGGAGGAAATCTACATGCTTCAACCAAAGGGGTATGAAGTAAAAGGTAAGGAGAAAATGGTTTGCAGATTAAAGAAGAGCTTGTATGGTTTAAAGCAAGCATCAAGACAATGGTACTTGAAGTTTGATCAATGGATGTTGGATCATGGATTCACAAGATGCAACTCCGATCACTTCGTCTACACGAAGAATTTGGGAGATGGGAAATTCATCATCCTAATGTTGTATGTTGATGACATGTTGATTGCAAGTGCTAACATGCAAGACATCAAAGACCTAAAAGAGCAGTTGTCTAAATCTTTTTCAATGAAAGATTTAGGTGCTGCAAAGAGGATACTTGGTATGAAAATATCAAGGGACAGGACGAAGAAGACAATAAAGCTATCTCAAGATGATTACATCAAGAAGGTACTAGAAAGGTTTGCAATGCAAAATGAAAAACCAGTTTCTACACCTTTGGCTGGTCATTTTAAACTAACGAAGGATATGTGTCCAAAGACATAAGAGGAGATAGCGTATATGTCTAAAGTTCCATATGCTGCAGCGGTAGGTTCTCTAATGTATGCTATGGTCTGGACAAGGCCAGACATTGCACATGCAGTGGGAGTTGTGAGTAGGTTCATGGACAACCCAGGTAAAGAGCATTGGCAAGCTGTGAAGTGGATACTTAGGTATCTAAAAGGGACAACAACAAATACTTTGTATTTTGGAGGAACTGATATTTTTCTAGAAGGGTATGCTGATGCAGATATGGCAAGTGACAAAGATACTCGAAGGAGCACTACTGGCTATGTGCTCACGGTTGGAGGCACAACAGTAAGCTGGGCTTCAAAGCTGCAGAAAGTGGTTTCACTTTCTACCACGGAAGCAGAGTATGTAGCAATGACGGAGGCAAGCAAAGAAATTCTGTGGCTCCATAGATTCTTAGAAGAGCTTGGATTCAAACAAGACAATTGTGTCTTGTACAGTGATAGCCAAAGCGCTATCCATCTTGCGAAGAACTCAGCCTTTCATTCAAGGACAAAGCACATTGAGGTGAGATATCACTTCATACGCACTCTTTTGGAAGAGGGACAGCTAAAGCTAGGAAAGGTGCATACAAGTGAAAATCCTGTGCAGACATGTTTACAAAGGTGGTCAACAAGGAGAAGTTGAGCTTTTGCTCATCTTCAATCGGCATTCAAGGATAAGAAGCCAGAATGGAAAGCAGTCACAGGTTTGGTTTGGAGATCAGTCTCCAAGTGGGAGATTGTTAAGTATGGAGCCTAATTTACCCTTGTAATTTTCTGTGGTAAAAGCGCACATTTGTAAGGCCCCCATTATGAGGAGAAGCCATCGTGCGTGAAGGAAAATCACTCACCGGAAACCAAAATTTTCACGGACAAGAATCAGGGGCAACTTTAGAGGCCTCGCTCCGCCCCCAGACTTTTTTTTCGCCGGAATATTCCTTTTCGTCGGAATATTATGGCCGGACGGCGGCCGGAAAGTGGTCGGAAAACAACCGGTCGGTTGGCCAGTGGCCGGTAGTCAATGGCCGATGGCCGGTGGTCGGAAGTCAATGGCCGGTGGCCGAATTCAAAAGCGGACTTGTCTTCTCAAGGGCGGCCACACATGGGCGGATTGGAGGGTCCGATTTGGACTTATTCGCACAAGGGCGGCTACACATGGCTGTCTCTCATAAGAGAGGGCAGCCCTTTTGGCTTATAAAAGGAGGCCATTTCTACACACATTTCATAGTGTGAAGTTGATGCAACAAAGTGAGTGTGAGGTGGTGAGAGTGAAGCAAGGCGGGAGCTCCATTAAGGGTATAATCCCTTTGTAAACTACTTCTTGTTTTGAAGTACTAAAGCCATTGAGTGGCTGCTTTTCCGTGGACGTAGCCCACATTGGGTGAACCACGTATATCGTGTGTACTCTCTCTCTCTCTCTCTCTCTACTCTATAATCTCGTGTATGTAAATCTGTCTCTCTCCATTAAGTAATCTACTCAATTATCTATTTAGCTACGTCTTATTTCCTAACACTTTGTACTTGCACACTAATGAATACATTGTGTTGTATGTGCTTGAGATTCTTCTGCTTCTATTTGCTCTGTGTGTGTTCCTTGCAACTCCAAACTTAAGAAGGCCATTGGGGTTGCAAAAGAGATTCCTTTATCCTTTGCACGACCAATACTCTTCGTGTTTCAGTCTTGTACTTGGAATATAACTTGTTGACAAGTATACTATAACACCGATTGCTCTAGATAGTCTCTCTTGCTAACATGGTTATGGGTGTAGTCTGGTGTGAAGGATTTTGAAAAATATCCTTATCAATAACCATGGCTAGATGGTGCCATTATTGCATGTTTATATTTTGTTTTTGTGTTGGGAGCCTTCACGTCTGTATGGAGGCTTGTATGGAGGCTGACACTTCTTGTGCTCATCTCATTTCCTTTTTTGGCCTACCCCAAAGGGGGAAGGCCTTAGTGATGGTTTCCCTTTTTGCTAATGAAAAAGAGAAGATTATTTTAAAAAAAATTACACAAATTTTTTAGATGAAAGAAATAGAAGTTCCTCGTTAGGAAGACTCCTGCAAACAAGATAATGATGCTTTTATAGGTGGGGGGAATTGGGTGATACTCTTAATAAATAAAACACTCATCAAGATTTTTGACTCAGAACGAGTGGTGGGTCTGGTGGCCTCGATGTTGAAATATCCGATCTTGAGCTTAGGGGGAGAGAGAGATGAACGTTAAACTCCAAGGAAAGATGAGCGGGTGGAAAATTGGGAACATGAGCCATAATAAATTAATTCGAGAAGAGCCAATGGTGGCTAATGAGTTAGATTCTCTCCCATGCTCCTGTCATGTGCGCTCTCTCTCTCTCTCTCTCTCTCTCTCTCTCTCTGCCTTTGCATGGAGAGTTTGCCATTGGAGACGGTGGAGATTGGAGTTATGGTCGCCACCTTCTGCTTCGAAAGCTGCACAACCTATCTCTCCCTCTCCAAGTCGTCGCCACCTTCTACGTGGAGTTCTGGCCGTTGCCACCTTTTGCATTGGGTGCTCATGCGTAGCCACAGAATTTTATTTTGAAGCTGCAGGGCGTTGAGTGTGTGTGTGTGCGTGTGTGTGTGTGTGTGTGTGTGTGTGAGAGAGAGAGAGAGAGAGAGAGAGAGAGAGAGAGAGAGAGAGAGAGAGAGAGAGAGAGAGAGAGAGAGAGTTGCACCTTCCTGTGAGGAATGTGGAGCATAGCGCGTTACAGTGAGCTTGCTCTCTTTCTCTCTCTGTGGGCTCATCATCTGAGAGGAGTGTCGGCCCTCTCCTTCCACATCAAACAGAGAGGCTGAAGAAGGAAAACATGCAACTTGCATCTGAAGTTCAAGAGATCTGATGAGAAGGTGTTCAAGCATGCTTTTGGGAATGTCCCGACACCCGAGGATTGGGAAACTCTTAATAAACTCTCTGAACATATATATATATATATATCTTTGAAGTTGCACGGTGCACGCCAATGACGTGTTTCAAAATGCCGCAAGAGAAACTGTTCGGCAACTACAGCCATGGTGGTGAGCCTGTCAAAACGCCAGGCATCACCAGTAGGACTACCACATTGTAGCTTTGACCCCTTCCAATGGGCCTTTATCCATTCACGTCTTACTTGATCTGCTCGATGCAGTTGATGTAAGTGCACTGACGACCTCGCGACACTATGCTGCAAGCTCTGTATTTGTGTTTGTGAGGAGTCAATCAGGAAACAATGCGATGCGGCTGGGGTGGTCCCATGTGCCAATTGTGAAGTGCGGCCAAGTTGGTTGTGATGGTGTTGCTCTCCAATGCCACTAAGATCGGGGACGCTGCCAAGCTAGCTGACCAACTACTTTCCCCTATCGAGACTAGGCAGACAACACGAGCCGCATCCTCAGTGTGCTTGACGTCTTCACCACCATCAAGATTGTTACCAATGGAAGCTCCAACCCGCTTTGCAAGTCCTTCGTACTTCCTGAGAACCTGGGCACCCCGATAGCCTCCTCCAACCTATTCAACCCTGCAGGCCAAGCCTCACTACCAAGTCCCCGGTGGCATTCCCTTCACCCCGCTTGGCTACCCCACCGTCTGCCAGGTCATGGGATGAGAGTGGAAATGGTTCTTGCTCGAACAAAGGAGAAGCTGGGCTTCAAGTCATAAATCCTTTCAAATATTGAGAATTTGGACTCTCTAAATAGCGGCCATTTCACTTGCTTTGTATGCCTTATTTGTTGGCATGTTGCATTTTATTTCCCTTGAATGTAGCATTGCTATCATGCTATTGATGATGATGTTGATGATCGTGTTGTTGTTGGAGCTATTGTTTGGCTACACGAGGGGAAAACAACTAGTTTCCCACAATGCTATCTCGATCCTCTCTTAAAATTTTTGGCCCAATGACATGCTCCAGCTTCATGGTACTCTTCTGCATCCACACCATCTTTGCGAGAGGAAGCATCAAGAAGCAACTAATGCCCTCCCCCTTCATACCCCAACACACTTGCACATGACTAGTCTCTGGTGCAAATTTGTACACAAATAGTTGTGTGTGCACGAGAGTTGTGATATATAACCTTTTGCCTCTAGAAAGTTGGTAGAGAGTCTGTTGTGAGGAATTATCAACGTCCCTATCTCTCTCCTTGTGCTTGAGATGCCATCCACGCTAAGGACACACCCTTGTAGGAGTCATCATTGTAGAAAATGGGTTGGTGGGTTGCATGATGGTGCTTGAAGGGTTGCACAATGGTGGTGATGAACAAGGGGATTGTTGGCCCTCTCAAGAAGAGAGGGATTTCTCCTCGTGGAGGTGTTGCTCTTACGTGACGTGTGGTTAGGTTCTCTATTTTTCTTTTCTTTGTTGACATTGCTCGTGTGACTATAAGTCCAAAGTTAGTTGCAAGTTTCTTTAATCAAAATGGTTTAAACTAGGGTTGTGATTTGTTGTCAAGGTAGTATAGTTGCATATATCACCAAGAAGGAGAAAATATTCAAAGTCGGCTCTGGCTTCATATCAAAGAATATAAAAGAAGAAGAAATGGTATTCTTAATTCTCGATCAACCCTTTTATTTTCTACTCTTGCCTTTTTGTGATTCTGAAAGGCACCAAGCAAGGTGTTTAGAAAAACATTGAAAATGTACTTGGCCTACTAGATCAGTGTCTTTACATGGGGATTGCATGGTTATGTGTTGTCATTGAGTAACTTGCCTATTATCTTTATTGCTCTTCTGAAATCATAGGGTCAAGCCTCGTCTACAATCGAGGAAAGGCACTTCTCCCCATCTCCATCGTCACGACTTGTGTGCGTGCGTGTGTGTGTGTGTGTGAGAGAGAGAGAGAGAGAGAGAGAGAGAGAGAGAGAGAGAGAGAGAGAGAGAGAGAGAGAGAGCTCAAAGGTATCTATTGTAAGTCAAATAGATGTCTTTAATGGTTTTCTTGGCAAGATGACATGTGGTTTACTATGTTTCCATCAGTGCTTAGGTGCATCTCATGCATGACCACTCTTTTCAAGCTTTAATTTTGCGGGGGAATGGAGCTCAATGCATCACCCACATTGGCTTTATAGTAGGCCATAAGACCAATGCATGCATATGAAGCATAGATGTGAGCATATGTATGTATGTCAAGTAAAGATGTGAGCATATGTATGTATGTGCAAGCCTTGTAATTTATCACTTGTTAACTATTGCAATGATGGTATTAGCCTTCCCGTATTCATCTCAAGGGTAGGCCTTGTGATTTTATCACTTGTTATTTATACCATAAGTGCACGGGGATTGTATTAGGAGAGGACATACGATTTATAAATGTTACCGAGTCGAACTCTCCATTTACCTACATGACTAACTTGCGTTAGGTTAAAATGACTTCAGGTAGAACTCGATTGGGTTGCATAAGAATCCTTCTTTAAATAATTAGCGCAGAATAGCGCGTTGGTGCGCTACTTCGTCAGACGAGGACGATGGTTTCCGCGAACGGGGCTGCCTCCTTTGATCGCCCAGCTCAGGCGCTGCGCTTGCACAATACTTTATCCGCCTCCAAAGAACCTTTCTACACCCAAGATCGTTCCCGTCGAGGTAAGGCCACTTCCACTTTCAGTTATACCTTCACTATGAGTGAAGCCCGCTGTGATGGTGTATCTTTTGAGGAAAGGAAGAGCTTAGCTCTGGCCTGAACACCAAGTTTTTGAATATGCGCACCATTTCAAGCTTGCCAATGACGATTAGCACGAGTAAAGGTTAACAGCCTCGTGCCAGAAGATGCTTTGTCTGAGTGGGCAAATATAGTTCGTCCACTGGCAATTGTGAGCACCATTTTAAGTCTACTTTTTGGATCCATGTAAAGTAAAGGTCAAAAATTTCATACTGCAATGTGTAACTAGTCAACAAGATTGGAATGTTTGCGTATTGATGCAATCCAACTATCTATGGAGTAGATTATGGATGATGTTGAGTCCAAGCTACTGACATGTGTTATATTTGATATTTGATAGTGACTTGGTATATATGTGGGCCAACAGTTTATGATTCATCGCATCTTGGTCATGCGCGCAACTACTTGAGCTTTGACATTCTTAGACGAGTTCTTGAGGTTTGTGAAATGCTTACTGAGATCAATCAGCAGGTTTGCAGTGGAGATGAATTAAAATACAATGTACTTTTGTTTTTAGGGTTATTTTCACTACAATGTGCTCTATGTTATGAATGTCACTGATGTGGACGACAAAATCATAAATACGGCTCGAAGGAATCACTTACTCAGTCAGTTTCTAGAAACAACAGAAGATCCGAGTCAGGTATGATTAGCTGGTTGTTTTCTAAATAAAAGCAAGATAAGGCTATTTGTATTTTTTGGAGAACATTATAAAGATGCTGAACTCACAGAAGTAGGATGCAGCCTTATTTTTGCATGTTCTTAACCTTTGATTGTAGTTTACTACCGTGCTCTATTACTGATAATCTTGAGAGGAAGTGGGTCTGATTAGTGTTCAAGGCAAATCTGGTGCATATTCTAGCGGATAAGGGGCTGGATTGCTGGCTTGCCTGGAATAAAAGAAGCATTCATAGCAATTGTGGTGGGGTGAAGTTTGGACTTGTACACAATGGTGATCTCCTCGTGAAGATACACGATGAATCTCATGCTATAAGTACATTTGTGCCCATCTTAATATTTTCTCAGTTGGATGCTCAAGGAAGGCAACATTGCTAAGATGCCACAATTTTTCCTCCTTGTGATACGTTGCCAATCATGGGTCAAATCTGGTGATGGTGAAGAGGCCATGGGCCTACTTGTTGAGATGCAATTTGTCTAGCTTACAAATATAACGGGAAAAGCACCATGTGCCAACGGAAAAGAACAGATGGAATAAAATTTAAGCACTTCAAAACAATTGACTCGCCCGACCGTGGGAAAGTATATCAATGGACTTCATTTTTTATCTTCCCAAGACTCAGAGCGGGCAAGATGGCATTTAGACAGTCATCGATAGATTTAGCAAACAAGCTCACTTTGTTCCCAAATCATTTGGCTACATTGTTTCTTTCGTAGATTTTTCGATTACATGGTATGCGCGAGTCTATAGTTTCAGATAGGGATCCTTGCTTTACCACTTTGTTTTGGAGGGCAATCTGGGAGAATATAGGTACGCGGCTATAATTATCGTCCTCTTTCCACCCACAGACAAATGGGCAGTTAGAGAGAGCGAATCTAGTGGTTTTGGACTTGATAAAGTCATATATCTTTGAACAGAAGACTCAATGGGAGAAGTATTTGCCTTTAATGGACTTGGTGCCTTACGCCTGTCAAACTTGACCTTTTGGAATACTAAACATCTGCGAACAAACTCGTCCACACATACTAAACAATTGCAAACTAACTCGTCCACATATACTAAATAATTGCGAATAAACTCGTCCACATCCTTTTTGAGGCTCAGCGAGTAAAAGAACCGCTCCACACCTTGAAAGGTGGTGTTGATGCCGCGATGGCCCAAAAAAAGGTGGAAGTGGCACTTTGTCAAAACCTTGTTCCGCAATGCTAGCGTAACATACAACAGATTTTTCCACATCAAATAGCCTTCCTTTAGAGAATAGCTTGCAACTACCTCCCCACTCTGTAATCGATCAAAGATTTCTATAAAATCTGGGTCTGTGGCGTACTGATCTACCATATTCTCGAAGCTGTGATGGAAAATTGCCAAAATAGCCGAAATCAGTGGCTTCTTAGACAATGCGTCTGCCACCATGTTTTTCTGTCTCTGAATACGAACGATTTGAAAGGGAAATTGCGACAAAATGTTTGCCCACCGCGTTTGTTGTTTTGAAAGCTCTTTCTAAGACAAGAAGCATTGCAAACTCTGATAGTCGGTGAACATTCTGAAGTCGGCTCCAAATAGAAAATGGTGCTGTTGAGTAAGAGCATGGATAACTGCCAAAAGCGCTTTCTCATAGATGTGTGCAACCCGTTTTGGGCGTCAAAACATTCTGCTCTCATAAGCTACAACATGGCCTTCCTGCATTAAGACCGCTCCTAGCCTGCGACCACAGGCATCACACTAAACTTCAAATGGTTTTTTGCAAGTCTGGTAACATCAACAGTGGACCAATTGTCAACTTTTCTTTGAGAGTCTTGAAGGTGGCAATCTCAGATGGTCCCCAAGAAAAAGGAACCCCTTTTTGTGTCATAATATGCGAAGGAGAAGTGTAACAGACTTGGACACTCCAAGTCGAGAATCTACCGCGACAACACAAATAACCACTTCAAAACAGTTCACAGTTCACAATTGATTCGACAGTGGCCTGGTGGAGTTCCGTGCCTAGAGATATTGGCCTCAAAGACTGGCGTCCCTTTCGGTATTTCTTTTTGTATTAATCTGTGTTCAAAGTACAAGAGTGCGGGCAGGCGCTCACACTCAGACTCTGCGTCTAGATGCTCTGAGTTGTGAGTGGTCTACCCACTTATTTAAAGAGTACAAGGGATGCCAAAAGCAGAGCCCCCAAAAGCTGAAAATCAAAAGCTCTGATAAAATAAAGCTTTTTTCTCTCTCAAGGCTTTTAAAATAAAATCTCTACCTCTCTTTAACTCTTTCTTGCGTAGAGAATAAAGCAAAAGCAAATAAAAGCTTTCTCTCTCTCTTGCGTAAAATAAAGTAGCAAAAAGCTGCGCCAGATATTGCCCCAAAAGTTGCACCGTAAATCGTGGGATCTGTACAGCAGGCCTGCCACGTCATCCTGTCACGTCATTTTTCCCGCAAGCTACGACCATGTCAGCAATTTCAGCCCACCATGCCGGGACTAGGGGAGGTGTGTGTAAACACTGGGCAGCCACGTCACCAGTTTGTGACATACCCCCCTCTTGAAAGCATTGTAATCGCCCTCGATTACGCCTGCAAAACAGACAGAAGCCATAAACTGCCTTAGCAGACACTGACTGTTAGTACATACGCACTAGGAACACACATCTAGCACATGTACCAATCGACAGTCACATCACACCACATCACAAGACATCACAGGACATTCAACATTCATTCGGATCTTAGACCATGATTTATCGGCAATGCAGTTAGCAACGCATCTAGATCCACTCAGGACCTCATAGATGCCCGATTGTCTAACCCCTATTGCAACCATGTCTATTCGAGATCAGTTAGACCAAAATGCTGCAGTCATTTCGTCTATCAGTTCCTGCACTTAAAAACAAGTCAAGAACAAATCAGTTTTATATTCAGGAATTCCACTTCATAAAGTCATATAGCAGAATAGTGTCAGCTCTCAGTATCCCTGAAGCTCAAAGAGACATCAATGACTTTAGTATTCTAAAAATCAAGGCATGTGTTGACAAAGGAACGGAGTAACCCTCCTCTTGTGCAACCCACTGCACCAGATCTCCGGCCAAGCTGAATGCGGGGTTCCATTTGGAGTAGACTAGGCTAAACCAAAAGCTTCAAGGTAAAGGTTTACCATTTAAGGAGTATCTGCTAGATCCTCCTCCTCTATCCACTTCGCATTTAATGCAGGATAGTTCTTGAATTTAACCAAGAACCGCCTTCGTACTTTACCCTTAATCTTTCTGTCCTTATGTGCCAAAATCTGTTCAGGAACAAGGATCTCCTCGTTTTCTTCCACTTCAGGTTGCTCATGGGGCTCCCCTTCTTCGGGCACATCAGCTTTAAAAGGTTTCAAGAGACTCACATGAAATGCATTGTGAATCTTCCAAGTGTCAGGTAGTTTCAGTTGGAAGGAGACATCATTGATCTTTTTGGAGATTTGGAAAGGTCCTTAGTATCTGATACTAAGCTTTGGAAAAAGCCTCTCCTTTCCCTTTTTCTTTCTTAGGCGTGCCTTCTCAAAACGTAAGAGAATCCAATCATCCTCCTTCAATTTCAAATCGTGATGATGGCGATCCGCTGGAGATTTCTGCAAAGCCTCGCGGACCTTGGCAAAAGCAATGTCTAAGTCGCGCGTGTACTCATTAGCTTCAAAAATCTTATCTTTCATGCTTAGGAAGGGTGGAACCTTCGCAACACCTTCAACAATCTCAAATGGCGCTTTCCGCGTCGAAGAGTGTTTCGTGTTGTTTTAGGCAAATTCCACCAAAGGTAGATACTTTTCCCATTGACTCTTCTGATCCGAGATATAAGACTTCAATAAATCTAAAACCACTAAATGGGCAATCTCAGATTGCCCATCAGTCTGCGGGTGGAAAGATGAAGAGAACTGCAACCGCGTGCCAATGTTCTCCCAAATTGCCTTCCGAAACAAACTCGTAAATCTGGGGTCCCTGTCGGAGACAATCGTCTCGGGCATGCCATGTAATCTGAAAATCTGGGCCACAAACAGTCTCGCTAAGTGATCCGGCTTGACTGTTTTCTTCACTGGAATGAAATGAGCCGTCTTGCTAAATCTGTCAATAATAGTCCAGATACCATCGTGACCACTCTGTGTTCTCGAGAGATAAAAAATGAAATCCATGGCAATACTTTCCCAGGGGCAGGTGGGTATGGGCAAAGGCTGTAACAATCCCTGCGCTTTATGCGTGTCAAACTTGACCTTTTGGCATACCAAGCAACTGTGCACAAACTCGTCCACATCCTTCTTGAGTCTCGACCAAAAGGAGTATCTCTCTACCCCTTTCATGGTGGTAGCAATGCCGCGGTGACCTGTAAAAGGCGGAGAGTGGCATTCAATCATAACCTTTTCCCTCAACGGCTGTGTAACGCACAACATGGTCTTCCTCATCAAGTAGCCATCCCGAATGGAATATCCCGCTATTGTCTCCGCATCCCGTATCTGTGTGAAAACGTCTGCAAAATCTGTATCCGTGGCATACTGATGGACCATCCTCGAAGCTTCTATGATCTATCGCGGAAATAGCCAGAACCAACGGCTTCCGAGACAAAGCAACTGCCACTAAATTCTTCTATCCCTGAACATGGACAATCTGGAAGTGAAACTGTGACAAGATGTTCGCCCACCGCATCTGCTTTTCCTATAGCTGCTTCTGTGACAAGAAGTAGTGTAAACTCTGATGGTCTGTAAAGACAGTAAAATCCGCTCCGATTAGGTAGTGCCGCCACTGAGTAAGAGCATGGATAACCGCCAAAAGCTCTATTTCATAAATCTGTGTTGGCAATTCCGGCCTTGAGAACAATCGGCTCGCGTAAGCAATGACATGGCTTTCTTGCATTAAGACCGCACCCAGACTACGACCACAAGCATCGCAATATACTTCAAATGACTTTTGCAAGTCCGGCAAAGTCAAAATTGGTCTCGTAGTCAATTTCTCTTTCAAAGTCTGAAAGGCAGTCACCTCTGTGGGTCCCCACGAGAAAGGGACTCCTTTCTGAGTCAAGATATGCAAAGGGGAATAGCAACCTCTGCAAACTTTCGAATGAACCGCCTGTAGTACGAACACAATCCCAAGAAGCTTCTAACTTCATGGACATTCTTCAAATCGGGCCAATCACCTATAGTCTCTATCTTGGCCGGATCCATCTACACTCTTGCTGCTGACACAATGTGTCCCAAAAAGTGTATCTTTGGTAGGAAAAATTCACTTTTCTTCGCATTAATCACTAACTTGTGATCTCGTAATGCTTGAAAGACTTGAAGCAGATGATCTGCCTCATCTTTGGAGAAAACAAGGATATCGTCAAAGAAAGTGCCAACAAATAGCCTGTACTCTCGAAAAATCCTATCCATCATCTGATTAAATGTCGCAGGAGCATTGGTTAAGCCAAAAGGCATCACCAAAAACTCAAATAACCCAAAAGTCGTCCGAAAGGCTGTCTTGTAGACGTCTCTCGGCGCGATTCGGATCTGATGATAGTCACTCTTCAAATCAATCCTGCTAAAACACGAGGATTCCCGTAATCTGTCGAGTATATCATCAATCCTAGAAATCGGAAATCTGTTCTTGATGGTGATTCTGTTGAGAGCTCTATAATCGATGCACATTCTCCAAGATCCGTCTTTCTTCAAAACCAACAACACTGGAGAGCAATACAGTGAAGTACTAGGCTAGACAAGACCCTTTTCCAAGAGGTCTTTCACTTGGTTCATAATCTCTTCGTTTTGAGCTCGGCTCACACGGTAAGGTGGCCGGTTCAGTGGTGTGCTTCCATGTATCAGATCAATGGTATGATCTTCAGGACTAGCGGGTGGTAACTTGCTTGGCAGGCCCTCTGAGAAGCAATCGGCATGAGAGTGGAGAAAATCTTAGCGTTCTTTATCAAGTTCAGGCATATTTGTCCTATCCTCATCACTCAACTCTTTTCATAAAGATCGAGTAAACAAACAGATTAGATTTCATTAACTTTGAAATTGTCACGTGACATCCCAACCCTATGTGTCCGTGGACAAGCTACAGCATGATCAGGGTTCAAGCAGTCCAGTCAGTCTAGATTTAGCAGTGATCTAGCACTTTTGTGAGTCTATTCGTAGACCGTGCATGCCCAGTCACTTAGTGTAGATGCATATCCTCTGGTTGCACACAGCATGATCATCAGTACAGATTCAGTCAGGGGAATTTTCCAGTGCATTTAGCCTATTTTTCCTATTTTTCACTTATTATTTTTAAGTGACTTTCCAACAAAAATAGGTAGGGCAATTTTGCTAAGTTTGTATATAAGCAAACCCAAGTTAGCACTAAATGGCAGAAGAGGCAGCAGGAGCTTCCCGCTCAACAGGCACCTTCTCAACAAGAACCCCATCAGAACCCTGGCGTTTGCAGATTCCCTTCATCGCCGAACATTTCCCTCACTTGGCGTTTTCAGCCTTGCTTGATCGCCATCAATAGTTAGCCCTAGTGTTTCCAGTTTGGCATCGCCATAGATACCTACACCCTAGCGTTTTTGACATCATTGACCTCTCCACCAAACTGGTGTTTTTCAGTTGTGCATGCATCGCCATCACCCCTGAACCTCAGCATTTCACTAACGCTAGCAGTCAGCCCCCAACGTTTTTGGTTTTCAGCCTTACCGCAGCAGATGCAGCAGCGTTTTCAGCTTTGAAGACGGTAGCAAATTGAGCCCTAGTTGGTTGCAGAAGATCTCCATTTTCATCCCATAAATACACAGCCAAAACAGTCATTTTCAGCCACCGAAACAGCCCCGAAATTCAGCAGATAGAAGACCACAGATTTCAGCCCTAAAGTCGTCGTCGTCATCACCGTCATGGTCATCGGCATACTCCCAGATCGCATCAGTCCATTGCATCGTCATTGTACCACTTTGTGCAATCAATAAGTAGACCACTCTCGCCGACGACGCCTTCGAAGGAGGGTTTTACAACGTCTCTGGTGTCGTATCTCTCTTCTCTCCCTATCTCTCAGTCTCATTCACTCGCACGCACAGTGTCCATTCACTTTGTTGTGATCATAGCACTTTCCATTAAGAACGGAAGGCTCTCCCTTCCATAAGAACTAAAAGGAACACTTGGGCACAGTTCGGAGCACTCATCTTGAGCAAAGCGCAAACAGTCATTCCGTTGCACCTAACATTGGTATCAGAGCTTTGGCAGTGCTCTGCATCACTCAAGGAAAGAACCACAAGAACTACTAGAAATTTTTTTGCTTGTTGAGGTCGCACGAACCCAAGTTCGCTTGGGCTTTTCGATTCCTAATCGTGTTTTGTTGAAGAGTGACAGCAATCCCAAGAAAGAAGGGCTTGTTTAGCCTGTCCTTGTGTCTCTTTTCACTTATTGAGAGCGGACCGTGCACTTAGCGGTCGGCCAATCGACGTGAGGTGGGAAAACGCAACCTTGGTGTGAGCACAAGGCCGCCAAGGGGTGCGTCCGCAGAAAGGAGTAGAACTCGGGTGAAGAGAAGATCCTTCTCAAACACGGTTTGCAAGCGAAAGAAAACCTCAAGAACCTCAAGAACCCAAGAACCAAGACCCCCAAGAACCCAAGTTCCTCGTGAACTTAAGAACCCGAGACCACAAGAACTCACAAGAACCCACGACTTCAGAATGTTCATCACTTGAAGCGGAATTGATACTTCGCTTGGAGGTGATGAGCATTAGAGAGGCGAAGAAGAATTTTCCCCACCAAGAGGTTTTTCTGACCCTTCCCCGTCTACATCAAGGATTGCACTAACTCCTATGGATGCTTTGGAACAATTGTTTCTGAAACAGAATTTAGAACGTGAAGCAAGAGACGCAGAAAGAATGGGAGAAACGAAACGCAGACAAGCAGAAGACAAAGCAGAAAGGGAAGCCGAAAGAAAGGCAAGACAAGAACAGCGCGACCGACACATGCAAGAGTTCTTGCGACTCTTGTCTCCGTGCAGACACAGATGCAAGAGATTCAGGAGACGGAGACCCTCTCAGTCTCTTCTTCTCCAAAGCATGACACACAGGCTTTAAATGACAATGCTTTGCATGTTGATACGCATGATGTTTTGGATGATTATGAGCAGCATGATGATGATTTGATTGACAATGATAAGTATGATAATGATGAGCATGATGATTTGAATGACACTCACAAGCATGATGAGTTGCATGAAGAAGATGTGATTGTTCACAAGGATGATGTGTTAGTGGATTTTTTTTCTGGCGAAGCTAACCTCGTTGTAGATTCGATCAATCACGCAGAACCGATCTTGGCTCTCGAGTTAAGGTCCACAGAACCCCCTCAGAAAGAACCCCTTCAGGAAGAAGCGATCTTGGCTATCGAGCCTATGTCCAAAGAACCCTCACAGGAAGTATTATGTGTTCGCATGATTGATACGCACACATTGTTCGAATGTTTCATTCATGATCGTTTCCCGTGTTTTAGTCAACCTCGTTATGTGATCCCTTTTCCTAGGCATGACATATTGTATGTTGAACACGTTTCTCTCATGGATGAGCATGAACGTATGCTGATTTTTCATGAAAAGCTGAAAAGTATGTATGTAAGGAAGTCACATTCCATGTCTCTTCCTTGGCATGACACAGTGGTAGAATGAGCACATGAAAGTGTGAGCACCAAGCGTGGGCATTTCCATTGTGTTTTGCCACAGTTGATTGCTCTAGATCATACGCGAAAGATTCGATTGCATTGTTTGCGTGTATGTGGTGAACGGTTTGGCACTCCGTCTATTTGTTCATCTACATTGCATGCACAGTCTTTAGCGAAGACAAGATTTTTTCCACTCACTTTACATGGAATGGGTATGTTTATGGAAGTGGTTTCAGGAATTTTCAGCCATGGAGATTCTTGAAGATGGAAGAAGCAGGACTCTAGACGAAGTTGAAGCATCGAAGGAGCCACAAAGACTTTGAGTCGCTTTTGGCGCGGCCCAAAGAAGCAAGTGTTGCAGACCTTTATGAAGTTCAAGTACCGCATGACCCACACATCAGAGTGGGCTGGCGAAGAGTCCCTTCCAGGATTCCGGATACTAGTGGTGATCTCCCTCGACGCCATACAGTTCAGTACCAGTACCTCACTTTGAAAAGGAGGGGATGTCACGTGACACATCCCAACCCTACGTGTCCATGGACAAGCTACAACATGATCAGGGTTCAATTAGTCCAGTCAGTCTAGATTTTGCAGTGATCTGGCACTTTTGTGAGTCTATTCGTAGACCGTGTATGCTCAGTCACTTAGTGTAGATGCATATCCTCTGGTTGTACACAACATGATCATCATGATGTATTCCCTTCAGAATCCATCAGATTCAGTCAGGGGAATTTCCCAGTGCATTTAGCCTATTTTTCCTATTTTTGGTATTTTTTACTTATTATTTTTAAGTGACTTTCCAACAAAATTAGGTAGGGCAATTTTGGTAAGTTTGTATATAAGCAAGCCCAAGTTAGCGGCACCTTCTCAGCAAGAACCCCATCAGAACCCTGGCGTTTGCAGATTCCCTTCATCGCCAGACATTTCCCTCACTTGGCGTTTTCAGCCCTGCTTGATCGCCATCAACAGTTAGCCCTAGCGTTTCCAGTTTGGCATCGCCATAGATACCTACACCCTAGTGTTTTTGACATCATTGACCTCTCCACCAAACTGGTGTTTTTCAGTTGTGCATGCATCGCCATCACCCCTAGAACCTCAGCATTTCACTAACGCTAGCAGTCAGCCCCTAGCATTTTTGGTTTTCAGCCTTACCGCAGCAGATGCAGCAGCGTTTTCAGCTTTGAAGACTGTAGCAGATTCAGCCCTAGTTGGTTGTAGAAGATCTCCATTTTCAGCCCATAAAAATGCAGCCAAAACAGTCATTTTCAGCCACCTCGCACGCACAATGTCCATTCACTTTGTTTGTGATCATAGCACTTTCCATTAAGAACGCAAGGCTCTCCCTTCCATAAGAACTAAAAGGAACCCTTGAGCACAGTTTGGAGCACTCATCTTGAGCAAAGCGCAAACAATCATTCCGCTGCACCTTACAAAAATGGCCGAAGCCGATACAATAGGGACAGAATCGCCCTTAAGTTTTAATGTCAAGTACAATGGTTCTGCCCTTCTCTACGGTCAATGTCGCTTTCCTCGCCTTATAGTCGACCACGGCGTTGTTCTTCTGGTACCGGGGAATTCCCAAGAGGACATCACAACCTTCCAAAGGCATTATGTAAAAGATCCTCTCAGTAGTCAGAGAGCAGTTCTTCTACTCTCTCAGTCAGAAGAAGAAAAAGGACAAGAAAGAATAGAGGACGGGCTTTCGCCCCGTTCTTGTGCTTGTAAAGATTCTCCCTTAGTAATAAAGATATTCTCTTTATGGGGGGGGGGGGGGGGGGGGGGGAATCTTCTGGTCCCCAATGACCTCGAGAGTAAAGCTTCATAGCCTTTTGCAAGGCTTCATGCAATCCTGCTTCAAACTTACGCATCTTCTCCGAATCGTCAATCTTCTTGAATGGAGGACTTTCAAGAGAACGTCCCAAAACCTATCCACATAGCGTGGAACAGTTTCGTTCTCTGACTGTGAGAGTCGATCCCATTCTTTCTTTACCTCTTCCTCATAGTCTGGAGGAAGGAACTGTGCGTAGAACTCCTTCTTGAAAACAGTCCAATCTTGGGGTTTGCGGATTTCTAAGATCAGGGTTAACCACCAACTGTTGGCGGTGCCTTTCAGATACATACTGACATGGCGAAGTTTGGATCTTTCTTTAAACTTCCCTTCTGCAAATGCAACTTCAAATTGGCGGATGAAAGCCAAAGCTTTGTCATTATCACGCCGTCCATTGTAGGTGTTGAATTTGATATCTTTTTCTCCTGACTTAAATGTTTTCTGCCTGTGGTGTTTCTGCCTGTGGTGTTTCTTCTTATGGTGCTCCTTCTTTCTATGCTTAGACTCCTTGTGGACAGGAGTCTTTTCCCTTGAATGCACTTCTTGCTGCGACGAATCGTCAAGAAACATGTCTTCTGGAGCCACTATGTCATCCAGATCCTTCATGCAAGAAAACTGAGGAGAATCAGGAGGATCCTGCACTTGAACCTTTTAATTAAACCGCACATGCCTTTCTGGAGGTTTCCTTTGCCTCTCGTGCATGCGGGAGGTTCCAATTAAAGGATCTTTCCTTGGTTCTGCCGCATTTGGGTTCTGCAGGATTTCTCCGACCCCATCGGCACTTTCTCCTTCCCTTTCTCAAGAGTATGGAGAATCTTTTGGACTTATGGATGGGAGAGAGCTTTTTGCAACTCTACCACCTGCTGTTGAAGGAGAGAGCACTAACTCTATCTCGCGTCCTCCCATTTCTACAGTCTGCCAAGAGTCGTCAATCCCTTAAGGAAGAGAGAGATGACCTTGCTCTAATACCACTGTCACAAAAATATGGAAGCGAAAATTGACTGTTAAATGCAATTTATATACTCAAGAGATTTTGGAGAGAAAGAGAGAAGCTTGACACATGAAGCAAAGCACTTATCATGCCAAGCAGAAGGCTCTCCATGAGTAGCCTACCTCTACTTCTTCTTCTCAAAAGAAGAAAAGAACCGCCTCCGAAGCAGAAGCAAAACCAAATCAGCCCAAGAAATATCTCTCTCCTACTGAATTGAGAACCTACATCAGCGAAGAAAGGTGCTTCAAGTGTGGACAAATTGGATATATGAAGGGTGATTGTCCTACCAAAACTCCGCAACCACCCTCTTCCAATGCAGTCCCAGATGTACAGGGGAATACAACCAAGGATGGAAAAGAAAGAGCTCTTCTCAAAGCATGGGGTAGCATCAACAACCAAGGCGCTCTTATTCTGTTTGATCCTCGCAGTACAGACAACTTCATCTCTACAAAGCTAGTAGATGACCTGAATTTACAGCCCAACCGTTTTGGAGTTTCTATTCAAGCACAATCTGCTTTCAAAGGGTAGAACTCTAGTTTTACTCCAATCATAGGGAAGCTGAATTTAAAGGTCGACAGCTACAAAGATCCAAGAGTCTTTCTTACTAGCTTCACTTGAAGGGTGTGATGTTATCTTGGGAATGCCTTGGCACTACATGATGCATCCCATTCCTGACTATGTTTAGAAAACTTTATCCTTTGATAAAAAAGGAAAGGAATATCTTGTATTTGCAGATGCAGGTGATTGGCGTATCCCTATCGCCAATCACATTGCAAATCAAGAAAGTAATGAAAAAGTGTGTTTCAGCGTACTTGATTTTTGCAAGAGAGAGAGATGTGTCTGCTTCACAACTTTCTTCCTCTTTAGAGCAAAAAAGACTTAAGTTATTAGAAAGCTTTAAAGATTGTTTTGCAGATGAACTTCCAAATGGACTCCCACCTCCTCGACATGAGGATCATACAGTTGATTTGATGTTTTCCTCCAAATCAGTCCCCTTATCGAGTTAGTCTAATGCAGCAAGAGGAAATCCTCAAGCAGGTAAACGAACTTTTGGAGAAGGGCTTAATAAGGCCTAGTATTTCTCCATATTGTTCACCTGTCTTGCTAGTACAGAAAAAAGATGGCACATTCCGCATGTGCATAGACTATAGATCTCTAAACAAGATCACAATCAAGAATCGATTTCCAATCCCTTGGATTGATGACATTCTTGACAAGTTACAAGGAGCAAGTGTCTTTAGTCATATAGACTTGAAGAGCGGTTATCATCAAATCCGCATAGATCCTCAGGATGTGCATAAGACTTCATTTAGAACAACCTTCGGGTTGTATGAATTCCTAGTGATGCCTTTTGCTCACTAATGCACCAGCCACATTTAACAGAATGATAAATAGAATCTTCCACTCATATAGAAGCTTTACAGGCGTTTTCTTCGATGATGTCTTAATCTTCTTAGTTACGGAAGACGAACACTATAAGCATCTCGCATTAGTGTTTGAAGAACTACGCAAACACAAATTATTTGTGAATGCTAAGGAGAGTGAGTTCTTTTTAAAAGAAATCCATTATTTGGGCCAAATAGTATCTCACAACCAGGTGAGAATGGACCCTGATAAGATTCAAGGAGTTGTAGGATGGCCTACGTCAACTACAGTACATGATGTACGAAGTTTCCTTGGCCTCTGTTCCTATTATCGGCGTTTCATTCGAGCTTTTACCGCTATAGCAGGTCCCCTCCATGACCTGACAAAGAAGCGGATTCCATTCCATTGGGGGTCTAGACAAAAACAAGCTTTTGAAAAGCTGAAGTATCTACTCAGTCACGGACCTGTTCTCACCGTCCCTGATCTTCGCAAACCTTTCGAGGTATACTGCGATGCATATGGAGATTGTGTAGGAGCAGTTTTAAACCAAGAGGGTCACGCCATAGCCTACGAAAGTCGGCGCCTTAAAGATGCAGATTTGCGTGTTTCCATATACGTGAAAGAGCTAATGGCAATAATCCACGCTCTTTCCATTTGGAAACACTATCTGTTAGGAGCTGATTTTATTATCAAGACAGATCATTAAAGTCTTTGCTACTTTCTTACACAGAGAAAGTTATCAGAAAAGCAGATGAGATGGGCCAACTTTCTTTCAATGTTCCATTTTCAGATTTTACACACTTCTAGAACAAAGAATGCAGGTGCAGATGCTCTCTCCAGGCGTCCAAAGATCAATGCATTGACAACAATTTATCATGAGGAACTAGAATCTCTCAGTGAGATGTATCCTCAAGATCCGGACTTCGCTACAATTTGGGCAGATCTTCAAGCTGGTCACTCGAGGCCACCTTATTCTATTAGGGATAATACGCTCTATCATCAACAAGCAATATGCATAGCTCAACCCTTACGACAGAAGGTGATGGATGAAGCACATAATTCTCCTTATGTCGGGCATCGGGGAATTGCTGCTACTGTCACTAGCGTGTGACTACTATCTATCCTTTCTGCTGATTGCTTTCTTATTATTTATTCATTTTCACTTTTTGGAAACACCCCTCTGGAAATCTAAAAGGTTGGACAAGGACTATGGTTAGCCAAAGTGGAACCTTTGCTACAGAGGCTACATTTCAGTTTTTGGTGTGGCTGCAATGTACAAAGAGGGTCAGATGACCTAGAAAGATACAATGGCAGCATCTCCTAAAATTTAGGGAACTGCTATTTTGGGACCTGAAAATGTGTTCGCGTCATTATCTCCGGAATGACAAGGGGAACATTTTATTACTCTGCCGTGAAGTCAACTGGTCGGGAGATTTTTAGGCGGCAACCCCGAAACGGGAAATGGCTTGTAAATGTGCCAAGTGGCTCATTTTTGTGCACTTTCCTCATGCATGAAGAAGTGGCGCTGATTTTAGAGGGAAGAGGCTCATTTGCAGCTTCTGTCACAGGTTGAGAGCTATGGAGTGCTTCCTTTCCCTCTTATGTACAATGTGGTGCCAAGAGTGATGCCCTGCACGCTACGCACTGCCCTCTCTCTCCCCTATGGCAGTATGTTATGCCCCTCTAGTGGGCTTTTCAATTGACCAATGTACAGTTGTGTGGGTTCATGCGCGATTGCCGAGGCAAGAGCCTCTTGCACAGGTACTGGATTAGCTAGTGGCTAATCCCCCGTAGGTACAGGTGATTCGGAGAGGTTTCACGTGCGAAATCTCGTCCGATTCAAAGGGCAAGTAGCCCTACAGGTGCCGGAGCTTGAGGACTTGCTACGGATGCGATCGGCACGCAAAACGGAGCCCGAAACAGTGAATTACAGCTTGCTGTGTATTTTTGCAGGTTTAGGGTTTTGGCCCTAAATGGACCCTAATATCCCCAGGAGGTTCGGGGACGCGAGGGGACCGCTGTACAAGTGATCTGGCGCATTTTCGGGGCAGAAAACAGAGAATTCAGCGTGCTGCAGATTCTCGCCAGGTTTTGCAAAGTGTCCGTATGCGTCGGGAAAGTCATCCAATGCGTGGAGATACTGACTGTGAAGGGTCCTAGTACAGTTATGTTGCCGAAATCAGGCCAGAACAGTTGAAATTCAGCCAAGATTGTGCGGGTCATCTTGTAGGGTACCACAACTTTTATTCCCTCTTTTAAAGAATAAAGAAATATTGAAAGGGGCGCCTCTTTAGGGGCCAATGTGGTGTCGGTCTTCTCATACAGGTGCAATCTAGCAGCCTGTATCCCTTTCCCCTTTGTTGTGTCTTGAAAGTACAGGTAAAGTGGGCGGCAAATTAAATGGGTGAAAGCAAATAAGGTTTAAGTCTTAAGGTCTACCGCCCTTTTTGGATTAAACAGGCCGGTTTCATGGTTCCATCGCCGGGAGTAAATCACTTTTTCCCATAGAAGTGAGCCTTGGTCAGTTTGGTCTTGAAGACACAGGGGATCATAGACCAGACATAGGAAATTGCAATTATGGCTGACAGACCAGATGATGTGACTGAAGAGGTTTCCTCTTCGCAAGGTCAACAGACACATGAAGTGGGTGAGTCTTCAAGACCACCAGACGGATGATGATATATTCAGGACCCAGTTGGCTACTGCTGTGGCTATGTTCACACAGGTAATGCAGAACCCGAGGTTTTTAGCCTTTCTGCAACCTCCTCTTCCGTCTCAGCAAGTTGGGTCATTGGATCATATTCAAAAGCTTGTTAAGGCTCAAGCACAGGTGATTCATACTGCAGAATCAATAGAAACACCTGTACACTTGACGGAGACCATGCAGTCTCCACAACCTATGCATAAGGTGCAAGAACAGGTGGCTGAGATGCCAGTCTTTCAAGCTGTACCAGTTCAGCCAGCCACTTTTCAGCAGCCTGTAGATGGTTCTAATGGGTAGGGAAGCAACCTACAGGCTATGCAACAAGTCTTCCCACCACCTTCATGACACCCTGGCTATTTTGGAGGTGGATCGATATTCCAGAGCATGGCTGGTCATGCACTTGGAAATCAGTTTTACACGCCAGGAACAGTGTTCGGGGGTGCTCAAACAATGATGCCTAACCCCATGTATGGTGTCACGGGCATGCTAAGAGGGTTTCAAAGCACTTAGGGCCAATTTGGGATGCCACAGGCAAATTTTGGTATGGCTGGAATTACAAATCAACAGCCAAATATTACATTTCTAGGTCAACTTAATTTCGGTCAAGGAACATAGATGAACCCTAACAGTGTTCCCATGTTTCAGTCAGTGTTCCCATGTTTCAGTCACTTCCATATGACAACTTAACGCTGTTGGAGAAGCCAACTCCGTACAAAGAAGGTGGCAAAGGTGTGGCATTCACGACCTTTATAGGGTTTGATGACAGGAAGAAGGCTCTCTCATTCCTCTAGTAGTTTGACAAGGCCTATGTAGGGGAAACTTTACAGAGGCTTCAAAGGTCCGCAAGCCAGCCACTTTCTTGACAGGGAATGCGGGACAATGGTGGACAACTTTATTGCTTCAAGGGCAAGCTCCGTCCACATGGATTTACTTCAAGCAGATTTTTGCAGCAGCATGGTTATCTGATGACTTTGAAGTAGATGTCATGACAGAATGGCACCAGCTTAATGCTACCACTTGCAAGAATGTGGATGACTACAATTGGAAGTTTTGGAAAGCTCTACTTCCAGTAACTTCCTATAGGTTTGTGCCATTGACAGAACAGATTGAAAAATACTGTTGTGGCCTACCCAAAGGATTGAGAAAGTACTGCACGAAGACCAAAGTCACTACTTTGACGCAGCTCATCGAGGTAGCAAACATTGGCAATGGTTTGCTCAAGGGAGAAGATTGTGAATTTAATACTGGCGTCAAGGAAGGATCAGCCAAGAAAAATTCAGCGAAGAAGTACGCTCCCAATGAGGTTCCTAAAGGGACTCAGGAGCCAGCCAATGCAGGGAAAGGCAAAGCTACGGCTGAATCAGAAAAGGGACCAGCAAAGAAATGGAAAAGACGTTTTCCTCACAAGTCGGAAGAGCAAAAGAAGGTCCTTAGGTTAGAGAACAAATGCTTTATCTGTGAGCAGCCTGGCCACATTGCTTATAATTGTTCTCAAAAGAAAAGGCGAGCTGATTCTGAAGACAAGGAGGACAAGAAAGGAAAGAGGCCCATGGCTGGTCTAGTGCCAGATATGGTTGGCAACAAGCCAAATTCGGATCCAAGTGAGCTTTGCAGAGCATGGGGAAAGGTCAGGGATCAAACAGTCCTTATCTTCTTTGATCCAGGTGCCAACTTCATTTCCCCAGAATTGGCTTCAAAGTTGGGAATCAGACCTGAAGAGATGGGGTATATAGCAGAGGCAGGTTTGGCATGTCCTGGCCATACAGAGGCTGTGACACCCATCATCGGAAAGTTGCGCCTACATATCCAGTCCTATGTAGATGCTGAAGAATTTTACATCATGCCACTGGATGGATGTGATGTGTTGCTAGGTATTCCTTGGTTGTTTCGTGTGCAGGGAATCATGGATGCCTACAACAAAAAGATCACTATACAGAGCAGGGGAAAGACTCACATTCTGGATGTAAAGCTTAAAGGGGAGTCTATTCCCACTGTATCAGCTTCTGCTATTACTTCTGTAATGAAAAAGCATCTTTCTGCGTACTTGGTTTTTGCACGTGAAGTGTCAGATTGTGATGAATCAAATTTATCTGTGTTAGATAAAGAAAGGTCAATGTTTTTACAACAGTATAGTGATTGTTTTTCCGATTGATTACCGTCTCAATTACCGCCAGAGAGACTTGAGGACTATGCGATAGATTTGGTGCCAGGCAGTAGCCCACCAAATAAGCCTCCGTACAGGGTTAGTGCGGCTCAGCAGAAAGAAATAATGAGCCAAGTACAGGAGCTGTTAGAAAAGGGGCTGATTCAGCCCAGTTCATCTCCATTCTGTTCTCCAGTGTGAAAAAGGATGGCTCATTGCGTATGTGCATCGACTACCGTGCACTGAACAAGAATACCATCAAGAATAGGTTCCCTATACCTAGAATTGATGATATTCTAGACAAATTAGAAGGAGCAGCTATGTTTAGCAGTATAGATCTAAAGAGTGGGTACCATCAGATCCGCATTAGATCAGAGGATGTGCACAAGACTGCTTTTAGAACGACGTTTGGCCTTTACGAATTTTTAGTGATGCCCTTCGGTCTCACAAATGCTCCTGCTACGTTCAATAGGATGATGGATAGAATTTTCTGTCTACACCAGCAGTTTGTTGGTACATTCTTTGACGACATGATAGTCTACTCAAAGAATGAAGAGGAGCATAGGCATCACTTGGCCATTGTGTTCAAAGAGCTACGCAGCCATAGGCTGCTCATCAATGCAAAGAAAAGTGAATTTTTTCTGGAAGAGATTCACTTCTTGGGACACATTGTCTCAAAGGATGGTGTCAGAATGGATCCTGCTAAAGTTGAAGCGATCAAGTCATGGCCAGATTTGAAGATGGTGCACGATGTCCGAAGCTTCTTGCGACTATGCTCCTATTACAGAAGGTTTATCCGAAATTTCGCTGAGATTGCTTCACCTTTACATGCTCTTCAAAAGAAGGCAGTCACCTTTAGATGGACACAGAAAGAGATTTCAGCTTTTAATCTCTTAAAGGAAAAGATGACTTCAGATCTAGTCATTGTCTTGCCAGATCTTAGGAAGTCATTTGTGGTCCAATGCGACGCCTGTGGTAGTAGCATTGGTGCTGTCACCAGCCAGTGGCAATTCCATTTTTGTTTATTTTCTCTTTCTTTGGGGAATTTGGTTTGTTTCACCTTTTGGAAACACCCCTCTGAAATCTAACTGCCCTGCATTGCATAGCCAGTGTTGAACTGTTCAGAGAGAGTCCAGGCATGAGGGCTAAAGAGCACTAAGGTTGGACAAGGACTATGGTTAGCCAAAGTGGGGTCATTGGCCAGCCAAAGCGGAATCCTTTGCTACATAGGCTACATTTCAGTTCTGGGTGTGGCTGCAATGTACAAAGAGGGTCACATGACCTAGAAGAATGTAATGGCAGAAACTCCTAAATTTTAGGGACTGCTATTTTTGGACGGCAAAATGTCTTCGCGTCATTACGTGCAATTTGACATGGGGATCATTTTGTTACTCTGTGGCTAAGTCAACAGAGGCTGCAGGTGAGATATTTTTAGACCCGAGGGTCTAAAGCGGGAAAATGCACAAATGAGTGACACTTGGCACACTGAGGCCAGTTTACTACTTAAAGAGAAGGCAAAAAGGTGATTTTCAGCTGTGAGCTCGTTTTTGAGTGCTGTCACAGGTTGAGAGCTTCAATGGAGTGCTTGCTTACCTCTTATGTACAGTGCGGTGCCAGGAGTGATGCCCTGCACGCTACGCACTGCTCTCTCTCTCCTCCCTATGGCAGTATGTTATGCCCCTCTAGTTGGCTTTTCAATTGACCAATGTACAATTGTGTGGGTTCATGCGCGATTGCCGAGGCAAGAGCCTCTTGCACAGGTACTGGATTAGCTAGCGGCTAATCCCCCGCAGGTACAGGTGATTCGGAGAGGTTTCACGTCCGAAATCTCGTCCGATTCAAAGGGCAAGTAGCCCTACAGGTGCGGGAGCGCGAGGACTTGCTACGGATGTGACCGGCACACGAAACGGAGCCCGAAACAGTAAATTACAGCCTGCTGTGTATTTTTGCAGGTTTAGGGTTTTGGCCCTAAACGGACCCTAATACCCCCACGAGGTTTGGGGACGCGAGGGGACCGCTGTACAGGTGATCTGGCGCATTTTCGGGGCTGAAAACAGAGAATTCAGCGTGCTGCAGATTCTCGCCAGGTTTTGCAAAGTGCCCGTATGCGTCGGGAAAGTCATTCAATGCGTGGGAATACTGACTGTGAAGGGTCCTAGTACAGTTATGTTGCCGAAATCGGGCCGGAATAGTTGAAATTCAGCCAAGCTTGTGCGGGGCAGCTTGTAGGGAACCACAACGTTTATTCCCTCTTTTAAACAATAAAGAAATACCGAAAGGGGCGCCTAAGTTAGGGGCCAATCTGGTGTCGGTCTTCTCATACAGGTGCATTCTAGCAGCTTGTATCCCTTTCCCCTTTGTTGTGTCTTGAAAGTATAGGTAAAGTGGGCGACAAATTAAAGGGGTGAAAGCAAATAAGGTTTAAGTCTAAGGTCTACCGCCCTTTTTGGAATAACAGGCCGGTTACTTGGTTCCATCGATGGGATTAAATCACTTTTTCCTCAAAAAGTGAGCCTTAGTCAGTTTGGGTTAAAGACACAGAGAGAGTCTGGGATGACCTTGAAAACACAGAGAGTTTGAAAGTAGATCGAGTGGATTTACAGGTGAGAAAGGCTACGAGAGTCTTTCTTTGGATTTACAGGTGAGAAAGGCTACGAGAGTCTTTCTTTGGATACAGGATGGATGGCAACAAGGAAGAGGGTTTCTCTTCAGAGGATAGTCAGCCTATTCCAACTGCACATGAAATTGGCGAGAGTTCAGGCCAAGCAGAGAAAGCTTTGCAGGTTGTTACTGCTGTGACCATGTTCAAGCAATTGATGGAGAATCCAAGTTTTATGGAGTTCATACAATCTTCATCAATAGCACATCAAGTTCAAGGCAGTTTTGGCATGCCAGAAACAATGTTTAGGGGTATGCAAGGCATGGTGCCCAACCCCATGTATGCAAACATTGGTTTGCACCCAGGATTTCAGGGCACACAAGGTCAGTTTGGGGTGTCACAAGGCAACTTGGGTATGGCTGGTTTTTCAATCCCATCAGTGAATATGACACCTGGACATCAACATGTTACTGGCCAGGGAGTACAGATGGCTCCCACAAGTGTACCCATTATGCAAACTGTCTCTTTTGACAATTTGGAGTCAATGGATAAGCTAAAGCCATACAAAGAAGATGATCAGTGAGTCCATTGACACATTCAATGGCTTTGATGAGAGGACAAAGGTTTTCTCTTTTCTCGAACAGTTAGACAAAGCATTTGTTGGAAGGAGCATTTAAAGTCAAGAAAGCTACCACTTTTCTGGAAAAAAAATAAAAAAAATAAAATGCAAGTCAGTGGTGGAATACACTGTTGTTACAAGGACAGACTCCTTCCACTTGGAATGATTTCATACAGTAACCGAATTAGCTAAAGGCTAATTCAAAACAGGTACAGGATGATTTAACAAGATTTCTTGCGAGAAATCTCGTGTAAATCAATGGGAAAGTAGTCCTACTGATGCAGAAGATCAAAGGCTACGAATTGGTGCGATTGGCACGCAAAACAGAGCCCGAAAGAAGAAAATACAGCTTGCTGTATTTTTCTGCAGATTTAGGGTTTTGACCCTATTTGATGGCTTTTTGTCCCAAGAGCTTCGGGGAAACTAGATGACAGTAATACAAGTTATCTGGAGCATTTGAGGAGCTAAAAACAGAGAATTCAGCGTGCTGAATTTCCAGGACAGGTTTGCAAAAGTGCTCTATTATGCGTGGATAATCACTTGGATATGTGGATTTTTGGTTGTGAAGGTTTCTACTACAGTTATGTTGCCAAAATTGGGTCAAAAAGAGAATTCTCAGCCCAATAAAAGTGACAGCATAAGGGTAGATCACAGGTTAACCTCTAAAGATCAAGATGAAGAGCAGAGAAAGATTGTTTTTGATGCTCAGTATACAAATCAATGATGTTGCATAAAGGCTGAAATTGCATGAGAGTTGGAAGATTCACAATGCGTTTCACGTGAGTCTTCTCAGACCCTATGTGGGTGATGTGCCAGAAGATATGCCAGCTAAAGATCAGCCGGAAGTCGAGGAACTTGATGAGATCTTGGTCCCGGAACAGATTTTGGCACATAAAGAAAGAAAAGAAAAGGCAAGGTTGCAAGGTGCTGTTTGGTAAAGTTCAAAAGCTATTCACCTCTGGATGTCAAGTGGATGGAAGAAAGTGAACTTGCAGAGTCACTAAAAGTATGGGAACTTAAAACCTTGGTTTGCAACCTACCTTGACCCCTTGAGATTCAGAGCTACATGGATTGTTATTGTGACAATGGCTTCTGAAAGAAATGATGTACATGTTACTTACAGTGAGCTCAAATGAAGTGCATGTTACATGAATGTTAGAACTGTACAGATTGTCAGTTTGGCAATTGCTCTTAGGAATGTCCAAAAGTTTGTTTAGTGCTATAGAAGTAAGTATTTCTTGTCAGTTTGTCAAGGGTACAACAATTATTTCTATTGAAGAGTACATGTGTAAGTGCATTCTTAAACTGTCGGTTTGGGTATGCTCGAAAGGTTACTGGATCCAACGTGTACTAAAAGACAGTGGCAAAATGTGACGCTTCCATTTTGTCATTGGAAAGTTATGGACTCAAAGCAATGGCAGAGTGTGACGCTTCCACTATGTCATTGGGATAGGATTCATACGCAGGCAATACATGTGTCAACGAGGTGTTGACTGTGAGCATGTATGTGTCGTACATGTGTCGACACGGTGTCCGGACACTCGAGTGCTGATTGTAAGCATGTACGACATAGGTGCAAACGAGGACATTTGAGATTTCAAGAGGGGGGTATGTCACCGGCCAATGGCAATTCCATTTTTGTTTATTTTCTCTTTCTCGTTTGTTTTACCTTTTGGAAACACCCCTCTGGAAATCTAATTGCCTTGCATTGCATAGCCAGTGTGGAACTGTTCAGAGAGAGTCCAGGCATGAGGGCTAAAGAGCACTAAGGTTGGACAAGGACTATGGTTAGCCATAGTGGGGTCATTGGCCAGCCAAAGCGGAATACAAAGAGGGTCAGATGACCTAGAAGAATGTAATGAGAGAAACTCCTAAATTTTAGGGACTACTATTTTTGGGCGGCAAAATGTCTTTGTGTCATTACGTGCAGTTTGACATGGGGATCATTTTGTTACTCTGTGGCCAAGTCAACAGAGACTGCAGGTGAGATATTTTTAGACCCGAGGGTCTAAAGCGGGAAAATGCACAAATGAGTGACACTTGGCACTCTGAGGCCAGTTTACTACTTAAAGAGAAGGCAAAAAGGTGATTTTCAGCTGTGAGCTCGTTTTTGAGCTCTGTCACAGGTTGAGAGCTTCAATGGAGTGCTTGCTTACCTCTTATGTACAGTGCGGTGCTAGGAGTGATGCCCTGCACGCTACGCACTGCTCTCTCTCTCCCCTATAGCAGTATGTTATGCCCCTCTAGTGGGCTTTTCAATTGACCAATGTACAGTTGTGTGGGTTCATGCGCGATTGCCGAGGCAAGAGCCTCTTGCACAGGTACTGGATTAGCTAGCGGCTAATCCCCCGCAGGTACAGGTGATTCGGAGAGGTTTCACGTCCGAAATCTCGTCCGATTCAAAGGGCAAGTAGCCCTACAGGTGCGGGAGCGCGAGGACTTGCTACGGATGTGACCGGCACACGAAACGGAGCCCGAAACAGTAAATTACAGCCTGCTGTGTATTTTTGCAGGTTTAGGGTTTTGGCCCTAAACGGACCCTAATACCCCCACGAGGTTTGGGGACGCGAGGGGACCGCTGTACAGGTGATCTGGCGCATTTTCGGGGCTGAAAACAGAGAATTCAGCGTGCTGCAGATTCTCGCCAGGTTTTGCAAAGTGCCCGTATGCGTCGGGAAAGTCATTCAATGCGTGGGAATACTGACTGTGAAGGGTCCTAGTACAGTTATGTTGCCGAAATCGGGCCGGAATAGTTGAAATTCAACCAAGCTTGTGCGGGGCAGCTTGTAGGGAACCACAACGTTTATTCCCTCTTTTAAACAATAAAGAAATACCGAAAGGGGCGCCTAAGTTAGGGGCCAATCTGGTGTCGGTCTTCTCATACAGGTGCATTCTAGCAGCTTGTATCCCTTTCCCCTTTGTTGTGTCTTGAAAGTATAGGTAAAGTGGGCGACAAATTAAAGGGGTGAAAGCAAATAAGGTTTAAGTCTAAGGTCTACCGCCCTTTTTGGAATAACAGGCCGGTTATAGGTGCAGTGCTAATGCAAGATGGCAGGGTAGTAGCTTATGAGAGTAGAATCTTGCAAGGGCTAGAAAAGACTATGCAAGTCTATGAAAAAGAACTGCAGGCCGTGATGCATGCGCTCTTAAGTTGGAAACACTACCTGCTAGGTGCAGATTTCGTTGTCCAAACGGATCATCAGACCTTGCGATACTTCTTGACACAAGCAAAGTTATCTGAGAAGCATATGCGATGGGCAAATATCTTGTCCATGTCCCATTTTCAGATTGTGCATGTGGAAGGCAAGAAGAACGTTGTGGTTGATGCCTTGTCAAGGAAGCCACAAATTTCAACTGTGTCAATTCCTTATCATCATGAACTTGATGATATGAGGGAACAGTATGCAAATGATGAAGATTTTGCAAGGGTCTTCGAGCAGTTAATGGATGGACAACGTCATGAACACTATCTTCTCAAAGATAGGTTCATGATGATGCATGGCAGATTGTGTGTCACAAAGCCATTGCGACGCAAAGTTATGGAAGAGAGTCATGTCCCACCGTATGCAGGGCATCGTGGTATCGATGCTACAGTTAAAGCGGTTGAGACAATCTTCTACTGGCCTACATTGAGAAGAGATGTGGATGCCTTTGTGCGAGAATGCCTAATATGCAAGAGGGTCAAGTTTGACAGGCAAAAGGCACCAGGGTTACTGCAACCACTACCTATTCCAGATAAACCATGGGAAAGTATTGCTATGGATTATCTTTGATCTTCCGAGAATGCAGACAGGAAACGATGGTATTTGGACCATCATTTGCAGATTCAGCAAGCAGGCTCATTTTATTCCTGTCAGGAAGAAGATAAAGCCAGATCAGATGGCACGCTTGTTTATGAGCAATATTTTCAAGTATCATGGCATGCCACAGTCGATTGTTAGCGACTCTGATCTACACATGACAAGTTTGTTCTGGAGAGGCTTGTTTGAGAATATGGGCACAACGCTCGAATTTTCTTCGTCATTCATCCTCAAATAGATAGGTAGTCAGAAGAGGCAAATTCTACTATCCTAGATCTACTGAAGTGCTACGTGTCAGAGCATAAAGGAAAGTGGGAGCAGTATTTGCCATTGGTGGAGTATGCATACAATAATATAGTGTATTCATCAACTGGCAAAGTACCTTTTGAGATAGTTGAAGGTGGCAAGAAAGTTCCTCCCATACTGCATACAAAGGACAAGATATTTGAAGCAGACAAGTATGTTCAGGACATGGATGAAATGTACAAGAAGGTCAAAGTGGCCTTAGAAAAGACTCAGGCAAAGCAAAAGAAAGCAGCTGATCGTCACCGTCGTGAAGTGGTATTTTCACTTGGTGATTGGGTGCTTCTACGCTTTGAAAAGGCAAGGTTAAAGAAGATGAAGGGCAAGGAAGACTGTTTCCAAAGCTCAGCATGCGTTACTATGGGCCTTTTCAAGTATGTGACATAATCAATGATGTTGCATATAGGCTGAAATTGCCTGAGAGTTGGAAGATTCACAATGCGTTTCATGTGAGTCTTCTCAGACCCTATGTGGGCGATGTGCTAGAAGATATGCCAGCTGAAGATCGGCCGGAAGTCGAGGAACTTGACGAGATCTTGGTCCCGGAACAGATTTTGGCACATAAAGAAAGAAAAGTGAAAGGCAAGGTTGCTAGGTGTTACTTGTTGAAGTTCAGAAACTATCCACTAATGGATGCTTATTGGATGGAAGAAGGTGAACTTGCAGAGTCACCAACTATGTTATCACTTTACCTTGAAGCCTTCGATTTGCGACCTATCTTGACCCCTTCAGTTTCAAAGCTACATGGATTGTCAATGTGACAATGGCTTCTGAAACAAATGATATAGATGGTATTTAAAGTGAGGTCAAATCAAGTACATGTTACATGAATGTTAGAGCTGTACAGATTGTCAGTTTGGCAATTGCTCTTACGGAATGTCCAAAAGTGTGGTTAGTGCTATAGAAGTGAGTATTTCTTGTCACTTTGTCAAGGATACAGTAATTGCTTCTATTAAAGGGTGCATGTGTAACTGCATTCTTAAACTGTCGGTTTGGGTATGCTTGAAAGTGTTACTGGATCCAACGTGTACTAAAAGACAGTGGCAAAATGCGTACCTACCATTTTGTCATTAGAAAGTTGATGACTCAAAGCAATGGTAGAGTGCGAAGCTACCACTATGTCATTGGGACAGGGTTCACACGCAGGCAATACATGTGTCGACGAGGTGTTGAATACACCAGTGTTGACTGTGAGCATGTATGTGTAGTACATGTGTCGACAGGTGTTGAATACACCAGTGTTGACTGTGAGCATGTATGACATAGATGCAAACGAGGATGTTTGAGATTTCAAGAGGGGGGTATGTCACTAGCGTGTGACTACTATCTACTGCGTGTATCCAGTGATTTGTTATGGCGCGGAAATTATGGGGGCCCACGACCAGCGTGTCCTTCACTCTCTGCAGCGCCTCGTCGCCACCGGGATGCGAATGTTACTCGGAAAGGGAGCAAGGTCAACCTCTGTAGGGACGACAACTCTCCATCACGAGTTTAACATACCACCCGTACCTGCCTTTTGTGGGGGACAACGAGCACGGGCTTTTGACAAGTACCGCTCGGTTTCATCTACTTGGATAGGCTCCTTGGTAAACAAGAAGCCTAAGAACCAACCGTTCAAGAAGTGGACTTGGACGACAAGAACCGAGAATTTGATGAATAAATATATCCCAGCGGCTGACTTTAGCTCAGTACGCTACCACGCATGGGACAAGTGGGACGAGAGGTATTCGTGCCTGGCGTTGGAGCCCTATAAGGAGGCCGGCTATGAACAAACACGTGGATACCTGCTGCAGCTCAATAGGAGCACTGTAGTCACTAGGAAGGAGGAGAGAATGCTGGCTCTCGCGAGAGTAGGTGGGCTCAAATTGGCTGATAGTTATATGCGCGGACACAGCATTTGCACGCTGTGCTCCCAGTTAGAGGGTCGTTCGCTTTCGCATTTGCTGGTGAGGTGTCCGGCGGCAGATGATTCTAGGGGGAGGTGGCTAGACCAATTCAACTCCGCCTTCAACGCTCTCGACCCTTCGTTGGACCTTGAAGAAAGGATCGTTATCCTCCTTGGTGGAGAGGCTCGCGGGAAGCGGCTGCCCTTCTGGGTACGCCGTGATCCGCACTTGAGGGACGGAACTGCAGGGCACGTGCCTGTGGCGAAGTTCCTCGGTGAAGTTGTACCCCGGTATTTAGGTGCTCTGCATAGGCGGATGGGGAGATAATGCTCCCCTTCCTATGCCGTTATTTGAATCCGATCCCTTTTGGGGGAAATGACGTAATTCTCTCCAAGCGAAGCCAGATGAGCTACGAGAGCATCCAAGTGCCATTCCCCCCCGGGGGGGTCAACTTCACCTAAAAGGGGTTGGGAAATGCACAATGGGAGACATTACCAGCCTCAGCGGACGCCACCTGTGAGCCGACGCCCTTCCAAGTGGGTATGGTATTTCCTAGGGGAAAACCGTCGGGTTTCAAAGGCAGTTTAGTGAGGTGAGCGATAAGTTACCTGGAGGAGGCAACTCCGAAGGGAAGACCGAAGCAAGTCCCGCAGTACCTGGGCCTCTGAACAGAGGTACTTGGTCGTTGTCACGCCCACCGAAATGGGTCTCTCAAGGGAAAAGTCATCGCCCTAAGAGTGTAGATAATTCTGGCCTCCCGAGTCCAGAGGAAACTAGTGACAAAAGCATCTGCCTTCGGTTTCTTGGGGCATAGTGCTGGTCGTTCTTCTTGTCCACTTTTATGGTGGTTAAGGGGAGCGGCCGGGGGCTTGCCCCGCCCAACTCCGAAAACAAAACAAAAACTATCCTTTTTGTTGATTTCTTTCTTATTATTTATTCATTTTCACTTTTTGGAAACACCCCTCTGGAAATCTAACTGCCCTGCATTGCATAGCTAGTGTGGAATTGTTTAGAGGGAGTCCAGGCCCGAGGGCAAGAGAGCACCAAGGTTGGACAAGGACTATGGTTAGCCAAAGTGGGGTCATTGACTAGCCAAAGTGGAACCCTTTGCTACAGAGGCTACATTTCAGTTTTTGGTGTGGCTGCAGTGTACAAAGAGGGTCAGATGACCTAGAAAGATACAATGGCAGCATCTCCTAAAATTTAGGGAACTGCTATTTTGAGAACTGAAAATGTGTTTGCGTCATTATCTCTGGAATGACAAGGGGAACATTTTATTACTCTGTCGTGAAGTCAACTGGGCAACCGGTCAGGAGATTTTTAGGCGGCAACCCCGAAACGGGAAATGGCCTGTAAATGTGCCAAGTGGCACATTTCTGTGCACTTTCCTCATGCATGAAGAAGTGGCGCTGATTTTAGTGCGGTGCCAGGAGTGATGCCCTGCATGCTACGCACTGCCCTCTCTCTCCCCTATGGCAGTATGTTATGCCCCTCTAGTGGGCTTTTTCAATTGACCAATGTACAGTTGTGTGGGTTCATGCGCGATTGCCGAGGCAAGAGCCTCTTGCACAGGTACTGGATTAGCTAGCGGCTAATCCCTCGCAGGTACAGGTGATTCGGAGAGGTTTCACGTGCGAAATCTCGTCCGATTCAAAGGGCAAGTAGCCCTACAGGTGCGGGAGCTCGAGGACTTGCTACGGATGCGATCGGCACGCAAAACGGAGTCCGAAACAGTGAATTACAGCCTGCTGTGTATTTTTGCAGGTTTAGGGTTTTGGCCCTAAACGGACCCTAATACCCCCAGGAGGTTTGGGGACGCGAGGGGACCGTTGTACAGGTGATCTGGCGCATTTTCGGGGCAGAAAACAGAGAATTCAGCGTGCTGCAGATTCTCGCCAGGTTTTGCAAAGTGTCCGTATGCGTCGGGAAAGTCATCCAATGCGTGGGGATACTGACTGTGAAGGGTCCTAGTACAATTATGTTGGCGAAATCGGGCGAAATCGGGCCAGAACAATTGAAATTCAGCCAAGATTGTGCGCTTCAGCTTGTAGGGAACCACAACTTTTATTCCCTTTAAAAAAGCTTTTATTCCCTCTTTTAAAGAATAAAGAAATACCGGAAGGGGCACCTGTTTAGGGGCCAATCTGGTGTTGGTCTTCTCATACAGGTGCAATCTAGCAGCTTATATCCCTTTCCCCTTTGTTGTGTCTTGAAAGTACAGGTAAAGTGGGCGGCAAATTAAATGGGTGAAAGCAAATAAGGTTTAAGTCTAAGGTCTACCGCCCTTTTTGGATTAAACAGGCCGGTTTCAGCTCCACTAGTGCCCTCGAAAGGTATTTCTTTTGGCCAACACTCCATGCGGACATTGAAAAACATGTACGCGAGTGTTTAGTCTACCAAAAAGTAAAATATGACAGACATAAAGTTTATGCCAAGCTTTAGCCACTCCCTGTGCCTAACACGCCATTGGAAAGTATTGCCATGGATTTTATTACGGATCTTCCTAGATCCAAGAATGGAAAGGATGCAATTTAGACTATAGTAGACAGATCCAGTAAACAAGCACATTTCCTTCCAGTAAAGAAGACGATCAAAGCTGATCACATGGATAGAATATTTCTAGCTCAAATTTTTAAACACCATGGATTGCCAAAGACTATTGTCAGCGATAGAGATCCTCGCATGACTAGTCTATTTTGGCAGGCATTGTTTAAAAACTTGGGAACTAAGCTTGATTTTTCTTCAGCTTATCATCCTCAATCAGATGGTCAAAGCGAAATCGCTAATGCCACTGTTTTAGACCTCCTCAAGTGCTATGTTTCGGAACGACAATCCGAATGGAAACAGTACTTACCGATAGTTGAGTTTGCGTATAATAATACCATCCATTCCTCAATTGGTAAAGCTCCCTTCGAAATTATTGATGGGAAGTCACTCTTACTTCCTATTATGGTTACCAAAGAAAACATCTTCGCTGCAGATGAATTTGTGCGCAATATTGATATTGCCTATCAACAAGTAAAGCAAGCGATTCTACGTACTCAAGAGCAACAGAAGAGAAAAGTAGACAAGCACAGAAGGAATCTCAATCTTGAAAAAGGACAATATGTCGTGCTTCGGTTTGAGAAAGCTAGATTGAAAAAGCGGGTCAGAAAAGTGAAAGTTGTCAAACTTTCCCATAGATTTTACGGCCCTTTCAAAATTACAGATAAAGTCGAAGAGATTGAGGAAATCCTTCAACCTGAACAGATAATACACCACTTTGAGAGACACCTAAAGTCGGGGAGGCTACATCGAAAGTATTTAGTCAAGTTCAAGAATTACACCCCTTAAGATGCAAAATGGATGACTGAGTCCGATCTTAAGGACTACCCAGACATCTTGCACAGTTATATTGACGCTCTACAATTGAAGTCAACTGTTTAGAACCAAGAGGGATGTAACTATGTCAGACTTTGTAAATAATTAATGTATTTACGAGAAAAGAATTATCTAATTAGTTGTGTGCACATCAGAATAGATCTAGCAGTTCTAGGGCCTCAGGTGTGCCCAAGTTTGGGCCAGAGCACCTCAGGGAGACCCTAGCAAAAAAATACCGTGAAGCCCTAGTGATTGGGAAATCGGGTCTTCAATGAAGGGGTAGATAGTAGCCTCAGATTTCAGGTTCAGAAAGTTACGCGCGCTAGTGCAAGCACAGGAATGAGATGGGGTCCTTAGAACAACAGTAATCTTAAGGCCTGAATTATTTTTACGACCTTAGGATAAGTCAATTAAATTATTTTAAATTGTCTATGCTGGACCAAATGGCCGGACAAGTGCAAACAGGTAATGCTAGAGCAGTGTTGGTACGGCATTGCCTGGGGAGCAGCTAACATTTTCATTTGTTGCATCTATGTGTGCAGTTGTGCACTTAAATTGCACATTTCATTAATTAGCATAGGACTTTTAAAGTCAAAAGTTGAATGGTTTTTAAATTATTAAGTAAGTGTGTGCCACTTGGCACACTTACCCATGCAATCTCTCTCTCTCTCTTAAAGTCAAAAGTTGAATGGTTTTTAAATTATTAAGTAAGTGTGTGCCACTTGGCACACTTATCCATGCAATCTCTCTATCCGCACTACTAGCATTCTCATAGACCGAGCATTGGAGCTAGGGAGATCTAGACGACCCCGAGGGAGGAGAGGAGCTACACAATTTCGAAGGAGGCTACGGCAAAGGATTCAAGCCATACTCTTTCGTCGTCCAGAGTGCAGATGAAGATGGATCTCTACTCCCCTCCCATATTGTCTTCACATTGTACTGCTTAGTTTAGGATCCCGCAGTATTTATATTTGTTATCCTAGTTTAATTCATTTTGTTAATCTGACTTTGTATCAGATACACCGCATTGTAACTTTCTGGTCTCATAGGTCACTTTGGCCTTTTGAAGACGTTAATATAACATTTCATTTCATTTCATTTCTCTCTCACTCCCTCTCTTCATGCTAGCGCCCGCGCCCCCTCTTCTGGCTGGCTATATGAGAGCAGCCCCTCCCTATCTTGCAAGGTTGGCAGTGCACTACCCCCTCTAAGCTGAACATCCTCTACGCAATGAAGCTCTCCATTGAAGCTTGAGAGCAGCACCTGGTGGTGTATGTGGAGCCTCTGAGCATCCATCACCTAGAACAAGGCCTCTCATGGTTGTAGGCAGCTGTGGGAGAAGTGTCATCGCGTAAAGTAGTAGAAAACTCTCTTTCTCTCTCGTCTAGCTGCTGCAAATTCTCTGCTTTCAGCCCCTAATCACCTGTATTAGGGTGAATTTCAGCAAAGCATTAATAGAATCTTATTCCTCTCTACCTACTCTGCACATACACAAAGTTTGGAGCGTTTCCGTCGCGAAAAGGACCTCCATTTCGGCATCGGAACGCGCTCAGGTAAGAATTTCTGGTTATGTGCAGAAAATTACAGCAAGCGTGTGTGCGTGTGTTTTGCATGTTTCTTTCGTGGATTGACTGCAGGAATGATTATGTCCAAAGAGACACAGTTAGCGGAAGATAGACTCTCGTTTATGAGAGCTTCCGATGAATTTTGTGGAAGGTAGACTCTCGCCTACGAGAGCTTCCCAAAATCTCACATAAGAGGAAAGATCCTCTCCGTAGTCAGAGAGCAGTTCTTCTACTCTCTCAGTCAGAAGAAGAAAAAGGACAAGAAAGAATAGAGGACGGGCTTTTGCCCCGTTCCTGTGCTTGTAAAGATTCTCCCTTAGTAATAAAGATATTCTCTTTATGGGTGGGGGGGGGGGGGGGACCAGCCCATCTTTTGGTCCCCAATGATGTGTCAAGCTTTCTCTCTTTCTCTCCAAAATCTCGAGTATATAAATTGCATTTAACAGTCAGTTTTTGCTTCCGTATTTTTGTGACATTGTCTCAGTTTTGTTTTTTATTGAAGTGCGAAAAGTCTGTTCTATTTTATTGGCACGTGGTGCCCGTCTTGTGACAGTGGTATTAGAGCATCAGGCGTGTGCTTTTCTGAAAGCATACCGGTCCCACAAAAGAGCAGACAGAGCAAACCAGAGACTTCTGGAATTTATTTGAGATATCTGCGTCCTCCAACCTGGACTTATCAGCCACTCCCACCCTTACTCTTCGCGCATCGGGCGCACTCCCGTCTTCACCGCACATGTCTTACAGGGCATAAGCCATAAAGATCACTTGCAAGAGAAGGATCCAGATTTGTTTCAAGTTACTGTTTTTCTCAAAAGCAGTGCCATGCAGATGTTGATGTCTACAGCTACCAAGCAGCACACTCCAAGGGCTTGGCAAGTTTTCAAGAATTTTTTTTTCCCGAAGTTATATGGTTTCTGACATTTTCCTTCGGAGTGTAACTTCTGGCAGAGTGGGGTATCCTGAAATGCTGCCATGGAGACCCTAGCAAATAATAACTTGAAATTTCTCGACATCTCTCAGTAGATGTCTCTTCACGAGCAGATTACCTTGGAGGTCCAATGCGATTGCTATCTTAGGACTACCATCACCACCAGAGGAACATTGTCTGTCCAAGAGCTGATGGATCATGCTGTCGTCGGCTACGACCTTATGCAAGGAACTTAACCCTCATTTTTTTGGTGCAGGTTTCAGGATGGGAAGTCAATCGACTTTTCGAGCTCAGTTGATGTCGAGATTGCTTTTTACGTTTGAAATCTGTTTGAGAACTTGTTTGGTGATCCTGTTTGGATTTTGTTTGAAATGGATCCTTTTTAGGTTATGCGGGAGGAGTCATGAGGGAGTCGTTGAATATCTCCCGGCCCGGACCTTGTTAGGTTATGCGGGAGGAGTGTTCATCGGTAGCTTTATGTTTCTATGTCTTGTAACATGCATATGTGAGCATTTGTGTTGCATTGTGATGTGCCAACTACTGAATATTCCTAATTGGATGAGATTGCCTGGGTATGTAATTTTAGTGCATCAAGACACTCGTGGAAGATCAGTACGGTCTGGGTGTGATGCCTAATTTTACTACGCCGGAATATCAAGAGTTCCAATGTGGACGAAAGGAGAAGCTAACTCCTTGATCAAAAGAGCAGAAAGGAGAAGCTAACTCCTTAACAAAAAAAAGAGCAAACTGATAGTCCCTCGGAATGTCCCTTGGAAATTTTTGAGCTAACTTGAGTTGTTTTGCAGATATGCTGTAATCGCGGACGATTACTCTCTTTCAAGAAGGGGAGATGTCACAAACTGCTAACATGTCAAAGCCTTGAAGAATGGAGCCAACTTATAGATGCTGGCCGAGGGGCGTAAACCCTAAGAAGAACAAGTAACATAAGAAGAAGTCCTACCAACTTATGGGGACCCCGTCTGATGACCCACACACACACTAAAGAAAATTGCGTGGAACTGATGATGTAACAAGTTTTTTCAAAAATTATGCTAATTGATGACGTGGTAGGTTGTACGGATTTTCGCGTTTTGCGCTGGCTGATGAGGTTGCAGACTGTACGGATTTCTGTGATTTATGCTGGTAGCTTTTTGGCTTTGCTTTTGGACCAGATGCTTTTGAGTTTGAAGGCTTTTTACTGTAAACTGCTTTTGGGGCCTAGGGCCTTTAAATATGAGGTTAGCGCTCATGCTTCCTGGAGAAGGTGTAGAGTCTGGAGTACCGGCTTGTACTGTGTTGATGCAATATAAAGAAATACCGAAAGGGGCGCCAAGGTTTGGGGCCAATACTCTTTGGGGTGAAATTTCGCCACTCCGTGTGGCGTGTCATCTCTCTCTCTTAGTTCTGTTTTTGAATTGAAGTGCTAAAAGTCTGTTTGTTTAGTCTGTTCTTTTCTATTGGCACGTGGTGCCCGTCTTGTGACATTTTGTCGTGCTTTTTAGCTTTGTTCTGCGCGTCAAAAAGCTGAGCAATTCGTGCATCAACTACCTCTTCTATTTCTCTCTCTGTATACCGCTTAGGAGTAGAAGGTTCTTGAGAGCGGGTTTTCGGGGTGGTTTTCTGGTTTTCTGCCACTGCGTGTGCACCTCCTCGAAAGAAGTCTCCCTCATATATTTTGCAAATTTTGGGTCCTTGGCAAAATTGAGCATCATCTTTGTTGCATCGTCGATCAATTGACAACGCTCCATCTCTTGACGCTCCGCCTGAGTAGGCCGAGGCGGGCTGTATTCCTTGCCTGAATCTTCGTTGTGATCCCTTCCCGCATCCTTGGATGTAGAGGGAGTCGACTGATCTTTGCCTGAAGCCATAGATGCTGCGGAAAAAAATTAGGGATCAGATTTCTCGTAGAACAGAAATCAGCCGTGCTCTGATACCACTGTAACAGACTTGGACACTCCAAGTCGAGAATCTACCGCGACAGCACAAATAACCACTTCAAAACAATTCACAGTTCACAATTGATTTGACACTGGCCGGTGGAGTTCCGTGCCTAGAGATATTGGCCCCAAAGACTGGCGCCCCTTTCGGTATTTCTTTTTGTATTAATCTGTGTTCAAAGTACGAGTGCGGGCAGGCGCTCACACTTAGTCTCTGCGTCCAAATGCTCTGAGTTGTGAGTGGTCTACCCACTTATTTAAAGAGTACAAGGGATGCCAAAAGCAGAGCCCCCAAAAGCTGAAAATCAAAAGCTTTGATAAAATAAAGCAGGAGCTTTTCCTTTTTCTCTCTCTGAAGGCTTTTAAAATAAAAGCTCTACCTCTCTTTAACTCTTTCTTGCGTAGAGAATAAAGCAAAAGCAAATAAAAGCTTTCTCTCTCTCTTGCGTAAAATAAAGCAGCAAAAGATGTGCCAGATTTTACCCCAAAAGCTGTGCCGTAAATTGCGGAATCCTGCCACGCCAGCTTGCCACGTCATCCTCCACGCCAGCTTGCCACGTCATTTTTCCCACAAGCTGCAGCCATGTGAACAATTTCAGCCCACCATGCCGGGACTAGGGGAGGTGTGTGTGTGTAAACTGGGCAGCCACATCACCAGTTTGTGACAAGAAGCAATCTCTGTAAATTATTTAATGAATCGTCAATAATAAGAGCACAAATCCAAAAAGCTTCGAACCTCGTGTACATTCTTCAAATCTAATCAATCTCAAATGGTATCAAGCTTGGCCGGGTCCATTTTGACACTCCACAGAGACAATGTGTCCCAAAAAGCTGTTCTTGATGGTGATTTTGTTGAGCCATATAGTCGATGCACTTTGTCCAAGATCCATCTTTCTTTAAGACTAACAACACTGACGAACAATAAGGTGTGAAGTATTGGACTGAATAAGACCCTTCTCTAGAAGCTCTTTTTTTGGTGTATGGGGAGAACGGCCAGGAGTGCCCAAACCCAATTTCTAAAACAAAACAAAACAAAAAAAAACTCGCACTTGGTTCATAATTTCCTTGTTTTGGGCTCTGCTAACTCGGTAAGGTGGCTTGTTCGGTGGCGTGTTGGCGGGAATCAAATCAATGGTGTGGTCTTGGACACTGAGGAGGTAACTCTCTTGGTAAGGCTTCAGAGAAACAATCAGCCTGAGCTTGCAAAAAGTCTTGTCGTTCCTTCTCAAGGTCGGACAATTTTAACGTCTTCTTGTCATCTAGCTCTGATTCGCCCTTTAATTTTACATGAAGTCTACCCTTCTCATTCTTCAAAGTTGCTTTCCTTGCCCTGTAGTCGACCACATTATTGTGCTTGTGCAACGAGGGGATTCCCAAAAGGACGTCACACCCCTCCAAAGGCATGATGTAAAAGTCCTCGTGCCCTAGACACCCTTCACAGGGCAATCGAAGTTTGCCTATGATAAGTGTAATGGCAACATCCCGTCCTGTTGCCTCACCAGTGGTCCCATTTCCTCTAGCGTAATTCCAAGTCGAGCCGCCAATTCAGTCGAGATGAAGTTGGCCTTGGCTCCTTTTGTCACAAGGCGGGCACCACGTGCCAATAGAAAAGAATAGACTGAACAGACTTTTAGCACTTCAATAACAACTGAACTGAAAGAGAGACGACACGCGACACGGAGTGGCGAAATTCCACCCCAGAGAGTATTGGCCCCAAACCTTGGGCCCCTTTCGGTATTTCTTTATATTGCATCATCAAAGTACAAGCCGGTACCTAGACTCTGCACCTTCTCCAAGAAGCATGCCAGAGAATGAGCCCTAACCTCATATTTAAAGGCCCTTGGCCTAAAAAGCAATTACAGTGAAAAGCCTTCAAAACTCAAAAGCTTTTGGTCCAAAAGCAAAGCCAAAAAGCTATCAGCGTATATCACGGAAATCCGTACAGCCTGCCACGTCATCAACCATCGCAAAATGCGGAAATCTCCCTGTTGTCCTTAGGGTTAGGGTTTGGGTTTTTGCAGTTTTAGGGTTTGCAGGATATAGGGTTAGGGTTTCCAGAATTAGGGTTTGAGCAATTAGGGTTTTTGGCAGAAATTAGGGTTAGGGTTTCTGCTCTCGAGCAGCCACGTCATCACTTTGTGATAGATAGTTTAGGCCCCTCGGCCACATCTGTAAGTTGGCTCCATTCTTTAGGCTTTGACACGTCAGCAGTTTGTTACACCTCCCTCGAAGAAGATGAGGGATTCTTGATCTCGTACTTTGCCCCACGTCAATTCACTCGAGCGGCGAATTCAGTCTAGATAAAGTTGGCCTTGGCTCCTCTGTCGAAGAAGATGAGGGCTTCTTCATCTTGTACTTTGCCCCACGCTCTGTAGAGCTTCGTACTTTCGTCCAATTGTTCAGGGTCAGTCCCCACAAAATCTGCTACCAATTCTGCTTTTGTCTTTCCTTTCTTTGCTCGCTCCTCTGCTACTTTAGAACTCTCTGGCTTGTCCTCTAGTCATTCTTTAGGTGTTTTGTTGGGGCATTTGGCAAGTACATGACCTTGTTTCTTGCATCCGTAACATTTACCCTCTTTGTAGTATTCGGCGCGCTGCTCTGCTAACAACCGAGGCCGGAAGTTTTCTTTTTTTGTGGTTTTTCGTTCTGCTATCGTTGTTCGATTCTTGTCCGGTCTGAAGTGTTACAAGCTTGTCTGTAGAGTACGTAAGTGTTAGGTGCAGGCTGCAGCGGAATGAATGTTTGAACTTTGCTCAAGATGAGTGCTCTGAACTGTGCTCAAGGTTCCTTTTGTTCTTATGGAAGGGAGAGCCTTCCGTTCTTAATGAGAGAGTGCAATGAATACAATGAAAGCGAATGGACACTGTGCGTGAAAGTGTATGAGACTGAGAGATAGAGAGAGAAGAGAATACGACACCAGAGACGTTGTAATTTGTAAAACCCTCCTCTGAAGGCCCCACTCTCTATGGCGAGAGCGGTCTACTATTGATTGCACAAATCTCTACAATGCTTGGACTTGCCGACGATGTCGACGACGATGAGGACAATGACGAGATGGGCTGAAATCTGAAAACGCTAAGGGCTGAAATCTGCAAATCTTTATCTGCTGAGTTCTGACTCTAGTCGGTGACAATGTCGATGGCGACGATGCGACGACGACGTGCTGAAAGCGCAGATGCTGACATCTGTTTTCCGGGCTGAAACTGTAAACCTTGCGGAAACTGACCGTGCGGCAAGGAACTACTGCGGGAAGGTGAGATCTGCGAGGTTCGGGACTTGATCTGCGGTGTCTAAGGGCTGAAAACTGAAAACGCTGGTGGTTCTTGATGTTCTGTCGCGATGATCTGCAAAAACGTTGAGGTTATGAAAAACGCTAGGGCTGAAATTGTCTTCTGCTGCTGCCGATTGTCTTGCTAATGCAAAATGCCAGGCTGATATGATGTTCTGTTGTCGCTTGAATCTGCAAGTGCAAAACCGCTGGTTGATCTGGTCCAAAATGCTAGGTTGCTGTTGTGAAGCAAAAACGCTAGGCCTCTTGGGCTTTGCTGAGAAGTTGCCTGTTGAGCAAGATGCTCCTGGTGCCTCTTCTGCCAATTAGTGCTAGCCTAGGTTTGCTTATATACAAACTTACTCAATTTGCCCTACCTACTTTCCAACAAAAGTCACTTAAAAATAATAAGTGAAAAATGTCAAAAATAGGGAAAATAGGTCTATGCACTGTAAAAATGCTACTGATGGGATCTGGCTGGAATCTGATGGTCATGCTGTGTGCAACCTGAGGATATGCATCTAATCTAAGTGTCTGGACATGCACGGTCTACGAACAGACTCACAAAAGTGCCAGATCACTTCCTATTCTAGACTAACTTGACTGAACTGAACCCTGATCATGTCGTAGCTTTGTCCACGGACACATAGGGTTGGATGTGTCACGTGACATTCCCTCCTTTTCAAAGTGAGGTACTGGTACCGAACTGTATGGCGTAGGGAGATCGCCAGTAGCATCCGGAATCCTGGAAGGGACTCTTCGCCGGCCCACTCTGATGTGTGGGTCGTGCGGTACTTGAACTTTATAAAGGTCTGCAACGCTTGCTTCTTTGGCCGCGCCGAGAGCGACACAAAGGCTTCTGTGGTTCCTTCGATGCTTCAACGTCGTCTAGAGGCCTGTGTCTTCCTTCTGCAAGAATCTCCATGGCTGAAAATTCTTGAAACCACTTCTAACACAAAAACATGAACATACCTATTCCATGTAAAGTGACTGGAAAAAATTTTGTCTTTCTAAAAGACTGTGCATGCAACGTAGATGAACAAAGAGACAGAGTGCCAAAGCGTTCACCACACACACACAAACAATGAGATCGAATCTTTCTCTTCTGATCGAAAGCAATCAAATGTGGCGCTCATACTTTCATGTGCTCTTTCTACAACTGTGTCGTGCCAAGGAAGAGACATGGAATGTGGCTTCCTTGAATGCATACTTTTCAGCTTTTCATGAACAATCCGCATACATTCATGCTCATTCATGAGTGAAACGTGCTCAACGTACAATATGTCATGCCTGGGAAAAGGAATCACATAAAGACGCTGACGAAAATACAGGAAACGATCACGAATGAAACACTTGTACAATGTGTCCGTTCTAATCATGCGAACACATAATACTTCCTCTGAGGGTTCTTTGGACCTAGGCGCGAGAGCCAAGATCGGTTCTTCCTGATCGATCGTATCTGCAACAAGGTTAGCTTCGCTAGAAAAAGCATCCACTAACTCATCATCCTTGTGAACAATCACGTCATCTTCATGCAAATCATCATGCTTGTCAGTGTCATCCAAATCATCATGCTCATCATTATCATTCAAACCATCATGCCTATCATCATGCAAATCATTGTCATTTAAATCAATTTGCAAATCATGCGTGTCTTGCTTTAGAGAAGTAGAGACTAAGAGAGTCTCCTTTTCCTGATTCTGTGCAAAGTGCGCCTGCACTTGAGAAAAAAGTCGCCACAACTCTTTCATGTGTTGATCGCTCTTCTCTTGTCTTGCTTTGTTCTCGCAGTCATATTCTGCTTGTCTTTCGTTGTTCTCGCGATCAAATTTGGCTTGTCTTTCTTTGGCTTCCAAGCGTGCTCGCTCGCTCTCACGCGCTATGGCTGCCATTCTTTCTTGGTATTTGCTCTCATGCTCATCACCTCCAAGTGAAGTATCCATTCCGCTTCGAGTGATGACCATTCTGAAGTCGTGGGTTCTTGTGGTCTTAGGTTCTTAAGTTAACGAGAAACTTGGGTTCTTGTGGGTCTTGGGTCTTGGGGTTCTTGGGGGTCTTGAGTTCTTGAGGTTCTTCTGTTGCTTGCAATCTGTGTTAGAGAAGGATCTTCTCTTCACCTGAGTTCTGCTCTTTTTTGCGGGCGCACCGCTTGGCGGCCTTGCGCTCACACCAAGGTTACTTTTTCCCACCTCACGTCGATTGGCCGGCCGCTAAGTGCACGATCCGCTCTCAATGAGTGAAAAGAGGCACAAGGGGAGGCTCGACAAGCCCTTCTTTCTTGGGTTTCCTGTTACACTTCAAAAACACGATTAGGAATCGACACGCCCAAGTGAACTTGCGTTCGTGCGACCTCAACAAGCAAAAAAATTGTGTGGTTCTCTTGGCTCTTTCCTTGAGTGATACAGAACACTGCCAAAGCTTTGATACCAATTTTAGGTGCAGCGGAATGAATGTTTGAACTTTGCTCAAGATGAGTGCTCTGAATTGTGCTCAAGGTTCCTTTTGTTCTTATGGAAGGGAGAGCCTTCCGTTCTTAATGAGAGAGTGCAATGAATACAATCAAAGTGAATGGACATTGTGCGTGAAAGTGTATGAGAGTGAGAGATAGAGAGAGAAGAGAATACGACACCAGAGACGTTGTAATTTGTAAAACCCTCCTCTGAAGGCTCCACTCTCTATGGTGAGAGCGGTCTACTATTGATTGCACAAATCTCTACAATGCTTGGACTTGCCGACGATGTCGACGACGATGAGGACAACGACGAGACGGGCTGAAATGTGAAAACGCTAAGGGCTGAAATCTGCAAATCTTTATCTGCTGAGTTCTGACTCTATGTCGGTGACAATGTCGATGGCGACGATGCGACGATTTCAGCCACACCATTAGAAGAGGGGCTGTATGGCACAGTAAGCTCCCTCTTAATGCCCAAATTTTCACAAAATTTGTTAAATTCAGCACTTGTGAACTCCCCCCCATTGTCCGTACGCAAGCATTTTAGCTTTCTACCTGTTTGGGGTAGTCACAAATGCATGAAATTTCTTAAACGCAGCAAAAGCTTCATCCTTAGATTTAAGCAAATAAACCCAAATTTTCCTAGAATGATCATCAACAAAGGAAGCAAAATAGCATGCACCTCCCATAAACTTAGGAGGCATGCTACATACATCAGAATGTACAAGATCAAGCACACAAGATTTACGAGACACCGGAGTAATAAGAACGCTTTACTTGCTTGCCATATTGACATTCATTACAAAAGTCAAGCTTTGTGCCTTTAGCATCAAGCTTGTTCAAAGTACAAAGTTTAGAAAGGCCCTTTTGGCTCATATGGCCAAGCCTCTTGTGCCACAACTCCATGTGAGTTAATTTCAGCCAATGCAATAAACTTGCCCAACACGGCCTTTCCATCCATGCAGTAAAGTGTCCCTTTCTTTGTGCCCTTTACAATCAGCCTTGAGCCTTTAGTCATTTTCCATGATCCTCTCTCAAACAAGATGCTGTAACCATGCATATCCATCTGACCAACAAAAAGCAGACTCTTCTTGATTCCCGACACATATCTAACATCATGCAAGACAAGCTCATTTGTGCCATCTATGGAGAGATGCACAGTGCCAATACCCTCAATGGAACATGCATGATTGTTTCCAAGGTATACATGGCCCCGCTTGCCTGCATCAAAAGTAGAGAAACACTCCTTGATAGGAGTCACATGAAATGTAGCACCGGAATCAACAATCCAAGTCTGGGATAATGCATCATTGACAGTCAACAAAGCATCAATAAGATCACCAAGATCACTCTTGGTGATCTGCATGTCCTGGGAATGAACATTAAGAGAGGCATCAATGTCATAAGCATCATCATCTGACAAAGTGGCACACAAGATGTCCTCTACATCTGACAGCTCCTCAATCACAACACTAGAAGCCACATTGGCCTTCTCTTTGTCCTTTGAGCTATCCTGTGCATCTGTCTTGACTTCCTTCTTCTCTTTCTTTTTGTCTCCGCCATTCTTTTTCTGTTATAACTCGGCTTTGTAGTACCTGCAATCGGGTTTCTTGTGACCTTTCCTGCCACACTGATAGCAAGTCACATCACCCTTGCCTTTGCTGGCATTTCCCCTTTTCTTACTCTTACTCTTACTCCTTTGTGCATAGGCATTCTTCTTTTCTGTCCTGCCTCTAACCATGTTGGCAGAGCTGCCTCCCTCTTTACTTGCTTTCCTGCTGATTTCCTTATTCAAGATAGAACCCCTAACACCATCAAAGGTCAAATTGGGGTTATTGGACAATTAAAACCACCAATGTTTCCCATGACTCAGGTAAGGTCATAAACAAGAAGATAGCTTTCAGCTTATCATCAAAAGGGGGCAAGCCTGAATCCTGGAACTGGGACAAAGTACTTGCGAACAATGACAAGTGCTCTGTAGCGCTCTTGGACTCATCTAGTTGCATGCCAACAAGTTTTCGCATCAAATGCACTTGGTTGACAGTCGATGTATTCTCATACATTCCCTTTAACTTCTCCCACACATCAAAAGCTCTTGTGAGACCTTTCACATCAATGACTGTCTCATCGGTCATGGCCATTTTAATGTATGTAACAGCCTTCCTGTTCAGGCTAACCCATGCTTCATCCGTCATATTCTGTGGCTTTACCTGTTCAAGTGCCCCTTCACAATCCTTAAGAAATAGGATTCCCTGGATCTTGTCTTTCCAAAGATCGAAACCTGTTTCATCGAACCTCCTAATCTCGAAGAGATTCTTCACATCCGAAGAAGATGAGGCCATAGTTGCACGAATAACAGGGCTAATACTCTGAATTTTTGGGCAAAATGCACAAAAACTGGAGTATAGCCTCACAGAGGTGTGCACTACAGCTCCAAATGGTCACGGGAGCAATTTGGGGCAAAATAGGTCGATTTAGGCAAAAAGAAAATTTCTTAAATTTATGCGCAGGAAATTTCAGCAGCAAATTTGTGCTTAAAACCAACAATTTTAGTTGTTTTTAACCTCACAGAACGCCTTTAGAAGCATGTATGAGCAAAAGCCCCAATTTGTAGCATCAAATTGCACGAAATTGAGCCACAAATGGTCATACGTAGCCAAAACTTGTCAAATGTGCGTAGATTGCATCAATTTGCACTTTCCTCAATGTAGTCGCATCATAAAAACACTTGCAAAAAACTTGCGTAAATCTGAAATTTGCTGGAAACACCTGTTTTGGGACCTGTTTTTTTGGCAATTTCAATGTTTTCAGGTAGCGGGGACTTAGCAAAGATGTTCCCACACCTTAATACATCATTTGCAAAATATGTATTTTGCTGCCATACCCTGTAAGTTGCTGATTTTGACCTAATTTCAGCCTGTTTTAGGTCAATTTGACTTGCCGGGAGCTCTCTAGTGTTCGGGGAGGAGTCCTTTGGCGATGAAATTGCAAAATCTCGCGTGGAAGTTGACCTCCTTGGCTGAAATTCAGCGTTTGTAGGTTTGGGAGCAAACCCTAATTGGGCTCTGATACCAGTTGATGAGCGCGGAGCGGTGTGTGCAAGTGATAGAGCACGCGAAGAAGTGCAGGGTGTGTACCTTGGAGAGGGGCGAGTGCAAGCAGAGAGGTGGGCGCTAGCAGAACGAAGAGGGAGAGAGAGACATCGCTAGATTTTGGAAGGGGAAGAATTGAGTGAGTAAAATAACTCACCTTCCCTTTATTAAAAGTATAGGACCAATTTTAAAGTTAGTGGCCAAGTTCAATGTGAACTTGGTCAAAGGTTAATAACGTTTAAACTATATACAAAAGGGACCATTTGGGCCTTTAATCTAATAGGTGTAGTCGTCTTCTTCAAAGCTATCTTCAGAGGTGAATGGATGGCCGCACGCCATCGAGAATGCATCTTGTCAAGTAGGTGCCTAATCAAAAATTTCGCATACTGGGGATCCTTGGAGTACTGAAGCATTTGCTGAGCACAGACATTGACCTGTTGTTGACACTGCGTCTCCATTCTTTGGTATTCGGTGGGTGGATCCGGGCCATACTCTTTCGAATCTTCAGAAGGTGGTCGATGTACGTTGAGTCTTCATTATTCTCTCCCGAACCTGAGTGCCACAGTTTCCTCTTGGCGGTATTCATTGACCGAGTCTGCAAGTAAAGGGATTGGATCCTTCGAAGAAGAATCCTCTGGGCTTTGATACCACTGTGATAGACTTGGACACAAGCCAAAGATCTAATGCAATACTCGAGAGAAATTGAAAGAACTGAACAAAACTAAAAGAGACAACAGGGCACGGCGAAGTTCTGCGTCTAGAGAGACTGGCCCCATAGACTGGTGCCCCTTGTCGGTTATTATTATGCTTCACAAAGTACAATGTCCAAGGGCGCTCTTCTCTCAGTAGTGCTCCCAAGCTAATCTACTAGAAAAGAGGCCTTAGCAATTTTTATAAAGGCCCTTGGTCAAAAGCATCAAGGCTAAAAGCATCTTGCCCCAAAGGGTAGTGCTACAGGTTGCCAATGCGTTTTACGAAAATCCGTGCAATTGCCATATCATCAACGTAAAAAGCGACGGTCTGTATGTCTCAAACTGTTGACATGTTAAGCCATTGATGACCTAAGCCAATTTGCAGATCCGAGATGAGGGGCCTAAACCCCAAGAAGAAGAAGCAGAAGAAGTCTTACCCACTTACAAAGTCTTGTCGAGTGGCTATTTTAAAAGACCAACCCATGGGCTCTCACTCCTGCAATCTACCCGCGGGAGATGTAGAGCTGAGCCATGGGAGCTGTACCTTGTTGGTGCAATATAAAGAAATACCGTAAGGGGCACCAGGGTTTGGGGCCAATGCTCTCTTGGGGTGGAACTCCACCACTCCGCGTCTCGCGTGTTGTTCATCTCTTTTAGTTCAGATCCTATTTGAAGTGCTTTTGTTCAGTCTGTTCTTTTCCCTCAGCACGTGGTGCCGCTCCCGTCATAGTGGTATCAGAGCTCCAATTGTGTGCTTTTCTGACAGCATACCGGTCCTATCAAAGAGCAAAGAGAGCAAGATGACGCTTCCAAAATTTTTATCGCTTAGTAGCCACTCCCACCCTTAATCCATCGTGCATCAGGCATACTGGCATCTTCATCGCTTTGTCTTAAGGGGCATAAGCCATAAAGAACCCAAGACCACTTGCAAGAGAAGGATTAAATATTTTTTTTCAAGCCACTGTTTTTCTTAGAGGCAGTGCCATGAAGTGGTCGATGTCTATAGCTACCAAGCACGTAACATGCTTGGACACTCCAAGCGAGAAATCGATAGTAACACACGAATAGAAACTTCAAAATCTCCGAACTTATCTATCTCTCTCTCTCTCTCTCTCTCTATATATATATATATATATATATATATATATATATATATATATATATATATATATATATATATATATATATATATATATATATATATATATATATATATATAGCTAGAGAGAGAGAGTGTAACTATGTCAGACTTTGTAAATAATTAATTTATTAACGAGAAAAGAATTATCTAATTAGTTGTGTGCACATCAGAATAGAGCTAGCAGTTTCTGGGGCCTCAGGTGCGCCCAAGTTTGGGCCAGAGCACCTCAGGGAGACCCTAGCAGAAAAATACCCTGAAGCCCTAGTGATTGGGAAATCGGGTCTTCAATAAAGGGGTAGATAGTAGCCTCAGATTTCAGGCTCAGAAAAAAATTACGCGCGCTAGTGCAAGCACAGGAATGAGATGGGGTCCTTAGAACAACAATAATCCTAAGGCCTGAATTATTTTACGGCCTTAGGATAAGTCAATTAAATTATTTTAAATTGTCTACGTTGGACCAAATGGCCGGACAAGTGCGAACAGGTAATGGCAGAGCAATGCTGGTATGGCGATGCGCTAGGGAGCATCTAACATTTTCATTTGTTGCATCTATGTGTGCAGTTGTGCACTTAATTGCACATTTCACTAACTAGCAAAGGATTTTTAGAGTCAAAAGTTGAATGGTTTTTAAGTTTTAAAGTAAGTGTGCCACTTGGCACACTTTCCCATGCAATCTCTCCCTCACTCCCTCTCTTCATGCTAGCGCCCGCTCTTCTGGGAGGCTATAAGAGAGCAGCCCCTCCCCCTCTTGCCAGGTTGGCAGTGCACTATCCCCCCCAAGTTGACCATCCTCTACGCAGTGAAGCTCTCCATTGAAGCTTGAGAGCAGCACCTTGTGGTGTATGTGGAGCCTCTGAGCACCCATCACCTAGAACAAGGCCTCTCATGGTGGCTTGCAGCTTTGGGAGAAGTTTCATCGCGTAAAGTAGTAGAAAACTCTCTCTCTCCCTTGTCTAGCTGTTGCAAATTCCCTGTTTTCAGCCCCTAATCACTTGTATTAGGGTGAATTTCAGCAAAGTCTTAATAGAATCTCATTCCCCACTACCTACTCTACACATACACCATGTTTGGAGCGTTTCCATCGCGAAAAGGACCTCCAATTTGGCATTGGAACACACTCATGTAACAATTTCTGGTTATGTGCAGAAAATTACAGCAAGCGTATGTGTGTGTGTGTTTTGCATGTTTCTGTGGTTGGTTAATTGCAGGAATGATTACGTCCAAAGTGGCACAGTTAGCGGAAGATAGACCCTCATTCGTGAGAGCTTCCGATGAGTTTTGTGGAAGGTAGACTCTCCCCTACGAGAGCTTCCCAAAATCTCGCAGAAGAGGATAGATCCTCTCAGTAGTCAGAGAGTAATTCATCTACTCTCTCAGTCAGAAGCAGAAAAAGGCCAAGAAAGAATAGAGGATGGGTTTTCGCCCCGTTCCCGTGCTTGTAAAGATTCTCCCTTTAGTAATAAAGGTATTCTCTTTATGGGGGGGGGGGGGACCAGCCCATCTTCTGGTCCCCAATGAAGTGTCAAGCTTTTTCTCTCTCTCTCTCTCTCTCTAATTCTCTTGAGTATTTGAAGTGCAATTAAACGTCAGTTTACGCTTCCGTATTTTTGTGTGTGTGAGAGAGAGAGAGAGAGAGAGAGAGAGAGAGAGAGAGAGAGAGAGAGAGAGAGTCGACATGGCCTTTGAAGCCCCAAGGGCTCTTATAAACAATACAAGTGATGCCCAAAAATAGAGCCCCAAGAGTAGTACAACGAAAATATTCAAGTTCTAAAGGCTTCTTGCCCAAAAGCTAGGGCTCCAAACTGCCAGCGCAATTCACAGAATTTGTGTGGCTGCCACGTTAGCACTTAGCGTGAAACGTGGGCCATTCGTACAACTCTGCCATATCATCATTTTTACGTAATCTTTTTTTTTAATATTCTTTGTCTCTCCATGGGCCCCATCGGACAGGACTCCCATAAGTTGGGACAACTTGTAAATTCATTTTATCTATCAGGGATTGTCCGGGTGGACATGCCACGTTATCACTTTGTGGCATACCCCCCTCTTGAAAGAATTGTAATCGTCCTCGATTACTCTTGCACAAGCTACAAACTAGTTCAGTAGAGGCTGACTCTAAGCACTGACGCACTAGCCGACACAAATCCATGCACAAAGACGACAGTCACTGAACATCCACATCACATTCAAATCAAATCACATAAAGTCCATCGAGATCTTGGACCATGATCTATCGACAATGTATTTAGCAATCGCTTCTAGATCTATACCGATCTCATTGATGTCGGCTTGACTAATTCTTATTGCTATCATGTCCATATCATACAAAATCTCAAGACCGAAATGCTGTAATCAGTGACTTTATTCCATCTGGGTAACCTGTGACAAAGGAGCGGAGTGACTCCCCTCTTATGCATTCCCGTCTGCACTAGATTCAACCCCTTGCTGATCTCCGGGATCGCTGGGAATAGTCAAAGCTAGACCGAAAGCCTCAAGGTAAAGTATCGGTATCCGAGGAGTATCTAGGTCCTCCTCCTCCATCCAATTCACATCCAATGCCGAAGAGTTCTTGACTAAGTAAGAACAGCCGTTCACTTTACCTTTCATTTTCCTTTCATGGTGAGCTAGTATCTGTTGTAGAACGAGAATCTCCTCGCTCTCTTCCATTTCAGGTTGCTCCTCAGGCTCCTTGTCCGACTGACACCTCACTCTTGAAAGGTTTCAAAAGACTCGCATGAAAAGCATTGTGAGTCTTCTGAGTATCTGGCAACTTCAGTCTCAAAGATACATCATTTATCTTTTCTTGAATCTGGAAAGGGCCATAATATTGCATACTTAGCTTTGAAAAAAGCCGCTCCTTTCCCTTTCAATTCCTTAGACGTGCCTTCTCAAATCGTAAGAGCACCCAGTCATCTTATTTCAAGTGCAAGTCTCTTCGATGTCTATCAATTGCCTTCTTATGCCGTGCTTGAGACTTCTCAAGAGCCTCGCGAACCTTGGCAAAAGCAGTAACCTTACCACCTGTTAGATTCTTCATCTCCAGATGCTTCGCACATTGTCTGCAGGGTCCTCACCTCTCACGTGCACTGGCGCTTGGTTGTGGGTTGGCCACCCGTACACTTGCTTGACAAGCATCTCAGGCACTCTTAGGGTTGTTCAACACATTTCCCACTTTAGACCTGTTTTGGTCACATATTCCCCCATTTATATTGGAGGGTCATATTTTTAGGTCATTGGGCTATATTGAGGATTATTGCCCGACCAGCCCCTATTCTCCTATATATAGGGGGGCGGGGCACCCTCATTGTATTGTCTCATCATCATGTAGAGTTTGCCATCTGGAGTTATTGGGCTGCCAGCCTTTCCACCATCTCTCTCTCTCTCTCTCTCTCTCTCTCTCTCTCTCTCTCTCTCATGCCATTGTCTCTTTCTCTCTCTCACCTTCCGCTGCACACTCTGACATGGTATCAGAGCTCTAGGCGTGGATCTGCCATTGCCTACACCTGAGAGGACTCTGCGGAGATTTTCATCGCGAAGAACTGCTTCATCTTTATCAACGTTTTTTTTTTTGACTTGCGTTTTTGTTTGCAGCTAGCGTTTTTTGGTGGACGGCATCTTCTTCTGCAACCTTTGCTAGCGCCGTCCCTCCCCCTACCTGATTGCCACCTTCTGCCTATCCTCTGCACTTGCGTTTATCAGCCAGCATTTTGGCCTAGCTTTTTAACTTTTTGCAGGAGGGCAGTCCCTTTTGGCTCTGCGTTTCCTTTCTTCGCCTTCAGAGTTTCGACAATTCGTCATCCTCTAGCTTCAGAGAGGATGAGAAAAGGTGGAAGAAGCGGCGAAAAAGCCAAAAAAGCAAGAAAGGCAGATTTTAAAAAAAGTCCAGAAGTCATGGGAGGCCATCTAGCAGTTTAGAGGAGGATTGCTTGTACTCTTAGGACAGTGAACAAATGGATAAGAAGACCAAGGAGCTCAAAGATGGGGGTCAAGCAGTCAGTTTTGACATGTTTTCAGGCTACCAAGACACCCATCGAGCCCTTGAGTTCCTACAGTAGTTTGATGTCGCCTTCTCGGGATTATACCGGTCCGAAACTTCTACAAGCTGCCAGTCCAATTCTTGCCCCAATAAATGCTGTTTCTGGTGACTTTGGTGCAAATGTCCATTCTAGTAAGAATATAGTAAGATCATCAAAAAATGCTGCAATATGAAATATGCAATACATGAAAGTAGCAAGAGCATTGGTTGACGTATTAATTTGCCTGTGGTCACTTGGTCGCTTGGTCGCTTTATTGAGAGTAAGACATTTCCTACCTCCAATGACTGTCTTTCAAATCAAAAGACAAACGTCTTATCGTATAGACTGGTTTTGGTAACAGATCTTTTTGATCTTTTGGCACACTATTGGCCACTGTTTGTTGGTATTTATTTTGGCTGTCGTGCTATGTTTTGTACCCAGGTGCTTAATGAGCTCATGAAAGCTTTTGAAGAGGAAAGAAGAAAGCAAGAAAAAAAAGTAAGTGGTCAAAGTTTCTAGCTGTTTTATATGTAATAGCTCTTCTTGATTAATCAGAGGGTATCATGTTCTCAACTCCCAAGCAGGTTCAGGAGGCTAAGAAAGAGCTTCTCAATGCTACTTCGGCTCGACAGCGCCAAGATTTAGAGAATGTGAGCTCTTTGATCTTTTACTGCTAAACTCTTCTAAGTACTTAATGTTTGCGCAGCAGGGTACTGCATTTATCAAATACCTTACCCACCTGTATGGATGGTTTTAGTAGCAAATAGGTAAGGTACATTTTTAAGATTGTAGTACTCGCTATTGAATGGTGAACGTGAAAGGAAGACAGTCTTTCGTTTTAAGGAGTGGGGGACAGGGTTTACAAATATTTTTGTCACATTTGAAATGAGTTCTTTGATAGAGTCCAAGCAAGCATTCAGATAAAGAAATCACTGCTTCTTCTAGGTTTTATGTGGAGCTTATTCGTGTGATGAGAAGGGAATGGTGGCGTTTGTTTGGATTCGATATCTCACAGTGGTCATCTCATAGTGGTGTGCAGGGTGGAAATTATTGTGTGAAGGCTTTTCATTATGACCTGTGTGTGATGCACTTCTGCTTTAATGACTGAACCTTTGCCTCGGGAAAAAGGTTTGTGTGAAAATGGGTTTAAGTCCTGCTCGAAAGCTGCAAGTATATGATTACCAATTTTGTGCCAAAATTGCTTCTCATTGGATTTGCTTAGTAAATAATTATTTGCTTTGTCTGATTCCTATTTGTGCTAGCAGAATTTGAAACAAGAAGAGCTGAAGTACGAAAAGCTCAGTCAGGCTTTTGCCAGTGTCAAACAAAATGAAGCAGTTCTTGGCTCTGTTGGAAAAAAGGAAGGAATTGAAATGATTCTTGAAGGTGGTGCTGCTGCTGTTCTTGCATCATACCTTGATGACATTGGAAAAGCTGAAGTTTCTGATTTGGCTATATTTCGAGCTCATGCTGCCAAGTAAGTTCTTGAAGGGCCATGAAGTTCATCTGTATACATGGGAAGACTGGACTCGACGTGCTTGGATCAGTTGCTGTGTGCTTATCTTTTTGTAAATCTTCAAGTCAAGAGGCCTTCGCATGTTTTAATCTCAGCTCTGGTCTTTTGTTGATAACTCAGTGATTGTGAGTGTCTTATTGAGGTCTGTTTTTTTTGGTGTTGTACTGTGGAATTATGCTGAGATAGGCAGCTGTTGTGGCAGATATGAGGAAGAATTTTTCGATGACATGCAAGCTCTGGGAGTCAAGCCTCCAAATGTACTGTCCAGGGTGACTGAGTAAGCATCAAGTTTTAGTCACCTTCTTGTGCATGGTGTATGCAGAGTATAGAAGTTCATGCATGAAGAGTTTGCTCTCTCTGCTCGCACACGCATATGCACATTGTTATCATGACATGTTCTTGGTTTATGGACTTTGATATGTCAATATTTTGCTAGGTACGTTGATGCAATTATTCTTTACATTCAAAAAATTGTGGAAAAAGGATTTGCTTATGCTGCCAGGAATAGTGTCTACTTTGACACCAAGGCATTCATGTAAGTTCAATTCGATACTTTTTGTTTGCCTTCAAAAAGTGACATGTCTACTGTTGATGTCATTTGAAGTTTTTCTTGGAATGGACTTACTGTGGCAGTATAATGGTATCCCTTGAGCTGGATGCTGCTTTGATATGCACGCACACGTTTACTTTATTTTTTTTGTAAATCATTTTGATTAATTTACTAGTGGGAAACCTCAAAGCGAGGAAAACCCACCAAAAAGATCATATACAAGGAAAAGAAAACAGAAGTGTTCAATTGAACAAGATTGCTAAAAACATTCATAGGAAAGCTAATGTATCACTGCGGTGATATCACCAACTTACAAGGCGAATCGTGAAGATTGCCTAAGATGAAGCTTGAAGAACGGAAAGGGATCTGCATCAATGCGGTGAAACCATGTTGGCACCATAAGGTCCAGTAAGCCCAATATCTGACCCACATAAAGAAGACCACGAATCGCTGTAAGGTAGGCGAGAAAATGCAAAATGCCCAAAACCGTTTGTGGAAAACCCTCGCTAGAAAATGGAGCCGCATACCAACCGATATGCGGCGAAGGAGATCTCTGTTAATGCAGCAATCCCATAGCAGGTGGCAAACATTCTATTCGGCAGTCGAGCAACGGACACAAGAAGAAGGGCGGATATGACGTGCATTAAAAAAAGTGGGAGAACTCCAAGCAAGCACCACCAAAGAAACAATCGCTCCTTCAAAGGCAAGTGGCTTTTCCATAGGGCAAAGAGAAGCTTCTGCCACCAGATATCAGATCTGTGCATGTGCCAAAGGGCATCATAGTGGTCAGCAAGCCAAGGATGCGGTAGAAGAAGAGCATAAACTCGACTGACAGAAATATCTCGAAAGGCATTTCCCGAAAATTCCAATCAAACATGCCAGAGCCATCAGGCAAAGGTGAAATGGGCAGAAAATCAACGAGCATGTGCTGAAGTTCTCTCCAGAACTGACGGTAATGCATGCCCAATCCAAAACGGCGAACGGCAACGGGAAACTCAAAAGTGTATCCAGCTTCATCCACCACATCCTCAACCACATGAATGCCACGGTAAGAGAGGAAGTATGCCTAGTGAGGTGAGCGATCAACCAAAGTAAGAGAGAATGCCCGGCTCCAATGAGGAATCTCCAAACGAAGCGAATTACCTTCCCGCCAAGCACTCCATGATAGATGAATCGTAACCTCTTTCCACGCAGAAACCAAAGTGGAAGTAAAGGACATCGAGGAATGTGCCCTTCCATCTCACCAAAAACAACCTCCCAAATGGATGATTGCCAATGGCCAAATGAGGAAGTAACAACTTGCTGACCCATGTATGCAGACATAAGCATCTAGGGCTGAATTTGTTGCGCAAGTGTAGGCAACATCTTGGCCTTCCTAGCAAGAACATGCTTGCGTAAGTCAAAGATATTGAGACCACCAAAACGTTTAGGAGTGCAAATCTTCTCGACATCAATTGCAAACCATTTTTGTGAGCATGAGTTTGCCACAAATGAGACAAAATGCTTGACATAAGAGAATCGAGACAATGACGAGGCCAATGCATCAATGGCAAAAAGAATTGAACATAGCCATTAGAATACTTTGAACGATTTGCAGGTGAACATGCAATGGCCAAGTGGATAATTTCTAGTAATGCAAATTGACATTCAAATGTTGCATAACCCAATCCATCTGTTGAGTGTGAGTGACATTCCACCCAATTGGATACCCCAAATGCCTGGTAATCACATTTGGAGGAACAATCTCACCGGCCACAACAGACTATGCCAATTGCAAGAATGAAGTGGCAGGAACTTCTACTTGCGAAAGTTGACTCTAAGACTAGCCGCAATCCCAAACAATTCCAAAGCGTCCATAATCACTTGGACATTAAATTGATGGTTGCCAGGCATAAACAATGAGTCATCCACATAGCCTTGCCCAATAAAGGTATGACCCAAGGATAACTGCAAACCATGAAGACGATCAACAGAGGTCAAATGATCAAGATACATCAACAGGGGGTGAGTATACAACAAAGCACTCAGGGGGCAGCCTTGCCTAATCGTTCAACCAAGAGACCAAGATTCCGTTAATTCACCTTCTAGTATCCCTGAAGACGGACTGCGAGCATACAAAAAATAAACTACATTGGCTAAATTAGGACCCTAAACACCTCATCGTGGCAGCAATGAAGCCCCACTGCACAATGTCAAAAGCCTTTTCAATATCAACTTGCATAACAAGCACATCTTGCTGGTTGTATTTTGCATACTCCATGTCAATCATGACATTAGCGAGATTGACCATGATCTGGCGACGTAGGATGAAACCATACTGAGCCTGATGAAGTCCTGTAAGCAGGTGATCTTTAATGTGGAAGCACTAACTGTCACAAAATGGGCACCACGTGCCAATAGAAAAGAACAGACTGAACAAGACTTTTAGCACTTCAATAACAACCGAACTGAAAGAGAGAGAGAGAACACGTGACACGGAGTGACGGAATTCCACCCCAGAGAGTATTGGCCCCAAACCTTGGTGCCCCTTTCGGTATTTCTTTATATTGCATCAACATAGTACAAGCCGGTACTCCAAACTCTGCACCTTCTCCAAGAAGCATGCCAGAGAATGAGCCCTAACCTCATATTTAAAGGCCCATGGCCTGAAAAGCAATTTTTCATGAAAAGCCTTTTAACTCAAAAGCATCTAGTGCAAAAGCAATGCCAAAAACTGTCAGCGTAATTTACGAAAATCTGTATAGCCTGCCACGTCATCAACTAGCGCAAAATGCGGAATTCCGTACAGCATGCCACGTCATCATGTCAGCGCAATTTTGAAAAATCTGCCATGTCATCAGTTTTGGTGTGTGTGCGGGTTTTGCTTTATTTTAATCCTTTGTGTCACTTGGGGCCCCATCGAACGGGGTCCCCATAAGTTGGTAGGACTTCTTCTGTTACTTGTTCTTCTTAGGGTTTAGGCCCCTTGGACACATGTGTAAGTTGGCTCCATTCTTTAGGCTTTGACACGTCAGCAGTTTGTTACACCAACAGCTTAGCCATTATCTTGTTAACCACAGGCATCAAAGTAATTGGCCGCCAGTGAGAGAATTGCTCACAAAGTGCTTGCTTAGGCAACAATTTAAGCAAACCCTCTTTCCAAGATAATGGAAAATCTTGTTTCTCCCATGCGGCGTTTAATATGAAAAGCAAGGGCTGTTTGAGAGCCTCTCAAAAGGAGAGGAAAGATTCCGCAATAAGCCCATCTGAGCCAGGAGATCACCAACAACTCGATGCAAGCAACACACAATGTAACTCAGAATCAATGAATGGATCCTAAAGGCATTGGGCATCTTGCGGAGAGAGGATCAGATGGACATAAGAAAGCAACAATTGACGCGCTTGACGAGTAGCTGAAGATGTCTGAGGAGCAACAACAAACACCTGTCGATAATGTGAGACCATGGCATCAACAAGTTCCTGTTTTGAAGAAGTCAAAGCACCCGAAGGAAGCATAACACGCTTAATTTCTTGCGAGACCCTTGTATGATGTAGATGCTTAAAAAATTGCTTCGAAGCACAACCTTTATCCGTAAAAGCCTGTTGGCAGGCACGCATCTGCCATTTAGCAATTTTTCACTTATCATTATGTTGAATACACACACAAGCTTCACACAACTCCGACATTTCAGAGTCGGACAAAGGCCGCGAATCCACTAGTACTTGTAGCTGTTGACAAACCCATTTCACAACATTGACACCCCCCGAGTGCAATGCATGTAATGCGTGCCATAATCGTGAATAACACATTGTATCCTCATGGCAAAGAGATAACGAGGAGCATCAAGATCAAGATGCATGTGGGCAAGCAAAGGGGGAATAATATTAGCAATTAAGTCTTGAAAGACCTCATGAGTGAGGTAAGCATTGTTAATATGTAGCAGGCATTTGAGAAAGAGGCCGATCACAAAGAGATTGCCCAAAGTACAAAGTCAACAAAACAGGGTAACGATCCGATAACTACAAGGTGTAATCAATTTCCATATCACATACAAAATCATCATACTATTGTGAATCGAGTAGATACCAACGATCCAACGTTGCGTGATAAGAAGAGTAAATCCAAAAGCAGATGGATGCAAATATCGCCATAAATCAATCATCCAGGCAGACGCAAAGAGAAGATCCCATTCTTGCCTTTTTGCAACATATGTGAATTGCCTGGTACTATCATTCGTATTAGGGGTATTATAAAAGTCGCCTCAAAATGCATGGGTGTGAAGAGATGTCTCGCCATAAGGTGGCCCTTTGCCCAGAGGCTATATATGCATATATGCCTCCAAATTCATATACCTGACCATTCAACAAGCATTGCATAACCCGTCAATGGCCACGCGGATCGTTACGCACTAGAATGGGTTGAAGCGCATGATGAACCAACAACAATAAACCCGAATAATCGTGCAAGCCAACATACACAATCCAATAACCCACAAAATAAGACCGCTGACCAACAAACTCATGCTGATCATGCTCTTGCAAAACAACTATGTCTGCCCTACATGTATATACATAGTGCCAGATCAGTCACCATTTGTCAAGGTTACATAACCCATGCACATTGTATAAGATGCATTTGATGCGATTATGCATAGAAAATCGTATATACAAGAGGCAAAAGAACATAGGAATCAAGTAGAAGTGCCCATAGACACATCTCCATCCACCACATCCATACCAAAACCCATCTGCTGATTCTATGCAAGAAATATGTCCACAAGGTTTGCATGTGAGGTGGAAACCTCATCAAGAAGTACATCTTTAGTGCATCTGTAACAAACTTGGACACTCCTAAGTCAAGATTCTACCGCGACACATCAGAGATTCACTTCAAAACAGTTCACAATTCACAATTGATTCGACATAGCCCGACGGAGTTCCGTGCCTAGAGATATTGGCCCCAAAGACTGGCACTCCTTTTGGTATTTCTTTTTGTATAAATCTGTGCTCAAAGTACAAGAGAGTGGGAGGGCTCTCACTCTCAGAGTCTGCGTCCAGATGCTCTGAGTTGTGAGGGTCTTGCCCGATTATTTATAAGTTACAACGGATGCCCAAAAGCAGAGCCCCAAAAGCTTCTCAAATAAAGCAGTTGTTCCAAAAGCTTTAAAAATTAAAGCATCAAGCTCAGAAAGCTGTCGTATAAATCTGCCAGCGCAAATTAAGGGATTCCGTACGTTGTGCCACGTCATCAGCTCAGCTTTTTCTGCGCCGCAAAAACCGCCACAATTTTTGGTAGTCCGTACAGCCCGTCGGCGCATTGGCGGGGGTTTCATACATTATGTCATGTGTCACTGTTTGGGGGATCAGCCACTACGGGTGTATCCGAGCATGCCACGTCACTGGTTTGTGACATACCCCCCTCTTGAAAGCATTGTAATCGCCCTCGATTACGCTTGCAAAACATACAGAAGCCATAAACTGTCTTAGCAGACACTAACTGTCCTAATACCGACGCACTAGGAACAACACATCTAGCACATGTACCAATCTACAGTCACATCAGAGGACATCACTTGACAGCACATGACAAATCACATTCAACAATCATTCCAATCTCAGATCATGATTAATCAGCAACGTATTTGGCAATTGCATCTAGATCCCCGTCGGGACCTCTCAGATGCCCGATTGATTAATCCTTATTGCAATCATGTCTATTGTCACGTGATACATTCAACCCTATGTGTCCGTGGACAAGCTACAGCATGACAAGGGTTCAATTCAGTCAAGTGAGTCTAGAATAGGAAGTGATCTGGCACTTTTGTGAGTCTCTTTCGCAGACCGTGCATGTCTAGACACCTAGTGTAGATGCATATCCTCTGGTTGCACACAGCATGATCATAAGAATTCCCAACAGAATCCATCAAAATCTTTCAGGGGAATTTTCCAGTGCATTTAACCTATTCTCCCTATTTTTGACATTTTTTCACTTATTATTTTTAAGTGACTTTTGTTGGAAAGTAGATAGGGCAAATTGAGTAAGTTTGTATATAAGCAAACCTAGGCTAGCACTAATTGGCAGAAGAGGCAACAGGAGCACTCGCTCAACAGGCAACTTCTCAGCAGAACCAAGAGGCCTAGCGTTCTCTGCATCCGCAAGACAACCCTAGCGTTTTTCATCTACAAGACCAACCTTGGCGATTTGTGCACAGCAGATCAGCTCGGTGTCATCACGACACAGCAGATCAGCCTAGAGTTTTGCATTTGCAGGACATCTGGCGACAGGAGGACCATTTTCAGCCCTAGCGTTTTTGATTTGCAGATCAGCCCCAGCGTTTTGCGGATTCACCGCGACGGAACATTAAGAAGCATCAGCGTTTTCAGTTTTCAGCCTCTAGTCATCTCAGAAGAAGTTTCGAACCTCGCAGATCTCACCTTCCCGCAGCAGATCCTCGCCGCACGGTCAGTTTCCGCATGGTTTACCGTTTCAGCCTGGAAAACGCAGATTTCAGCATCTGCGTTTTCAGTGCGTTGTCGTCGCATAGTCGTCATCGACATCGTCACCGACATAGAGTCAGAATTCAGCAGATAAAGATTTGCAGATTTCAGCCCCTTAGCATTTTCAGATTTCAGCCCGTCTCGTCGTCGTCCTCATCGTCGTCGACATCGTCGGCATGTCCAAAGCATTGTAGAGATTTGTGCAATCATAAGTAGACCGCTCTCGCCATAGAGAGTGGGGCCTTCAGAGGAGGGTTTGACAGCATTCTGGTGTCGTATTCTCTTCTCTCTCTATCTCTTAGTCTCATACACTTTCTCGCACATTGTCCATTCACTTTGTTTGTGTTCATTGCACTCTCTCATTAAGAACGGAAGGCTCTCCCTTCCATAAGAACAAAAGGAACTTTGAGCACAGTTCGGAGCACTCATCTTGAGCAAAGTTCAAACATTCATTCCGCTGCACCTAACATCTATAGAGATTTATCAGACCGAAATGCTGCAGTCATTTCGTCTATCAGTGCCTGCACTCAAACAAGTCAAGTACAAATCAATCAATATCATTTTCGGGAATTCTTGTTCATAAAGTCATTCAACAGAATACTGTCAACCCAGCAGTATCTATCGGAGTAGACTATGCTAAACCGAATGCTTCAAGGTAAAGAAAGGTTCACAATCTGAGGAGTATTTGCCAGGTCCTCCTCCTCCATCCACTTCGCATCCCATGCGGAATAGTTCTTGAATTTAACCAAGAACCGCCTTATCGCTTTACCTTTTATCTTTATATCTTTATGTGCCAATATCTGTTCTGGAACGAGTATCTCCTCGCTTTCCTCCATTTCGTGTTGCTCATCTGGCTCCCCATCATCGGGCACATCGCCTTTAAAAGGCATCAAGAGACTCACATGAAAAGCATTGTGAATTCTTCAAGTATCGGGCAGCTTCAGTTTAAAGGAAACATCATTTATCTTTTCTTTTATCTGGAAAGGTCCAATAGTATCTCATGCTAAGCTTTGGAAAAAAGCCTCTCCTTTCCCTTTTTCTTTCTCAGGCGTGCCTTCTCAAAACGTAAGAGCATCCAATCGTTCTTCTTTAATTTCAAATTGCGACGATGTCGATCCGTTGCCTTCTTATGTCTTTTTTGAGATTTCTCTAAAGCCTCCCAGACCAAGTCCAAGTCCAAGTCCCTCGTATAGTGGTCGGATTCAAAAATCTTATATGCCGTGCTTAAGAAGGGTGGAACCTTCAAAGCACCTTCAATAATCTCAAATGGCGCCTTCCCCATCAAAGAGTGGATCGTGTTTTTGTAGGCAAATTCCACCGAGGGCGAAGTACTTTTCCCATGTAGTCTTCTGATCCAAAGAAGAAGACTTCAACAAATCCAGTACGACTGAATTTGGAGTCTCAGATTGCCCATCTATTTGCAGGTGGAAAGATGACAAGAACTGTAACCGTGTGCCGATGTTCTCCCAAATAGTCTTCCAAAACAAACTCGTGAGTCGGGGATCTCTGTTAGAGACAATTGTCTCAGGCATGCCATGTAATCTGAATATTTGGGCAATGAACAGTCTCGCTAAATGATCCGGCTTGACTGTCTTCTGCATTGGAACGAAATGAGCTTGCTTGCTAAATCTGTCGATAACAGTCCATATACCATCGTGTCCACTCTGTGTCTTCGGGAGATCAAAAATGAAATCCATTGCAATACTTTCCCAGGGGCGGGTGGGAATGAGTAAAGGCTGTAACAATCCTTGTGCTTTATGCCTGTCAAACTTGACCTTCTGGCATACCAAGCAACTGCGTACAAAATCGTCCACGTCCTTCTTGAGTCTCGGCCAAAAGAAGTATCAATGCTGCGGTGACCCGTAAATGGTGGAGAGTGGCATTCGGTTAGAACCTTTTCCCTCAACGGCTGTGTAACGCACAACATTGTTTTCTTCATCAAGTAGCCATTCCAAATGGAATATCCTGCTACTACCTCCCCATTCTGTATTCGACTGAATACATCTGAAAAATCTGGATCTGTGGCGTACTGATTGACCATGTCCTTGAAGCTTCTATGATGAATCACGGAAATAGCCAAGACTAACGGCTTCTGGGACAAAGCATCTGCCACCAAGTTCTTTTGCCCCTACACATGGACAATTTGGAAGTGAAATTGTGACAAGATGTTAGCCCACCGCGTCTGCTTTTCCGAAAGCTACTTCTGTGACAAGAAGTAGCGTAAACTCTGATGATCAATGAAGAACGTAAAATCGGCTCCGAGTAGGTAATGTCGCCCCACTGAGTAAGAGCATGGATAAGCGCCAAAAGCTATTTCTCATATATGTGTGCTGTCAATTCGGCCTTGAAAAACAATCGGCTCTCATAGGCAATGACATGGCCTTCTTGCATTAAGACTGCACCCAGCATCACAATGACTTCTACAAATGTGGCAAAGTCAAAACTGGTCCTGTAGTCAATTTCTCTTTCAAAGTCTGAAAGGCAGTCACCTCTGTGGGTTCCCACAAGAAAGAGACTCCTTTCTATGTCAAGATATGCAAAGGGGAAGCAACCTCTGCAAACTTTCTAATGAACCGCTGGTAGTCAAGAAGCTTCTAACTTCATTTACATTCTTCAAAATCGGGGCAATCACGTATAGTGTCAATCTTGGCCGGGTCCATCTGCACTCCTGCTGCTGAGACAATGTGTCCCAAAAAGTGTATCTCCGGTAGGAAAAATTCACTCTTCTTTGCATTAATCACCCACTTGTGATCTTGCAATGCCTGAAAGACTTGTAGCAGATGTTCTCTATGTTCTGCCTCATCCTTGGAGAGGACAATAATGTCATCAAAGAAAGTGCCAACAAAAAGATTTGTACTCTCTGAAAATCCTGTCCATCATTCAACTAAAAGTCGCTGGATCATTGGTAAGGCCAAAGGGCATCACCAAAAATTCATATAAACTGAAAGTCGTCCGAGAAGCTGTCTTGTAGACATCTCTCGGCACGATTCGGATCTGATGATATCCAGTTTTCAAATCGATCCTGCTGAAACAAGAGGATCCTTGTAGTGTATCAAGAATATCATCGATCCTCGGAATCAAAATTCTGTTCTTGATGGTGATTTTATTGAGAGCTCTATAATCAATGCACATTCTCCAAGATCCGTCTTTCTTCAAAACCAACAACACTGGAGAGTAGTAAGGTGAAGTACTCAGCTGGATAAGACCCTTTTCCAAGAGGTCTTTCACTTGGTTCATAATCTCTTCATTCTGGGCTCGGTTCACACGATAAGGTGGCCGGTTCGGTGGTGTGCTTCCAGGTATCAGATCAATGGTATGATCCTCAGGACGAGCTGGTGGCAACTCGTCTGGCAGGCTCTCAGAAAAGCAATCGGCACTAGTGTGGAGAAAATCTTGGCGTTCTTTATCAAGGTCAAAACATATTTGACCTTCAATCATCATTCAGTTCTCTCCAGAAAGTCGAGTAAAGAAACTGAATTTCATCAAGTACAATCTCTGTGCCCTTCATTTGTCAAAGTCGCTTTCTCAGCCCAATAGTCGACCACGGCGTTGTTCTTGTGGTACCAAGGGATTTAGAGGAGGACATCACAACCTCCTAAGGGCATTACGTAGAAGTCCTTGTGCCCTAAACACTCCTGACATTGCAAACGAAGTTTGCCAATGATCGGTGTAATGGCAACATCCTGTCCTGGTGCCGCTAGAACTGCCTTCTCCTGTGGCCTCAGCGTGTTGGGCGTAATTCCAAATCGAGCCACCAAAAGAAGTCGGCCTTGGCTCCTCCATCAAAGAAAATGAGGGCTTTCTGATCTTTCACTTTGCCCTAACTGCAGCAAAGTTTTGTACTTTCGTTCATCTGATTTGGTTCGGGCCCCACGCAATGTGGTACGAGTTTTGTTTTCATCTGCCTTCCTCTGTTGCTCTAGAACTCTCTAGCCTGTCTTCAGTCTGTTCTTGTTGTGCCTTTTTGGGGCACTTTGCAGAGATGTGCCCAAATTCCCCGCAACCAAAACACTTGCCCTCTTTGAGATAGATAGCCCTTTCTCTAAGAGTCTCTCGAGGTGGTGTATCTTTCTTTTCTTTGTCCTGGGAACTCTTTCTCTCCCAAATCTTCATTCTTTTCTTTAGTTCCAGCGTCGAATCTTCAACTTTTCTTTGCCTTCCCACATAGAGGTGTCATCTCTGTCAGATTCTCCACAAGAATCCATGTGTAATCTAAGATTCTCTATGGCTTTATGGCTGGTAAGACAGAGTGATGAAGACGGGAGCGCGCCCGATGCGCGATGTATGAAGGGTGGGAGTGGCTAGTAACTCCGGGATCGGGTCACGAAGATTCTTTCCCAAAAGCTGTCCGCTCTGCAAAAAGGATCGGATCCTCGATAGAAGAAGAATCTTTCTATGCTCTGATACCACTGTAACAAACTTGGACACTCAAAGTCAAGATTCTACCACGACACAGCAGAGATTCACTTCAAAACAGTTCACAATTCACAATTGATTCGACTTGGCCCGGCAGAGTTTCGTGCCTAGAGATATTGGCCCCAAAAACTGGCGCCCCTTTCGGTATTTCTTTGTATTAATCTGTGTTCAAAGTACAAGAGAGTGGGAGGGTTCTCACTCTTAGACTCTGCGTCTAGATGCTCTGAGTGGTGAGGGCCCTGCCCACTTATTTAGAAGTTACAAGGGATGCCCAAAAGCAGAGCCCCAAAAGCTTCTCAAATAAAGCAGTTGTCCCAAAAGCTTTAAAAATAGAATTATTAAGCCCAAAAAGCTGCCGTACAAATCTGCCAGCGCAAATTAAGGGATTTCGTACGGTGTGCCACGTCATCAGGTTAGCTTTTCTGCGCCGCAAAACCCATCACAATTTTCGGAAATCTGTATTAGCCTGTCGGTGCATTTGGTGGTGGTTCCGTACAGCATGCCACGTGTCACTATCGGGGGGCCAACCACTGTGGGTGTATCCGGGCATGCCACGTCACTGGTTTGTGACAGCATCGCTTTTTCCCATGCGTCAATCAACATATGACCAACAAACTCATGTTGATTATGTTCTTGCAAAACAACTATGTCTGTCCTACATGTATACACATAGTGCCGTATCAGTCGCCATTTGTCAAGGTTACATAACCCACACACATTGTATGAGATGCATTTGATGCGATTATGCATAGGGAATCGTATATACAAGAGGCAAAAGAACATAGGAATCAAGTAGAAATGCCCATAGACACATCTCCACCCACCACATCCATACCAGAACCAATCCACTGATTGAGTGCAAGAAATATGTCCACATGGTTTGCATGAGAGGTGGAAGCCTCACCAAGAAGTACATCTTCAGTGCATCGCTTTTTCCCATGCGTCAATCAACATACGATTGTCATTGCGTGGAAATTTCGTGAACGATGCATTCTTATTAGCATTAACAGGGAGAACATAATTACGAGATGAGGGTCGGGTGCGAATTTTCACTGTCTTTATAGGCGCTACCCACGTGTTGGCATCACAAGACCCAATTTTTGCCTTTCACAACATTCCCTTTCCCAGGATTAGCGGATTGAGTAGTCTTGTTTTTCCCTTTTTCCACATTGGGAACCACCTTAGCAGTAGAGGCTCCATTTTGCTTAGCTTCGCCGATAGATTTGTCTATAGGGACAGGGGTAGTCGAAGGAACCGTTGAAAGAGGGGCTGCAAAACTGGTTTAGGACATTCAGATTCCATGTGACCAAATTTCCCGCATCGAAAGCAGGAATTTACAAATTTGCCCCATTTAAGTTGAAAAGGACACTTGCTTACCCATGTTTCTCCCGAATCAACCATAATTCCTTGAGGGGTTTGTTTGTGAATATCCCAAAGAATGCAAAACATATTTGTGTTCGCATCCAATTTCGGGGGGCAAATCACCTTACCAAGCTGCGCAGCCAACAACGGTACGAAATGTTGCCACGTACGAGGGAAATCAGTAGTTTCCATCCACACTGAACATCTGTGACGGATAAGACTTTGATAATCTTTAGTGAGTGTCCATGACAGACCATGAGTCATTTGTGTACCAAAAAAGAGTGGAGACATCTCCAACAAAAGGTTTCTGGCTTCAGTATTTGCCAATAAGATTTCATAGAATCCATGAGCAACAAAATTAACGTCACGGACAGCCTGACGCTTGTGAAGGAAATCAACCCATTGTCCGACATCCTGCGCAATAGGCATTTTGTCTAGGAAGAACAAGATGACATTCATGGCATATTGCGCAACTGGATCCATAAGGACCTGTACGTGAATACGCACTTCAAGAGTAGGTGCCTAACTATCCCAGGCTTTCCAGGCTTCTTTGAAGTCCTGGTTATCCATAGCTTTCTGATGCTTGAACACACACAGAAACTGTGACTGCAGTAGCAAAACCCCAGCTAAAGAACAAGGCCTAATGAAACTCAACACGCACGGAAACTCCGACATGCAGTAGCAAAACCCCAGCTAAAGAACAAGGCCTAACGAAACTTACACTGCAAAATACTGTGCTTTGATTTTAGTCTGTGTTAAACTATGTACAGAAACCCCAATAGCATACACATTAACCACAAAGGGCATACATCTGCAAGCGAGCACAGCCTTGATAACCTCTGCCAAGACGAAGGCTGGAGCAGAAGACGGCTACGCACGATGAGCTGAGCAGGGTCGCGCTGAAATGTGCTCGCAGAACTGTGCTAGAGTCGTGCTGAGGACTGAGTAGCTCGCAGACAGTACAGCAGGGGCAGGTCGAAGGCCGGACAGCGCGCAGAGGCAGAGAGCGTAGGGACTTTGGGCAACACGCTGAGGCTGACGACGCGCAGGGGAGACTTAACGTGCAGAGCAGAATCTTGTCTCCACACACACACCACACGTTTACACACACACATGTGCGTGTATGTATGTACATAAGTAAATAAACAAATATGTATGTAATATATACAAGGGTGTGTGTGTGTGTGTTTGGGGGGGTATGTATAGAGCTGTAACATGCATTCACATATGCACTCACATATTTGCCGACATACATACATATATGTTTGCATATTAAAAATGCATTCATGTATATAACATAGTTATACAGCTGTACTTCGGACATACATTCAGACGCAATGTTTATATAGTGTTTATGACTCCTCTTTGACATCGACAAACATATTTTGGCACTGTAAATATCGGGTTTTTTGTTCCTTAATAGAGGTGCCGGTCACACTTATGGCAAGCTTAATCCATATGCTGTTGGGAGTTTGGGCTTGTCATCTGAAAGTGAATCCGATTTCCAGACCAAAGATAAGAAGAGCAACATCGATTTTGCTCTCTGGAAGGTAATGTGTTGAAATAAAGTTTACATTCTTGGTTTCTCAAGCAAAGTGTGGGTGTTAAAAATCACATCGACCTGTGGATTAGGCCAGTAAGCCTGGGGAACCATTTTGGGAGTCACCATGGGGACGTGGGCGCCCTGGTTGGCATATCGAGTGCTCTGCTATGGCCTCTGATATTATTGGGTCTGTTATAGACATTCACTCTGGTGGACAGTAAGTACTTGTCTTTAGATATTCGACTTTGAATATTCAAATTTTTACTCTTAATTTGGGGGCCACCAATCATGAGTTGTGAAGACTACTTTTGGTGCAGAGATTTGATGTTTCCGCATCATGATAATGAGTTGGCCCAAGCAGAAGCTTATCACGGGTGCTCTCAAGTATGTATGAAAGGTTTGTCTGTCATTCATGCCATGTGTCAAGATTTGCAGGATTTCATAAGGTTGGTTATTCTGTTGGACAGTGGGTAAATTTTTTCCTTCATTCTGGGCATCTTTCAATCGAGGGCTTAAAGATGTCGAAGTCTTTAAAGAACTTTATCACCATCAAAGAGGTATTGTCATTTGCACTCTTCAAGTGTTTCAGGACCCTCTATCCTGGGGTATGCAGTGAAATTTTGAAATTACTTTCTGCTGCACCAAAGTTAGCAATACTTCTCATATTTTGTTATTTTTCTGGTCAGGCATTGAAAACATATACTCCACGGCAGCTGAGGCTATTATTTGTCTACCAAGCATGGGACAAGGTGTGCTATTGAATATGAGCATCACCAATCACCTAACCAAGTTGCTTATAGGCTAATTTTGCTTATATGACTGCAGCCATTAAATTTCAGTGAATCTGTGATGAAGGAGGCTCTAACAAAAGAGAGGGATCTACAAAGTTTTTTTAAGATAGTGAAAAACTATCTTAGGAAGGCGGTGGGTTTCAGCAGTCCATAATTAAGCTTGAATATTGCTGTCTATATACTTGGTCGTGAGGTTAATTTGGTTCTGCATCAGCTTGGAGTAGTGCTCAGTTGCTTGTAAGGCAATTACCCTTACAATGAAATAAATGTGTGTTTTTAGGGTATGGATGGAGATACGTATTCAAAAGGATTACAGGGCCTTCAAAGGCTAACTGATGATGACAAAAAACTGCTACATGCTTTACATGTAGCTGAATCTGAAGTAGGTCAACATGTGAAAATTCATTTGATAAGGGATACAGCTGTTTATTTACGAGATTTCTGGATGTGATTTTGGCCCAGGTTCAAGAAAGATTGGAGGATAATATTGATACTGGAGGTGCTCTACTTGCACTTCTGAACTTGGCAAGTGCTGTGAACTCTTATGTTGACAAGACGGTAAGCATTTCCAAGAAACAAATTGAATTTTTTTGAGATTCCTTAAAAGAAAAAGTATTTTATTCTACCATCATGGTTCTGTGGCCTTGTCTGGCCATAAAGTGCTTGTATCTCCCGGCACAAGGCAGCCTGACATGGCACACAAGCTCCCGGAATAAAGCAGCCGCAGTTGGATGCCCAAGATACGTCCGTACAGTTCAAATTGTGCCACAATTCAGTGTGATTTGCGCTGACAGGCATATGGAAGTGCTGACGGGCGTACGAAATGTTGACATGGCAGGCAGATTGTACAGACGCTGCTGATGTAGCTGATTTTGACGCATAAGGAGCTTTTTGGCTACCACTAATAAAATTAGTTGTTTTTCGGTGCTTTTAAGCAATCTATCATTAGCAGATCATTATGAGGTGGTTTTGAGGCCAAAATGCTTATAAAATCAAGGCCCTAGTGCCGGGATTGAGTGCGTGGTCGCACAAAACAATTGTAAAACTCAGTCATTATCCAATAAAGAAAACCGCCATGGGTGCTCAGCCTGAGGACCAACGCGCTTTGGAGGAGAACTACGCCTCTCCTGGGTCGTCTACAAACGTTGCAAGCGTGATTTATTCTGTCCGTTCTAGTCTTTTGTTGCAGTTTGTGTGTTCTAGTGGATCATCTGACCGGAGGTTGATTACAAGCTGATAAGAGTTTCATCTTTTGTCGTGTGGTGGCTTCAGTATCTCCTAGGAGCAGATTAGGGAGTGAGGCTGTTTTGTGGCCGTGGCTGGCTATATTTGAGGTAAAACATACCTTTTCCGGTGGTACGAGCCATGTATGTGCCCACCCAGTTGGCATGAGGCCGGACCCTCATTCCTAGGGCTTCTTGAGTCAGAGTCTCCAGTTTTCCCCATATGCACAAGTTGGTGGCCTAATTGTGCCAGTTGGGATTATGATGATGCGGCATTTTATGGGGTGCCTGAGAGTTGGGCAGATGAGGGGAGTCCCTATAAAGGGTACCCCCCCCCCCCCCCCCCCCCCCCCAATCGCCGCCCCCCCAAATCCATACTTTTACGTTGCTCGTTTTGGAATCTCTAGAATTCTCTCTCTCTCTCTCTCTCTCTCTCTCTCTCTCTCTCTCTCTCTCTCTCTCTCTAGCGCAAGGCTGAGCACGTGCAGGCAGAAGGCTTGCGCAGGTGCAGAAACGCGCAGGCAGGCAGGCAGAGGGCTCACGCCACACTCAGCAGGACAGCGAGCAGGCCCTCTCTCTCTCTGCAGGTCACGCAACAGGTGAGTCGACAGAGGAGAGCTCAGATACAGCGGGACCTTACATTGGGAGTGATCACCTATAGACAGTCTCGCATTGCTACACAACGACTAGTGCGGCGGAAGAAGCGAGCTTTCTTGGTCCAGATGGAGCAAGATTTATATCAGCTCTTCCTTAGTAGAGATTCAGGAGAGGCTTGGCGTCTATTCCATGAGAAGTCTCCCCCACCAGTGATTACTTCTACAGAGATATGGGGGCAATATGGAACATCTTTATACACTGTACCTGGACAACCACCATTACCAGACCCACCACAACCATGTCCGGCTACGAGCACCTTCTTTACCACTGAGATGGTAAAGGAGGCCATTGACAGGATGAAGACCAGACGGGCACAGGATCATGAGGGTTTGGTAGCAGAGCACATTATACATGCTGGGGATTTGTTGGCAGAGATGCTTGCACGGATATTCAACCGTGTCATGTGTGAGGGTCTCCCTGAGTCTTGGAGATTATCTACTATTGTACCTATCTTCAAGACAGGTGACCCCACAGTGCCGGGGAATTACCGTACTATCATGGTAGGACACACATTGGCACGGTTATATGCATCCATCCTCGAGCATAGGCTGAGCAATTGGGCAGAGATTATGGGCATACGAGCACCTGGGCAGGCTGGTTTCAGAAGGGGTTTCTCCACACTAGATCATGTCTTTACACTCAGAGCTATCATTGAGGAGGGTCGAGCACATGGTAGACGGATATACTGCAGCTTTGTGGATTTTCGCAAAGCCTTTGACACAGTGCCGAGGGCCAGATTGATGCACCGGCTTATGGAATTGGGGGTACCCACAGAGCTGATGTGGGGGATCATGGCATTGTACAGTTCAGTGATGGGTCATGTACGCACATCAGAGGGGATATCCGACATAGTTCACTCCACCATCGGAGTGAAACAGGGATGCCCACTGTCCTCTACTTTATTTGGTATGTATGTTGATGGGGTCTCTGATTATATTGACAGAGGAGGTGATAGAGGTGCTCAGCTTGCAGGGACATGGATCCCTCTTTTATTGTATGCTGACGATATCGTGTTGATATCAGAATCGCCAGAGGGTATGCAGAGACATTTGGACGCATTGCATAGTTTTGCAGAGGATAGTGGATTGTCTGTCAACCTTGGTAAAACCAAGGTCATGGTATTTAATACCACGCCACAGTGGGTTAGGAGATCAGCACCTACTTTCACATATGGACAGGACAGTATGGAGTACACTGATGCATACACATATCTTGGGGTGGTCTTTAGTGGACCGAGGTTCACACTGAAAGTAGTAGTAGACACTAGATTGACTCGTGCCTATGCAGCCCTAGGTGGTTTAGAGAGGATTTGCTCGCAAGTTCAGTTCCAGGAACCTCGAACAAAGCTCTGGCTTTTCGATACTTTGGTCGCTTCAGTTATGCACTACGCGGTTCAGGTTTGGGGACCGTCTATTGACAGTGCTGGATGGACTAATATGGAGAGACCCCTGATATCTATGATTTCTAGGCTGATTAGAGCCAAGGCCTCAGTCCCACATGACATCATTCGAGCGGAGCTGGCTGCCCCACCTATGGAGGTTGAGGCACTCACCAGATCAGTATCATTTGTACACAGCTTATGGGACACCACCAGGGACAGGTATGCCAGGCTTGCTCTCGAGTCATCCAGACAGCTGGCATTACAGGGAGATACATCATGTTGGTATGCACAGATGAACTCATGGTTTCAGAGGCATGGTTTCAGCATGGACAGGCTGCCCCCTTTCCAGTATTCTCTTGATGCACCATCCTTGGCTCTTACACGGATGGAGACTACTAGACTCATTCGGCAGGATCTTATCCAGCTTGATAGCAAGAGGACATGGATAGAACCATCACGGGAGTTGGGTACGAAGAGGGTTTTCTATAGAGAACATCTTCTTCAACTCACGACAGACGGATTTGTCACACGGCCCAGTTACATGGACACACATCTATCTCATAGGTTACGATGTGCTATTGGCCAGATTCGCACATCTTCACACCAGCTTGGGATTGAGACAGGTAGATTCAGAGGCATACCAGCAGACAGTAGGATATGTCAGTTATGCCATGCAGAGCCAGAGACAGAGTTTCACTACATATGTCGCTGCACAGTCTACTATGAGATACGGGGATGCTTTCATTGTCTATTCAGAGATGGTTTTGACTCGTTAGACAGAGTCATGAGATATCAGGATCAAAGATGTCTCGGATTATTCCTACTTGAGATTCAGAGACATAGAGACGCTCTATTGAATGGGCAAAGACAGAGACAGTCCCAGAGACGCATCTCAGATTTCTTCAGTCTGAGTACCACAGAGTCAGAGGGGACACCACCACCAGAGAGCTCGGTTCCCACCCATACACACATCAGCGGTACTCTCATTGATCGAGCTATAGAGTTAGGGAGATCGAGACGACCGCGACTGAGAAGGGGAGCCACGCAGCACCGGCGGAGATTGCGGCAGAGGATCCACAGGATTCTAGCACGCCACCCAGAATGTCGATCGGGATAGGCTTCATGCTATTGCTATATTGTATCATGGTGACACTTATCCCCACTTTGTACCTTTATGGCATGATACCATTGCTCAGCCTACCAGCCACCCATAGGAGTCGGTAGCACTCCTATCAGTTCTTTGTTTGTAGTTTTCTTGTTTGTACCCAGACTTGGTACTAGACTCATCATTGTAATCAGTTGGTCTCATAGGTCATTTTGGCCTCTTGTAGACGTTAATATATCATTTCATTTCATTTCATTTCATTTCTCTCTCTCTCTCTCTCTCTCTCTCTCTCTCTCTCTCTCTCTCTCTCTCTCTCTCTCGCGTAAGGTTCTGTCTCGCAGCAGGTGCAAGGTGCAGGGCAGCAAGAGGTAGCACGCAGGGCAATTCAATTCTGCCTGTGTGTTAGGGTTTCGGGCATCAGGAGGCAGCGCGCAGGGAGATTCTCTCTCTCTGCAGGTGATGCAACAGATCCAAGGCAGCAAGAGGTGACACACGCAGGGCAGCAAGAGGTGACGCAGGTGATGCAGCAAGTACAAGGCGCGGAGAGACTGCATCAGGTTCAGCGCGCAGGCTGAAGAGGGTGCAGGTGCAGGACACGCAGAGGCTGCAGCAGGCGAGCTTCTCCCACAGAGGGGGTTGCACGTGGATTGAGCCAGTGCCCAACAGGGGCCTGTCTGAGCCATGAGTTGACTCTGCTGGGGGGGGGGGGGGGGGGGGGCACGTGCATTTTTCTGCCACTGCGCAGGACAGCGAGTGCAAGGTCTTCATTTGAGTTGCCTCGGTTGCTTACGCCTGTAGTGGGCTGAATTGATGTATACACCTGCATCGGGGGGTTTGCCGAGCTGAGGAGGATACACCCTTGCTCGCCTATCCTTGTTTTTGGATAGGTTTCTAGTGTGCCCTGCCCACATGGACTCAGCCGAGCCAGAGCATCGAGCTATATTCGCATCGCCAATGGAGGCCATGAGGGCTTCGCCAGTGGAGGCCATGAGCACTTCGCCAATGGAGGCCATGATCATTTTGCCAATATGTAAGCCCCATACGAAGGCAACCTTTGCGCTTACAAACAAGTGGATAACACAAATGAAAAGGGAGATGAAAGAATGGAAAGCAGAGACGGAGGGATGGTGGAAAGAGAAGGCCAACCTTCTTCAAATGTTTCTTAATGAAAGCGCGCAATGGAAGAAGGAGAAAGAGGACTTGCACACAGAGCTACAAGCATTTAAGGCGGATTCACAGGCGCTTAGAGAAGAGGTCACAGCCCTCAAGCGAGAACTTGCGGATAGAGTAAGCAGTGGACTAGAAGAAGGGGAATTTCAGCCCTCGGTGATAGAGGAGATCAAGGTCATCAAGGAGCAGGTACGGATGATCACAGAGGAGGAGAAACAGAAGGTGGTAAAGACATCTTCGTGGATGGATGTGATCACGAAGACATAGAAGAAGGCGGATGAGGCCGAGAAATGGATAGAAGTCGCTAAGAAAGGGAAAGGGAAAGAAACCACATCCGTCCCCACTCCTACAATCATCAACATGACTCTAGAAGAAGAGCAGCGAAGGAAAACTAGAGCATTGCATATAAGAGTAACCGGTCTAAAAGATCGAGATGATGTGGAAGGGGAAGTTGAAGAACTTCTCCGCATGATGGGTAGTGAGGCTACTCATACAAAGGCGTGGAGGGTAGGGAAGAAGACACAAGGCAATGGGGAGACTTCAAAGGGGAGAGCTTTAATCATCCGTTTCCCATCCATGGAGGCAAAGGACTTTTTGAAGAAGCGCCCTACACTAAAGACAACGGGCATATTCCTTGGAGATGCTTTTGGGGGACATCACTCACAGGTAGTCATAGATTGACTTCCGACGCCTAGTGCGGCGAAAGAAGAGGGCTTTTTTGGCTCGCCAAGAGCAGGATCTATACCAGCTATTCTTGAGTCAGGACTCACGTGAGGCATGGAGACTCTTTCATGAGCCCCCCCCCCGCTTGCCATCACTTCTACAGAGGCTTGGGGCCAGTATGCATCATCTTTGTACACAGTCCCTGAGCAGCCCCCCCTTCTTGACCCCCCCGATCCATGCCCGCACACATGTGCTTTTTTCACCATTGAGATGGCGAGGAAGGCCATTGACAGGATGAGGACTGGGAGAGCATATGATCATGATGGCCTAGTGGCTGAGTATTTCACGCATGCCAGAGATTTACTAGCAGAGCTTCTAGCGGTTATGTTAACCGTGCCATGTGTGAGGGCTTGCCTGATACTTGGAGCCTATCTACTATTGTACCCATCTTCAAGTCGGGAGACTCCATGGAGCCTGGGAACTATCGCACTATCATGATTGGACACACATTGGCACGGTTGTACTCATCTATTCTTGAGCAGAAAACTGAGTAGATGGGCAGAGAGGGAGGGGATACGCGCAGCCGGGCAGGCAGGTTTCAGGAGGGGTTTTTCTAGTCTGGACCATATCTTGACACTCAGAGCCATCATTGAGGAGGGTAGAGCGCATGGGAGACGGATCTATTGTAGCTTTGTGGATTTCCGCAAAGCATTTGACACAGTGCCCAGAGCTAGAGTGATGCGCAGATTACAGCAGATGGGAGTACCCAAAGAGCTCATTTGGGGGGTCATGGCATTATACAGGTCAGTAGTGGGGCATGTACGCACCCCAGAGGGTCTATCCACACCTATTTACTCTACTATTGGGGTGAAGCAGGGCTGCCCGCTCTCTCCTACTCTATTTGGTATGTATGTAGATGAGGCTTCTGACTACATTGAGAGAGATGGTGATAGAGGTGCACAGCTGGCAAGGACATGGATTCCACTATTGTTAAATGCTGATGATATTGTGTTGATCTCCGACTCTTCGGAGGGGATGCAACGTCACTTGGATGCTTTGCATAGGTTTGCCCAAGAAAGTGGTTTGTCCGTAAACCTTGGTAAAACCAAGGTCATGGTATTTAATACCACCCCACAGTGGATTAGGAGATCAGCACCTGCCTTCACATACGGCCAGGAGAAGGTGGGGTATACAGATGCTTACACTTACCTTGGAGTGGTTTTTAGTGGGCCAGCATTTTCATTAAGGAGGGCAACAGAGACTAGATTGACCAGAGCCCATGCAGCATTGGGTAGATTGGAAAGGATGTGTTCACAGATTCAGTTTCAGGAGCCTCGGACGAAGCTCTGGCTCTTTGACACTCTGGTGGCTTCTGCATTGCTTTATGGAGCTGAGATTTGGGGACCTTCACTGGATCATCATGGGAGGACAGGCCGCAGTGATGGATGGGGAGACATGGAGAAGCCTCTGGTCTCTACGATCTCGCGGCTCATTAGAGCCAAGGCTTCAGTACCACGTGCTATTGTACGAGCAGAGCTAGCTGCCCCCCCACTGGTGGTTGAGGCGCTCACCAGATCTGTCTCCTTCATGCACCACATATGGGAACTTCCCAAAGACAGATATGCACGCCTTGCACTTGAGTCCTCTCGACAGTTAGCCATGCAGGGAGATACAGCATGCTGGGACGGGGAGATGACATCATGGTTTCAGATGCATGGGTTCAACATAGACAGATTGCCCCCCTTCCAGTACTCACTGGATGCGCCCTCTCTGACTCTTACACAGTCCGAGGTAACTAGGCTCATTCGCCAAGATTTGACTCAGCTAGACACCAAGAGGACATGGGTACAACCAGCACAAGAGCTAGGCACGAAGATGGCTTTCTACAGAGAGCATCTCCTCCAGCTTACGGAGGATGGCTTTGTGACGAGGCCCAGCTACATGGACACCCACTTGTCTCATGGAATAGGATGTGCTATTGGCCAGATTCGCACATCTTCACACCAGCTGCGGATGGAGACTGGGAGATACAACAGAATACCAGCAGAGGCCAGGACATGCCCCCTGTGTGACATCAAGCCTGAGACAGAGTTGCACTACACATGCCACTGCCCCGTCTACTACGAGATACGAGGCCGCTTCCATTGCTTGTTCAGAGAGGGCTTTGGACCATTTGCTAGAGTCATGCAGTACGAGGATCAGAGATGCCTGGGTTTGTTTTTGCTTGAGCTGCGCAGACACAGAGAGAGCCTGATGAGAGGAGAGGCTAGCAAGTCTCAAAGACAGATCACAGACTTCTTTAGAGCTGCCAGTGGACACCCGGAGGAGTTACTACCACAGTAGAGCCCGTCGCTTTACACCAGAGGCATACTAATCGACCGAGCGACTGAGCTAGGGAGATCCAGACGCCCACGACTGCGGAGGACTACACAACATCGACGGAGGCTACATCAGAGGATTCGGATCACTTTGGCTCAACATGCACGACGCCCGGTCAGACTACTGACCATGGAGGAGATTGATGAGATCCGCCAGCGACCGATGTTGGATCTCCTGTGATTTACCTATCCCAGCTAGTTGTTTGGCTGCTTAGTCCACACCTAGCAGTTTAGGATTCCATAGTATTTTATTTTGTCATTCTGTCATTTTGTCATCTTGTTACTCTGACTTCGTATCAGATCCACCACATTGTAACTTTCCGGTCTCATAGGTTACTTTGGCCTTTTGAAGACGTTAATATAACATTTCATTTCATTTCATTTCTCTCTCTCTCTCTCTCTCTCTCTCTAGCATTTTTGCATCGCCCTCTCTCATCAGAGTTTTGCAGATTGGACAACGTTTTCACACTCTCTCTAGTGATCTCTCTCACCTCCATGTAGCCTCTCTCTACAGGTGCTTTGTGTTCATGTGTTGCAAGCGGTAGATGTGTGATCCGGTGGTTGCCGTGTTCAAGAGGAGGTTTGCTCGCAGCGGCATACTTGATCGTCATTTGATTCACCTTTTCTATTGCTCCTTGCTTTCCAATGCTCAAAGTTTGAACCATCAAACTTCGTATGGAAAAGCATAAACTCTGACAATGATGTACATGCAAAATTCATGGCAATAACCTGTGACAAGATCAAGCACAAATCGAGCAACTGACAATAGTCAAAGCCTGGCTAACTCATACACCAAGTATTGTCAAAATACAACTGGCATAAGCTGTATAAGAGAACTGTCAGCAAATATGGCGATCAATGTAACGAGACAAGTGAGCAAGACCACTCAAATGATGCCAAAAGTCCGCTCTAATCCAAGATCACTATGTGGTAATCGATGAATCTATCATCAAAGATGACCTAAGTTGTCTAAGAGAACTGTCAGCAAATATAGTGATCATTGTAATGAAACAAGTGAGCAAGTCCACTCAAATGATGCCAAAAGTCCGCTCTAATCCAAGACCACTATGCGGTAACCGATGAATTTATCATCAACAATCTCCCTCTTGAAGAGATTACCGTATACATGTCAAATGACATAATCCGGTGAGCAAACACTCTCATTATGCAATGCCAAGACACTATGGCAAAGCAACCACTGAGTGCCAATTGCAATCAAAACACGATTACAAACCATGCGCATAAACAAATAAACTTGCAAGAAAAACCCGGCAGTATTTGGCTATCTAACTATAATAACTATACATGCCATAAACATGCTCAAAACCACGAGCAAAATCCGCACTCAAGCATACATGAGCTGCCTCAAAGTCTCAACTCCCTAAACCTTGAAAACAATTCTGTAATTCGAAACACAAAGTGCATCAACGGCACTCTATAAGCGAGCCATATACTAGCATAAACTTGGATGCAAACCAACCAAAATATGACACAATTTGATGCTCAAAACAGTTGAAAATCAGCCCACATATGCCATTGCAAGGCGAAGAATATAAGCCTCCGAAAAGCGCACATCATGTGCATCCACATGGCAATATAAACGAGCATCAAGCATGCACCAAATGTGTATCAAATGAGCATCCAAATCAGCTAAAAATTCAGCTCACAATTATGCTAAAAATGCTTGTAAAACTCTCTGCAAATCCATGCACCACACTCTTGAAATATGCTTAATCGCATAAGTCAATGCACATAACCTGTGATGAATTCACTCTAGAATCTTGAGAGTCCACAAGAATGCATACATCCACAAAGTGTTCTCAACATATACACATAAATTTGTTGAAAATCTCAACCACACTCTTCATTGAGAGAAAAACATCAATGCGCAAAACAAGAGAATGACAACGCTCAATCCGAGCTCTTTGAATGTAGCAAATCACCATAATAGGTATACATAATCTTCAACTTTTCGAAGACCTTGCAACGTGTCAGCCCATGTTTCTCTAACCGTTCAAAATTTGCAGAAACTGACTTGAAATTAGTTGTTTTTACAGGTCAAAATAGATCTGTAAAAATCTGCAGCTGTGTACCCTAGACGTGTAGGCAGTCTGCGAAACGTACAACAAAATTAGTGTTGAATTGGAAAAACTTCCATCTGGAAAGTTGTAGATTACGATGTTTCCGGTAAGGATTGTGGGAATCAACCTGAAAATTGACCTTTTACTTAACCAAAATTCTCATGCAAAACAATGTTGAAAATTTCGCAGCTTCACCGCAATCTCCGCCACAATGTCGCCGTGCTTTGCGCAATTGCCATGAGCTCTGACACCAGTTGAAGTGCGCGAACGGGAGCGTGTGAGTGTGTGCAACAATGGAGACGTAACAAACTTGGACACTCCAAGTCAAGATTCTACCGCGACATAGCAGAGATTCACTTCCAAACAGTTCATAATTCACAATTGATTCGACTCGGCCCGGCAGAGTTCCGTGCCTGGAGATGTTGGCTCCAAAGACTGGCACCCCTTTCGGTATTTCTTTTTGTATTAATCTGTGTTCAAAGTACAAGAGAGTGGAAGGGTTCTCACTCTCAGACTCTGCGTCCAGATGCTTTGAGTTGTGAGGGCCTTGCCTACTTATTTATAAGTTACAAGGGATGCCCAAAAGCAGAGCCCCAAAAGCAATAAGCTTAAAAGCCTTCTAAAATAAAGCATCAAGTTCCAAAAGCTTAAAAAAACTGTGAGCCAGTGCAAAAGCAGCCTTCCGTACAACTTTGCCACGTTAGCAAATTTTCTCTTTTTGCGCCGCAAATCACGGAGGTTCGTATGGTACTGCCATGTCAGCAGATTTCCGTGTTTCACGGGATTGTCCTGCTGCACCGAGTCTGCTGCCCCACACTGGGAGTGTGTCGGGTCATGCCCCGTCACCCATTTGTGACAGAGAAGAGAGGAGAAGAGGAGACCTTGTGTTTGCAGGGGCTAAAACTCACTCTCAATATGTGAGCCCCTTTATTCTATTATGCCAACACAAATGTCTTCGATGAAGTACATTGCTTATGTAGGTGTAGTTGCGAACCTTGGATGCCAAGTAAACATCCATGAGAGACCATATCAACAAGATGCAGGAGCTCCAACAGGAGATTACCAAGTGTTATTCTTCGTTGATTAGTGGCCGATTGAACACCATTACTTGGGAGGAGATAGTTCCAATCGTATTGGACCAAGAGGTGCGGTTCAATTCGGGGAAGAAGCCCGGTTCTTTCAAGAACAATTACAACAATTAAAAAGGGTAAGAAGAAGAGCAACGATACTAAGAAGACGAATGCTGAAACGAAATCTTTGAAAGCGGAGCGACATTACAACAATTGTGGAGTATTGGTTGAAGTGTCCAAAGAGGCTTCTACTTCTTTGGTTGCAGTGAAGACTGCAACCTTTGTTTGGAGACGATACCTTCAGAGACTTCTTCAGGGACATTTAAGGTTGAGACAACTCTTGTAGTATGAGATTCTCGAAGTTGGACCCTCGATAGTGGTGCTTCATATCGAATGACACCTTCGAAGGATCATTTATCCAACATGCGATGACATTGTGGTTCCATTTTCATTGGCGACGAATGACGTGTCAGGCTAGGCTAGTACACATTGATCAGAAGAGCCAGCAGTGAGAGCGGTACTGCTAACATGGCACCGTACTGTAAGGCCCGAATTTGTGGCGTGAAACACTGCAAAAAGTGGTAAAATTTGCGGGAATCCATACAATTTACTCGGCAACTTCACAAGCTAGTTAAAAGCCAGTTGACTATGTAAGCTTTTTGGGGGTTAGCTTTAGCTAGCATAGCTTTTGAGGGTGCTTAGCATTTGGGCCCAGTTGCTTTGGTATCAATGCCTATAAATAACAGCCTAGGGGATCTACTCTAGAAGACGAGTGCATGGTTGCATAGTTGCAGGGCAGACTCTCTGGCTGTTGTATTGTGTGACTATTTATATAAAAAGAAGTACCGAAAGGGGTGCTAGACTTTGGGGCCAGAGCATATGGAAGTGGAACTTGCGACTTTGTGTCGCGACTACAGTTTGTTTCAAAGTTCATGTGTTAAGTTTTTCAGTTCTCTTCGTGCGGTTGTAGTGGAATTACTTCCTTGTTAGTGCCAATGCGGTTACACTAGTATCAGAGATTCAACACTAGTATCAGAGATTCAATCGATTCTTCTTCCACAAAGGATCCGGTCCAACTTTTTGCAACACGGCATGGATGTTGATGGAGAATCTGATCAGGAACAGGAAGGCATGCCATCCCCCCTATAGTTTTGAGGGATGAAGAACCCATCGGCAACGGAGATTCTAACAACTGCAGATCAGCTGAAGAGGAGTTGAGATGATCAACTCAAGGAATCCTTAATCGAGGAGCAGATCTCCGACAGAAACTGCAAGTTAGCACTTGTGCAAAGTGACTTATGAAGTATTCGTGTATCGTTCAGATTGAAGGTCATTGGCAAATTCACAACGCATTCCATGTCAAGGGGCAAGTGCTAGAGGATATGGTGCTTGAAGAGCAGTCAGAGGTAGAATAAATGGAGGAGATTCTTCGACTTTAGCAGATACTGACACTTCAGGAAATTGAAGGGAAAGCGGTGCAGAAGTGCTTGGTCAAGTTTCAAGTGCTTGCAATCTGAGGTGTTTCAGCTCTATTCAAGTGCTTATAAGTCTGAGGTCGGCATGAAGTGCGACATATTATTGGTTTTTTTCATAGAGTAATATGGGCATAGGTATGGCTAGAAGGTTCTTTCACAACTCATTTGTCTCCACACATGCTGTTAAGAAACTTATTTTTTTCTACTGGATTTCTCTAGGAGGTGATCTTGTCCATATGTTCATTATCTTGATTTCTGAATGGAGAAAAAAGGAAAAGGGAAGTGTGTGTGTGTGTGTGTGGTGGTATGCTGTAGACTAGGGGGTGATTGTGGGTAGCAAACACAAAGGTTGCCCCCTTCTGTACAAAGAATAGCTACATCTGTTTATGCTTTGGACTGTAATTTGCTTCTCACTTCGTTTTCTGGTTTTTGCCTCATGGATCTGGCGAATTATGCAGAGAGATGACAGCTCAAGAGCTGTCCTTGTCAGGAATTCCGCAGAATTTGTTACGAAGATGCTAGTGATATTTGGTGAGCTGTTAAGGACTCAGTCCTTAAGAGTATTCAGCTGCTTAATCTCAAATAAATGCCATTTATTAGGTATTCTTTTGAACAGGGCTGTCCAATGCAAGGGAGAATGAAATTGGTTTTGGTTCTGATGAGGCAACATCTTCTGGAAATCGAGAAGCAATTTTGGTATGCTATTTAGACCTCAAGCAATTGCTGGAATCTTAAAATTTTATCAGTGTGATAGTGTGAAGTTCTCTTGAATTCTATTTTTGTAGGCTCCCTATTTGGATGCAATTGCACAATTTAGAAGTGAAGTTAGGGCTGCTGTCAAAGAGGATCTGGATATAAAGGTATTTACTTAAGAACCAAAATACCCTTGTAGAAATTCCCAAAATACCCCTCTAATTTCAGAAATTCCTAAATTGGAGGGGGTATTTTCGTAATTTTCCCAATTTTTACTTCAATGTTCGCACATTATTTCTGTTGCTGCTACCACACTCTGAGTAATTTTGTGCAGGGTAAAGTTATGGGCATTGCGGACAGGTTTCGGGATTATACAATGGTAGATCTTGGAGTGCGTCTGGAAGACAGAGCTACCGGTTCTGATTGGGAGCTTGTCGATGCTCAAACGCTTAGAAATCTTCGGGACGAAAAGATCCGTGAAGCCCAAGAAGCGAAGCGTAAAAGTCTGCAGTCAAAACTGGAACGGAAGGTACCGTGTTTGTGGATATATTGAAGGGGTTCATTCTATGTAGCTCTGCGTAAGTTCTCATTTCTTTTTTTTTTGGTAAGTGTAGAAAAAGGATCTGGACAGATATGAAGGTGCTCTGGCAGATCCAAAGGACTTTTTAACAAGGCAAAAGGATTTATACAGTGTCTTCGATTTAGGTGGCATTCCCACCCATGATGCTGAAGGCAAAGAGCTTTCAAAAAAGGCAAGAAAGGTAGGCATTTGCAGAGTTGTCTTTTTCTTGCTCGTCGCCCGCTAGTACAGCACATGCTCAATAAACTTTAATGCAGGATGTAGAGAAAAAAATGAAGAAAGCTGAGGATGAGCATGCTACAATTATGCGAAAGCTGGAGGCGAAGGAAGTTGACCTTAATGAAATTAGATCTGATATTGCAAGCTTGGAGAACCAATTGAAGGAATTGTGATTCTTGTTTCCATGGTGTACCCTACAAGTGGCTTCGTGGGCTGCAAGCAATCACCCAACCACCTAACAGGTGCTGATTTTGTGAGAGGATGTGTATATATATCGTGGTTTGGTAAGGCTTGCACCCTTGTTTCACAAAGCAATTTAACATTGTTTACACAGAGTCTACCGTTCATTTCCAAAGATTCATTTTTGTATACTGACGTCAGAGGTTCAAGCCCTAGAGACCTTACATGAAGCTTCTGACAAAGGAAATCTCATTTTGTATTTTAAGGATGAGCGATGTAGAGTATTTGCAATATGAGCGTACTTTCTTTTTTGGGGGGGTGGCAATTCGGACTCCCTCTTGCAGTTATCTAGTAGACGTACCATTTTATTATCTGCAATCTAGAACTGTTAACAACAGCTAAGATGATCACCAACAAAGATTTTCTTGATATGAGGCATTGATTTTGTATCATGGCATTGTCTCTGAGTTGTACATTGTTTTTCTCCCCAGAAGATCAAAATCCATTTACAGTTTTCTTTCAAAACTTAAATGTCCAATGGAACAGAATATCCTTAATCCATTGTAGGCCTTATATGAACTAATTAACACCGTGGCACAGGTTGATGCTCAAGTATGTCTGGTCAAGTGGAATTTGTAGCTTTCAATCTTATGTGACAATCAGTAGAAATTAGCTGAGAAGTTCTTCAAAATAGGATGGTTATGATGCCTGGATAATGTTGTCGATTAATCTTATCTTTAAATGCATAGTTACATTGCACGGCGCATATGTGAGAATGCGTGCTTGAAAGGTGACCCCTAAAGACAAGTTGAGAGAGTATTTCTTAACATGACTTGGCAAAAGCTTATCCAACGCCGCATCCGCGAGCTTCTGCTTAAAGGTGACCAGAGCTGAAGTAGAAAAGTGCCTTTCTTTGTTCTGTGCTGTACTTAAAGGTGCTATCGCCCATGAACTTTTCCACTGTCATTTTATGGCTAGTGGCTGAATGTCCTCTAGTATGCAGAGTTTAGTTTGTAATCATGTCTATTCCATTTTTCATATCAGAGAGCAATCCATAACACTCGAAACTAAAGAATAGTGGGGAAGAAAATAATTTGTGACTCATGGATTTTCTTTCATACAGGCTGTGTGTAAATTATTTGATGAGTGGCAGTAATGCGCTAGCTTCCAAGTGTATCAATGCCTTAACATAGTGTCTTTAGCGTAGCAACTTTCTTGAAAATCAATCCGTTAGAGAATCCTGTTTGAGGTTTATCGAGGGGTCATTTGTAAATATCTCAATTTTCTATTCCAACTTAAGAGCAATACCTTATTGCCAAGATTTTGTATAAAATTTGGCTATGGGTCTCCTCAAAGAAATTCTTTGCTAACAGCTATTGAGGTATTAGTTTGATTATGCCATGGTTGAGCAGAGCCAAGAAGTCTAGCATATACTTAAGGATTTTGGGAACAAGAGGGGCAAGTGTGGGAGGACGACTTTTTTCTTTAGAGTTAACCAGTTTACCAAAAATTGAATTTTTTGGAACCAATATTTTACTACTTGTGTGATGGGATCATTCCAATAGGTTCATAAGTGAGAGTAAGGTATTCTTGAGAGGAAAGCCCAAGCTGACTACACTAATAATAGAGAAAAGCCCAAGCCCAAGCTTGGTATGTCGTTTTAACACATCTGTGCCTAGCTACCTTGACTACTAACCAAACCCTGACTGTGGGTAGGAGAATGTTACTGGAGGCTAGAGTGCGATGCAGTAATTGAAAAACAACAGAGGAGTGGGAGATCGCTAGTCAAGAGTCCCAACGAGTTTATAGAACTAAGAGCTTCTTGGATTTCAGCTTGCAGCCTGCACGTGTGTTGTAAACTCTCTCTATCATTATATACCAAAGTGTAGGGTAATCATACTGGTCTAAGTGTGCCTGACAAAAAAATGGTAATTTTGGGGGGGATTTTGATATTCAATTCACATATAACATCCGAAGCTATGTTTATATTTGTCTTTTCGAGGGGATTTGTTTAAGACCAATATATAGATATTTCTAGAATTTTTGTGCAAGTTGGGATTTCAAATCTTTGAAAGCTGACTCTAAAGAGGCGCTTTTATACTAACAAGGAGTGCATAGTGATGAGCCTCACATTGTTGGCCATTGATGCCCCTATAGGTATAAAGGCATGTGTAAAAGAGTCTTGATTGCGAAAGCATGAGACACAGAGAGAGAGAGAGAGAGAGAGAGAGAGAGAGAGAGAGAGAGCACTTAAGAGCAAAAGCGTGGGGGGGCTAAAATGGCTAGCCAAGACCGGATGCAATGTTAATGCACATGTAGTGGGTAGCTAGTGTGGGAGATGCACTTGGTGTACAAGCATGTCGTGAACAATGGTGTAAACTCTAATGCATCCATCCCTTGTGAAGAGGCAAAATGGAGGTAGAATCCTAAACCCTAAACCCTAAGGTTTGTTTGAATCAAGCCTTAATGAGAGGGGGCCAAGATACAATGTGTTGCGTCCCTACGAGAGCGTCTTCCTTTTAAGGACAACATTTCCCTTGCATGTCGTCTAATAAAATTGTAGAGGGAAATCCTGACTTTTGTACTGAGCTCATGCTCTCCTTGTTCAAGCCTGGTACATTGGTAATTTGAGCTCCCTTCGAGTACCATGTTGAGTTCAAGACTCGTCATAGGTTGTTATCCTAGCTCCCTCTTGACATAAAAGAGGTCTAGATTTGAAGAGTGAGGGGGATAGATCTTTGACGTCCCTAGGGATGGTTCCTCCTCCTTTTGATGCGGGATGGGGCATTGGGACAATGGAGAAGAGTCCCATCGACTGCACACATTACGCTTACTACAAATTCAAGAGTCTACCACACATTAGGAGTTTGACACTATACTATAGAGCTCAGTTTTTGCACACATCCAAACTTGCTTCCCTCATATTGTCAGTCATGACCTAGACCTATATACTTTCCTCCTCCAACCGGGCTCTCCATTGCGATTCTCATCACTATACTATCCTTGAGCATTGAGAATCACTTATTAGCCCCACACATAATGCATCACACGTCTTTGGTCCCAGAAATTATATTTAACCATTGAGGACGATAATAAAATCTCTCTCTCCCTCTCTCTATGGAAGAAATGTTTTGTTTTACTTATAATAACATCACCTAGTTTGATTATACTGATGATGAACTAGGCTGGCTTCCTAAGCACTACATTTGATAAGGTCAAAATATCCTACACAATTTTATTTATTAGGAGTTGACATGAATAGGATGTAGTTGTAAAAAGTAGCAACATTCCTAAAGTCTAGATAAACCCCTAAAATCCAGACTAAGAATGAATTGAGATAGAACTCTACAGCCTTATCGTCTAACTTCAAGGACGCAAAGGTTACATTTTGCTTAGTGGTCTTGACTTTCATGGATGTGCTCCACCATAGTTTACTCCATCTCCACCACTCAGTCACAATTGGATATGTCTAGACCATGTGTGTCATTGCTTCCTGGTTACCACAATTAGCACATTTTGCATCTCCAATACTCATTTTCTACATTATTTGAGAAAATGGAAGACCACTACATATGAATATTCACTTAAAAAACATGAATTTAAACATACATTGAGCTTGCCATATACTATGAATCACTTTCAGCCACCGAAATGAGTCCGTGCACTGGCCACATTTTATGTCATGTATAGAGGAATCGAGAAGGAACAACGTGAAGCATGCTTTGGTTTTTGAAGTTCCACCAATTATCAAAGAAGTAGGTAAGGCCCAATCTATGAATCTATCCTAAGCATTGGTAATAACAAGAGCTTGCAGATCATGTACAATAGTACATAGTTGCTTTCGTGCTCTAGATTAAATTACAATGTGAATTATCTCCTTATTTTCAAGAAGAATTTAAGCACACACTTAAGAGTCGAGAATCAGAGTAATGGAGTGGATACTCTTCGTGTGTGGACAAAATGCTTTCCTGGACAAAAGCATAGCAATTGGTTGCTTGATTGCAAAACTCCAAATCATGCATATTAACCTCCAAATTGATCCCAGGAGGATCAAGTACCTATTTCTAATGTCAAAAAGCATGCACTCCATCATCTAAGTTGGCTAAAGTCTTTGGTGGAGAAATGTCCTGAAGAACATCATAGACATTGGGAGAGGCTAGGCTTCTTGGTTTGAGGGTTTTTCTTGGAGCGATCTCTTTTTTTAATCCAAGGGCTTGGGATTTGTGGAAGACGAGGACGTGATTAGAACCACATTTGGCAACGAATCTGCCAGGGCCATGAGGTCTAGCATAGTATGGGGTTTGGGGGGTTAGGGGGTAAAGTAAGTGTGTGTGTGTGTGTGTGTGTGTTGGGGGGGGGGGGGGGGGGGGGGGGGGGGAACTTAACCAATATTGGATCATTTCAATAGATCATCAGTGAGAGCAAGGTAATTTTTAGAGAAAAACCCAAGTTGACAACGATGATAACATGATTTAAAAATGTTAGCTAGGGTTAGATCATGATGCAATACATGAAAAAGGAGAGATGAGTGGGCAACCCAATAGTGAAGAGTCCTAAAAACATTGGAGTAGGTGAAGTAAGAGGCTTGCAACTTGTAGTTTGTGGCACGTGTTTTGTAAACCTCATCATGTTATATTGTAAGTGTAGATGTAAAACTACCTCCTGTGAGAGTGCGCGTGTGGAAGCATGAGAGAGAGAGAGAGAGAGAGAGAGAGAGAGAGAGAGAGAGAGAGAGAGAGAGAGAGAGCATTATAAGTAACTTTATTTTCAAGGAATAATAGGTCTGCCATATATCAAATAGTACTTTCATCAAACAACTCTTTCAACTTAATTTAGAAAACATGTGCTTGCCTTAGTACTTTCACCAAAAAACGCTTTCAATTTAATTTAGAAAACACATGCTTGTCTGTTGTGATGATAATCACATTCTTGGTTGTTTTTGGGACATCCTAAGATTCTTGTACTAAGGTCAACTTATGTATGAACATTGCAAAAAGTAAAGAATTGACTTACTAAGACAGAGGAAGGTGCATCAACAACCTATGGTGGTTGAGGATGGCCATCGAGAACTTCATTCATCGGTGCCATAGGTTGGGAACTCACTAGAACTTTAGGCACGACGTTGGAACTTTTCACTCTATTCCTTGGTAAGGCCATCTCTCACACAATACACAGAAAAGAAAAAAGGATATAATACCTACAGTTAAGTGCTCTCGATAGAAACAATATCAAGATGGATGGCCTCCTATGTGGTTTTGAGTTCCAGTAAACGATTGTCCCTTGCATGCAGAAAAAAACCTCAACGAAGCCTTCGTAGCCTCATTGCTAAGTATACCAAGGACTATGCCTTGGTTGCTGCCTTAGTCAATCACTTGGAGGGGGAGGTGAAGTGGGTGGTGGTGCCAAAACGATGTGCTCTCACCTTCACGTAGAAGTTTTACTGTACAATTCTCTTGCTCTTTTTTTTGAATTATGCTTGCCCTCTATCCCTTTATATAGGTTTCCTAGGTGGGTTATTCTATGCACAATGTTTTTGGCTCCATGCCTCACATGTCACTATTTTCAACTATACATCTCTCACGTCACTACTTTTTGTGCAGTGAATTATGGCTGTCCTCCGCTTTTAGCTATGAGTTCATATGTTCCCTCTCTTTTTACTCCCGATTATCCGGAGGCCATTAAAATTATCAACACCCACTTTCCTAAAAGTAGGGGCTTCTAGAACTGTCCCGTTTCCCCAAGATTAAAACATAGACCTAGCATACCTTGCAAATACGATTTTCAATTTTAGAAACGATTTTTTAAACAGATTCCTCATTATTGATATACTTAATAATGCTCTTGAACTTAAAAATAAGATCCGCAAACATATGCAAAATTTAGTTAAAAGAACTCCAATACATCACATCCTCATGGTCTAGATGAACCATAAAAACAAGACCAAGAATGAATTGAGATAGAATTATATACCCTTTTCTCAGAGACCCAAAGGTTACATTTTGTTTCCCATCTAGTGGTCTTTACTCTCCAAGATGTGCTCCACCATATATACATGTCTAGACCATGTGTGTCATTGCTTCTTGCTTAACACATTTAGCACACTGTACATCTCCAATGATTTTTACAACCATCACATATCAATATTCACCCAAAAAAATGAAATTGAAGCATACATTGAGCTTGCCATACACTATGAACCACTTTCAACCACCAATTATACGAGTCTATGTACTCACCACATTTTATTAGATATTTCATGTATAGAGGAATCAAGAAGTAATAATGTGTAAAATTCTTTGGTTTTGGAAGTTCCACCAATTAGGAGGTAAGCAGGTAAGGCCTTGTCTCTGAATCTATCCTCTCAATAGTGCTAGTAACCAATTAGGAGGTAAGCAGGTAAGGCCTTGTCTCTGAATCTATCCTCTCAATAGTGCTAGTAACAGGAGCTTGCAAATCATGTACATGACTGCAGATCTGCTTTCATGCTTCAGATTTAAAATGCAATGTGAATTATCACTAGAAGGTCGAGAAAATTTTAAACATGCACTTAGAGTTTAGAATCTGATTAATGGATGGATACTCTTCTTGTGCACAAGACTTTCAGACACAAAAACATAGCAGCTGGTTTATTTTAATACAAAACTCCAAATTGTGCATTTTTATCTTCCAATTTGATCTTAGGAGGATCGGGTACTTGTCACTTTTTATTGTTGAAAAGCATGCACCCCATTATCTAAGTTGGCTAAAGTCTTTGGTGAAAGAATGTCTTATAGAGCATCATAGACATTGGGAGAGAGGCTAAGTTTCTTGGTTTGAAGGTTTTTCTTGCAAGAATGGGTTGAAAGCCATCAATATCAAGTGGTCTCTCCCTTTATCCAGGGGCTTGTGATTATTGGAAGATGAGGCATAATTAGAACCACATTTGGAAACTAATCTTGCAGATTCATCAGTGAGAGTAGGGTAGGTTTTAGAGAAATACCCAAGTTGATCACAATGATAACATGATCTGAGAATGCTAGCTAGAGGCTAGAGCATTACGATATAATTAAAAAGAGACAGAGGAGTGGGCAACCCAATAGTGAAGAGTCGTCACACATTGGAGTAGGTGGTGAAGTAAGAGCTTCTTGGATTTTAGTTTACAACTCCCAGTTTGTGGCACATGTCTTGTGAAGTTCATCAATCATTGTATCATACATGTAGATGTAAAACTACCTCCTATGAGCGTGCATAGATGTAGAATCCTTTGTGTGTGTGTGTGTGTGTGTGTGAGAGAGAGAGAGAGAGAGAGAGAGAGAGAGAGAGAGAGAGAGAGAGAGAGAGAGAGAGAGAGAGAGAGAGAGAGAGAGAGAGAGAGAGAGAGAGAGATAATGCTAGAGAGTGTGGAAGGGGGGTGAAAACCCCCCCATGACTATCATGACCTCAAGGAGCCAATCAACACCAGATACAACATCTCCTAAGAGGGTGCAAGGGTTCTCTTAAGCGAGGAAATGCGAAGGAGAAGCACATGAGAAACATCAAGTACTACATTGTCAGTAGAAATGAGAGGAAGACCGAAGGAGAGATTCAAGAATCGAAGGAAACATGGTCACCCAAGGTGTAGCAAGTCATAGAGAAAGTCATTTCTTGAGTGCAGCAAGAAGGGTCACGTAAAAAGGATTGGTGGTTCAAGAAGGAGAAGGAGTTGGAGTCTCAAGACAGCAAGCCAACATGCGAGGCTAATGTGGCAAATAAAGTAGAGAAAGATGCTCTAATTATTTCATTAGACAATGTGTTCAACTCTTGGGTAGTAGACTCTGGGACTTCATTCTATGCAATACCCCACAAGAAGTATTTCCAAGATTATACTTTGGGTACGTGTACTTGGGAGATGATGAAGTTTATGTATTTATTGGCAAAGGCATATTTTTTTGTCAAAAACTAAATATGGAAATAAATGGAAGGATAAAGATATTAGGCATGTTCAGTCTCTTTGCAAAAACTTAATCTCTACAGGTTAATTAGATAATGAAGGCCTCACTGTTGCATTAGAAAACAAACAATGGTAGGTCTCGAAAAGATATTTGGTGGTTGCAAAGGGAGACAAGGTGGGTACACTCTACTTGTGTATTATTAGTCACAATCTTCCATTTTTGCAACATCTATGAAAGTTGATGGTGCACTATGACACTATCGGTTTGGGCACATGAGTGCCAAAGGAATGCAAATCCTTTAATCAAAGAAACTTCTACCAAGTTTGAAGGAAGTAAACTTGGATTTCTGTGAAGACTGTGTTTTTGGTAAACAAAGGAGGGTAAAATTTCTTAAAGTAGGAAATAAAAGGAAAAGAAAAAATCTTGAATTGGTTCATTCTAATGTACATAATCCTACTAGTACACCATCCCTTGGTGGTTCATTGTATTATGTGACATTTATAGATGACGCAACTGAAAAAACATGGGTTTATTTGATGAAAAATAAATCCGTTGTGTTTTCTATATTTCAAAGGTGGAAAGCCTTTGTGGAAAATGATGCAAGTACTAAGCTAAAATGCCTTAATTTTGACAATGGAGGAGAGTATTGCAACCAAGTTTTTGAAAGATTTTGTGCTACCAATGGCATTCGAAGGAAAAGACAACACCAAGGACATCTAAACAGAATGGACTTTCAAAAAGGATGAACATGATAGAGCAAGAAGGATGAGGCTACATGCATGTTTGTCACTTGAGTTTTGAGCAGCAATAGTAAGTACATCTGTATACTTGATAAACTGGTCATTCTCAACAATACTGAACGGAGGAATTGCAGAAGAGGTCCATAAGGTAAAAAGGTAGACTATGCATTTCTCAAAGTATTTAGATGTGAGGCCTTCATGCACATAGAAAAAAGCGCAAGGTTTAAGTTGGATGCAAAGTTCAAGAAAATATTTTTTCATTGGCTATGGAGAAGCGGATTTTGGTTATTGCCTATGGGATCTTGAAGATGGTAAAATCTTTAGAAGTAGAGATGTTATTTTCAATGGACATAATATACTATTTTCAATAGACGTAATATGTACAATGATTAGAAAGAAAACAAACAAAGAATGCAAGTGACGAGTACATGGAGCATGAGGACAATGAAGACTCTAAGGAGCACAAGTGGTGACAACTTGCAACAATGCCAATAAGATGAGGAACCTCAACTCCAAAGATCTACAAGAGTTAGTAGACCTCTAGAGAGATTCATTCCTTACTTCAATCGTCTCTTGGGAGTCTCTTGGTCACAAATTTTAAAGTCTCTTGATCACACATTTTGGAGAGCAAGAGTGATATAAATAAGCCATGCAACGTGAATCCAAAGAGGAGTGGACAAAGAGCATGCGAGCATAGATGGACTCATTGCATCAAAATCAAACCTAGGAATTGGTTCATTTATCTGAAGGTAAACATTCATTACAAAATAAATGGGTGGAAATATTGGAGGAGGAAGAAGGTGGGGAAAATAGATACAAGTCTAAACTTGTGGTGAAGGGGGTTTTTCAAAAGAAAGGTGTTGATTTTGATGAAATATTTTCTCTTGTTGTAAAAATGAACCCTATTAGACTTGTTTTAAATCTTGTGATTGATCAAGACTTGAATCTTGAACAAATGAATGTAAACACGGCATTCCCTCATTGCGACTTGGAGGAGGAGATTTACATGCTTCAATCAAAGGGGTATGAAGAAAAGGGTAAGGAGAAAATGACGTGCATGTTAAGAAAGAGCTTGTATTGTTTAAAGAAAGCATAAAGCTAGTGGTACCTAAAATTCAATCGATGGATGCTAGATAATGGATTCAAACAATATAACTCAGATCACTATGTATACACAAAGAATTTATGATGGAAAATATATCATCCTAATGTTATATGTTGACGACATGCTAATTGCAAGTGCTAACATGCAGTATATAGATATCTAAAGGAAGGATTGTCTAAATCTTTTTCAATGAAAGAATTAAGTGCTACAAAATGAATATTGGGTATGAAAATATCAAAGAATAGGTTGAAGAAGACTTTGACACTATCTCAAGAGAATTACATCAAGAAGGTACTAGAAAGGTTTGCAATGCAAAATGCAAAATCAATTTCTATACCTTAGGCTAGTTATTTTAAACTCAACAAGGATATGTTTCCAAAGACATAAGAGGAGATAGTTTATACATCTAAGGTTCCATATGCTACAATAGTAGGTTCTCTAATGCATGATATGGTATGGATAAAGCTAGATATTACATATGCAATAAGAGTTTATACAATGGCTAGTAGGATATGTGTCCAATGACACAAGAGGAGATATATTATATATCTAAGGTTCCATATGCTACAACACTGGGTCCTCTAATGCATTCTATGGTCTAGATAAAGAAAAATATTGCACATGCAGTAAGAGTTATGAGTAAGTTCATGGAGAATCCATGTAAGAAAATTGGTAAGTTGTGAAATGGATACTTATTTATCTAAAAGGGTCAACCACACATGCTTTATGTTTTGGAGACAATGGCATTTGTTTGCAAGGATATGTTGATGCAGATATGGCACGTGACAAAGCTAATCGTAGAAGCACTAGTAGCTACATTTTCAAAATTGGAGGCATAGCAGTAAGTTGGGCTTCAAAGTTGCAAAGAGTGATCTCACTATCTACCAAAAAAGTAAAATATGTAGCTCTTACAGAGGCTATCAAAAAGAGATTTTTTGGCTTCATAGATTTTTGGTGGAGCTTGGATATAAGCAAGAAAATTGTGTCTTGTACAATGACAGTCAAAGCACCATTCATCTTGCAAAGAATTTAGCCTTACACTCAAGGACAAAGCATATAAAAGTGAGGTATCACTTCACGTACTCTTTTATAAGAGGGAAAACTAAAGCTTGGAAAGGTGCACACAACCCAGAATCCTGCAAATATGCTAACAAAAGTGGTTCACAAGGAGAAAATTGAGATTTTGCTCATTTTGAATTGGTCTTCGATAAGAAGCCATAATGGAAAGCAGTCATAGGTTTGGCGGAGATCAGTCTTAAGTGGGAGATTGTTATGTATGGAGCTTGATTTGCCCTTGTAATTTTTATTTTAAAAAATGCACATTTGTAAGGACCACGTTATGAGTAAAATCCATCGTACGTAAGAAAAATCACTCAGTAAAAAACCAAAATTTCATAGCCAAATCACTAGAATACTCCTTTTCGTGGGAATATCATGGTTGGACGATGACTAAAAAGTGATTGAAAAACGATCGGTAGATACATGGCTGGTGGCCGATGGTCAATGACAGGGGGCCAATGGCCGGCATTCAACGGTTGATGGGTGGCTTTCAACGAGTGGTGATCAAGTTTTAGGTGGACTTGTTCACACATGAACAACTACACGTGGGTGCATCTACACATGGTTGCTACCTCTCATGTAAGAGGGTAGCCTATAGAGGCTCCCTTAAGTGAGAAGAAGCAAGAAGTACAAGGTAGAGAGAAATTAGGCGGGATGGCCATTAATGGTTTCTAATCCCTTCGTAAATTACGTTAAGTTTGAAGTGCAAAGCCAGTGAGTGGCCGCTTTCCCGTGGACGTAGCCCACACTTGTGTGAACCATGAACATCTTGTGTTCTCTCTCTTCCTCTCTCTACTCTATCTTTTGTGTATGATTTATTTGTCTCCATTAAGTACACCACTTTAATCACTAAATAGTACTTATTATTCCCATGCATGTCGTCTACTAAAATTGTGGAGGTAAATCCAGACTTTTATATCAAGCTGGTGGGGTAATTAATAATTTGATTCCCTCTCAAGTACCATGTCTTTGAGTTCAAGACTCTTCACATAGGTCATTATCCCATCTCACTCTTGACATAAGCCTAATACATTTTGTGAGTTCAAGGGGCATGGAGTTAGTTCTTTGATGTCCCTTGGGATTGGTCCTATGACTCTGTACTCTCTACACACCTAGCACTAAGATACGTTTTAAAAAAGGTGGATCTCCAAAGATTCCCATTTAAAGCACATTTTGTATAACTTGGTACCCCTTACTTGAAGATTCTCCAATATCCTATCCTTCTTTTGAAGTATATAATTATTTTTTCCCTTCACTGAAGGGTAAAAGTACCTATGAACTTAGAAGGGTGTCGAAGCCTTCAAAAATGAGCCCTGAGGTCAAAGAGGTCAAAGGGGGCTTCGGAGCCGCCAAAGAGTATTGTCTCAAAATCTACATCCTTTAAGTCTAATTGCCTAAGGAAGGATCATGCTATAGAAGTTAAAGACGAGCTTGCGATAGACATGTTGACAAACCAGAGGTTGTGAAATCTAATGCTTTGATAGGAAGGCGAGTGTACTTGGGAAGTAGTAGAGATCATGAGCAAAAGCCATCTCACACACTACAAGGGTTAACCATTAGGGTTAGTCATGGCGCGATGAATATCCTCATCTCTCCCTCCTCTCTCTCTCTCTCTCTCTCTCTCTCTCTCTCTCTCTCTCTCTCTCTCTCTCTCTCTCTCTCTCTCTCTATCTCTACGTGCATCACTTGAATGAGCTAAGAGTGCCCTTTAAATGGGACTGTGCCACTCAATGTGGGTAAGAGAATGTTAGTCGGAGGCTAGAGTGTGATGCAATAATTGACAAAGGAATGGGAAAATTGACACTGGCCTAGTAGTCAAGAGTTCCAACGAGCCTGGAGTAGGAGGTGGTTTTTTAGAATTAAGAGCTTCTTGGATTTCACCTTGTAGAGTGTAACTTGTGGCACATGTGTTGTAAGTTCTCTCTATCATTATATCATAAGTGCATGGTAACCATATCGGTCTAAGTGTGCTTGACGAAAAAAAGGTAATTTTGATATTCAATTCAAAGATGACATCTAAATCTGTGTTTAGGTTTGTCTTTTCAAGGGGATTCGTTGAGAGAGAGAGAGAGAGAGAGAGAGAGAGAGAGAGAGAGAGAGAGAGAGAGAGAGAGAGAGAGAGAGAGAGAGAGAGAGAGAGAGAGAGAGAGAGAGAGAGAGAGAGAGAGAGAGAGAGAGAGAGAGAGATCATGGGAGGCGGGGATGGCTGGCGAAGACCTGATACAATATGAATACACATGCACTGGGTGACCAACGTGGGAGACACACTTGGCATACAAGCATGGCCTAAACCATTGTGAACTGGTAGAGTGGTGTAAACTCTAATATCTGTGTCCCTTGTAAAGAGGCAAATTGGAGGTAGAACAATGCCGTCTGAGTCAAGCCTTAATGTGATGTGTGTGAGACATTGTGTTGCGTCCCAACAAGAATGTCCCTGCTTTTCGTGACACTATTTCCCTTGCATGTCATCTAATAAAATTCAAGAGCTAAATCCCGACTTTTGTATCAAGCTCATGCTTAGGTGTGGTACATTAGTAATCCGAGTTCCCTCTCGAGTACGATGTCTTTGAGTTCAAGAATCATCACCTAGGTTGTTATCCCAACTCTGAGTCGCGGGATAGATCTTGGACACCCCTTGGGGGATTGTTTCTACAACGTTAATAAGTCTTTTGGGATTGTTCCTACTCATTTTGATTTGCAATATGGGGTCTTGGGGCAATGGAGAAGAGTCCCATTGATTGCACACATTATGCTCATTGCAAGTTCAAGAGTCTGAGTACCACACACTACTAGAGTGCTCAGTTTTTGCTTCCATCCGAACTTCTTCCCTCATATTTTCAGTCATGACCTGGACCTATATGCTTTCTTCTCCTAGCCACAATGTGGGCTCTCCATTGTGATTCTCATCACTACTATCCTTGAACTTATTATCCCCACACATAGTGTATCAAATGTATCTTTGGTCCCATAGGTCATATTTGACCTTCAAGGACAAGAATAAAATCTCTCTCTCTCTCTCTCTCTCTCTCTCTCTCTCTCTCTCTCTCTCTGTGAAAGGAATTCTTCATTTTACTTAAAATTACATCAGCTTGTCCGAATATACTCATGATGATCTAGGCTTGCTTTCTAAGTGTTGCATTTGATAAGGTCAAAATATCCTACACAATTTTATCTAGTAGGAGTTGACATGGAACAGATCAATTGAATAGGATGGAGTTGTCAAAAGTAGTAGCATTTCTCATAGTCTTGATGAACCATAAAAACAAAATTATGCTCACGATGAGCTAGGCTTGCTTCCTAAGTGTTACATTCGATAAGGTTAAAATATTTGTCCAGTAGGAGTTGACATGGAGAGGATCAACAGAACAAGATGGAGTTGTCAATAGTAGAAACATTCCTCATAGTCTAGATGAACCTTAAAAACCAGACAAAGAATGACTTGAGGCAGAACTCTATAGCCTCATCTTCTAATTTCAAGGATCTAAAGGCTACATTTTGTTGGCACTACCGACTTATAAGAGGGAGGTAGTGCTATAAATATGGTTTCAATTGTATGAACGTGCAAGCTTTAGTGTTGTACTTTTAATAGAATTTTAGTTATTGCATGGTTGGCCATGATAATTAATGCCCACAGAGTTGGTGATGTTGAAGGTCCAAGAAGCTTATACATCTGCTAGCATCTCCTCCCCCTTTTGATTTGTTTGCTTGGCCTCACCATTTTTTGCAGAAGCTGGCAAAGCCATCATTGCTCCCTCTTTTCTTGCTTTGATGTGTTAAGTATGGAGTCCGATTTACCCTTGTAATTTTCAGTGGTAAAAGCGCACATTTGTAAGGCCCCCGTTATGAGGAGAGGCCATTGTGCATGAAGAAAAAGTACTCGCCGAAAACCAAAATTACAGATCCAAGCATCCATGATTACAGAGGAGGGCATCCTGGCATAGATAGAGATCACAGAGGAGGATTTTGATTATTTTGTTGTGCCATACACGATACCTAGTCAGGTTTTTTACCATGGAGGACATTGTGGAGATCCAACACCGATCAATGTTGGATTTACTTTGAGCTAGAGGATTATCCCCTTCTTAGTAGCTTAAGTTTCTTGCATCCCTTGTTATTTTGTACCTTTGTATTGACTAGAGAGTCTCTAGTCTTCCCCCCCACTTTCACTTTTAGAAGAACATTTGGTTTAGGATGTTAGTCTTTCTTTCAGCACACAAACTTTGTAAGAGATTTACCAATTTGTAACTTGTTGCTCTCATAGGTCATTTTGGCCTTTTGTAGATGACGTTAATATATCATTTCATTTCTCTCTTTGTGGAAGGAATTCTTTGTTTTACTTATAATTACATCATGTGGTTTGAGTATGTTCATGATGAGGTAGGCTTGCTTTCTAAGTGTTTCATTTGATAATGTCAAAATATCCTACACAACTTTACCCACTAGGAGTTGACATGGAGCGCATCAACTGAAAATGATGGACTTGTCAAAAGTAGCATCATTCCTCATAGTCTAGATAAACCACAAAAACCAAATTATGGTCATAATGAGCTAGGATTTCTTCCTAAGTGGCACATTTGATAAGCTCAAAATATTTGTCCATTAGGAGTTGACATGGAGCGGATCAAATGAAGATGATGGGGTTGTCAACATTCCTCATAGTCTAGATGAACCATAAAACCTAGACAAAGAATGACTTGACACAAAACTCTATAGCCTTTGGCCCTTCTGTCTTTTGACTTTAGGGACCCAAAGGTTACATTTTGTCTAGTGGTCTTCACTTTTCAAGATGTGGTCCACCATAGTTTACCGGATCTCCACCACTAGTTTACTCCATAGTTTTGTTTGCGTAGTATAGCTGGTAGTGGAAATGGAGGCTAAAATGAGCCCAGATCATAATTTTGAGCAAACAAGCTCTTTTAGCTTACCCAAAGTATTAATCAACCTTCTGACGCTCACCAAATCTCACCCAAATAGGATAAAGTGAGCAGCTGGGGGGATAATTTATCTTTTGATTGTGCACTAAGAAATATAATCTCTATTGTGTGCCTTGAGCTTCTTCCCTTCTCCAAGATGTGTGTGCATCCCTAATTCGAGCAATTGGTATGAGTGTAGGTTGCCTCCTCCCGGGCATAGTCGTCACCATAGAGTAATAGGCGTATATACAATGCACATGGGAAAAAACCTCCTAGTGAGGGGAAAAATGCCCCATGGTCCTAAGTGTATTAACACACATCACTACCACATATATGGTAAAAAGTTAGTAGACCTCTAGAGAGATTTATTCCTTCCTTCAACCATCTCTTGGTGAAATTTTTTGTTGAGCTACAGTCATATGAAGAAGCCATGCAACATGAATCCAAAGAGGAGTGGACAATGAGCATGCAAGCATAGATGGACTCATTGCATAAAAATCAAACCTAGGAATTGGTTGATTTGCCTGAAGGTAAACATGTATTACAAAATAAATGGGTGGACAAATTGAATCATGAAGAAGGTGGGGAAAAGAGATACAAGTCTAAACTTGTGGTGAAAGGTTCTCTCAAAAGAAAGGTGTTGATTTTGATGAAATATTTTCTCTTGTTGTAAAAATGAACTCCATTAGATTTGTTTTAAGTCTTGTGGCTAATCAAGACTTGAACCTTGAAGAAATGGATGTAAACACGATAGTCCCTTATTAAAACATGGAGAAGGGGATTTACATGCTTCAACCAAAGGGATATGAAGAAAAGGGCAAGGAGAAAATGGTATGCATGTTAAGAAAGAGCTTGTATGGTTTAAAGAAAGCATCAAGACAATGGTATCTAAAATTCAACCGATAGATGCTAGATCATGGATCCAAACGATGCAAGTCAGATCACTAAGTATACACAAAGAATTTAGTGGATGTGAAATATGTCATCCTAATGTTGTATGTTGATGACATGCTAATTGCAAGTGCTAACATGCAAGATATAGAGATCTAAAGGAGGAATTGTCTAAATCTTTTTCAATGAAAGATTTAGGTACTACAAAATGGATACTTGGTATGCAAATATCAAGGGATAGGTTGAAGAAGACATTGACAATATCTCAAGAGGATTACATCAAGAAAGTACTAGAAATAATTGCAATGCAAAATCAATTTCTACACCTTTGGCTAGTCACTTTAAACTCAACAAGGATATGTGCCCAAAGACACAACTGGAGATACTTTATATGTCTAAGGTTCCATATGCTACATTAGTAGGTTCTCTAATGCACAATATGGTTTGGATAAGGTTAGATATTGCATATGCAATAAGAGTTTCTACACCTTTGGCTAGTCACTTTAAACTCAATAAGGATATGTGTCCAAAGACACAAGAGGAGATAGTTTATACGTCTAAGGTTCCATATGCAGAAAGAGTTTCTACACCTTTGGTTAGTTGCTTTAAACACAATAAGGATATGTGTCCAAAGACACAAAAAGAGATAGTTGATATGTCCAAGGTTCCATATGCTACAATAGTAGGTTCTTAAAGGCATGATATGGTGGACTAGGCCAGATATTGCACATGCAGTAAAGAGTTTTGAGTAGGTTCATGGATAATCCAGGTAAAGGACGTGAGCTGTCAAATGGATACTTAGGTGCAACCGCAAATGCTTTAAGTGGGAGACACGCATGTCCTAAACCATTATGAGCTAGTAGAGTGGTGTAAACTTTAATACCTCCATCCCTTTAAAGAGGTAGAATGGAGGCAAAACAATGCAACAGAGTTTGTATGAATCTGTTAAGTATGGATCCTAACTACCCCTTGTAATTTTTTGTGTTAAAAACGCACATTTGTAAGGTCCCCGTTATGAGGAGAAGCCATCAAGCGTGAAGAAAAATCACTCGTCGAAAACCAAAATTTTCACGGCCAGCAGAATATTCCTTTTGGCCAAAATTTTATGGCCAGATGACGATCGAAAAGTGGTCGAAAAATGCCTGGTCTTTTGGCCGATTGGCCCATGGCCAGTAGTCAATGGCCGGTGGCCGATGTTCGAAAGTCAATGGTCGATGGCCGGTGGCTGAATGCAATGGCCGATGGTCGATGTCAAAGGCGAACTTGTCTTCTCAAGGGTGGACACACATGGGCGGATTGGAGGGTCCGATTTGGACTTGTCTACACAAGGGTGGCTACACACGACTACCTCTCATGGGAGAGGGCAGCTCTTTTGGCCTATAAAAGGAGGCCTCTTCTACACACAAAAATGGATTGTGAAGCATTGTGCTACATTGTAAAGTTGATGTGAGGTGATGAGAGTGAAGCAAGGTGGGAGCTCCAAAAGGGTATAATCCCTTTGTAATCTACTTCTTGTTTTGAAGTACTAAAGCCATTGAGTGGCCGCTTTCCCATGGACGTAGCCCACATTGGGTGAACCACATATATCGTGTTGTGTACTCTCTCTCTCTCTCTCTCTACTCTATAATCTCTCGTGTGCAAAAATTATCTCTCTCCATTAAGTAAACTACTCAATTATCTACTTAGCTACGTCATATTTCCTAACAAATGGTATCAGAGCAAGGTGTGCTCTTAGCTAAATTGTCTTAATGAAAGGATTCCTTGAATTGAGTGGGAGTAATGGCGGAGGAAGGGAAGCTCAAGATCAAGAAGTTCAATGCAAGAACTACCAACACTGGAAGATAGACTATCTCTACCAGAAGGACCTTTTTTGCCATTAGGCGGTCTTGCAACAAAGAAGCCCGCAACGACGACAGATGAAGCATGGATTGTCCTTGACCAAAAGGCATTGGGAACAATCCAGTTAAGTTTGGCATCAACGGTGGCCTTCAATGTTTCGGAGATGAAGACCATGGAGGACTTGAAGAAGTCACTCGATGGCCTTTACGAGAACCATCGGCATCCAATAAGGTATTTCTCATGAAGCTCTTGGTCAATCTAAAGATGACAGTGAATGATTCAATTGCAGAACACCTAAATGACTTTAATGCCAGCATAAGTCAACTTTGATCGGTGAAAATAAATTTTGATGTTTGCCATTAGGTGGTTTTGCAAAGAAGCCCGCAACGATGGTAGCATGGATTGTCCATGACCGAAAGGCATTGGGAAAAATTTGGTTAAGTTTGGCATCAACGGTGGCCTTCAATGTTTCGAAGGACTTAATGAAGTCACTTGATGGCCTCTACAAGAAACCATCGGCATCCAATAAGGTATCTCTCATGAAGCGCTTGTTTAATCTAAAGATGGTAGAGAATGGTTCAGTTGCAGAACACCTAAATGACTTTAACACCAACATAAGTCAACTTCGATCGGTGAAAATAAATTTCGATGATGAAGTGCAAGCTCTCCTTATACTATCATCTTTGTTGGATAGTTGGGATAGCCTTGTGATGGATGTAAGTAATTCTATCTCTCACACAAATACTCTTAAGTTTGATGATGTTGTGGGTGTTCTCCTAAGAGAGGAAATGCAAAGGAGAAGCACAGGTGAATCATCAAGTACTGCACTATCAGTGGAAACAAAAGGAAGGCTTAAGAAGAGGTTCAAAAACCAAAAGGGTCGTGATCGCTCAAGGCGGAGCAAGTCACGCACAAAGTCAGTTCTTGAATGTTGGAACTGCGACAAGAAGGGCCACTTCAAGAAGGATTGCTAGTCTAAGAAGAAGAATGAGTCAGATTCTCAAGACAACAAGCCAACATCGGAGGCCAATGTGGCAGGTAAAGTAGAGCAAGATGCTCTAATTCTTTCATTAGACAATGTGTCTAATTCTGGGATAGTACATTCTGGGGCTTCATTCCATGCAACACCACACAAGCAACATATCCAAGATTACACCAAAGGTAATTTTGGGTATGTATACTTGGGCGATGATGAAGCTTGTGTGTGAAATTGTCAGCAAAGGTACAATTTGTGTCAAAACTGCTAACGGAAATGAATGGAAGCTTAAAGATGCTAGGCATGTTCATTCCCTTCACAAGAATTTGATATCTACAGGACAATTAGATGATGAAGGTCACAACATTGCATTGGGAAACAAACAGTGGAAGATCTCAAAGGGATCTTTGGTGGTTGCCAAAGGAAAAAAGGTTGGTACACTTTACTTGTGTACTGTCATCTCGCAATCTTTAGCTTGTGCAGCAACTACAGAAGTCGACAATGCAGTGTGGCACTACCGGCTTGGGCATATGAGTGCCAAAGGAATGCAAATCCTTCAAACAAAGAAGCTTCTACCAGGTTTGAAAGAAGTGGATTTAGAGTTCTATGAAGATTGTGTTTATGGTAAATAAAAGAGGGTAAAATTTTAAAAATCAAGAAATGAAAGAAAAAATAAAAAACTTGAGTTGGTTCATTCTGATGTTTGGGGTCTTGCAAGTACACCATCACTTGGTGGCTCATTGTACTATGTAACATTCATAAACGATGCGACTAGGAAAACATGGGTTTATGTAATGAACAATAAATCTGATGTGTTTTCCATATTTCAAAGGTGGAACTATTTTGTGGAGAATGAAGCAGGTACCAAGGTTAAATGCCTCAGATCCGACAATGGAGGCAAATATTACAGCCAAGATTTTGAAATCTTTTGTGCTAGCAATGGCATTTGGAGGCAAAGAACAACCCCAAGGACACAACAAAATGGGATTTCGGAAAGGATGAATATGAAAATCATGGAGTGAGCACAAAGCATGTGGCTACATGCAAGCCTACAGCTTGAGCTTTGGACGGAAGCAGTAAGTACGTCTCTGTACTTAATCAACCGGTCACCCTCAACGGCATTGGATGGGGGAGTTCCAAAGGAGGCGTGGACAGGAAAACCAGTGAACTATTCATTTCTCAAAGTTTTTGGGTGAGAGTCTTTTATACATATATATAGAAGCCTAAGGTCAAAGCTAGATGAAAAGTTCAAAAATTGTTTCTTCATCGGCTATGGAGAAGGTGACTTTGGGTATCACCTATGGAAACCTGAAGATGGTAAACTCTTTAGTAGGGATGTAATTTTTAATAGACAAAATATGTACAAAGATTACTTGGAAAGAAAACAAACAAAAGAAGCAGGTGGTGAGTACACGGAGCTTGAGGACGGTGAAGACTCAAGGAGTGCAAACGGTGACAACGTACAACAACGCCAACCAAATGAGAAGCCTCAACCTATTCCTGGAAGATCTACAAGAGCAAGTAAAGCTCCAAAAAAGTTTATTCCTTCCTTCAACCATCTCTTGATCTCAGATTCTGGAGAGCTGGAATCATACAAGGAAGCTATGCAACATGAATCCAAAGAAGAATGGATAAAGAGCTGCAAGTGGAGATTGACTCATTACATCGCAACCAAACATGGGAGTTGGTTGAGTTGCATAAAGGTAAGCGGGCACTTCAGAAAAAATGGGTGTATAAGCTGAAGGAAGAAGAAGGTGGGAAGAAAAGGTACAAGTTTAGGCTTGTGGTAAAAGGGTTTTCTCAAAAGAAAGGTATTTTTTCCATGATATATTTTTTCTTGTTGTAAAAATGAACTCAATTAGGCTTGTCTTAAGCGTGTGGCTGCTCATGATTTAAATTTGGAGCAAATGGATGTAAATATGACATTCCCTCATGGTGACTTAGAGGAGGAAATTTACATGATTCAACCAAAGGGGTCTGAAGTAAAAGATAAGGAGAAAATGGTTTGCAGATTAAAGAAGAGCTTGTATGGTTTAAAGCAAGCATCAAGACAGTGGTACTTGAAGTTCGATCGATGCAAGATGCAACTTAGATGATTGTGTCTACACAAAGAATTTGGGAGATGGGAGGTTCATCATCCTAATGTTGTATGTTGATGACATGTTGATTGCAAGTGCTAACATGCAGGACATCAAAGACCTAAAAGAGGAGCTGTCTAAATCTTTTTCAATGAAAAATTTAGGTGCTGCAAAGAGGATACTTGGTGTGAAGATATCAAGGGACAGGACGAAGAAGACAATAAAGCTATCTCAAGAGGATTACATCAAGAAGGTACTAGAAAGGTTTGCAATGCAAAATGCAAAAACGGTTTCTACACCTTTGGCTGGGCACTTTAAACTAACCAAGGATATGTGTCCAAAGACACAAGAGGAGATAGCCTATATGTATAAAGTTCCATATGTTGCAGTGGTAGGTTCTCTTATGTATGCTATGGTCTGGACAAGGCCAGAAATTGCACATGCAATGGGAATTGTAAGTAGGTTCATGGACAACCCAGGTAAAGAGAACTAACAAGCTGTGAAGTGGATACTTAGGTATCTAAAATGGACAACAACAAATGATTTGTATTTTGGAGGAACTGAAATTTTTCTTCAAGGATATGCTGATACAGATATGGCAGGTGACAAAGATACTCAAAGGAGCACTACTGGCTATGTCTTCACAGTTGGAGGCACAATAGTAAGCTGGCTTCAAAGCTGTAGAAAGTGGTCTCACTTTCTACCAAGGAAGCAGAGTATGTAGCAATGACAGAGGCAAGCAAAGAAATTTTGTGGCTTCACAGATTCTTAGAAGAGCTTGGATTCAAACAAGACAATTGTGTCTTGTATAGTGATAGCCAAAGCACTATCCATCTTGCAAAGAACTTAGTCTTTCATTGAAGGAAAAAGCACATTGAGGTGAGATATCACTTCATATGCACACTTTTGGAAGAGGGACACCTAAAGCTAGAAAAGGTGCATACAAGTGAAAATCCTGCAGACATGTTTACGAAGGTTGTTAACAAGGAGAAGTTGAGCTTTTGCTCATCTTCAATTGGCATTCAAGGATAAGAAGCTAGGATGGAAAGCAGTCACAAGTTTGGTTTGGAGATTAGTCTCCAAGTGGGAGATTGTTAAGTATTGAACTTGATTTACCCCTTGTAATTTTTTGTGTTTAAAACGCACGTTTGTAAGGCCCCCGTTATGAGGAGAGGCCATTGTGCATGAAGAAAAAGTACTCGCCGGAATATTCTTTTTCACCGGAATATTATGGCCGGCCGGTGGCCGGAAAGTGGTCGGAAAACAACCGGTCGGTTGGCCGGTGGCCGGTAGTCAATGGCCGATGGCCGGTGGTCGGAAGTCAATGGCCGGTGGCCGGTGGTCGGAAGTCAATGGCCGGTGGCCGGTGGCCGAATTCAATGGCCGGTGGCCGAATTCAAAAGCGGACTTGTCTTCTCAAGGGCGGCCACACATGGGCGGATTGGAGGGTCCGATTTGGACTTATTCCCACAAGGGCGGCTACACATGGCTGTCTCTCATAAGAGAGGGCAGCCCTTTTGGCCTATAAAACGAGGTCATTTCTACACACATTTCATAGTGTGAAGTTGATGCAACAAGGTGAGTGTGAGGTGGTGAGAGTGAAGCAAGGCGGGAGCTCCATTAAGGGTATAATCCCTTTGTAAATTACTTCTTGTTTTGAAGTACTAAAGCCATTGAGTGGCTGCTTTCCCGTGGACGTAGCCCACATTGGGTGAACCACGTATATTGTGTGTACTCTCTCTCTCTCTCTCTCTCTACTCTATAATCTCGTGTATGTAAATCTGTCTTTCTCCATTAAGTAATCTACTCAATTATCTATTTAGCTACGTCTTATTTCCTAACAACTGGTATCAGAGCAAGGTTTGCTCGTAGCTAAATTATCTCAAGGAAAGGATTCCTTGAATTAAGTGGGAGTTATGGCGGAGGAAGGGAAGCTCAAGATTGAGAAGTTCAACGGCAAAAACTACCAACATTGGAAGATGCAGATTGAAGACTATCTCTACCAGAAGGACCTCTATTTGCCACTAGGCGGTCTTGCGAAGAAGCCCGCAACAATGGCAGATGCAGCATGGATTGTCCTTGATCGAAAGGCACTAGGAACAATCCGGTTAAGCTTGGCGTCAATGGTGGCCTTCAATGTTTCGGAGATGAAGACCACGGAGGACTTGATGAAGTCACTTGACGACTTCTACGAGAAACCATCGGCATCCAATAAGGTATTTCTTATGAAGCGCTTGTTCAATCTAAAGATGGCAGAGAATGGTTCAGTTGCAGAACACCTAAATGACTTTAACACAAATATAAGTCAACTTCGATCAGTGAAAATCAATTTCGATGACGAAGTACGAGCTCTCCTTATACTATCATCTCTACCGGATAGTTGGGACAGCCTTGTGATGGTTGTAAGTAATTCTATCTCTGGCACAAATACTCTTAAGTTTGATGATATTGTGGGTGTTCTCCTAAGCGAGGAAATGCGAAGGAGAAGCACAGGAGAATCATCAAGTGCTGCACTATCAGTGGAAACAAGAGGAAGGCCTAAGGAGAGGTTCAAAAACCAAAAGGGTCGTGATCGCTCAAGGCGGAGCAAGTCACGCACAAAGTCAGTTCTTGAATGTTGGAACTGCAGCAAGAAAGGCCACGTCAAGAAGGATTGCTGGTCCAAGAAGAAGAAGGAGACAGAGTCTCAAGACAACAAGCCAACATCGGAGGCCAATGTGGCAGGTAAAGTAGAGCAAGATGCTCTAATTCTCTCATTAGACAATGTGTCTAATTCCTGGATAGTAGATTCCGGGGCTTCATTCCATGCGACACCACACAAGCAACATTTCCAAGACTACACTGAAGGTAATTTTGGGTATGTATACTTGGGAGATGATGAAGCTTGTGAGATTGTCGGCAAGGGTACAGTTTCTGTCAAAACTGCTAACGGAAATGAATGGAAGCTTAAAGATGTTAGGCATGTTCCTTCTCTTCGCAAAAATTTGATCTCTACAGGACAATTGGACGATGAAGGTCACAACATTGCATTCGGAAACAAACGGTGGAAGATCTCAAAGGGATCTTTGGTGGTTGCCAAGGGTGAAAAAGTCGGTACACTTTACTTGTGTACTGTTAGCACGCAACCTTCAGCTTGTGCAGCAACTACAGAAGTTGACAGTGCGGTGTGGCACTACCGACTTGGGCATATGAGTGCCAAAGGAATGCAAATCCTTCAAACAAAGAAGCTTCTACCAGGTTTGAAAGAAGTGGACTTAGAGTTCTGTGAAGATTGTGTTTATGGTAAACAAAAGAGGGTAAAATTTCAAAAATCAAGAAATGAAAGAAAGAATAAAAAACTTGAGTTGGTTCATTCTGATGTTTGGGGTCCTGCAAGTACACCATCACTTGGTGGCTCATTGTACTACGTAACATTCATAGACGATGCGACTAGAAAAACATGGGTTTATGTCATGAAGAATAAATCCGATGTATTTTCCATATTTCAAAGGTGGAAAGCCTTTGTGGAGAATGAAACAGGTACCAAGGTTAAATGCCTCAGATCCGACAATGGAGGCGAATATTGCAGCCAAGCTTTTGAAAGCTTTTGTGCTAGCAATGGCATTCGGAGGCAAAGGACAACCCCAAGGACACCTCAACAAAATGGGATTTCGGAAAGGATGAACAGGACAATCATGGAACGAGCATGAAGCATGCGGCTACATGCAGGCCTACCGCTTGAACTTTGGGCAGAAGCTGTAAGTACGTCTGTGTACTTAATCAATCGGTCACCCTCAACAGCATTGGATGGGGGAGTTCTAGAAGAGGCATGGACAGGTAAACCGGTGAATTATGCATTTCTCAAAGTGTTTGGGTGTGAGGCTTTCATGCACATAGACAGAAGCCTAAGATCAAAGTTAGATGCAAAGTCCAAAAAGTGTTTCTTCATTGGCTATGGAGAAGGAGACTTTGGGTATCGCCTATGGAATCCTGAAGATGGTAAAATCTTAAGGAGTAGGGATGTAATTTTTAACGAACAAAATATGTACAAAGATTACTTGGAAAGAAAACAAACAAAAGAAACAGGTGATGAGTACATGGAGCTTGAGGACAGTGAAGACTCAAGGACTGCAAACGGTGACAATGTGCAACAACGTCAACCAAATGAGGAGCCTCAACCTATTCCCCGAAGATCTACAAGAGCAAGTAGACCTCCAGAAAGGTTTGTTCCTTCCTTCAACCATCTCTTGATCTCAGATTCTGGAGAGCCGGAATCATACGAAGAAGCTACGCAACATGAATCCAAAGAAGAATGGACGAAGAGCATGCAAGTGGAGATGGACTCACTACATCGCAACCAAACATGGGAGTTGGTTGAGTTGCCTAAAGGTAAGCGGGCACTTCAAAACAAATGGGTGTACAAGCTGAAGGAAGAAGAAGGTGGGAAGAAAAGGTACAAGTCTAGGCTTGTGGTAAAAGGGTTTTCTCAAAAGAAAGGTATTGACTTCAATGAAATATTTTCTCCTGTTGTAAAAATGAACTCAATTAGGCTTGTCTTAAGCCTTGTGGCTGCTCATGATCTAAATCTCAAATGGATGTAAATACGGCATTCCCTCACGGTGACTTAGAGGAGGAAATCTACATGCTTCAACCAAAGGGGTATGAAGTAAAAGGTAAGGAGAAAATGGTTTGCAGATTAAAGAAGAGCTTGTATGGTTTAAAGCAAGCATCAAGACAATGGTACTTGAAGTTTGATCGATGGATGTTGGATCATGGATTCACAAGATGCAACTCGGATCACTGCGTCTACACGAAGAATTTGGGAGATGGGAAATTCATCATCCTAATGTTGTATGTTGATGACATGTTGATTGCAAGTGCTAACATGCAGGACATCAAAGACCTAAAAGAGGAGCTGTTCAAATCTTTTTCAATGAAAGATTTAGGTGCTACAAAGAGGATACTTGGTATGAAAATATCAAGGGACAGGACGAAGAAAACAATAAAGCTATCTCAAGAAGATTACATCAAGAAGGTACTAGAAAGGTTTGCAATGCAAAATGCAAAACCAGTTTCTACACCTTTGGCTGGTCATTTTAAACTAACGAAGGATATGTGTCCAAAGACACAAGAGGAGATAGCCTATATGTCTAAAGTTCCATATGCTGCAGCGGTAGGTTCTCTAATGTATGCTATGGTCTGGACAAGGCCAGACATTGCACATGCAGTGGGAGTTGTGAGTAGGTTCATGGACAACCCAGGTAAAGAGCATTGGCAAGTTGTGAAGTGGATACTTAGGTATCTAAAAGGGACAACAACAAATGCTTTGTATTTTGGAGGAACTGATATTTTTCTAGAAGGGTATGCTGATGCAGATATGGCAGGTGACAAAGATACTCGAAGGAGCACTACTGGCTATGTGTTCACAGTTGGAGGCACAGTAGTAAGCTGGGCTTCAAAGCTGCAGAAAGTGGTTTCACTTTCTACCACGGAAGCAGAGTATGTAGCAATGACGGAGGCAAGCAAAGAAATTCTGTGGCTTCACAGATTCTTAGAAGAGCTTGGATTCAAACAAGACAATTGTGTCTTGTACAGTGATAGCCAAAGCGCTATCCATCTTGCGAAGAACTCAGCCTTTCATTCAAGGACAAAGCACATTGAGGTGAGATATCACTTCATACGCACTCTTTTGGAAGAGGGACAACTAAAGCTAGGAAAGGTGCATACAAGTGAAAATCCTGCAGACATGTTTACAAAGGTGGTCAACAAGGAGAAGTTGAGCTTTTGCTCATCTTCAATCGGCATTCAAGGATAAGAAGCCAGAATGGAAAGCAGTCACAGGTTTGGTTTGGAGATCAGTCTCCAAGTGGGAGATTGTTAAGTATGGAGCCCGATTTACCCTTGTAATTTTCAGTGGTAAAAGCGCACATTTGTAAGGCCCCCATTATGAGGAGAAGCCATCGTGCGTGAAGGAAAATCACTCACCGGAAACCAAAATTTTCACGGACAAGAATTAGGGGCAACTTTAAAGGCCGGAATTTAGGGCAACTTTCGACGGAATATTCTTTTTCGCCGGAATATTATGGCCGGACGGCGGCCGAAAAGTGGTCGGAAAACAACCGGTCGGTTGGCCGGTGGCCGGTAGTCAATGGCCGATGGCCGGTGGTCGGAAGTCAATGGCCGGTGGTCGGTGGTCGGAAGTCAATGGCCGGTGGCCGGTGGCCGAATTCAATGGCCGGTGGCCGAATTCAAAAGCGGACTTATCTTCTCAAGGGCGGCCACACATGGGCGGATTGGAGGGTCCGATTTGGACTTATTCCCATAAGGGCGGCTACACATGGCTGTCTCTCATAAGAGAGGGCAGCCCTTTTGGCCTATAAAAGGAGGTCATTTCTACACACATTTCATAGTGTGAAGTTGATGCAACAAGGTGAGTGTGAGGTGGTGAGAGTGAAGCAAGGCGGGAGCTCCATTAAGGGTATAATCCCTTTGTAAATTACTTCTTGTTTTGAAGTACTAAAGCCATTGTGTGACTGCTTTCCCGTGGACGTAGCCCACATTGGGTGAACCACGTATATCGTGTGTACTCTCTCTCTCTCTCTCTCTCTCTCTACTCTATAATCTCGTGTATGTAAATCTGTCTTTCTCCATTAAGTAATCTACTCAATTATCTATTTAGCTACGTCTTATTTCCTAACATGATGCACATAATTAAGCAGCGGCTCCTTCAGGCCTTCATGTACTCGCTCCAACCAAAACTTTGGTTTTAGCTTATCATAAATTCATGCAACAGCTATCTCTACTTCCCTAGAAGTGGTGAAATTGCTTGTGGAAGCCCACATCGATGTGAACTCAAGGTCTGCCCCCGAGCTGTTCATAGCCTTGCATATTGCTGCCCACTCTGGTATTAGTGAAGGTGGTTCAACTCTTGCTACAAAAGAGACACCATAATACTGAGTCCTCCACTTCTTCACAAAATTCTAATGGACCATGGCAAGTTGATATATTTTTCAGAGATTGCATGGGCCGAACAATACTACATTATGCTTCTCGACAAGGCCATGAAACTGTTGTTCAAGAGGTGTTAGATTGTTCTCTAGTTGTGAAGCCTCACACAACGCATAATACTATTATGAGCATTGCAGATTATGATGGCCTACTGGCGTTACACATGGAAGCTCGCTCAGGGCACGCAAGGGTTATAGAGATACTAATAACAAACAACAGCTCTGATCATGCACTTATCAATCAGCATGCCCATCATTCTCTGCATTTCAAAAGATGGGTTGAGAAAGAGTACTTGGGGTTAGGTCAAAATAGTGATTTCACTATGTATCATATTGGTGAGGCCTATTAGCTGATGGATGTGAAAACTTAGAGATTAACTTAATGTGATTAATATCATTATTAATTAATATGCTTATGTCAAGAAATAAGAGAGTGCAAGATAGAAATAGAGCAATGACACTAGAGTGCACTTGAGTGGAGAAAGAACACCTTGTTACAAATGAGGGCAGCTTATGGGCTTTATATACAAGTTGAGGTATTGGGGAATATCCTCACATGTGAATTATAGGTAGGTGGGAAAAAACACATGTTGAAACTTACATAGGCGGAAGGAGTCCATATGGGAATTAGGTGTAAGGAGTTTGGGAATAGAGGTAGGTGGAAAGGAGTCCACCCTTACTAAAATAATAATAACTTAACTTTTACATCCCCCCTTAAGGGTGGACTTCTCGCTGTAACGCATTGAGACTGACAAGCAAACGAACACTTTGTGACGTAGCCATGTCGTAGATACATGCTATCCCCCCTCAATGAGAAGTTCATCCAATAGAAATCAAACTCAATATGCGATGAGGCTATTTATTCGATGGCGGGTCCGAGACATGGTGAGAAAGTTTGCCCAATGTTTTGAAGATGGTACGTACACTAGTGTGATAAAGCCATTTACGACTAATTCTTTCAAAAGATGAAAGCTTATCTTAATGTGTTTGAGCTTAGAGGAGAAGGAGGGTGATTCTATAAGTGCGATAGTAGACTGATTGTCACAAAAAAGAGTAATGGGATCAGTAGAGACAATGAAGGGTAGCTTCAATTCATTGATTAATTCAGAGATCCAAAGAGCCTCAACGTGAACACATACCCCCCTGTAGAAAAACATCGAGGGTCATCGCCAACCCAGTTAGCATCAATATATCCTGAAATAGCGATGGGGCTAGATGGGTCGTAATAGTAAGTGAGGGAATAGTGTTGAGTGGTGTGTAGGTAGCGAAGGGTGCCCTTTGTAGCTTGCTTGTGCACTTACAGGGCTTTGACATAGAGCGAGAGAGGATATGGCCTGTGTAGCAAAGATCAAAGTGGGTGCAAGAGATAAGATAACATAATTGTTCGCAAAATTTTGGGAAATGAAAGGATGGGCAATAGAGTGCATCAGTGTGAGTGTAGTCATGAAATTCAGGAGCAAGCTTGTGCTTAGCAGGTAAAGGGGTGAACTCAGGGGTTGAAGCAGACATACCATAGAAGAGGAGGAGTTCTTCAATGTATTTTGATTGGGATAATTGAATAAATTTACCTGCTCGATCTTGTATGACTTCAATACCGAGAAAATAAGTCATAGGTCCTTTATCGTTACTGGAAATTTGTGAGAGATGCACTCAATCGCTTACAAAAGCATGTACTCCAAGGTGCCAAGAAGAGGTATGTCATCCACAAAGAGGCCTAAGATAGCCATGCCTTTAGAGGTCTGCCATATGTAGATATTGTAGTCTATCATAAGACGTTCCCAATGACATTTGATCAAGTAGTGGTGCATGCGGATGTACCACTCTCGTGCAGATTGTTTTAAGCCATAAATGGGCTTATGCAATTTACAGACATAATCAGGGTGGTGAGGGTCCTTAAAATGAGGAGGCTATCGCATATAGATGAGCTCCTGGAGCAATAAGAAGGCGGTTTTTGTATCAAGATGATGTAAAATAAGATTAAACTTAGGAGCAAGTGCAATAAGAAGCCGAAATGTAGTCATGCCCATTACTGGTGGAAGTAATCCACACCTTGTTGTTGAGTAAAGCCGCGAGCGACAAGGTGTGCCTTCTTGTAGCGATCAATTGAGCTGTTGGGGTGGTATTTATTCTTTAATACCCATTTGCAAGAGATTATGTTATGATTCTTAGGAGGTGGCATAAGCTTCCAAGTGTTAGCTTCTTCGAGGGCTTGGAGCTCATCCAATATGGCGGCATGCCGCTCCTTGCTCTCACTAGAAGCAAGGGCATCGAGAACCGAGAGGGGAAGCGAATCTTCAAGAGGCTTTGGTGGATGCTCAAGAATCATTTCATCACTAAGGACAACAGAGAAATTGGTGGCTTCATAGATCTCGTGAAGAGAGCGGGAGCAGCCATGCGAGTTAGAGGCAGCTTAGTCCAAGTGTAGAGGCGATGTATGTTGCGATGAAGAGGTAGCGGAGTAGAGCTATGGGGCTCGACTTCGTCGACATCTTTTGGGATGGGTGTACTTGGCAAGGCTTCATGGAGTTGCAAAAGAAAGATGACGACCGTGCAGGTGAAGCCGGTAGCAAAGGTGATGGGAGATCACAAGGTGGAGCAAGGGATAAAGGGGTGGTGCTTTTATGTGCCTTTTGAAGTGCACACGTCATACTGGAGTTGCTGTGAAGCAAAAATGAGGATTGTCGAGGTGAAAAAGCCGGGGTATGATGAGGTGAGGATGTAATTGTGGGGTGAGTGTGGTGAACGAGGGTGACAAATAAGAGGTGGTGATGAGAATGGAGCATCGAGTGTCTACGACGTGATGGAAGTAGCGAGACAGCCGAGATGGACGATGTTGGTGATGGTGTCAAGTGCGAGGAGATGGGTGCAAGATATGATGGTGTCAACTGCGAGGAGATGGGTGCAAGATGATGTGCATGAGAATGCGGGGCACAAGGAGGTAAATGGCCAATGAGGGGAGGCCTTTGGATGGTGAAGGGAGGCTCAAAATTGTGCCCAGAAGGGTGGGAAATTTGCATGGGTGTGTGTGTGGGTGAGACTGTCAACAAAGATTGATGAGAAGAGTGGACTGGTGATGAGAATGTAGTGTGTAATGATGGAGAAGATTTACCTGATATGATGAATTCTTCATCAAAGATGACGATCGAGCAAAGATAAACTTGTGATGGCCTAGGATATAGAGGCAGTATGCCTTGATGCCAAAGCGATCACCATAGCCGACAAAAGTCGTGCGTTGAGCATGCGGTGATAGTTTTGATAGAGGTTGCATCACTAGTGGGTATGCAATGCTGCCCAAGATGCGAAGGTGGCCAAGATGAGGTGGGTGACCGTGCGAGAGGGTGTAGGATGTAGTAGTAGGATTGTGGGTGGATAGAATGCAGTTTTGAATGTAGCAGGCAGCAGCGGTAGCTTCTTCCCACTAGGTGTCTAGGAGACTAGCTTGAAGAAGCATGGCACGAGCAGCTTCGAATAGTGTGCAATTCTTGCGCTCGACACGATCGTTTTGTTGTGGGTGGTCGGTGATGGAGACTTCATGTCGAATGCCAACAAAAAGACATAGATCTTTGAATGCATGAGAAGTGTACTCCCCACCATGATATGTGCGGAGAGTTTTAATGTGGCAGTCATGTTTAGTCTTGGCTAGTGCCTTGAATGTGCAAAAATGAGAGAAGGTTGAGAATTTCTTGGCCATGTAGTAAGTACCCGTGCTTGAGAAATCATCTATAAAAGTAAGCATATACTTATTTCCAATGAGGAAGTTGACTGGCAATGGGCCACAAACATCAGAGGGATGAGGTCGAGAGGTGTAGTGGCTCGTGATGATGATGTGGGGAATGGGACGTGATGTGATTTAGCAAAAATGCATCCCTCACAAAGTGTGATGTGAGTGAGGTTCTTGGGGAGACCTACTGCAAGTTGGAGATGAGTGGGTTGGTGCAAAAAATATTGAGAAATATGTCCTAGTCTATAATGCCATTTGAGTGTGTTTTCTTGTGTTTTTATGGATGATGCAGATGCATGTGCAGGCGATGAGTCACCTAATGGATAAAGATGCCCAGTTTTGGGGACCAAAAGTGTGACATACTGACCATCTTTGTTTTGTGCCAAAATGCGGCAACCTTCTCACATGAATTTGATGATGATGCCGTTGTCAGTTATCTCGTTGACATAAATGAGATTTTTCTTGAGGAGAGGGACATAATATACGTGAGAAATAGTAGTGTGTAGGCCATTAGGTAGGTTAATGACAACATCTCCATAGGCTTTGGCGAACTGGATGATGTTATCACCGAGGCATACTTTTAGAGGGTGTTCTAGATAAGTGATGTTGGATAGCCAGTGTAGGTGATATGTCATATGATGGGAGGCACCCGTATCAAGTAGCCAGATATTGGGATATGAAGTAGCTATAGTGGTGGCATATAGTTGCAAAGGATAAGATGGGTTATCATAAGTAGATATGTTAGCATAATGAGCTTGACCATAAATAGAAGGAGATGGCTGGCCATGGCGTGTCCCCCCTTGAGGGTAAGAAGGATATATTAGGGTGAGAGATAGGACAATTACCTTGATTGCGTTGTTGCCGACAGTCCTTTGTGAGGTGTCCAAAGCGATGACAATTGGCACATTGTTTTAAATTTTGGTGACTGCGGTGGCTTTGAAATTGCGACTTTCTTCCATAATTATTGTACTGTCGAGGAGGGACCGGCGAATGTTGAGGCTTTTTGCTGTTGTAAGGGCGTGAGTTTCTTGTCATAGTGACAAGTACTGTAGGCTTTTGCAAGCTTCTAGTGTGGTCGCAAAGCGTTTCCTCCTGATGGATCTTGGCTACATTTTGTAGCTGTAAGTTAGCCTTGGTGGCTTTTGTAGTGATAAAGGCTCTCCATGATGCAGGCAGGGAAGCCAATTAGAGCATACTTTGAATCTCTTCAGGGATGGCAAGCCCTGAGATAAGTACTTCATCTAGAAATATTTGCCACGTCTCCAAAAACTTGGAGGATGACTGACCCTCTTGCATGGGAGTATTTACCAGTTTCTTGATCAAGGAAACTTGGTAGACGAGGTCAGTGTGGTCATAGGTCTTCTTGAAGAACTTCCAAATGGTGCTAACAGTAGTTAGCTTCTTTATCATTTGGAATTGCTGATCTTGGCAATGGAGAATGAGCTCCATCTTGGCACTATTGTTTCTACTACCAAGTGTTGTGGGTGTCGATGAAGTTTGTTAAATCTTTGTCTTCGGGGTGGTCAGGTTGCTCTTCGGCTCCTGACGTGACCTCCCAAAGTTGCAGCTGCATGAGGTAGAGTTCCATCTGAATCTTCCACACTTGGTAGTTTGTGCCGTTAAGCTTGTCGATAATGTGGCGGGGCTTGTAGGTGGATGCGAAAGATGAAGAAGGCCTTTGGAGGTTCTGGATTCCTTGTAAAGAATGGAGAGTGAGACTTTGAGTGTGGGCTAGAGGAGGATGAAATGCTCTTAGCACTAATTAGAAAATTCTAATCTTAAGTCCTATTGCTCGGATACCATGTGAGAACTTAGAGATTAACTTAATGTGATTAATCTCACTATTAATTAATATGCTATTGTTAAGAAATAAGAGAGTGCAAGATAGAAATAGAGCAATGACACTAGATCGCACTTGAGTGGAGAAAGAACACGTTGTTATCAATGAGGGAAACTTATGGGCTTTATATACAAGTTGAGGTATTGGGGAATATCCATCACATGTGAATTATAGGTAGGTGGGAAAAGACACATGTCGAAACTTACATAGGTGGAAGGAGTCCATGTGAGAATTAGGTGTAAGGAGTTTGGGAATAGAGGTAGGTGGAAAGGACTCCACCCTTTCTAAAATAATGTTTATTTAACTTTTACAATGGATTCACTCTTCTTCTATAGCAAGGTTTTACTCCTTTGCATTTTGCTACAAGATTTGGCCATGCAGGCGCTTTCAGGAAACTTTTGAAAGTTAAGGTAGCATCGACAGCTTGTAGCCAGAAATAAAGCAGGGTTCTTGGCATATGAGTGGATGGAGTTGGAGAGAAAGGTCTTTCAACAATATTGCTCAAAGAAAGAAATTGTGAATGCTAATAGTGCATGTCAAATGATGAAATGCTCAGAGAAAGAAATGGTAAATGCTAATTATGATGAAGCGCTCAAAGAAAGAATTGGTGAAATGAAGCTGGATGAAGGTAAACTAGTGCGCCTAAGATACATTTCCAAACTATTGGAGGCTCTTAAGAAGAATGATATAAGTAGCACCATAATGAAGGTTTTTCCAAGGGATCCAATTAATGAAAAGAAGCTGGCCTCAGACTTGCATGAAGCGAAGAAAGCTATGGAAGGTTTATGGCGCACGTGGGGTGGAGGCTATTGGCCTATAATTATAGTAGCAATTGTCAAAGATGACGAGATTGGAAGAGCTAGAAGCTCTTGGCTGCAATAGTCATCTGCTGGACCCAGCAGGGATAAGGGTTTTGTTGGCAGTGCTGAAAGATTTTGAAGTCACTGCAAGCGGAAACGTGGATGCACGTCTTGTAGCTAGCTACCTAGATCTTCATAGGCGTGCCATCATTAAGTCTATAGAATCAGACGTACATTGCTACAATGATTCTAAAGAGGGATGCAGCTATATGCTGCTGGGGCTCTTGTTGCAGCGCTTAGCAGAGGTACTTAGCAATCCCAGGCAGATGACAAAGGAAGCTTTCAACATTTGAAAGTATGCTATTTGGCAGCTTCACATGTATGGGGCACCAAAGACAATAGTCTTGCAGCTACCAGAAGTGGCAATGAACTTAAGAGTGGGTGAGGTATTCCTATTTGGGAGACTACTGATCTGTACACCAGATAAGGAGGAGGAGACAATAGATTTTACAGTGGCTCTAGTGACAACATAAGGATTATGGAATGCCTCTAACCTACTAAGAGAGGTGGTGACCGTATGGGTGTTACAAGCAACAACTGATGACAATATTGAAAGGGCTAGGAGGGGATTGATGGAGGCGATACTAGTGTACCCGGAGGTGAAGAAGGGGTTGTTCGAGAAATGGCAGGTGTATATGGACTATGTACACAAATGCAATGTTGGTGGGGGTGGCGCTCATGGGCAAGTGTGACATTTCAAGGGTGGTTGCAACCTCCATTTGGCTACACCTATGCATATGAGGGGGGAGAGTATGCAACGATGCACAAGTTTACATGACCACAGCCACCACACTTCGCCAATCCCTACTATCCCAATTATTTCTGCAAGTTAAATAAGCCTATATATGGTCTCAAACAATCTAGCCATTACCACTAGATAGCTAGACAAATAGGTTCTATAGCAGAGCCTCGAACCCACCTCCACTAGAGGCACACTGATTGATCGTGCGATGGACCTAGGGAGATCCAAGCATCCATGATTACAGAGGAGGGCATCTTGGCATAGATAGAGATCACAGAGGAGGATTTTGATTATTTTGTTGTGCCATACACGATACCTAGTCAGGTTTTTTACCATGGAGGACATTGTGGAGATCCAACACCGATCAATGTTGGATTTACTTTGAGCTAGAGGATTATCCCCTTCTTAGTAGCTTAAGTTTCTTGCATCCCTTGTTATTTTGTACCTTTGTATTGACTAGAGAGTCTCTAGTCTTCCCCCCCACTTTCACTTTTAGAAGAACATTTGGTTTAGGATGTTAGTCTTTCTTTCAGCACACAAACTTTGTAAGAGATTTACCAATTTGTAACTTGTTGCTCTCATAGGTCATTTTGGCCTTTTGTAGATGACGTTAATATATCATTTCATTTCTCTCTTTGTGGAAGGAATTCTTTGTTTTACTTATAATTACATCACCTGGTTTGAGTATGTTCATGATGAGGTAGGCTTGCTTTCTAAGTGTTTCATTTGATAATGTCAAAATATCCTACACAACTTTACCCACTAGGAGTTGACATGGAGCGCATCAACTGAAAATGATGGACTTGTCAAAAGTAGCATCATTCCTCATAGTCTAGATAAACCACAAAAACCAAATTATGGTCATAATGAGCTAGGATTTCTTCCTAAGTGGCACATTTGATAAGCTCAAAATATTTGTCCATTAGGAGTTGACATGGAGCGGATCAAATGAAGATGATGGGGTTGTCAACATTCCTCATAGTCTAGATGAACCATAAAACCTAGACAAAGAATGACTTGACACAAAACTCTATAGCCTTGGCCCTTCTGTCTTTTGACTTTAGGGACCCAAAGGTTACATTTTGTCTAGTGGTCTTCACTTTTCAAGATGTGGTCCACCATAGTTTACCGGATCTCCACCACTAGTTTACTCCATAGTTTTGTTTGCGTAGTATAGCTCGTAGTAGAAATGGAGGCTAAAATGAGCCCGGATCATAATTTTGAGCAAACAAGCTCTTTCAGCTTACCCAAAGTATTAATCAACCTTCTGACGCTCACCAAATCTCACCCAAATAGGATAAAGTGAGCAGCTGGGGGGATAATTTATCTTTTGATTGTGCACTAAGAAATATAATCTCTATTGTGTGCCTTGAGCTTCTTCCCTTCTCCAAGATGTGTGTGCATCCCTGCAACCCTAATTCGAGCAATTGGTATGAGTGTAGGTTGCCTCCTCCCGGGCATAGTCGTCACCATAGAGTAATAGGCGTATATACAATGCACATGGGAAAAAACCTCCTAGTGAGGGGAAAAATGCTCCATGGTCCTAAGTGTATTAACACACATCACTACCACATATATGGTAAAAAGTTAGTAGACCTCTAGAGAGATTTATTCCTTCCTTCAACCATCTCTTGGTGAAATTTTTTGTTGATCTACAGTCATATGAAGAAGCCATGCAACATGAATCCAAAGAGGAGTGGACAATGAGCATGCAAGCATAGATGGACTCATTGCATAAAAATCAAACCTAGGAATTGGTTGATTTGCCTGAAGGTAAACATGTATTACAAAATAAATGGGTGGACAAATTGAATCATGAAGAAGGTGGGGAAAAGAGATACAAGTCTAAACTTGTGGTGAAAGGTTCTCTCAAAAGAAAGGTGTTGATTTTGATGAAATATTTTCTCTTGTTGTAAAAATGAACTCCATTAGATTTGTTTTAAGTCTTTTGGCTAATCAAGACTTGAACCTTGAAGAAATGGATGTAAACACGATAGTCCCTTATTAAAACATGGAGAAGGGGATTTACATGCTTCAACCAAAGGGATATGAAGAAAAGGGCAAGGATAAAATGGTATGCATGTTAAGAAAGAGCTTGTATGGTTTAAAGAAAGCATCAAGACAATGGTATCTAAAATTCAACCGATAGATGCTAGATCATGGATCCAAACGATGCAAGTCAGATCACTAAGTATACACAAAGAATTTAGTGGATGTGAAATATGTCATCCTAATGTTGTATGTTGATGACATGCTAATTGCAAGTGCTAACATGCAAGATATAGAGATCTAAAGGAGGAATTGTCTAAATCTTTTTCAATGAAAGATTTAGGTACTACAAAATGGATACTTGGTATGCAAATATCAAGGGATAGGTTGAAGAAGACATTGACAATATCTCAAGAGGATTACATCAAGAAAGTACTAGAAATAACTGCAATGCAAAATCAATTTCTACACCTTTGGCTAGTCACTTTAAACTCAACAAGGATATGTGCCCAAAGACACAACTGGAGATACTTTATATGTCTAAGGTTCCATATGCTACATTAGTAGGTTCTCTAATGCACAATATGGTTTGGATAAGGTTAGATATTGCATATGCAATAAGAGTTTCTACACCTTTGGCTAGTCACTTTAAACTCAATAAGGATATGTGTCCAAAGACACAAGAGGAGATAGTTTATACGTCTAAGGTTCCATATGCAGAAAGAGTTTCTACACCTTTGGTTAGTTGCTTTAAACACAATAAGGATATGTGTCCAAAGACACAAAAAGAGATAGTTGATATGTCCAAGGTTCCATATGCTACAATAGTAGGTTCTTAAAGGCATGATATGGTGGACTAGGCCAGATATTGCACATGCAGTAAAGAGTTTTGAGTAGGTTCATGGATAATCCAGGTAAAGGACGTGAGCTGTCAAATGGATACTTAGGTGCAACCGCAAATGCTTTAAGTGGGAGACACGCATGTCCTAAACCATTATGAGCTAGTAGAGTGGTGTAAACTTTAATACCTCCATCCCTTTAAAGAGGTAGAATGGAGGCAAAACAATGCAACAGAGTTTGTATGAATCTGTTAAGTATGGATCCTAATTACCCCTTGTAAATTTTTGTGTTAAAAACGCACATTTGTAAGGTCCCTGTTATGAGGAGAAGCCATCAAGCGTGAAGAAAAATCACTCGTCGAAAACCAAAATTTTCACGGCCAGCAGAATATTCCTTTTTGCCAAAATTTTATGGCCAGATGACGATCGAAAAGTGGTCAAAAAACGCCTGGTCTTTTGGCCGATTGGCCCATGGCCAGTAGTCAATGGCCGGTGGCCGATGTTCGAAAGTCAATGGTCGATGGTCGGTGGCTGAATGCAATGGCCGATGGTCGATGTCAAAGGCGAACTTGTCTTCTCAAGGGTGGACACACATGGGCGGATTGGAGGGTCCGATTTGGACTTGTCTACACAAGGGTGGCTACACACGACTACCTCTCATGGGAGAGGGCAGCTCTTTTGGCCTATAAAAGGAGGCCTCTTCTACACACAAAAATGGATTGTGAAGCATTGTGCTACATTGTAAAGTTGATGTGAGGTGATGAGAGTGAAGCAAGGTGGGAGCTCCAAAAGGGTATAATCCCTTTGTAATCTACTTCTTGTTTTGAAGTACTAAAGCCATTGAGTGGCCGCTTTCCCATGGACGTAGCCCACATTGGGTGAACCACATATATCGTGTTGTGTACTCTCTCTCTCTCTCTCTCTCTCTCTCTCTCTCTCTCTCTCTCTCTCTCTCTCTCTCTGCTCTATAATCTCTCGTGTGCAAAAATTATCTCTCTCCATTAAGTAAACTACTCAATTATCTACTTAGCTACGTCATATTTCCTAACAAATGGTATCAGAGCAAGGTGTGCTCTTAGCTAAATTGTCTTAATGAAAGGATTCCTTGAATTGAGTGGGAGTAATGGTGGAGGAAGGGAAGCTCAAGATCAAGAAGTTCAATGCAAGAACTACCAACACTAGAAGATAGACTATCTCTACCAGAAGGACCTTTTTTGCCATTAGGCGGTCTTGCAACAAAGAAGCCCGCAACGACGACAGATGAAGCATGGATTGTCCTTGACCAAAAGGCATTGGGAACAATCCAGTTAAGTTTGGCATCAACGGTGGCCTTCAATGTTTCGGAGATGAAGACCATGGAGGACTTGAAGAAGTCACTCGATGGCCTTTACGAGAAACCATCGGCATCCAATAAGGTATTTCTCATGAAGCTCTTGGTCAATCTAAAGATGACAGTGAATGATTCAATTGCAGAACACCTAAATGACTTTAATGCCAGCATAAGTCAACTTTGATCGATGAAAATAAATATTGATGTTTGCCATTAGGTGGTTTTGCAAAGAAGCCCGCAACGATGGTAGCATGGATTGTCCATGACCGAAAGGCATTGGGAAAAATTTGGTTAAGTTTGGCATCAACGGTGGCCTTCAATGTTTCGAAGGACTTAATGAAGTCACTTGATGGCCTCTACAAGAAACCATCGGCATCCAATAAGGTATCTCTCATGAAGCGCTTGTTCAATCTAAAGATGGTAGAGAATGGTTCAGTTGCAAAACACCTAAATGACTTTAACACCAACATAAGTCAACTTCGATCGGTGAAAATAAATTTCGATGATGAAGTGCAAGCTCTCCTTATACTATCATCTCTGTTGGATAGTTGGGATAGCCTTGTGATGGATGTAAGTAATTCTATCTCTCACACAAATACTCTTAAGTTTGATGATGTTGTGGGTGTTCTCCTAAGAGAGGAAATGCAAAGGAGAAGCACAGGTGAATCATCAAGTACTGCACTATCAGTGGAAACAAAAGGAAGGCCTAAGAAGAGGTTCAAAAACCAAAAGGGTCGTGATCGCTCAAGGCGGAGCAAGTCACGCACAAAGTCAGTTCTTGAATGTTGGAACTGCGACAAGAAGGGCCACTTCAAGAAGGATTGCTAGTCTAAGAAGAAGAAGGAGTCAGAGTCTCAAGACAACAAGCCAACATCGGAGGCCAATGTGGCAGGTAAAGTAGAGCAAGATGCTCTAATTCTTTCATTAGACAATGTGTCTAATTCTGGGATAGTACATTCTGGGGCTTCATTCCATGCAACACCACACAAGCAACATATCCAAGATTACACCAAAGGTAATTTTGGGTATGTATACTTAGGCGATGATGAAGCTTGTGTGTGAAATTGTCAGCAAAGGTACAATTTGTGTCAAAACTGCTAACGAAAATGAATGGAAGCTTAAAGATGCTAGGCATGTTCATTCCCTTCACAAGAATTTGATATCTACAGGACAATTAGATGATGAAGGTCACAACATTGCATTGGGAAACAAACAGTGGAAGATCTCAAAGGGATCTTTGGTGGTTGCCAAAGGAAAAAAGGTTGGTACACTTTACTTGTGTACTGTCATCTCGCAATCTTTAGCTTGTGCAGCAACTACAGAAGTCGACAATGCAGTGTGGCACTACCGGCTTGGGCATATGAGTGCCAAAGGAATGCAAATCCTTCAAACAAAGAAGCTTCTACCAGGTTTGAAAGAAGTGGATTTAGAGTTCTATGAAGATTGTGTTTATGGTAAATAAAAGAGGGTAAAATTTTAAAAATCAAGAAATGAAAGAAAAAATAAAAAACTTGAGTTGGTTCATTCTGATGTTTGGGGTCTTGCAAGTACACCATCACTTGGTGGCTCATTGTACTATGTAACATTCATAAACGATGCGACTAGGAAAACATGGGTTTATGTAATGAACAATAAATCTGATGTGTTTTCCATATTTCAAAGGTGGAACGATTTTGTGGAGAATGAAGTAGGTACCAAGGATAAATGCCTCAGATCCGACAATGGAGGCAAATATTACAGCCAAGATTTTGAAATCTTTTGTGCTAGCAATGGCATTTGGAGGCAAAGAACAACCCCAAGGACACAACAAAATGGGATTTCGGAAAGGATGAATATGAAAATCATGGAGTGAGCACAAAGCATGTGGCTACATGCAAGCCCACGGCTTGAGCTTTGGACGGAAGCAGTAAGTACGTCTCTGTACTTAATCAACCGGTCACTCTCAACGGCATTGGATGGGGGAGTTCCAAAGGAGGCGTGGACAGGAAAACCAGTGAACTATTCATTTCTCAAAGTTTTTGGGTGAGAGTCTTTTATGCATATATATAGAAGCCTAAGGTCAAAGCTAGATGAAAAGTCCAAAAATTGTTTCTTCATCGGCTATGGAGAAGGTGACTTTGGGTATCACCTATGGAAACCTGAAGATGGTAAACTCTTTAGTAGGGATGTAATTTTTAATAGACAAAATATGTACAAAGATTACTTGGAAAGAAAACAAACAAAAGAAGCAGGTGGTGAGTACACGGAGCTTGAGGACGGTGAAGACTCAAGGAGTGCAAACGGTGACAACGTACAACAACGCCAACCAAATGAGAAGCCTCAACCTATTCCTGGAAGATCTACAAGAGCAAGTAAAGCTCCAAAAAAGTTTATTCCTTCCTTCAACCATCTCTTGATCTCAGATTCTGGAGAGCTGGAATCATACAAGGAAGCTATGCAACATGAATCCAAAGAAGAATGGATAAAGAGCTGCAAGTGGAGATTGACTCATTACACCGCAACCAAACATGGGAGTTGGTTGAGTTGCATAAAGGTAAGCGGGCACTTCAGAACAAATGGGTGTATAAGCTGAAGGAAGAAGAAGGTGGGAAGAAAAGGTACAAGTTTAGGCTTGTGGTAAAAGGGTTTTCTCAAAAGAAAGGTATTTTTTCCATGATATATTTTTTCTTGTTGTAAAAATGAACTCAATTAGGCTTGTCTTAAGCGTGTGGCTGCTCATGATTTAAATTTGGAGCAAATGGATGTAAATATGGCATTCCCTCATGGTGACTTAGAGGAGGAAATTTACATGATTCAACCAAAGGGGTATGAAGTAAAAGATAAGGAGAAAATGGTTTGCAGATTAAAGAAGAGCTTGTATGGTTTAAAGCAAGCATCAAGACAGTGGTACTTGAAGTTCGATCGATGCAAGATGCAACTTAGATGATTGTGTCTACACAAAGAATTTGGGAGATGGGAGGTTCATCATCCTAATGTTGTATGTTGATGACATGTTGATTGCAAGTGCTAACATGCAGGACATCAAAGACCTAAAAGAGGAGCTGTCTAAATCTTTTTCAATGAAAAATTTAGGTGCTGCAAAGAGGATACTTGGTGTGAAGATATCAAGGGACAGGACGAAGAAGACAATAAAGCTATCTCAAGAGGATTACATCAAGAAGGTACTAGAAAGGTTTGCAATGCAAAATGCAAAAACGGTTTCTACACCTTTGGCTGGGCACTTTAAACTAACCAAGGATATGTGTCCAAAGACACAAGAGGAGATAGCCTATATGTATAAAGTTCCATATGTTGCAGTGGTAGGTTCTCTTATGTATGCTATGGTCTGGACAAGGCCAGAAATTTCACATGCAATGGGAATTGTAAGTAGGTTCATGGACAACCCAGGTAAAGAGAACTAACAAGCTGTGAAGTGGATACTTAGGTATCTAAAATGGACAACAACAAATGATTTGTATTTTGGAGGAACTGAAATTTTTCTTCAAGGATATGCTGATACAGATATGGCAGGTGACAAAGATACTCAAAGGAGCACTACTGGCTATGTCTTCACAGTTGGAGGCACAATAGTAAGCTGGCTTCAAAGCTGCAGAAAGTGGTCTCACTTTCTACCAAGGAAGCAGAGTATGTAGCAATGACAGAGGCAAGCAAAGAAATTTTGTGGCTTCACAGATTCTTAGAAGAGCTTGGATTCAAACAAGACAATTGTGTCTTGTATAGTGATAGCCAAAGCACTATCCATCTTGCAAAGAACTAAGTCTTTCATTGAAGGAAAAAGCACATTGAGGTGAGATATCACTTCATATGCACACTTTTGGAAGAGGGACACCTAAAGCTAGAAAAGGTGCATACAAGTGAAAATCCTGCAGACATGTTTACGAAGGTGGTTAACAAGGAGAAGTTGAGCTTTTGCTCATCTTCAATTGGCATTCAAGGATAAGAAGCTAGGATGGAAAGCAGCCATAAGTTTGGTTTGGAGATTAGTCTCCAAGTGGGAGATTGTTAAGTATTGAACTTGATTTACCCCTTGTAATTTTTTGTGTTTAAAACGCACGTTTGTAAGGCCCCCGTTATGAGGAGAGGCCATCGTGCATGAAGAAAAAGTACTCGCCGAAAACCAAAATTTTCATGGCCACCAGAAGATTCCTTTTCACCAGAATTTTATGGCTGGACGGCGGTCAGAAAGTGATCGAAAAATGGTTGATCGTTTGGCCGATGGCTGGTAGTCAGTGGCCGGTGGCCGATGGTCAAAAGTCAATGGCCAGTGGCCGATTTCAAAGGTGGACTTGTCTTCTCAAGAGCGGCCACACATGGGCGGATTGGAGGGTCTGATTTGGACTTGTCTACACAAGGGCGGCTACACACAGCTGCCTGTTATGAGAAAGGGTAGCTCTTTTGGCCTATAAAAGGAGGCCTCTTCTGCACACAAAAAAAGATTGTGAAACATTGTGCTACATTGTGAAGTTGATGTGAGGAGGTGGTGAGAGTGAAGCAAGGTGGGAGCTCCAAAAGGGTATAATCCCTTTGTAATCTACTTCTTGTTTTGAAGTACTAAAGCCATTGAGTGGCTGCTTTCCTGTGGACGTAGCCCACATTGGGTGAACCATGTATATCGTGTTGTGCACTCTCTCTCTCTCTCTCTACTCTATAATCTCTCGTGTGTGAAAATTATCTCTCTCCATTAAGTAAACTACTCAATTATCTACCTAGCTACATCATATTTCCTAACAAAATCAAGCCTTAAGGTGGTGAGTGTGATACATTGTGTTGTACCCCTATGAGAGGGTCCCTCCTTTTATGGACACTATTTCCCTTGCATGTTATTTAATAAAAATGTAGACCTAAATCCCCAATTTTGTACCGAGCTCATGCTCATGCGTGGTACATTAGTAATCCGAGTTCCCTCTCGAGTACCATGTGTATTTGAGTTGAAGACTCATCTCATAGGTTGTTATCCCAACTCCATTTTGACATAATAGAGGTTTGGAGTTCAGGAGTCGGGGAATAGATCTTTGACATCTCTTGCGATTGTTTCTAGAACATTTTTAACTCTAGTTTGGTACCAAAAAGGACACTAAAGTGTCTTTTTTGGGTTTTTTGCAAAGAATTCTAGCATCTTTTCCATATTAAGGGGTGTTACATACAAGATGAGATTTAGGAAAAAATCATTAGACAAACCAAAAAAGCTAGATGACCTTTATATAAAACCTCTCCAGTATCACATGGTACAAAACAACAGTCTGCATTTTATGCATACATAGTTTTCTTTTACGAAAAAAATCATATGAGTGAACTATAAATGTACAAGACCTCTTTGCAAGTTAGGGAATGTTAGATGATCAATTATTACTACAAGAAAAATCATTTTTATGTGGGAAATTTTTGATGTTATGGTGACATTCACCAAAATAGCAAATCCAAAAATTCATATAGCTTTACATGCTGCCATTGATACATATGGTACACATATCACAATTGAGAACAAGTCGACAATCTTAGATTACGACTAAGAAAAACAATGTAATTGGTGAACTGAATGTCAGCCACAAATGAAATACAATCAAGACATAAGTTGGTAGCAACATGGCCTCAATCACCTCAAACTTCTACTGGGTAATTATAGGACCGCACAAATCGCTTTGCACTTATGTCCATGAGATCATACCCCACCATCATATGGTATTTGGAAAAGCAAGGATCTATTTCTTACATTTAGGGCAACCATAAACTATCCTTTGTGGCTTTGACCCAACCACTTCTTTTCCTTCACGGATGGCACTTTATTTGTTGGTACTCAGTTTGGCCCATTTTCTTGGCATAATTAGGATAATGCATGACACCACAAGTTTCCTCTTTCTAGTAGTAATTATCGTCTGGCATGTACTGCAAAACCACGCCAAGACAAACACCAAGAATTTGCAAAAAAGAGTGCTTGTCAAGATCATTCCACATTCTTGTGGAGCTATACTTACATAAGACATGTTCTTGCTTTTCCAATGCATATCTATTTGTCTCACCCACAATCGTCTCAATAAAGTCTAACAAAAACAATGCTAGAAAAAAATGAATTTTTGTGAACTCTCTTGGTACTTTTCCCAAGTCTGGACCTCCAATATCTACAAATGTGGGAAGCACTCTAAATGTATCGTCAAGCTCAACATGCATCTTATCACCACTCTTCCATGTAGGCATAGTCACATTAGACCAATCAAACTCGTCACTATTCTGCAAGACCGACCTTTTGGCCTCCAAAAGCTCGTCCTCGCATTTGCCTTCTTCTTCCACAGATCCATGCTCATCACAAAATCATATGCTTCATGCATATTTGATTTTTGACCTTTCTTGACAAGGGGATTTTTCACTTTTCCACGCTTCTTGAAAAGCTTGTATCCCTTTCCACGAGCATGACTACTTTCAACGTTGCCATTAGCATCATGAATTGTACGAGCATGATTCCTCTTAGCATTTTCGAATGCATCATGACTGTCCACATTCATATTATTAGCATGGCTATCAAAAAGCAAATTGGCATGTTGGGCTTTTTGCTGCCCTCTACCCACAATGACATGCTTTGTAGGTCAACCTCACTTATACCCCTATGAGGTGCACCAGACACTCTACAACAGGCATAGTTGCAAGTAGAAGCAAATGTAGACAAGAAAGGGGCTTCCTCATTCATTTCTTCCACATGTGTAGACAATGCATGCATAGTAAACGCATCATCCATAGTGTCCATAACATGCATCAAATGGGCATCATCACAAGCTGTATCAACTACATCAAAAACAACTGGCATTTCCACACATGGAAATACATTGGCTCCCCTCTTTTGACATGCCAAAAATTTGACCAAGGAGAGATCATCATCAACATCAAATGCACTTTCATTACGCATATTGACATGGTTTTCTCCCGAGATACAATGTACATGTGTATAGACTCCCATGACAACATGTAGTCAGTCTCATCACCATCGAATATGTATTTGGAAATATTTTGCGTGAGTTATAGGACATAATCTTGCCCTTGTACAACTTTGTCTCCCAGTCAAGAGGGCAAGCTTGTTTTTCCCATTCAACACTGAATCCCATGGCAGGGTAGAGAATCTCTCGTCCCTCTAAACTGTTGCAAAATTGATTGGAAGAGGTATCCGAGATAGTGTGGATGTGCTCACCATGGTGTGGGATTGATTTTGTGGGCGAGGAAAACCTCCACATGTGGATTAGTGAGCGCTCGTTTCTTTGTGAGTTGCACCAAGTTTTGGCTCTATTTTTCGTTGCATAGGAATTTAGAATTCCATCATGATATGGCTTTAGACCCACTTTTGATTAGTCAAAGCTCTCAAAATCTCATGCACTGAATGCCCACGGAGATCCAACGGCTCTCATCATTTCAGCCCCAAAAGGTGAAAGCTCCATGGCAGATGGAAAACAAGAGCACAAAAATCTTGTAATTTTTACTGCTAGCAATGACAATTTGACCCAAAGAAAAATTTCACAATATTTTTTGAGTCGTAATCTATACTTACACTATGTTTTACGAAAAAATTGGCTTCAGTGCAGTGTGCACTGAAAAAATAGACAAAATGCTATTCAAGACTTGAATCTTGAGCAAATGGATGTAAACACGATAGTCCCTCTCATTACAACTTGGAGAAGGAGATTTACATGCTTCAACAAAAGGAATATGAAGAAAAGGGCAAGGAGAAAATGGTATGCATGTTAAGAAAGAGCTTGTATGGTTTAAAGCAAGCATAAAGAGAGTGGTACCTGAAATTCAACTGATAGATGCTAGATCATGGGATTCCAACGATGCAACTCAAATCACTGTGTATACACAACAAATTTAGTTGATGGAAAATATGTCATCCTAATGTTGTATGCTGTTGCTAATTGCAAGTGATAACAAGCAAGATATAGAGATCTAAATGAGGAATTCTCTATTTTTTTTTCAATGAAAGAGTTAGGTGCTGCAAAATGGATCCCTGGTATTAAAATATCAAGGGACAGGTTTAAGAAGACATTGACACTATCTCAAGAGGATTACATCAAGAAGGTACTAGAAAGGTTTGCAATGCAAAATGAAAAATAAATTTCTACACCTTTCGCTAGTCACTTTAAACCCAATAAGGATATGTGTCCAAAGACACAATTAGGAGATAGTTTATATGCCTAAGGTTCCATATACTATAGTAGTAGGTTCTATACTGCATGACATGGAATGGATAAGGCTAGATAAGAGTTTCTACACCTTTGGCTAGTCGCTTTAAACTCAATAAGGATGTGTGTTCAAAGACACAAGAGGAGATAGTTTATATGTCTAAGGTTCCATATGCAGTAAGAGTTTATACGCAATAAGGATATGTGTCCAAAGACACAAGAGGAGATAGTTTATATGTTTAAGGTTCCATATGCTACAATAGTAGGTTCTTTAAGGCATGATGTGGTATGGACAAGGCCAGATGTTGCACATGCATAATGCAGTAAAGAGTTATGAGTAGTTCATGGTTAATCCACGTAAAGAACATTGGTGAGCTATGCAATGGATATTTAGATATCTAAAAGGTGCAACCACAAATGCTTTAGGTGGGAGACACACATGGCCTAAACCATTATGAACTAGTAGAGTGGTGTAAACTCTAATGCCTTCAAGCATGATTCCTCTCAGCATTTTCGGATGCATCATGACTGTCCACATTCACATTATTAGCATCGCTATCAAAAAGCAAATCGGTGTGCTGGGCCTTTGGCCGCCCTCTACCCACAATGACATGCTTTAGAGGTCGACGTCTTTTACACGCCGTATGAGGTGCACCAGACACTCCTACAACAAGCATAGTTGCAATAGAATAAAATGTAGACAAGCAAGGGGCTTCCTCATTCATTTCCTCCACATGTGTAGACAATGCATGCATAGTAAGCGGATCATCCATAGCATGCATCAAGTGGGCATCATCACAAGCTGTATCAACTGCATCAAGAAGAATAGGCATTTCCACACATGGCAATACATTGGCTCTCCGATTTCCCCTCTTTTCACATGTCAAAAATTCAATCAAGGAGAGTTCATCATCAACATCAAATGCACTTTCATCACGCATATTGAACATGGTTTTCTCCTGAGATACAGTGTACATGCGTATAGATTCCCATGACAACATGTAGGCGGTCTCATCACCATCAAATATTCATTTAAACAATCTTTTTTGTGAGTTAATGGACATAACCTTGCCTTGTTCTCCCAGTCAAGAGGGTGAGCTTGTTTTGCCCATTCAACACCGAATCCGATGGCAGGGTAGAGAAGCTTTTGTCCCTCTAAACTACTCCACAAATGATTGCAAGGTAGCCTAGATAGCGTGGATGTGCTTGCCATGGCGTGAGACTAATTTTGTGGGTGAGGACAACCTCCATAGGTGGATTAGTGAGCGCCTGTTTCTCTATGTGTACGCACCAGATTTTGGCTCTGTTTTTTGTTTGAATTTAAAATTCCTTCACAATATGGCTTTAGACCCACTTTTGACTAGTCAAAGTTCTCAAAAATCTCATGCATTGAATGCCCATGGAGATCCATCATTTCAGCCCCAAAAGGTGAAAGCTCCATAGACATGCAAGGTGGCTGATGGAAAAGGAGAGCACAAAAATCTCGTAATTTTTACCGCTAGCAATGAAAATTTGACCCAGAGCAAAATTTCACAATATTTTTGAGTCATAATCTAACCTTACACTACGTTTTGTGAAAAAATTGGATTAACGCCACGTACATCGCAAATAATTGGACAAAATGCATGTGTTTGACGAACACTTGAGTTTCCAATTACAGGACTAGTGTTAATAAGCTTCTTGGGATTGTTCCTACTCCTTTTGATGTGAGATGGGGCGTTGGGGCATTGGAGAAGAGTCCCATTGAATGCACACATTATGCTCATTGCGAGTTCACGACTTTGAGTACCACACACTACTAGAGTGCTCAGCTTTTGCTGACATTTGAACTTGCTTCCATCATAGTTTTCAGCCATGACCTAGATCTATATTCTGTCCTCTCCTAGACACATTGTGGGGTGTCATTGTGGGCTCTCCATTGCGATTCTCATCACTACTACTCAAGCATTGAAAATCACGTATTATCCCCACACGTAATGCATCACATGTATCTTTGGTCCCATAGGTCATATTTGACCTTCGAGAACGATAATAAAATCTATGTCCCTCTCTCTCTCTCTCTCTCTCTCTCTCTCTCACACACACACACACACACACACACACACACACATAGGTCCGTCGGATAGATCTTTACGGTCTCTTGGGATAGTTTCCTACGACGTTAAAATACTCTTCTTATTTTATCAACAAATAATGGATAGATCCATGTGAAGGGCATATTGGCCGCACATGGATGTGTGATTATAGATATCAGTATTCTTTGATTGATTGATAGATATGCATTGCAGCTTCTTGTGTATCATGGAGGATTGAAATGGAAAGCATATTCACACTCACATGGGAAAGAAGAATGTTGTAGCATTGTGGAGCTCAATTAGGTTCAGCACTTGGCCTTCTAGGAATGGGCAACACAACACAACCATCAACGGACAACACAACCATCAACGGAAAAAGTGTGTGGAACGCACAACACAACCATTAGCGGACATTGAAAAAATCTCGGATCGTGGTCAAACATAGTACATGTTTACATCCAAGACAACACCAAGTCATCTACTAATGAGTGTGTATCCACGAGTGAGAAAGTCCAAGGCGTGTCATGCAAAGATGAAGAGGGCATAGGTATGCATTTCTCCACTCTGAGGTAGACAAACGTATTTCTCATATTTCTATGTAAGTAAGAACGATGATGTGACTTAATCCAATCCCTGATGGAGTGTGTCGAACTTACAACACAAACATCAACGGCAGACAACTTAACAATCTCATATGCAAGCCAAATACCGTATGTATCTACATTGAAGACAACACCAAGTCATCTAGGGATGAACAATGACGTGTCTTTGGAGTTCGAAACACAAGAGTAACCAGTGCGTCACACAAAGATGAAGAGGTCATAAACTATGCATCTCTCCACTCTTTGTTTGACGAACAAAACTTTTGTGTGTCTACGGGAAACAAACGATACTTTGAGCTGATCTAAAATTGAGCAACCTATAGGTCACTCTGGAGTGATATGTGTATCATCATGCCTACTACACTCCACGAGTCAACCACTAAACCCTAAACTCAGCCCTGTGGTGAGAGATAGACAACTGCGCCATACAAGTGAGAATCTAAGTCTATCCTAAAACCCTTCTCTGCAGTGAGCCAAGTGGCTGCACAACATGAGAAAAGTGACTAGTTTTTACACACCTTTGGAGTGAGCCAGATGGCTACACACCACGAAGTGGCCTATAACCTGCAAGCCAACTCTGTGGTGAGAGTAAAACAAGTGCACCACACGAGTCTGGCAGAACACACAAAAACAAGTTAGAAAAGAAGAGGACAAGTTGAAAATTTTACCTCAAGCTTTGCCTGTCCCAAAATCTTCCTCATGCTCTGTCCACTGCTTTCGATCGAAATCGGGGACGGTTCTTATATAAAATATTTTTCAATTGAAAGCCTTTTTGATCAAAAGATATTTCGATCGAAAAGAAAAAAACGGTTATACGGGATTTTGGAGTATAACGGCGTTTTATACTGATAGCTGTTTTTTCGGCTCTCATAATATCTTTTAAGAAGCCACTTCACCCCACAAAAACACCCTAGCACAATGACTAGGCTCACTTTTTCATTGTAAATAGCGTGTGTGCGATTAAAGTTTTTATCACATTTCTTTATTAAATCATTGAGCGAGTCATTGGGCTAGGAGACAAAAAAATGAATTTATAATATTACGGTCCTCTTTACATGTAAATATTATCCATCAAATAAAGGACCTAAGTATAAAGGGTTTTTTTTAAAATGTTTTGTATTTATGTAAATATATATTCCTAGGTGTGTGTTATCAGGCCTAAGTAAGCTAGCTTCCATTGTGTGTCATTCCTTATACATGTTTTACTATCATTCAATCCCTTAAGCTCTACTCACACAAGCCTTGAAAAAACTTTGTGTGACTTCACCGTAAAAATTCACCAATCACCTTATCAGCTCCGTCATATTTTTTCATTCCTCCCAGATAAATATTCACAACTACATAGGTTTCATCTTCAAATAAATTCCATAAATCACTCAAACTAGAGAATAATTGAGGGTCCCTTCCCTCATGATTTTCCTCCTTTTATTTTTTCACATATATATTTTTAGTTGCCACCATGCATCCCATGTGTCCATTTCTTCATGAGATCCATGACTAGCTAACCTATCTTCTTGACTCACACATATATACCTTATTTGATACTTATTCTATACCATACATGTGTGCAAGCTCCTTGGCAAAATTAGGTCATGGTTGAGTATGGGGGGCTCACTTGGAAGCTACAAAGGAAAAAGAATCAAATAGTGGCCCACTTCAAGCCTTATGAGGTGCTATAGGAGCCCTCTTCTGCTCCGAATCTGAGGATATGTCCAAAAGAGAAAATGTAGCTCGTAAGAGCTGAAGTATTTTTCATAATTTTTTTCAGAATTCTTGGAGTCAAGGGCGATTTTACATAAATTTTATGGCCGAATTCAAAACTGCTACCTCATACACCCAAAAGTCTTCCTATTTTCTCTCACCCTTCCACACACCTACTCACTCATACACACTCCTCCCTCTCCTTCCCACACCCAAACCTGCACATTCCATGACTCTTATCACCTTCTTCACCATCCTCATTCCCTCTCTTCACTATAGCTTCCATGATACACACACATACTCTCATATATCTCTACACCTATTCCCATATTCACATTCCTTCTTCACCATCATGAAAATTACAAAAAAACAGCAAATTGGATATGATTTATCTCTGCAAATGAAGGATTTTCAGTAAGAGGACCTTGAAGTCTTCAAATATTTGACGCAACGTCACTATCTCACATTGACCCTTCATCCACCGGTGTCACTAGGTGAACTTCCTCTCCGATTCCATATATCCCCCTAATTTTCAATATCTTCTTAAGGCATTTTACCATTGTCATGCACCTTGTGTACACCTCATTGTAATCATAATTACTAACCTACTAATCACTAACCCTAATGACAAAAGCACCTCACCTCAATGAAGTAAGGATAAGTAGTGGTAGAACTCTCTTTCTCCCTCTTTTTTTCCTCTCCTTTTTCATTCACCATCATTAATAATGCTCTCTCTCTTGAGCCCACATGCATGTGACTCAAGGAGATAAGAAAGGCCCACTTCATTTTGAAATTGCAAAAAAGGCTAAGCTCAATTTGTTAGCGTGTCATTCAAATTATCCATTATCCAAATAAGTGCTCTCCAACCTATAAATAGACCCCTTCCCTTCATTGTAAACACACATAGATAGCATTCTAGCACTAGAGGCGTGAAGAGAAATTTGGTTGTAGACAGTATAGTGTGAGATTCACACTTTAGTGCACGATAGCATTGATGCTACATTTTTGAAGTGAGAGAGTGTGAGAGTTTCACATATCAAACCACCATTGTACCTATCCTTACAGTCATCAATAAATTTGAGGTCTTGGTGCTCCAAAGGAGCGATTTTGTCTCCAATTTCATATTCCATCCGGTTGTGCAATGGCAGTCAAAGATTTGAGGTGATGTGTATGCCGCAATTTCTCAGTTGAGCTTGTGAGATTAAGTGTTTTGGTTGCTTTCTATTGCCTAATACTAGTTCATTGTAAGAGGTTTGAGTGGTGAGAGGTCTCCCGCAACGTAAGATGATGTGTGTGTTGGCAAAGTGTTGAGCACGTGTTGGTGTAGTCTCCATGCAGGCTCTTTGACAGTGTAGCAAGGTGTTCTTTCACCTCTCGAATTGCAAGACAATTGTTTGAGCAACCTCACTCTCCATCTCTCTCCATTCTCTCAATGGCTCCTTCTCTCCTCCTTCTATAGAAAATTGTTGCTTGTTTGTGTGTGTTTTGCGTGTCTCCTTTAAGTCCGAGGACACTCTCTTGCGTCCTAGTTCGCATCCATAACTATGTGGTGCCCTTTTTAAGTTGGGTTTGGCTAGGAATTTTGCTTGGTTGTGTTTGTGTTGTGCCCTAGCTTCATTGAGCAGCACGGGAGCCGTGAAGGGTGTCTAGAGGCCGCTCTTCTTGTTGCCCGCCCCGGACCGCCTCAATACATATACTTTTTTGGGTACGGGCGTATAAGTGCAACGCAATTCCTCATTCATTTCTTCCACATACATGCAATAGTAAGCGCATCATCCATAATGTCCATAACATGCATCAAATGGGCATCATCACAAGCCGTATCAACCACATCAAGGAAAATCGGCATTTCCACACATGGCAATACATTGGCTCCCCTCTTTTGACATGCCAAAAATTCAACCAAGGAGAGATCATCATCAACATAAAAGGCACTTTCATTACGCACATTGAACATGGTTTTCTCTTGAGATACAGTGTAAATGCATATAAACTCCCATGACAACATGTAAGCGGTCTCATCACCACCACGAATATGCATTTGAACAATCTTTTTTGTGAGTTATAGGACATAACCTTGCCCGTGTACTGCTTGGTCTCCCAGTCACAAGAGGGTGAGCTTGTTTTGCCCATTCAACACCGAATCCCATGACATGGTGGAGAAGCTTTCGTCCCTCTAAAGTGCTGCAAAAATGATTGGAAGGTAGCCCAGATAGCGTGGATGTGCTCGCCATGGCGTGGGACTGATTTCGTGGGCGAGGACAACCTCCACAGGTGGATCAGTGAGTGCCCGTTTCTCTCTGTGTGTGGACACCACGGTTTGGCTCTGTTTTTTTGTCGTTTCTGCACAAAAATTTAGAATTCCTTCACGATATGGCTTTAGGCCCACTTTGATTAGTCGAGCATTGAGAATACATATTATCCCCACACATGATGCATCACATGTATCTTTGGTCCCATAGGTCATATTTGATCTCCGCGAACGACTCTCTCTCTCTCTCTCTCTCTCTGTCTCTCTCTCAAAGGTCTGTCGGATAGTTTCCTACGATGTTAAAATACTCTTCTTCTTCTTCTTCTCTCATCAAATAATGGATAGATCCATGTGAAGGGCATATTAGCCGCAGATGGATGTGTGATTATAATATATGAGTCTTCATTGATTGATTGATGGATATGCACTGCATGCAGCTTCTTGTGTATCATGGAGGATGGAAATGGAAAGCATATTCACACTCACATGGAAAAGAAGAATGTTGTAGCAATTAAGTTCAGCACTTGGTGGGGATGAATGGCCTTCGATTCTAGGAATTTTATCAGCTAATGCAATCTGCTGGCATGATGCCAAACACAGAGATTCAAGGGTACTTTTGGCATAACGTGACCGAGCATGGTCACGCACAGGCTATGGAAATTTTTCCCTTAGCAGACATTGCATTGATCGATCTCATTGAATGAATGGGCAGGTAGAGCAAACAAGGCGGAGGACTTGGTGGGGATGAATCTGGTGGGTAGGGCAAACTCAGGAGAAGACTTGAGCGCAGGCCGTGGAACCTACTGCAACGGATATCACCTCACATTTCTTCGACCGGACATGGAGGCAGCTCCTCTCGTTACATGTTGCGCTTGCCCTTGCTGAACATTTCAGCTTCAGCATGTCTGTTGTTAAAGGCCAACTTTTATTTCTACGAGATGCCTTTTGTTTAGGCTCAATGCTGAGCATCGATCGCGTCATCACAACCCCCAACCTCTTGTCTTGATGGTGAGAGGCTGTAGATTTCCGTGAAAAAAACATATAAAGAGAACCTTCAACGCAACCAGAAACTTACTAGGATGTGTAAGGAATTGTTTGCAATATATGTTGAGATTTTTAACCAAATAGCGCCTTCGACTGCTACTGTCAGCAAGCGCAGCTGGTGTAGTGGTATCATAGTACCCTCCCACGGTACTGACCGGGGTTCGATTCCCCGGCTGCGCACCTTTTTCTGCCCCCCCGACTCAAGTGGCGCTGCTAGCACTTTTTTTTTTTTCCAGCGTTTCTCGAGGATCCGTGCGTGCATTGCAAGAGATAAGATATTAATTAAGCTTTTGCTACATAACATGAGTAACTCCAGAATTCTATAAGACACCATCTTGCAACAATGGATTGGCGCCACCACACATCCATAATGCTTTTATACGTCTCGTTGGTGCCTTGCCAAATGCATGTGCCTTGCTTGAAACACCGATTACTTGAACTCCACCAACACATGGGTCCAAATCATTTCTAGGGAGCATTGTTTGCCCCTCTTTGTTGCTCCCTGCCTCAAGCTAGTTGCGGCAACGATTAGCTCACTAGAAACCTGGCACTGTGGACGCCACCACGTGTGCCATGCCAATCTTTTGTCAAATCTTTATCATGGTTCTCTCTGTCAAGCTTGCCTTTGTCTTCTTGTAGGTTCGTGCTTCTCGAGCCAAACAAAGCGTCTTTTCACATTCATAACAACGGCTCGCCGACTTCGTGGGTACCGAGGCAGCTACCTGAGCACTCGCTCTACCGTCCTTGCCTCTGCCGTCGAGCTCGCTCGTGCATTTGCTTTTTTCTCTTCACATTCTCGAGCCACGCAAAATGATGATTTCCTTGAGAACTTTGGTCATGCATAGGTCGCAACTCGGTGCTGGTCGATCCACTTTCCATAGCTATGAGTTGGTCCCGTTTCTTCTTTCAGTTTAAAAGCATTAGGGCCGTTTTGATGTCGAGGCCGAGTTGTCAACACAGGTCTCCAATTACCAAGCACACCATAACAACCAAAGCTTCATGCCGAAACGCCGGTGGAAAGTGAGTCCGCTTGTTCATGCATTTTTCAAAACACTTCCAATAAGAGGCCAAACAGTTGTCGCTAGTGAGGGATGGCCACACCATTTTAAAATGCTGAATAAACACAAGAGCATAAAAAGAAAAACGCCGCCAACACCTCTCCTACGGGTGTCTCAAAACGCCGCAAATTGAAGGCTCCAAAGCCCAGGCACATTCATGGCATCTCAAGACACTAGGTTCGCATGGTTGCCAAATTAGCCAAAGATACCTCTCAAAATGCTGCTAAAACTGAGCACCGTCGACTACATCTCAAAACATAGTTGTGCGCCACCATTTGCCGGCTCATCAATGTTTTGCTGATGCAAGAACGCTACCCCCCTTGCCACTTGTGTTTCAAAACATTGATTGAGGGTTTCTTCTCGCCAATGAACATGCTCTCCTCCACTCGCTATCTCCGTAGCTCCTCTTTTTTGTGTGATCTCCCAATGTCAACGGGCCAATTCTCTGATACCATGTCAAAGTCGACGATGCATAAGCATAGAGCAATGGGGAGAATCGCGAGAGAGAGAGAGAGAGAGAGAGAGAGAGAGAGAGAGAGAGAGAGAGAGAGAGAGAGAGAGAGAGAGAGATTATGTATAGTGGAACTTTCTGGACACATCTGCAAGATGTTGTCACCGCAAATAGAGCCGAGACAAAGACCGGGCCTTCACATGGTCTCAAAGTTGTCACACAACACGTCGGATCTTTGCCTTGAGTGCTTGGAGATTTTTCCTTTGATTCTTGACTCTAAATCCCGCCTACCTACCCAATATTGTTGAGGTTATCTAAGTCCGTGCTTCACGCAACCATGCAAACATGAGCCCTTCGCGGATACCCTTGCATGTTTATGCAGGTCACCACAACTTGCCACTATTCACCTTTATATTGGACATTGCAATGCAACCTTGGAGAGTTCAAAACTGTAATTGTTTGAAATTCTGCAATTTTCTTGATGATCTTCAAAACCCCATGGGTTCTTCTCGGGACTTATCCCTCCCGTTGGAGGAGTTGTAACAGCTATGGCCGAGGAGAGATACCCGGCGGCCATGGTGAGCACACCCTTAACTATTGAGGAGTGGCCACCCCTTAACTGTGGGTGGCCGTTGTAGTAAGAAACCTTTAAAAAAAACTTAAAGAAAACCATGGCAGCATGTAGGCGACGAGTAGGATGTAGGGGAGCTTGTAGCTCTCTGTGTAGTGCTTCAACCATGGTGCCAAAGAATCAAAAAATGCTCAGAAACGCAGGGCGAACCACAGGCATAAGGTTCACACACATCTGTTGCGGTCAACACTCCCTCTCTTCCCGACTTCACGGTTCTAATCTTCGGCGTCTTCTTCCTTGCTTTGCATGCAACATGCAAAACTTATCCTTCTCAAAATAGGTCCACGACCTTCTCATGCTCTGATACTAGTGTAATACCCTGGGAACTACCATGAACGGTCCTCTGCCCAACCACCCTTTTATAGCCCCTTAGCTGGCAAGATCCCTTCTCCACTGGGCAGTCGGAGGTCCTTGACCTCCAGGGTGGCCCTTGGCCTGACATGTGCAATACAAGTCATAATAGCATCTGACCTAGAAAGATGGGCAAAAATTTGGCCTCATGTATAAATAAGATGCCACCTATGCATCACATGAATCCATGAATAATTTCCAACCACCTTTCATGTAGACAACAGTTGATGCACACCATGATATATCAATGCATAACCAAGAGAGGGGTCATACTTCAAAAGCCCACATATCCAACAATTTTTTCATAGGAATTATGATAAAATATGCTACCTAAAGGAAAAAGCAAGTTGGGGTGCCCTCTTTCAGGAATCCATGCTTACACCAAAAAGTCATGCAATGTGCTTAGCATGTCGATGGTAGCAAGGGCAGCAACTCAAAGAAAAAAAAAACAACACTAGGTCCTCGACAAAAAGAAACAAGACTACGGGACATTGAGGACTTGGTTGGGTTGGGAGGTATTAAGAAAAGAGTACAAGCCATCAAGTAAGTCCATCTATTCGTCTTAGCTTTAAGTTCATAAGACATGTCTCTTACTTTTGACATGCATGCATAGATCTTTGCTTCACTCTAACAAGGAAGTGGGGCGTAGCACAACCACCTCTTTGGCTCCTTACATGCTCATATTGAATTGAAAAAATATTGTTGGCCTCTTGGATGACAAGCACGATGATTTACCAAACAGTTGGACAACCTTTTAAAGGAGAACCAACTCCATGCACGAGATGTTCTCTCAATTTTGGATGAAGCTGGTATATGGAATAAAGGATATGCTAGCATTTACAAGTATGTAGCGTCATTTGTAGTGTTATTCCACTGGGAAAGGGTTTATCTTTCTAATACCTTCTATTCAGATCTATGCAAAAACAGGTAAAAAAGATTCACACAAACTACTTTCAAACCCTTTTTATATTCATAAAACTAGACAAGAAGTGAATGAGGAGGTGCTTCCAATGATGGGAATTACTTTCCGCATTGAATCGACATACAAATCACCAAAAGTGGAGGAAGTGGTATATGTCATAACAATAATTTTTATGATTTCATTGACATGAAGACATACATTGTGCAATTGTTCAATGTTACTCCCGAAGAGTGCAACGATGTCCTAAAGTTTTTCATCAAACTCAATGAGTGTGAGCTTGTAAAAGAAACGAAGGTTGAGCGAGTCACAATCATACTCATGAATAGAGCCGTGGATATAAGTAAGCATCGAAATGGATGACCCTAGAAACTTTGGTGTGCAATTTGAGCTGACATTATGTAGGCTGTATGCTTTTGAATGTGCATTCAAAACACTTTAAAATTACCTTTTCAAGTGCCAACTAAGAACTTTGATGTATTGCACTCATCAAATTAGAATCCACAAAATAATCAAAAAATAAAGAAATGGAAAGAAAACGGATGTGGAGGTCATGGGTCCCTACACAATTGAGTGGCACATGGCTAGAGACCTGAAGACCTTGAAATACATGTACAACATTTCCAAAGGAACAACAAGAGAAGTCCCTTACTTGTATTGCATGGAAGGGGTTCATTTCTTTGTCAAGCCATATTGGAGAAGAGTACGGGATAGGTATCTTTGCAACCCCAAGTTTTGATCCATTTTGTGGACATCGAGGTATGCACAATGCATGCACTTTGTATGATAGTAGAAAAGGAATGTTTCTCTACACCTATTTTGCATGGACCGCTTGACCTCCCCCTATGAAGCAAAGGGAAATCTAAACCTTAGAGACAGTGTTCTCATATATGAGTTTGCATGGAGAATATGTTAGAATAGAACTGGATGAAAATAGGTCTAAGAATGGCGGGGATGTTCCAAAGAAGGTGTCCATCATTGATGGTGTGAAAGCTCTACTCTTCTTATTGATGCCTACGACTGGAAGTGCAACAAGCGCAGCTGGTGTAGTGGTATCATAGTACCCTCCCACCGTACTGACCAGGGTTTGATTCCCTAGCTACACATCTTTTTTCCCCCTTAATTGAAGTGGACCTTGCTAGCATATTTTGTAGTGTTTCTCCAGGCATTCATAGATCCTTGCATTACAAGAGATAATATATCAATCTTTGCAAATAACATGCCAGTAGTAGGTGTCCCTAGAGCCCCTACCCTAGACTTTGATAAATAAGTAAAATAAATACCTAGAGCCAAAAAAAAATTTGGGATCACCTTGGGATGTTCACTTGAGATTCTATAAAACATATCATCCTCTCTCTATTCCCTAGTAATGCACTCTCTTTCTTGTTGCTCACAACTACTTCCTTGCTTCCCCTCATGTCCACTTACTGAATCATAAGTGGGAGAGAAAGTCTACTACCCTTTTGGTTTGTGGAAACAAAAATAACACAAATGAGTGGTGTGTGAGGTAAAGCGCTCTGTTTCTCTATGTAGGCACTGTGGGAAAACTAGAGCAAGGGGCACCTCTATAGAAATGTTTTTCAATAGTGCTCAAGACATAAATTCAGCACCACAAGCCGTATAAAAAGAACTCCCACAACACCACAACTCAAAGATAAGTGATCCCTTGAGAATTTGCAAGCACATGTCCACCCGAAATTCCACCATGGAAACTAGGAAGCATTTGCCTTGGCATGGAATTACAGTACATGCCCACCCAAAAGACCACCATGGAAACTAGGTAGCATTTGTCTTTGCATGGAATTATAGCACACGCTAACCAATGCACTTGAGGAAAATAGATTCCCCCTTCACCAAAATCCTCTTTACAACCACAATTTCAAAGTATATACACACCATAAAACATGCAAGCTTCTACAACTTACTTTACGCCAAACTACTTGCGGACTGCTATATCATGTACCCCACGGGAAACACACTGTATCTTCTAAAACAAAATTTCAAAAGGGATGCTTTCAAGCTTCAAAAATTCTTTATGCTTTTTGAAACAAAAGTTTTGAAGATCACAAATTTCAAATCTATGCACCCTATGTGCAAAATTGGCGCAAATAGCAAGCTACCCTACCAAGACCACACGTAGGTGTCATAATAATCAATATCTAATTCTCCTAAATGATTTTCTCATGTTAAACTGATCATTTAATATGGGGAAGTGCCAAGGGAGAAAAAGCTAGAATATTGGTTAAGCTAGCAGACCAACCACCCACTGTAGGGATCCAAAGGAGGGAAAATAGGGATCCAAAAGGGGGGCCATCTGCAAAAGAGCCATGTGCAACAATGGGCTAAAAAGACCCTAAGGTTCAGCCCATTAAGATTTCCAAAATGCTAAGGTTCCAAAATTCAAAGGTTGTGTCCAAAGGTCAACCATCGGGGGAATTGGATGCTTTGTGTGTGTACAAAAAAGTCTTTGCAATCCCTACTTAGGAGGGGGCGAGCCTTGCATGTAGGGGATGAGAGAGAAAGCCACACACACACACACAAGCTCCCTTTACACAAAGGGAATGAGGGACACATGCCAGCTCCCTAGGCCAGATGCCAGCTCCCTAGGCCAGATGCCCACAAGGTGTACCCAATTCCTATTGGATGGCCTTGGAGAGTTTCCCAAGGGGTCCAATGAGCATTCAGCAGCCCATTGGATTGCCTGATTCCTATTGGCCAAGAGGCAAAGGGGTCCAATGAGAGTTTAGTTGAATTATTAAATTACCTAAAGCTCTCACAAAAGGGGAAAGGGGGACACATGTCAGAAGGCTATCACTTATGCTGTTTAATTGTCATTGGCTAGGCCCTAGGGAGATCCAATGAGAGGTCAGCAAGAGCAAAAAGCAAGAGGGGTCGCCCAAGAGAGAGGGGGGGATGATTTTTTGCAAGCCATTATCACACACACACTCACACAATCTCATGTGTGAAGAAAAGAAGACTTTCTCTCCTTCTCAAGCTTTAATGGAAAGCTTACCACCTACTCCAAGCTTGTGAGAAAGGAGGCCTACACTAACAACTCTTGGCTTTGTGATGCAAATCCAACCAAGATCCAAGCTTCAATGCATGCTCATCTCCTCTACCATGCTAATTACTAAGCTAAGCTATGCTAATATGAGTGATTATGTGAGGAGATGTACATCTTTCTCGTAAGATACTCCTTCTTCCTCTCAATCTACTCTCATACCCTGCTAGCTCTCACCATCTTTGAAGGTGTGTGAGTTCTAGACTGGGGATAATTGATGTTGTGTTTGCTAAGTGTTTTGCTTAGTGCATGAAACTTTCAGCTTCATTGCACTAGCTAGTCTTGAAGGGGCACAAAGAATTGTATTGTACAACGTCTCTCTTGATGGGAGAAACCATAATACAAAGCCTTTTGGAGGGGGGACTGGCTCCATGAAAATCCGGTCCTCAACTGTTGTCAATAGCTTAATTTCTCTCTCTTTTGAAAGTATTGTTCATGCTAGCTAACTAGGCATTATGCTTTTTATTGCTCTCTCCACCCAAGCACTCTTGTAATTCTCATTAGGAATCTATTCTAATGGAATGCCCTCCCCACCCACCCATGGGGTAGGTCCCCCCTCCCTTATGCATACGGTATGAGCATGAAATAATGGGGGGCTACCCCTATTGTATACTCTTATGTCCGACCTCTAAAAACCCCCCTCTCGTACACTCATGTGATACCATACGAGAATCCATTGTCAATCCCCCGGATAATGGTGGCTCTAAAATATGATTTGAGAAACCTAGTTGTGATGCTTTGGAATTATTCACAAGACGTGCACCAATGATGAACATCATGCTAGATGCTTGGCCACACATACCCCTCCTGTAGGATTTTATGCAAAGTGATCTTTGAAGCAAAATGACAACCACAAGAACACTCATGATTCTCCTCTAAAATTCTATAAATTTCCTCTTTGATTTCTCCAACTCTGATGGAAGCATACCTAATTGTAGAAATTATTATTCCCTCTCTAACTTGATTCTCTTTCCAAATAAAGAGGAGAATCAACCCTTATCACATACAATTCACCAATTCAAGCTTGTGCTGCACCATGTGCTTCTTCATTCTGAAACTTGTCCGCATGTCTGAAACTCTAAGATTCAAAATGATTAAGCACATTCTTCAGTTAAAAACATATATATTTTTTAGCCTGGGATTCTTACTTTTTCATATCCCACCAAGTACTTGCTTAACCACCAAAAGTGCATCACCTCTTACCCCACACGATGGATGCCAAGCTCAAGGCAAAGGTGTAGTCCTCCTTCCAAAGTAGCATATTCAACTTCATTGTTGCTTTCTTTTGTAAGCTTCAAAATCCTTTCGGCTACCCAAGCACCTTATGATAGTAAATTACAACACCTCCTAAAGCTTCACCATGAGCTTTCTTGTAAGAGCCATCAAAAAACAATAAATATGCATTTTCTATGTCAAGAGCTTCTATTTGTTGCTTCTTCATGGAATCCTCCTTGATAAGAAGAGGGATTTCTTTATAAGTAAGAGAATCATCCATTGTAACCCTTGTAATTTCCTATAAAAGAAAAGAGAAATTTGAATTCATGTCTCTCCACAATCCACTTCATAAGCCTCTTTGATAAAATAGGTATAGAAGAGTGTAACTAGTTAGAAATGTGAAAGTTTTGGGGAAAAGATAGTGCCTAAACCTTCTACATTCATAAATTACACTTACCATGATGAGCTCCACCTCTATATAGCCTCTTTTCACCTCTAGTTTAACCCTGCTAGCACAATAGACAAGCTTCATGTAGTGGGATTTGTTACCTCGTTGAAGAAGCATAGTCCCAATAGCATCCTCACCTACCAATGGATTCACATAAAAACCTTAATCCCAATTAGGAGCTTGCATAGTAGGAAGAGAAGCAAGAACCTCTTTGATACCTTGAGAAGCCTCTTCACATTCATTGTAGAGGATACAACCTTGCTACTTGTTGTAGAGGATAAAGAAGTTGAGAGGACAAAGGAATAAACCTTTACGTATACTTCACATTTTGAATAAAAGTAGTAAGTTGCTTTGTATTATTAGGTGATGGGAGGAGCACCAAAGCCTTCACTTTGTCAGGATATGCTTCAATCCCATTCTTAGAGATCATATGTCCCAAAAACTTCACTCTTGGTTGAGCAAGATGACACTTCTTTGGGTTGAATTGACCTCCACTTTCATCATATTGCTTCAGTGCAATCCCAATATTTGAACAATGATCCCTTCTAGAGCTATAAATAGAAAAGCCATCAATAAGATCCTTCACAAACTTGCCAAGAAAGGGAGAGAACACCTTGTTGACGTGCTTTTGGTACCAAGTGTAGCCATTCATAAGTCCAAAAGGAAGCACACAATAACAAAAACATCCCCATGGTGTGATAAAAGTAGTCTTATTTTGATCTTGTGAAGCCAAGGTGAGATAAAAATATCCAAAGAATCCATCACATACACTATACCTCTCATGCCTTGCAATAGAATTGAGTACGTCATCTATGAAAGAAAGAGGGTATGGATATCTCTTCATGGTTGAATTTAGAGGCTTAAAATAAACAAAAATTATTGACTTTCCATCCTTCTTGTGTGTGACAACAATAGGACTCACCCATTTTGCAGTAGTCATAGGACATACAAGACTTGCTTTGAGAATCTTCTCTACCTCTTCCTTTAAAGCATTAAGTTGTACCGGTCCCATTCTCCTTCACTTTTTGCGTACATACTCAGCTCCTTCCTTGATTGGAATGTGAATTTTCTCTCCTTTGAAGCCTCTAATTTCCTCATAAGAAGCGATGAATATATTAAGAAAGTGCTATATCATGTGTATATACTCACCCTTCTCATGACTAGTCAAACCTGGAGACAACATACTTTGAATCAATGATATATCAATGCATAACCAACAGAGGGTTCATACGTCAAATCCCACATATCCAAAAAAAAATCATACGATTTATGATAAAATATGCCACCTAAAGGAAAAGCAAGTTGGGGTGCCCACAAAAAGTCGTGCAATGTGCTTAGCAAGTTGATAGTAGCAAGGAGACCATCAAGGAGCCTATGCAACAACTCAAACAAAACTAAACAATGTTATGTTCTCGACAAAGAGAAAGAAGACTACGGGACATTGAGGACTTGGTTGGCATGGGAGGAATTAAGAAAAGAGTATAAGCTATCAAGTAAGTCCATCTATCCTTCTTAGGTCTAAGGTCATAAGCTCTCAAATATATCTCTTACTTTTGACATGCATTCCTAGATCTTTGCTTCACCTTGATAAGGAAATGGAGCATAGCACAACCACCTCTTTGGCTCTTTAGGGGCTCATATCGAGTTGAAAAAATGTTGATGGCCTCTTGGATGAAAAGCAGTATGGTAAGATAGTTTACCAAAGAGTTGGACAACCTTTTAACGGAAAACCAACTCCGTGCACATGATGTTCTCTCAGTTTAGGATGAAGTGAGTATATGGAATAAATGATTTGGTGCCATTTACAAGTATGTAGCATAATTTGTAGTGATATTCCACTAGGAAAGGGTTTAGCTCTCTAACTCCTTCTAGTCAAATCAGTGCAAAAGTAGGTCAAAAAGATTTACATCAAGCACACAATACTTCTAAACCTTTTCTCTATTCATAAAACTAGACAAGAAGTGAATGAGGAGGTGCTTCAAATTCTAGGAAGTTCTTTTTGCATTGAATCGACATACAAAACACCAAAAGCGAAGGAAGTGGTATATGATATAAAAATAATGTTTATGCTTTTATCGACATGCAGATAGTGTGCATTGTGCAATTGTTCAATGTTACTCTTGAAGAGTGTAACAGTGTCCTAAAGTTTGTCATCAAGCTAGATGAGTGTGAGCTTGTAAAAGAAACAAAGGTTGATCAAGTCACAACCACACACATGAACAGAGCCGTGGATGTAAGCATTGGAATGGAGGACCCTAGAAGCTTTAGTGTGCAATTTAAGTGACGTTATGTTTAAGGTGAGATGAGTTTATGTTCAACCAAAGTTGTATGCTTTTGAATATGCATTCAAAACAACTTAAAGTTACCTTTTTAAGTGCCAGCTGAGAACTTTTATGTATTGAATTTGATTTTTCATCAAACTAGCAGCCACAAAATAATTAGCGCATAAATAAATGGAAAGAAATTGGATGTGGAGGGCATGGGCCCCTACACAATTGAGTGGTACATGGCTAGAGACTTAAAGGCCTTGAAATACATGTACAATTTTTCCAAAGGAACAACAAGAGAAAGCCCTTGCTTGTATTGCATGGGAGGGGTTCATATCTTTGCCAAGCCATATTGGAGAAGAGAACGGGATATGTATCTTTGCAACCCCAACTTTCAATCCATTTTGTGGACATCCGAGTATGCACAATGCAAGCACTTTTTATGATAATAGAAAAAGTAATGTTTCTCTACACTTGTTTCGCATGGACCACTCGACCTCCCCCTACAAAGCAAAGAGCAATCTCAACCTTAGAGAAAATGTTCTCATATATGGGTTTGCATGGAGGAAATATTAGAATAGATCAGGATAAAAAGAGGTCTAAGAATGGTGGGGATATTCCAAAGAAGGTGTCCATCATTGGTGTGAGAAATCTAGACTCTTCTTATCAATGCCTACAACTGAAAGACAATGCAAAATCCATAGTGCACAAGGAAGACAAGGATTGAGATACAATAGGTGGAAAATTTGCACAATGCTGTAGTTGATCATGTAGAGGTGATGATTCACAAGGTATGGAAAACCTTGGATGCAAAATTCAAGTTTTGGAAATTAAACTCATGGACTGATACTGACTATGTGAATTTTCAAGAGGCAATGCAAAACTTCCATGAGACATTCATCCGTGCAAATCAACATATCACTCACTATATGGTACTTTAATTGGTTTGATGATATGCTAATATTTTGAATTGAATTTTTTTTTTCCTTGTAATGTTTGAAATTGATTTGTGTGCAGCACATTCAATAAGTAATTGCATGCCTTGGTTTACAGCAAGGCAATATGGTAGCTTGGGTATCTAGTCTATACAAGGCATAGAGAAAACCCACTACGAGCTTGTACTAGTTATTTCATCCACACTTGACACGGAAGTGGTGTAGACAAAGCCAATAGCTTAGAGGAGATACATTAATGGATGTATCAAAAACTTATGCACATGTCACATTGAAAGGAACAAGTCAAAGATAGTTAGATTGGCCATATAGTGAGATTATGCAAAAAATGATAAAAGAACGAGATATGGGAATTATTCTCTACAACAATACAAAATGCAGATTGGTGGCTACATAAAGAATGCATGGGAAGTGTTTGGACAACACCATTTCAAGCTGTGTCGTAACTTGCAGCTATAGCAAGATCCAAAGACAAACCTTGATGTATCAAGAATACCTAATGTAATTTTAACTTTCCATAATGTGAATGATTTTTGCGACAGAATAAAATACTTTGCAAGATATTGGAATAATATCAATCTAACTTTAATGCATAAAACAAATACTTTTTGACTATTTCTATCAAGAAACATCACAAAGTACTGTGGCCTCTTGGCCTTGTTTGAAGGGCCTCTTCCTTGTGCCTTGATCTCTTTGAACAACATATCTCATTATCAACAACTGTTAAGAGAATAGGGCGGAAAATTGAGTCTCCTCATTTATATCACCTTAGAAAACCTCTTTGATAGTTGAAGGGCTTGTTGTTTATATTTGAGAAGGTTGTGTTTTTGCAATGTGACAACTGGCATGGGTCCACAAGCCAGACCATACATAGAATGCGTCATAAAGTAGCTATTGTGTAGGCCATAGAAGCCAAGATCGATATCAAACATCAAAACTTTCACTTGCTTCTCTAGTAGCATGAACTTGTTTGCATTCCATATAGCATCCACAACTCAACCTTGTCCTTAGAGAAGTTGCAATGGAAGTAGAGAAAATTTGGATAGCTCAAACTCTTCAAGTATTGTCCAAGGGAGGAATTATTTTTGACGTCTCCCTTGTCTCATCCATGGGAATGAGGGATGAACTTATTATCGTAAACAAGCTATAAGAAATCAAAACCAAGTGTTGGCATATACACATGAAAATCTTCATATATACACTACCAACAAGAAAGAAAAGAATAGTCTACATAGAAGTATACCTTCTTATTTTCATCTTCTTCAACTAATGTAGCATTTCGCAGGTCAAGAAAGCTCTCCATCGTAGAGGATGAGGAGGGCGCCAATGATGTTGATGGAGGACTTCCTTCAAACTTAATGTTTCCAAGCCTTTCTTGCATCACCCTGAACTCTGTTTCTATTGGCAGCTTTGAATGGGCATTCTCCTCAGGGCCCATTGAGTGCATGGCACATCACTCTCAAGCACACTATTTCTTTGAGATGACAAATGTCTGGTTGTTTCTTTTTGAAATCCAATATCATCATCACTGTCACTAATTTGTTGTGGAATGCTAGAAATACTTGGTCCTTGGGTATCAAGCCTGATTTTTTTGGGCCGACCGTGATGGTTTTGTTGCCTAGATTCCATGACATATTGCGAGGGAGCTACTTGTTCCTGTTCTACCCCTCTGTTTGCGTTGTACTGTTTCTTTGTCTCCATGAAAAATTGGTTGTGCATACATTGGAGTCCCTGCAACATCCTTGTGTAATAGATGGGCCACGTTTGTCGGAGTTGGAGTTTGTTGAGATTCAACTCGAGAAAGCAAGGTCTCCATTGTGGGACCCGTTCCTATATAATGCTCAGTAGTATATCCCAAACACTTTGCACATCGAATATATGAGTTTATAACATCTCTTACACAAGCATCATACAAGGATATTTTTCTCTTTCCACCTTCACCCGCTAACCAACTGGCATGCACACTTTCTGATAAATTAACATTGGGAATTTGTGCCCGCTCCCACAGACTTAGACCAGCCTATGAAATTCAAACAAACATGCATTAAAATTTATAAATTTCATGTATGCAAAGTTTATAAATTTTGCTAAAAATATAAATTTTCATAAAGGTACTTACATCTGTACCAATTTCTCTCCAGTGTGAAATTTGTTTCTCCCACCATTTAAAACCATCTGCTCACTCTTGTGATGCTCTCTGTAGGTAGATGTTGTCTCCACCATTTTTGAATTGAAAGCGCCTTTTGAGATGCAAGAACAATGGTCTTACAAGCTCTCCATTCCTCACACATATCAATGTGTGGATTTGTTAGATGTTGAGGCACCCACTTTTTACATTTGAGATGAATGTCCTTAGCCTTGTTTAGTCACTGCAAAATCAAACAACATTAGCACAATAATTGCATTCTCATATACAATTAAAAAGCATATGCAATTGTAGTCAGCCAAATTGATTGGTAACAAAATTTTAAACCATTTGTCAGCAATAAACATTAAATTGTAATATAATCAAATGCATAAACAATTGTAAAGGTAAAAAAAATAAACAAGTTCGGGGTCGCTAATTTAACGATCGAAAGGTACTAAAGATCGACTATTAATACCATGGGCAAGCTTCTCAATTTTCTCTGGTCAATCAAGCTGTTTAATCAAGAGGGCCAAGTATTTCATGTCTGAGGGTTGACTAGAGGCTATACCTAGAAGACCTTGTAGTTAAGATACGATAAAAGGAATTGCTCATGAAATCATCGTCTAACTTATTTCTTTGACCCCCCAAAGTCTTTTCACATTGATTCAAGTTTGATGCGTGTGCTTATTTTGTATGCCTTGGGTTTTTTGATTTTCAAGGAAAAGCGCCCACAGTGGGAACCTCTAGGGCTCTAGTACCATAGGCGATACATGTGAGTGGAGTACCAAATCAAGCTACGATTTCTCTTCCAGCTTAAGATTCTACATTGTGGCACTTTGATTTTTTTTTGTTCGTTTTTAGAATTTTAGTTTTGTAACTTTTGGGGGTCATATAACGCTGTTACACTCCCCAGGCTCATCACACTAGTAAACTCCCTTTGTAATACTTAAGCTAAAGGTCAATAGGGACTAAGCCCACTAGAAATCCTCAGTACATTTCACAGAATGCTGCCTAAATCGGATTAAGAACTTAAGTAACCATTGATTATTAGGAAGGCATTCCCCATGGTATTAAGAGAAGATCTCTAACGCCTAACTTGGTCAAACTAGCATAGCCAGACTGCTTGATTTTTAAACCTAGACAAGTGCTTATGACAAAAAATTACATTGAATTTAATGTTTGATACTAAGCAAATGCGTTGAATATTATGCTACCAATTACAATTAAAGCAGACAAACATGGATGCAAAAAAGATAAGGGAAAATGCTAATGGACAAGAAACACCTGTTTGTGTTGATGATCATGCTTGATTTGAAGAGTGAACGAGAGAAAGATCCCATGAAGGTCCAAATCCTAGCAATAGAACCACGTTCCTGTACACACTAGGAAACACAAAGAATACCTCTAGGAGGCACATCAGTGGGAAGAAAGAACTTTGCTAATCACTAAACTTTAAAACAGAAACACTCCTATTGTACTAATCCTACCTACCCTCCATCACTCGAGTGATGAGGATCAAAGGTGTTTGATGACATAGATTTCTGTTTCAATGTACCAGATGTGAATGTGTAGGTCTGGGTAAATGTTTTAACTTTTATTGTGTATACTCGTTTGCTAATTGCTCTTGCTCTTTACTATTTTATCTTGTTTTTGTAAGTATAAGGCTTTATATGTACATTCCCTAAGATTGGGAGATTGAGAGGTCAGGGAGGAAGGTTGAGAGGGAAATAATTCAATAGGCTGACGTGAATGAAGACTTCCCCCCTTCCTTGGGTAGGTCATACTCTTTGAAATATGCTTGTCACCCTTTGAAACCAATTGTTCCAGTTGGTAATAGGTGAAGATTTTTGCCAATAGTTTTCTATTACTTTAGGTGCCTTGTCGAGTTGCAAGGGTGGTAAGGTACTCTCCGAGGAAGAACTTGAAGTGGTTCATCAGGTGATTCTTGAACACTGGGAGGTGTGGATTACTTTGTAGCTTCATGGAGGTCCACTATTGTAGGTGGAGGTTGTGGAGAAGCTTTTACCTCTATGGATGCATTACATGAGGAGCTAGAAGCTTCATGGGACTCCCCCCTTCCTGAGCTAGGTGGAACACATCGTTCTTTCTTTGGCACCTAAACTAGCTCTGGAGCGAGTATGTAGCATTCCGTGATTTTTTTCTTTCCATGATCGTCAATTCATTTTGGAGCTACAGGATTGGGCTCACATGGGTCAGGTGACATGTAAGAACACAATCTACATTATGGCACCCAGATTTGATCATTTCCTTGATAGTAGCCTTGGGCTTCCAATAGTCATTTAGGAATCCACCACCATGTTTCCTTACATTTCTTGGAGCGAGTGGGACGTTTCTTACAAGGCTTTTGCTTTTTAGCACTAGCTATGGTTGCCAAAGGAGCCTTTAGGGACCCACTTGTATGTTTTCTTCGTTATATTAGGATGAGTCTTATCAGAAGCTAAAGCATTGCTTCTAGCATATTTAAGGGTACGAGTGGTGGAATTTCATCCCCCTCAGGTGTTACCCAGGTCACCCCCCCTGTTTCCCCAAGTGTCTATGGTTGCTGCTAGGTGGACCCAATCCACATTGTTCGACTTAGTCATCCCAGGTAGTACATCTATATAAGGAGAATCTTCCCCAACATCAGTGTCCGCTTTACACGTGTAACAATACTGCAATGGGGCCGAGTGAACTGTGGTGTCAGATCTATGATCAATTATAAACCGGTTTCCTAGAGGATGTGCTCAACCAGTTACAAGATCCACTCGAATGACAGAATCTTGGAACTGCACGTAGACATTTTTTTTAGACCAGTCATGCACCATTTTTGCTTCCCTCATGAAAGGATGTCCTAAGATCATCTCAGATGCCATAGTGTGCTTGGAGAAATCCATAACAATGAAGGTAATTCGTATTTATGTCCAAAGACCTTGATCTTGAGATCTTCCAGCATCCCAATAGGTTTAACAATGGACCCATTGGCCATCTTTACTACTATGGTTGTGGTCCCAAGGTGAGGTCTTCCCATAGTTTCCCAGCAATTTTTAGTCACAATGCTAACCCAAGTGCCACCAACATTGATTCCCTTCACAGTTAATCCCTTGGTAGTGATTGGTATGGTTGCATTGGATTCATCGCCCTCAAAGTATTGTCCCAACTTGTTAACAAGTATTTTCACAACAAAGTTCTCATCTACGTTGGGTTGTGAATCTAAGTGTTCCTCCTCTATTGGCATCTCCCTAGCTCCATCCATCTATGCAAATTGTGGTAGCCCAACCTTTAGTTCTCCATTGAGGAAGGCTCGAAGAGCTGAGACTAGCTCAGGGTCTTTATATAGTTTGGACATGATGGTGGTTCTAAATTCTGAAGACATGAAATCCATCAATTTGGCAATGTTTAACAGCACCTTTTGGACTTTAGTCCCTTGACGTGGGGAAGATGGGATCTCCATTTTTTCGATAGGGTCAGGTAGTCCCTCCGTAAACATTCTTTCCATCAAAAGGTGAGTATGCCCACTTTCCCATGACTTTAAGTCACTTTCTTCTTGGATAACACTAGGTATGGCTAAGGTTCTATGGACTTGGTGAGGTTGTTGTTGGGTAGGGAACACTGTGTCTGTAATCTGGATCTGCCTAGGTGATGGTTCTAGATCCCTTTGGGTATCTTCTACCAAACTCCTTAATTGCTTGACTCGCTCGATCTCCTCTATAGGGTTTGGGTAAGTTCCTATCTTCTTCTTGGATCCTGGCCATTGTGGCTCATGGAGATCTTACTTGTTGGTTTCTATCTTAGTGGTCGTTTTGGTCTCCATGGTTTCACCTGAATCAGAATCCTCTTCAGCTTTGTTCATACATACGGGGTCATCACCAGTCCCTATGTTGGTCTTTGAACTAGGGTCTGACTTCGCTGCATTTTGTGATCTCTTCCTTTGTGTTTTCTTCTTTTTCTGAGATTAGGAAACTGATGCCGTGTCTCTTTCCTCAAGAATATAATTTTTTTTTTGGAGCATTGATCATGTGAGTACGTTTACTGGTACCAGAGGTGTACTTTGTGATGGCTCCTCGGTAACCTCAATCAAGTTTAATGGCGTGATCTTCGGTGCATTTGGATTATTTGGACATTGGAAAATCAAATGATCTATGCCACATTGATTACACATGAGTATCAGCATTGTAGACGTGCCCGCTTGATTGGTTTGCATTAGTGTGGCGTTCTTTTGTAGCCTAATAGGACACTCAGCCACACGATGTGGGCCTCCACACTCATAGCATTGAAGAGGTAGTCTGTTAGCAGTGTAATTGATATTCTAGCCTCTTGCAGCAAGAGCAGCTACTTGATAGACATGCTTGACTTGTCCCCAATAGTCCTCCATGTAGTATTGTGGACTTTCTTCAAGCACATCTATCCAATAGGAAATATTAGGGTCTATATCTTCCTCACAGCCTTCCAAACAAGCAATAAATGACTCACAACCCACTTGATTCATAAAAGTGATTCTCGGATGTGGTGGTTGCGTTTCTACCACTGGAGGTGGTAAGGGTGTTGTTTGATCAACATTCGGGGCCCTAGGGACCATGTGTTGTGACGTTTGTTCAAGAGGTGGGGCCAGCATCAATGCAGGCACTCGAGGTGTGTCTGTCCATGCTAAGGTTGGTCTATTGGCCATCACACACTTAAATACTATGCAATCTTTAGCTTGATGAACATACCTCCTACAGGCATTGCAGTTCCCATTGAATTTTACTCTAAAAGTAGGACATTCACTGGTACTATGCGGTCCATAGCATACTGAGCACCATTGTTGCCCCCTTCTTGGATACATATGATTGTTTTGCGGAGCACGATTGTATTTAGACTCTCTTGAATGGCCTTGGTGAGATCGCATTGGTGGTGACTGCTTCCCAAGTGGTGATACCTCTAATGACTAGGACATTGTAGATATCCTCATGTCGTAATCCCCTAATGAATCTATCAAGCGATTGATTATTATTGAAGTGCTCATTTGGATTACAAAGAGAATTCAAATGCTTCAAGCGACTAATAAAGTCTCTCACCGACTCTCCTTCCTCTCGTTGGGCTTTCTGGGAGCTGAGAGACTCCTATGTATTCTTTTAAGAACAGTCTCCTAAGAGTAGGGTAAATCATTTTTTCTTCCACCCTTAGGGTTCTATACCAATCCCCAGCCTTCCCACTTAAGGTTAGGCTTAAAGCATTACTCTTATGCAGGTCATTGTGTTCTCCTAGAGAATCGCATATTTGTTCAAACACTTCGATATGATTTCTCACATCCCCGTCTCCACTAAATTCTTGTGTAAGCTTGGCTATTTGTACTGCTTTACTTCTAGGTTCTCTACTAGGCGTGTTACGTATATTCTCAGCAATAGATCGACTGATAGCTTGAGAAAATGTTGCCAAGTCACCTAAGTGAGCAAGCACCGTGGGTGAAGGCGCTCCAGAGACTACATGTGGAGTAGGTATTGGCATTGGGCTTGGTGCGTAGGATTCCCTTGGGTTCTACGTTTGGTACGGTGTTGTGCCATGTGGCGGCCCAAAGTTTATATGTGGCCCTAGGCATAGCAGACGTCAGATGTGACATGCTAATGCTAGCCGGTATGGTCCCATGGAAATAAGAGCTTGGGTGTTGTGGTTGTGGAGAATAGGTTGTTGAAACAATGGGAGGGGTAGGGGCTACATGAGTGCGATGACCCATAGGTGCATACGATTGGTACACACTTGAAGGGGCCGTTGTCTGCATTGAGCTACCATGTAGTGGAGCTTTACTAACAAATGAGGTACATGGCGTGTTTCTTGGCATGCCCATCATTGGGGTAGGCATGGTAGCCGTGGTGTCATCAAGGGAAAGATGAGCTAGACTTAGGAAATTAAAGCTATCACTTGTGGGCTCAGATTGCACTGAGACCCCTCACAAAACAACATATGGGGGATCCGGTCTTAACGAGGGAGTCTCCATTTGCGATAAGGTTGGTTGTTTAGCCTTCCCTCTATCCAAGAATCTCATGAGACCCGTTGAAGGCATGTGGATCCCCTTGTTCTGTCTCTCTAGCTCAATAACCCTATGGATGACCTCACAAACTCTTTGTTGTTGATCCTCCACACTAGTAGCACCCGTTGTGGATTGTAGGACATCTAACCAACCCACGTGATAGGTGTGACCTATGTATAGGCCGGTTAGAGTTTCCATTTGTAGTTCGTACTCCCAGTTCTCATTTAGGAACACTCCATCTAGGCTTGAGGTGCTAGGGGTGTCCTTTGAACTAGATGCAATGTGGCTCTCTATGGGTCGACCCTTAGTGATCGCTACTTCAAGAGCACTCAATTGCTCTCCTATCAAAGATATTGACATAGGGGTTTCGCTTTTAACTCTCTTCGTTGCTCCGCCTTTCGTAAGCTCTCAATTTCCTTCTCCCTAGCTGCAATGATATACCGCTCAACTTCTTGTACTTCGGCAAGGCTTCTACCATCAGGTAATATAACCTTGGAGGGGAATAGCTCTGAAGAGTCAGGGGGTGCGGTGAATGGAGTATTCCCATGCACACTCTCTAAGAGCATGGGGTCTACGTTAGCCATGAATGGCAAATTTACTTCCCCACCCCCTCATTTACATCACTAGCTCCTTGTTTGGAGCAAGTGGCTCTACTAAAGCTTTTCTTTAAGCAGCTAAGCACGCTCGGCCCAGACCGTGGACCCATGGCATGCATGTCTTGGCTTGAGCTATCGGAATTAGGCATTCAGTAACCGTCCATGACGTCGTAGTTAGAGGAAGAGTCACTAGCCGCTATGTTTGGGTCTTGGTTTGTACTACCTTGGGTCCCTGCGAGGGCATGGAATCTAAGGTAGGTGGATATTGAGAACTCACGTAAGTCAAAATCCTCTCTAGTTTCTTGGCCTCTAGCACACGACCAGAGTGCAGATGCATGTACCTTTGGCACCCTACAAGCATCGGCGAATAACCTCGAAGGTTAACCGCTTGCTTTTTTAGGCGTCCGTTTTCACTCGTTTTTTGATGTTTTTAATGATCGATTTTTGGATTAGAGTGTGTGATAGCTCGAAATGAGGGTATTGCTCAGGGGGTTGTGGTTTACAGCACAGTGTTCGGTTACCCGAAGCTCCGTTCCTCGAAAAGGTAAATTTTTATCTACGCGTGAGAGACTAAAATACGTAATTTTAAAGGGGGACTGAGGCCTGAGCCTGAGCGTGGGCTTGGGCTTGGGCCTATGAAAGATTCCCGAGCTCGGTCCTACCTTTGAAATTTTTAAAATTTAATTTTTTTCTTTTTTAATTTTTAATTTTATTTTTTTGGGATAAGGTCGCCGCGGCCGCGCAGCACAGCGAGCACACACACACCTAACCTACCTACTTACAACTAATAGAGATACTATTACACACTAACACACTACTACAACAACTCATTAGCTAACATAACTACTTACTGTACTTTACACAGAACTAACATTATGGATCTACTACCTTAATTCTACTACCTTAACATTATGGATCTACTACCTTAATTCTAATACCTTATCACAGAGAAAACACCTTATGAACAGAAAAAACAAAGTACCTTTCAATATCTTATTAACAAAACAATACACATCAGCAAAACAATCTCCTTCTCAACTCACATCTGAAATTGTACCACAACGTAGCACTGAGTGCCTCTTGAGCTTAGTGCAGGGCGATTCCCCGGCAACGACGCCAAAAAAGTGTGCATTTGTTGCATGTGTCAATGCAAGGGACTTGCCGATACACTATGTGCGAACCACAAATGGCTCCAAGCACACAACTAGACTAATCTAGGAAGCTCAATAGAGCAAGGGTGTGTCACTCACCGCCCTACGCTCGCCTTCGTGGAGGATTCCTCGCCGCGAAGAAGAAAAGAGCCACCGTTGTGCCACGCTCAACCGCTTTGTCACCACCGTGCCGTCATCACAATGCTCTCTCTCTCTCTCTCACGCATACACACACAAACAAGGAGATGAAGAAGAAGAAGATGGAGATGGAGATGGAGATGGAGCAAGAGCACTCTTCAATTGCACAAATGAAAGAATGAGTGATTTTTAGGTTTAGGTGAATTTTATATGAGCTCACCCATTCCCACTTGGGCACCCATGCTTAGCCAACTAACCCTTGAATGTTCCAGTTAGAGTGCGTCTCTTATCGGCGATCACTCTATTCTTTTTCTATTGGACCGACAAGCCCGGTCCCTGACTCTACCAAATAAATAATACGGCGTTTGTCGTAGGTGATAGGGTGCCCATGAGTCGTGAGGGTTAACAAGTTCCAATCCAAATTGAAGAAATGAACAATAAGATAAAAGTGAAAAAAATGAATATTATCATGGCTAGGTATCACAAGAAGGTAGTGTCTCTAAAATTGGTAGTTTTCCATTAAGCAACTCAACCAATGATGTATGTATGTTTAGACTCCAAAAAAGCTTGTTTTTTGTACGAAAGGTATGCCACAAAAATGCCATGCATAAATCGGGCTAAACAGTTGCGATTTCTACCAGTGTCTCCAAATTAGCTTTGAGGTGGCTCATGCCAAATAGGCATAACTAACTTAACTATTATATTAATGAATGAAGAGTGCACACTTTATGATTTTGACGATTGTGAAGACAGAGAGAGAGGGGACGGTCCCAAACCTTGACATATAAATTATTATCACTAAGGCATAGAAGAGTGGAAGAATAATGTTTTTATCTACTCAGGTCTCATTTTTTAAATGTTCAAAAGCTAACATTTTTTTATGGTCTCATAAGTAAATTATTCTAAGGTTGTTCAAATAGTACATCCTCACATGTGGTGTGGTGTCTGACACATTATTTGGAATTCATATGATCTCAAGTCCCCTAGCGTACTCAACATTAGTCATCAATCATTACAATTCAAAGAACACCATCATATAATTAAAATAAGCATCATATAATTAGGTAGGGCATCAAACTTGCAGACACACACACATGGTACAAATTGCATCAAACTAGTCCAATTTATTATGTGCTAGTGTATAATTATTTAAATATATTAATTAGTGCATAATTATTTAAATCTCACCTCAATCTTCCACCACAATAGAGCTAGAGATGTCCACCAGGTTGATTGTGCATTTGTAGACGAGCAAATGGTCAATATCCTCCTGCAAAGCAGCCCTCCGAGTGCTGTCAATGTAGCTCCATGTCTCCCACTCGGCTAGAGCACTTTTCATTGTCTCATAGCCTTCATTGAGTTCCTGGTCTCCGGTGTTGCGAGCGCGGTTAAGGTGATTGAACATCTGGATGGGCTTCTTTGTGTCATGCTCCCTCTACATGAATATCTTCTTTTCTTCAAGGGGTGTGTTGGGGGAGATTTTGTAAAGCTCACCGTGGATTTTACCAACGACCTCAGTACCAGTAGTTACATACCCGACAAGCATTGTAATAAGTACAGAGAAAATTAAAAAATCTCTCTTGATTGGCACCTCCGAGTCACTTGTGTTGCATATGCTGCTTGCCTCTATATCATTTATATAGGTTGAAGCAGCATGGTCTCAAAAAGCATCTGATAGGGATGGATGAGTTGCGCAAGGTCTCACAGGCATGTGTTAGTGCCATGAGGGGTCCCACTTCTCAAAAAGCTTATGCTAGTGCCATGAGTAGTCCCAAATCTTGAAAAGCATCTACTAGTGCCATGAGTGACCACCATTAACTGCTTTAGTGGAGTGTGCAAGAATATATGCTCGATTTGTGCGCTATAAATATTATGCCTCTATCACTGCACAAATGACAATTTGACTATTGTTCAAATTATTTCTCTCTTGGTTGTCGCTTCCACTTTGGCATTTTCTCTCTCTCTATCCCTCACACACCCTCGGGCCTCTCTCTCTCTCTCTCTCTCTCTCTCTCTCTCTCTCTCTCTCTCTCTCTCTCTCTCTCTCTCTCTCTCTCTCTCTCTCTCGTTGTCGGTACTCTCACACCCCTATCCTATCTCTATTTCACAAGTATGTTTTTCTCGCTCCGTCTAATCCTTCTTCTCTCTCCTCCCCTCGGTACTTATTTCACCTACCTCAATGCCACCTTAGAGAGTGTACATATGAGAGAAATCCATGCTTATAGAAACTCAAAAAAGCATCACTTTTAGCCAAAAAAACATGAATTGATTAACTCGCAAATAAAATTAATCTGTGAACACTATATTTGTGTAGGAATGACATTAAATATCATGTATATAATGGGAAGTACCGTGTGGCAGAATATTTTGTCGGATTCATACTATTTTTGAATGTAAATCTAGATGACCATCAAGACACAACAGAGGAGGTAGCGAGTAGTCAACCTTCAGTCACATAGGTGGTGCTTTACATGTATCAGAGGACGTACAACTCCTAGAGGGAGTTTTTCCAATAAATTTTCTTCTTACCCTCCCCGTCGGTGATTGTCATCATGTAATGCTTAATATCATGGAATTGTTTGACTTGAGAGAGGACTATTTCCTAGCTATAGTTTCCCAGAATCTACAAGAGAATGACAATATATCGACCATGCCATCGACAAGTATTCTATCATGGATGCCCATGTAACATGAGGTGAGCTTGTTGAACCAGAATCTATAAGAGGATGACAATATAATCGACCCTGCCAATGACAAGTATTCTGTCATGGATGCCCATGTAACATGAGGTGAGTTTGTTGAACCAATATAGGCACTAGCAATGGTATACAAGGATGTGGCTGCGTGTGGTCAAAGAAAGTGTTTTGGAATAGTAGGGAGAAAAAATTGTGATAATCTCTTGCATAGTCGCTCTATTGGTCTTGTTGCTCCATGTATATAGTCCGAAAGAATGTTCAAGAGTAAAACAATTGAGCAATGGTTATGGTTTTGTAATCATGATATTTTACATACTCGATCAATCAAAAGACAAGTGAAAGATTTACCTCCTACTCCGAGTGTTTGGCCAATAGCAAGAGGGACAACTATTCCACACAGGAACTTGCAGCACTGCATCAAAGTCGATTTAGGACAGAGAATGCAATGGTAAATGCGCAACCTTCGGCTGGCAACTGCGAAGAAGGTGGTGGCAACTTGCGGAATAAAAAGTGGAAGCATGGAATTTCTGAAGAGGCCATGAAGAAATTGGAAGCATGTAATAGTATGACAGTTATATTTTTGGATGAAGTGAAAAGGTCTCAAGAGCATGTAGTTTTTTGAATTCTCACTAAAAATAGCTATGAGATTCATATAAAAGGGAGTCTATCATGCATGTGTCAAGATTTTCAAAAGAGAGAGAAGATAAAAAAATTCTTTTTGGCATGCAAAGATATGTACTATGTGTACACAAAAGTGCTCGGACTTGAACCTAAGGAGCACATGATTATTCATCAGCCAATCGTCTCACCAATGGACATCGCCTTTATTCTTGGACAACCAAAGAGGATTTCCCCCCCCATTTACTATTGGTTTGGTATGCATCTTTCACTAAAATAGATAATTGTTCTATGATATTAAAGTGTTTTGCTACATTTATTTTAGTTTATTTCACTTGTGATTGTTTATCTTAGAAAAGAATTGTTTATGCAGCATTAGGAGAAATATGAATCTTGCATGGGCCTTATAAGGAATCCTAATTTTTAAGGATTAAGGCTAATGCTGTGTGGGGTTAAGGGGGCAAGGGCATTCAAGAAGGTAGTTTTGAGTAGGCTTTTCTAGCCTTTTTTAAAGACAAATGTAGGATGTGGACCTAAGGGGTTACTTTCTCTCTCTAGCTTTTTTTAAAGTGAAGGAAGCAAAGGGGTGTGACCACATCAGCAAAAACGTGGATCACTAAGAGTCAAAATTTGACTTAAAAAAAAATAAATTCATTTTGACTTATTTTTTACTTAAAACTCCCTCTCAACATATATACATATCCAAAAATCATTTTTTGACCCATTTTTTAACCCACAAGCTTAGAAAGTCCATTTTTTCAAAAATCTTTTCCCCCAAAAAGTAAAAAACACTTTGTTCTCTCCTCCTCCTCCCTCCTCCCTCCTCTCTCCCTCTCCTCTCCCTCCCTGCCCCTACCTTCCTCTTCCTCCCCAATCTCTCCCTCCCCCCCTCCCTCCTTCTCTCCTCTCATCTTCCTTAATCTCCCTACCCCTCCCCCTCTATCTTTTCATCATTTGCTTCCTCACGCAATAGCTTCCATGGTGCTCACAGACATCACAAATGGTTTGCTTCTACCACCACGTACTCCGCACACCAAAATCATACATATTCGCTTACCCACGGCGTTTTCACCGAAGACCGCTAGTAAGGGTGATCAAAGGTCATCACAGGAATGTCGCACCGCTTGTGAGACCAATGTTGACATTTGGATGGATGGCCATTTGTACCCTTACAATCCTATAAGCCACTTCCATCCATTGTTTAATAGCCTTCCGACATTTCTTCAATTTCTTGGGAGGGGAGAAGCAGGCTTGTTGCAAGCGGTTGTATATGGGTGCAGGTGCTTCTTTGTATATGTGGATGCACGAATGTCAAGCTCTTCACCTCAAGACGACGGCATTACAAGAGAGTGTTGCCTCTTTGGAGAGGGTGGTTAAAACTCTTGAACAACAAATGCAAGAAAAGGAGTCCCACATTAAGAAGCTTGCCAACACCATCACATACTTGAAAGAAACACCCCTTGGTGCAAGGGAACGCAAACGCACGTATTCATCCATTGAAACTCTTGCACATTCGGGAGGAGCACGCAAACGAAGAGTTACAGCCACAAGAAGATTTGGTCTTTACTTGCATGATGCATTCTTAATTCAAACTATTTTCTAACATTTATTTTTATTTGTTGCTAGAAACTTCATCCAGGAGGCATGCGGTGGAACAAGCCAATATGATCGAGTCAACCTTCGCACTAGTTGTCTGAATACCCAGGATGTGATTTCTATCTTACAATCACCTGGAGGTAAGCACATTAAGGATGCAGTCACCAAGGACCTTATGTGTAAATTGAGAAATGTGGTTAGTGATGATGACGTGCAACAAGCTTGTGATGAGGCTGGAATCAACACCAACTCCTAAAGGATGCCCTCAAAGAGCATGGCATTGTGGAAAACCTATTTCCCGTTCCTCACAAGGTCAACCTCACAAAGAAGGCCACAAACAAAGATGTGTTCTCCCACATTGGGACATACCTACACATTGAGGACACAATGCCAACTTCCCTTTATGCTTCGGCGCAACAAAGACAAGGGAAAAAGGTAAGAAACAATCCATAAGACCTTCGGAGAAGGGCTTTCCTTACACAATGTGGAACAATATTTTTGTGGATCTTAGAAGGCTTCAACAAGCCATGCTTAGATTTTACGAGTTACCTGAAGAAGGTGACACACTTTACTTTTTTCTTTGGTATTGTTCTTATCATAGACTCTGAAGTTTAAGGTCTTGGCACTATTTATTTTGTAGTGCTTGGCAAAAAGGTCGCTTTTGTGCTGAAACTCGATGAGTGTCAAATAGTGAAAGGCCAAAGGTTAGAGAGGCTAAGTGTCACTCTAATGAACGAGGCCCTTTTGCAAACCAAGCGAAGAGTTCAGTTGAGCCATCTCCCACCCCATCTTTTAGCGTGCAATCAGAGAAAGACACTTGGTGGTTGGTTGAGGTGCCCAAAGAGACCAATGGAGTACTTTCATGGATTTTTGAGAGAACTCCATGGATCATAGAAGTAATACACTCCCAAATTGCAGGTCAAAAGTTGGAGATTGAGGGTTTTGGTAGTTATGATGTGAGTGGCACTCAGGTAGGGATTTAAAGACCATAAAGTGTTTGCTTGGCTGCAAACAAGGGGCTTCTTCTCTCATGCCTTGTCCATTTTGCACTCGAGGGTACAAACCTAATGGACAGAAATCACATAAGAGCACTGCAAAGTTTGGTTCCATGCTTCCATGGCAAGGGCATGGAGAACAAGGGTTAGATTGTCGTGATGTCGGAGATGAAGTAGAGAATGGGAAGTGTATATTCTGAGATGTCCCATGCTCAATGCCACAGACCGTGATCAAAAGGACCACACTTGGGATCCAATCTTTCCATTTTCTCTATCAAATGTACATTTTTGTACATTACACTTATTCATGTGCATTTTTGATAGGCTATTGAAGCTCCACATTGACTATGCTTTCACAATGAAACCATTGGAAAAGTCCCAGCAAGCGATCGAAAGAGTGGAGGTACTCTTGAAATCCATTGGCTGTCACGGTGGAAATGTGTCTATCGTTGTTGCAAAGAACACAGGGGAGGCCATGAAATTGATCAACAAGTGTCAATGAGTGGACAACAATCTAGACACTTTTTGAATAAAGTTTCCCAAGGAAAGCCAAGTCGATATGATGCTCAAAACAGCTCCAACCAGCAGGCAGGTAACCTTTGGGAGCTTTGGAAGGAGTTATGCAAAGCTAATACTGACAATGATTCAAATGGCGAGATTTCAAACAAGCACAAACAAGTTTGGGCACATTTTGATAAAATGGTCAAGCTTATGGGCCTTAACAACACAACAAAAGAACAACGCCAATCATTTCAAAAAGACTTGGCGAATTTTACCAAGGTCTTCACCCTTTCTTGGGGTGAAAATAACATCACACATTACATGGTAAGCCATGTTACATGGTGTATTTATTACAAGAGATTGTTTTTATTAAATAATGTGGATCGTTTACTCGTGTGAACAACATATCTTGTCTACGCATGGTGCATTTTTTATGCACAAGTATGGATCGCTTGAAATTTTTAGCACTCAAGGCATGGAGAAGTCCCATTATCGAGCAAGGGGAGTGTACTTCAAAAATACTCGACATGGTGGTGGAATGGTGCAATCCAATTATTTGGAGGAGATGTTCAACTGGTTTTTTTGCACAACATTTGCTCGTAAGCTCACAATGGAGTGTGCACGACAATCCAAGATTTCTATTGAAGTGCGGAAATGGAGTCGTCTAGAGCATAGAAACAAGTGGCAAATGTCGCAAGGTCCTGCCAAGCATGCTGCATGGCGGCGATGCAGAGTGCGACAAGGATCAAAGTGGATACTGCGTGAGTCACTACACGTGAACGCAGGGTCAACTCTTAGCGACATGTTTATTTTGAAAAATAATAGTTTTTTTTTCAAAATTAGTGTGAACATGGCCCTTTTTAAATGGGCCCTCGTAAATATTGCATGCTCTCATAAACCACTCATTTCTTAAGAACAGGTGAGCTCTTACCATACGAAATGGCGCGTACCAAACAAACCACGAAAGAGCATCCGCCTGCCAACAAAAACACCCTCCAAGGATGTGAGAAGCTAGCATGGCTTAAAGGCACAAGAAAACAGCCACGAACACCTGGCTTTTCCAGGAACTCTTCTGGCAGTGGACATGGTAGTAGGGCACCAGAGTCATTGAGGGCTGTTGAATCTCCACGTCCTCAAGATATAACACCTAGAAAAAGAATGAAGCAGCGTGCCCAGCGCTGGAGAGAAGAAGAGGGCCAACAAACAATAGAGTTTGATAGGGAGGAGCCGTCGCGCCACCAATCACAAGCAGGACCATCCAGGACTCGGGTGGTCCATACAGACACTGAATCAGAGAGTGAGACACCATGGCTACGACCTAAAATACCATGCACACACCGGGTGCCCGTTGGGGGGAAGACACTGCCTCGAGGCCAGAGAGCTCTCCCCACACCACAATATCGGGAGCCAAGGGAAGAGGATGAATCAGAAGAGGCTGCAGATCCAGCCCCTAAGCATGTAAACAGGTGCAAGTCTAAGTTTTTCAAGAAGCCTAAACACCGCCAGCCAGCAAATGTGCAAGTGCCCCCAAGACAACCGCAGCGGCGCCGAAAAATAGCAAGGACATTCGCAAAATCCACCACTACTAGAAGACTACAGAGCTTTTGATTCGACGCGCCTCCTTTGCTCGCACAGTGAAGGAGGTGCTTCAAAGCTATGGAAATCAGTATAGAATGTAAGCAATAGCGCTAGAGGCTATTCAAGAAGCTGCAGAGGGCTACATCATTGCGGTGTTGGAAGATACCAACCTATGTGCCATTCATGCAAAGCGAGTGACAATACAGCCAAAAGATATGCAGCTTGCACGTCGATTGCGACGAGACTTTGAGCATTAGCCGAAGTTACCCCTCTTTTTGTATTGCACACCCTTATCTTTGTAATGTTTTGACTTTCCAATGACAATATGATCAACAATTGTGTCTACTGTGTCTATTATCTTTGTAATGAGATGCCTTTGCAATTTCAAGTTCCTTTACCCATAAGATATAAAAAAAGCTAACATACTGTGAAACCAGGTGTCTATGCAACAATAAAATAGGTTTTCCAAATGTCCAATGTAATTGGGCCTTTTGGTGCAGGTAATGAATTGCTTTCAGTTAATTTATGTATTTTAAGTATCCTAGGGGGCAGAGATGCCTATCAGGTGCAAAAAAAGGGTGACCACAAGGGTGCGCAAATGGCCCATCCACCAGTTTTGGATGGCCCATTTGCATGCCCTTGTGGCCACCCTTTTTTTGGCACCTGGTAGGCTTCTCTACCCCCCAAGATACTTAAAAAACACAAATTTACTAAAAGCAATTGGTTTTGCATCATTACTTTAGATGGAGCCTTGTGGCCACCCTTTTTTTGGCCATTTCAAGCTTTGAATTGCCCATAGGATATCAAAAAAGTTAACATATTGTGAAACCAAGTGTCTATGCAACATTAATTTGGATTTTTCAAATGTCCAATGTAATTGGGCTTTTTGGTGCAGGGGGGTACTAGGTAGAGCTAAAGCAGGTGATAGTGTGCTGGAAAACTTAAATTCAGAGTTGATTTCACCTTTTCTAGTATCCTTGAGTGTTAACATATGCTGAAATTGCCAAAAAAAGGGTGGCCACAAGACTCCATCTAAATTAATGATGCAAAACCAATTGCTTTCAATAAATTTGTGTTTTCTAAGTATCCTAGAGGGTAGATAAGCCTACCAGGTGCCAAAAAAAGGGTGGCCACAAGGCCGCGCAAATGGGCCATCCAAAACTGGTGAATGGACCATTTGCGCGTCCTTGTGGCCACCCCTTTTTTGGCACCTGGTAGGCTTCTCTACCCCATAGGATACTTAAAATACATAAATTAACTAAAAAGAATTGGTTTTGCATCATTACTTTAGAGAAACCACTTCTCACTCAAATGTGTTTTATACTTTCCCCAGTATCATGTGCATCCAACTTCCGTTGTGTTGTTACTTCAAGCAAAAAAGACAGCTTATTGAAACATATCACCAATTACAACGATTTTCAAGATTGACAAATCACATTTAGAAGAATTTGCAAGATAGAGAGACAATTCCAAATATTTTTTATTACTTCCAAAACGATGATTTTACATCATGTATCTGAGGAGTTCATAATTTTCTTGACCATTTCCTGGCGCCTATCTTGCGCGTAAGGCAACTCCCCAGTCAAGAGGGAGTGCACTATGGCCTTTGGGTCAGTTGAGCCAATGGAAGCATGTATCCCTATCTGGGCAAGCACTTTACTATGGAAGCCAGTGCCAAACACTGTGCATACAAGGGATCTACGCACTAGGAACACAAGATGTGCAGTTTGAGCAATGGTGCTCAAACACAAAAACTTGCTCAAAGCTTTCAACGACCAAGTCATAAAATGGGCTCGGGGAGTAAATTCATTATGGATAATGGCCACATCGCCAGGGGGGAGTTGTCCTAGGTAATGCGCAAGGGAAGCTTGAGGTCCAAATCCCGTCCGCTTGCCACCCGTCTTTGCAGCAAAATCATCAAGCTCCACGACGTCCTGTCATAAACCGATGAAGGTTGAGAAAAAAGACAATGAAGGATAAAATAGTAACATGAAAATTAGGATACATTTTACCTCCTGCTCCTTGTCGTCCTCCTCCCTATTTCCCTTTGCATCCAAGTCAATGCTCCCATGCACCACAGCTATGAGCTTTGGATCATCAAATGGAAGGTTGCATAATGGCATAGGCATCCTAGCGGCCTCAACCTTGGCTTGTGTGGCTTGGAATTATTCATCAACCACATGCAACTGCTCTGCTGCCAGGACCTCCACACATACAACTGCAATAGTGTCAGCAAAACAGAGTCCCCAACTGGCAAGAGCTTGCTTTCTAGGGCATCTGGTGTATTGTCTAAGGGACATTTGGTGCTATTGCATAGCACGCTCAAGCATTCATCCATGCGCAGTCCAAATGATTTCTCCAAATCATGCATAAACACATACTCCTCCCCATCCACTACCACTGAGGAGAAGTGGCTGATTTCTACCTCTGGGATAGCCACATCCGTCAATGGTAGTGGCACTGGAGTGTCTCTAGGGCCAGCCACAATTATGGATTTCTCAACCACTTCCTCGAGCCCCCTGGGGTACTCGAGCCGGAGTGTCTTTCCTTCCGCTGCAAGGTTCATGGAGATAACCTCCTGCTCCTTGGTGTCCTTAATAAAGGACCCAACCTGAAGGTGTGGTAAGCAGAGCTCCTCCAAATCAGGTTCCTCGCTCACCAAGAAGATAAATGTTACGAGCTGAGAAAGGTACTCCACCCCCAACTTGCACTTCTTGAGCGCTGACACCCCTGAGGCTTGCTCGTCCAAGAAATGTCCTGCGTCGGTGGAAATTTCTTGGAATCGTTGCAACCGCTTGGAGAATGGGCGATCACCTTTGTGTATATAGCGCAAAATATTGCAAGGCACCCAGATCCCTGCATGTGGGGAGATAGATACAGAATATTTTATGATGTGCTCCTCCATGAACACAAAAATCTCGGCAAATGCATCCATGTGAAGGGAAATTGTGGAGTCAAGGTCAGGGAGACGAGTAAAAAAGGTGTGGAGGTCCAACTTCCCTTTGTATTTGGTGTCCTCAAGGAAGAGGATGAAGCGTGACAAAGGGGTGGATGTGGGTGCAGATGCAGAGGTTGTGGAAGCATCCATGTCTAGCCTGGCATATAGATAGAGAGTGGAGGAGTTCAAGAGTTGCAAAAGTGAAAATAGTGAATGAGTTATGCGGTCCCCCTTTTATAATGGTCCCTTTTTTACATTAAAAAAAAAAGACACTTTCACCAAAAAATGATTTCTCATCTCAATGCGAAAATTATATTCAAAGACATGATTTTCCGAAGCAAATCATCTTGATTACATCGAAATCGTTTTCAAAATTGCAAGAGTTACAAAGTTATAAGATCGATAGCGTAGTTCCATCCATCCCCTAGTCCTCCTCGACCTTCAACTTGTCTTCCAATCTCATCCCAATCTGCGGACATTCATTACAATAAGCATCCAATGATCGACAAACCATGATGTATTGAAAATGTGGTGGAAAGATTCTCACCTTGTGACCTTGTAAACAAAATTGTGCTTGTTGAAGGGCCTCAAAACCCATAATAACCATATGTTCTCGCACATTACAGAGAGTCCAATGCTTGTTCACTTGGACTGCCTCCAAAGCATCGTTGGGCATCTTCACTCAATGTCAAAGCTTGCAATAGCGCCGTCTACACTCTGTAAGGGAGTCCACACTCCAAGCTTGCACATCCAACGATCATAGTGAAATCGTATGTACAAGGAGGTGCGGGATTTCAAATAGCGCATTCCAATACCTGAAGCTCCAACCTTACAACGATACCGATCCCCGTTGTGCATGTCCTCCACAAAACCACATTCCTCTTCTAAAAGCCTTCCTAATTCCTCGTAATGCACATCTTTACATACAAGCATTGTGGTAGTCTCCACAAATCCAAACTCTTTAAAAATGTGCACAAAACAATGAATAGGCAAACACCAACTCAATTGAGCCCACAGACCTAGAAGCTTTAGAGTATTTCAAAGAGTTTTGGACATCTATTATCATCTTTAGCTTGAAAGATGCTACCGAACACATATCTGGCACCGGCCACTCCATACTTAATAAGGAAGTTACTTTGATGGGTTCAAGCGTTCCAAATGCTTGTGTGGAAGTAGGCACAATATAGGAGTGAGAATAGAAGAAAATCCTTCTTTGAACCAGTTTGGTTGGGCAAAGATGTGGGAACATTGTTGCTCCAATATCCGCATGTATAGCATTGAATGTGCCGGAGAGACTATGTAGTGGCTGCTCCTCCACCAACGTGGATGGAAATATGACTATAAATGCATGAAAAATCTTAAGTATGAATCCATAATAACATTACACTGTGATTCCACACCTAGCTTTGTATTCTCAAAACATGTACTTACAATTTTGGAAATCGAGGTGGTTGTTGCAATTGCATGGTTGACATTGAGAAAACATGTTGCACAATGGCTACGGTCCCCTTGTCTTTGCGCTTCTTAAAGCCAAGGAGCTTTCCTTTCCAATGAAGATCCAAGTTTGCACGATTCCGCACACGATGAGGGCCAATAGCAAATGGTTGCATGTATACCATGCACCTTTGGTGAACATTGTGGCACCCACTCATCATCTATACCTCTAGTGTTGTGGCATGCAAGTGCTGTGACCTCATCCTTTGGCCGCCTTTGTGAAGTAGAGTTGGCCATGGTTGAGCAAAGAAAATTAGGAGGAGGAGCAGGACCTTGCTTGTTGCTACAATGTAGGTGGGATAAAGTGATAGGAGAAGGTGGTTAACCCTTGTGGCAATGGGAGGAGAAGGTGGATAACCCTTGCTTGGTGTGGCAATGGAAGGTGGTAGGGGATGAGTGTGATGGTTGCAACTAAGGAGGGGTTGGAAAAGGGGTTCTAGAGAGAGAAAATAACTTTTGCCTAAGGACTACTTTTGGGGGAGCTCTGGATAGTAAAAAAAGATTTTTCAAAAGTTTTTTTAAAAATTGAATTTTACGGTTTTTGGGTGCACGTTGACTTTTTGAGGTCAAAAAATGCTTTTTTGACCATAAAATAGATTTAGGGGGGTTTTAAGAAGATAAAATTTGAGTTTTGAAAATTTTAAAAAAATTTCAAATTTTTGAGATTTTTTCAAAACCAGATAAAAAAGGAGGGAAGTTGGAGGTTCCGTATGCCCCCCCCCCCCCCCCCCCCCCCCCCCCCCCCAACTCCACCCCTCCCCACCCCACCTTCTCATTAGGTAAGAGCCCATTTAAGAAGTGTAAGATTACTTTGTCCCCCTACATTTTTGAGGGCATTGAGTGTGTCCACCACCCTCTTCTCATTGGCTGGCCTCTAATTAACCTTAATCCCAAAGGGCCCCTAGAGGGTTTATATTTTTCCTAATGGCACAAGATTTCAAATTTCAAGCAAAAGACAGAAGCAACTTGCAAGCTATTTGGGAGAAATAAATACCTTTTAGAGTGACCATTATATTTATGGAATTTATGATTTTTTGCACTCTAATTTTGGTCCTATCCTGTGGCAGTTAAGTGAATGTACTTAAATCCTCAAACTTACATTGTTTCAAAAATCTCAAGCTTGGGAAACTAGTATTGTCTCCGTTTGGCATGATTTTTAACTTTATTGCATGTATATATGTTGTGGACTTATTTGACTTTGATGGCATGCGCTACGAACATATTTGACTCTAATGGCATGAGTTGTGGAATGGTGATTTTTTGGTTTACATTTTTACATCGTTATGCCCTCTCTCTCTCTCTCTCTCTCTCTCTCTCTCTCTCTGCATAGTGATATACAACTCTAGAATTTTACTTTGTCTCTCTAAAGATTTTAGAAGAGAAGTCACTCTCTCTCTCAAGGATTTATAATCTCTTCTTCCAATGGTAACTTGCATAGATACTATCTCTCTAAAATTTATACTTTCTCTCTCCGTCAACCACACATATATGGAGTTTTATGATGATTGAATATTACATTAAGTAAATACTTTATGCTATGACACATGTTTGGTTAAAAAAACTCAAAAGATTGCTGAAATTGTCAAAAAAACTTGAAATGAAAAAGTCTCAAATGTTAAATCCCCTAGTGTTAGCTTGGGGCTACTCTCATAGAAAATATCTTTCTTAAAACGGTTTCAGTTGATGTCCTTCAAATGGACATATCCATAATCCTCAAACTCAAACGTGCCATTGACCATCTGCAGTTGGTAGGTGTGAACAAAATTTGTAAGGAAATTCCGTGAAGTCACCCACTCTTGCAATGAGAGGACAAGGTTCAAGACTGGCTTGATATCCTACTCCTGCTATTGAAGGACAATTTGGTAAAGAAAATGGAAGAGCTTCTCTTGGGTGCCTCATTAGAGCAAGGTAGCTCCTCCTCTATCTCGTTCTAGAAGGGATTCGTTTGTGACAAGGGGCAAGAAAACCTATGAATGGGAGGGCACTAAGTAGGTAGGCTCTCGCTATGACTGGAGAGTACATGGAGGTGAAGAAGAATCTCATATTTATAAATTTCTCAAAAATTCCATCATGTCATGCCATCCACCCTTGCATTAATATCAGTCCATTGAATGGAGCACATAGCTTGATGCAAGCTCAACCATACCATATGGCACGTGTTTGCCAGCTGGGGTGAGTAATGTAGTCAAACTACCAGCTTAGAAATGACTCGACCTCCATGGTGGCCTTACCCAAATCTACACACAAGGCAGGAATGGAGGGCAAGAAGAAGGGAAAAGTAAAGCTTCCTGAGAAGATGATGTTGGAATTGAGGGAGATCTAGAAAACACTCTACGAGGAAAAAGCAAATGTAAAAGGAGCTTTAAAAATAGATCAATCATTTATAGCTAGCTTGAGGACCTCCCTTCTTGATCAAGAAAAGAGAAACCTTGTTATCTGATACCAATGTAGCATTTAATGGTCTAGTAACTTGTGTGTAGCGGAAAATAGCATGAACATAGTGAGAATTTTATTAGAATAGATTCCTAATGAGAATAACAAGAGTGCTTGGGTGGAGAGAGCAAAAAAAAGTATAACAGCTAGTTAGATACCATGAACAATACTTCAAAAGAGCGAGAAATTAAGAAATTGACAACAGTTGAGGAGTGGATTTGCATGGAGCCGGTTCCCCCTCCAAAAGGCTTTGTATTATGGTTTCTCTTATCAAGAGAGAAATTTTTACAATACAATCCTTTGTGTTCCTTCAATACTAGCTAGTGCAATGAAGATGGAAACTTCAAGCACTAAGCAAAACACTTATCAAACACAACATCAATTCCCTCACGGTCTCAGACCCAAGACCTCACACACCTTCAAAGATGGTGAGAGCTAGCGGGGTATGAGAGTAGATTGAGAGGAAGGAGGAGTAGTCTTACAAGAAAGATGTACATCGCCTCACATAATCACTCATATTAGCATAGCTTAGCTTAGTAATTAGCATGGTAGAGGAGACGAGCATGCATTGAAGCTTGGCTCTTGGTTGTATTTGCATCACAAAGCGAAGAGTTGTTGGTGTAGGCCTCCCTTCTCACAAGCTTGGAGTAGGTGATAAGCTTTCCATTAAAGCTTGAGAAGAGAGAGTCTTCTTACTCTACACATGAGATTGTGTGAGTATGTGTGGATAATTGCCTTTGAAAAATTAGCCCCCTCTCTCTCTTGATCGACCCCTCTTGCTATTTGCTCTTGCTAGCACCTCATTGGACCTCCCTAGGCTTAGCCAATACGATTTCAAGAGCATAAGTGGTAGCCTTGTGACATGTGTTCCCCTTTCCCCTTTTGTGAGAGCTTTAGGTAATTAATAAATGCAATTAAACTCTCATTGGACCCCTTTGTCTCCTGGCGAATAGGAATCAGGCAAGCCATTGGGCTACTGAATGCTCACTGGACCCCTTGGGAGACTGTCCAATAGTCTTCTAGAGAGCTTAATTCCTATTGGTTCTTTTATGAAGTTACTTTAAATTAATTAAACTAGATTTACTCTAGCCTAATTCTCATTGGTCCACCTCCATGGCCATCCAATAGGATTTGAGTATACCTTGTGGGCATCTGGCCTAGGGAGCTGACATGTGTCCCTCTTTCCCCTTGTGTTCAAAGGAAGCTTGTGAGTGTGTGTGTGTTTCTATCTCAATCCCTACTTCTTGGGTTCGCCCCCTCCTATGTAGGAGTTTGTGAGGACTTTTTGGGACACACACAAAGCATCCAATTTCCTAAGCCTTTGACCATTGGGCACAACCTTTGAATTTTGGAACCTTAGCATTTTGGAAGTCTTAATGGGCTAAACCCTAAGGTCTTTGGAGCCCATTGTTGCACATAGATCTTTTGCAGATGGCCCCCCCTTTGGATCCCTATTTTCCCTCCTTTGGATCCCTACTGTGGTCGGTCTGCCAGCTTAACCAATATTGTAGCTTTTTCTCCCCTGGCACTTCCCCATATTAATGATTAGTTTAACATGAGAAAATCATTTAGGAGAATTAGATATTAGTTATTATGACAGCTTTTTATCAATTTCTTCCTTTGTGATTATAGTTCATTTGTAGAGGGTTGAAAGCTATAAAGAGCTTGTATAGATGCAAATTTGCATGGAGAACTTAACACAACTTTATAACCATGTTTTTTGAGTAATTTAGATGGGGAGCCAGAGTGCAAGTTGATCGGGCACATAGTTTGAAAGTCAAACTAAGACACATTGAGGGTATATCTAGTTATCACATGAGTGGTTCCTTAGTACGTTGCAAGTCACTATGCTACACACTCTTTGACTAGTTTTACTCAGTTAGATCATGTGAGACCTAAATTTTATTTATAAGATAGGGGTATGATAGTTTTCTTCATTGTTTGTCGTATAAGCGTAGAAAGGGGGGTCAATTCACTCATATGAGTTGTATATAGGGGTTTTATCAAAGTTGTCTACTCGTAGGTGGTGTCTCATTTTTTATATAGAGTGAATCTCCCAAGGATCACTGGTGCCAACAATGCGTCTAATTTGATCAAGGGAGTTGGAAAGATTGTGCTTCTTGCTACAAATGGTAGTTCTTTCACAGTTTTTGATGCACTTTATATTTAAGGGATTAAAAAAAACCTTTTGTCTATATCCACACTTACAATACTTGGTCCTGATATCAAATTTGTGGACGATGGATGTACAATTCATGATCTCAATTTTGGTGATGAAATAGTTGTATCATGTATTTTGTGTTGTGGATTGTATAAGCTCACTTTGTATGACAAGTGTGGGTGGAATTTTGCAAATGGATTTGTGGGTTCAAAGATTGTTTCTGATGCAAAACTTTGGCATGCACATTTTGGGCATTTGAATTTTGTCAGTTTGTTGCGTTTGCAAAATTTTTATATGATTGCTTCTTTGCCGCCTCTTGAAGCACCTATGAGGCATGTTTGTGAAGGCTATATTTTGGGTAAGATGCAACATTCAAATTTCCAAAGGATTGTTCAGTTAGGGCTACATGTAGGTTGCAACTTGTGCATAATGATGTTTATGGGCCAATGAAAACTCCATCCTTAGGCAGTTACATATACTTCATGACTTTCATTGATGATTACTCTAGGCATGCATGGGTTTATCCACTTTAAGCAAAGTTCAAAGTGCTCATGTGCTTCAATCAATTTTTTTGCTATGGCTGAAAATGTCCCCAAATGGACTATGGATACCCTCCGTTCAAATTGAGGGGGGGAGTATATGTCTCATGAATTTAATGCATTTTTGGCAAATTGTGGGATAAAAATATGGCATGATGTATGGCTAAAAGCCAAGCTTTTCCACGTTTGTTTTGGCTTGAGGCTATCATGTGTGCTACTTATGTACTTAACATGTGTCCTACTAAAACCTTGTAGTATGTGAATCCTTACAAATCATGGCATGATAAGAAACCATCTATTGATCACATGCACGTTTTTCGTTGTTTAGCTTATGCTTTGTTACCAAAAACGCAACGCAAAAAATGGATGACAATGCTATTAAATGCATTTTTTTTTGTTACAGTATTGAAAGAAAAGGTTACACATTACACCATCCGCAAGCAAAACATATCTTGGTTGCACAAGATATTGTGTTTGTAGACGATTATGTTGAGCCTTTGTTATCGTGTAGCAAATATAGTAATGAAAATCACAAGACAGTGATGACACTTTGCTACCTCTTTTTAATGGTGAAAACTTGAATGTAAATTCCAATGAGGCAAATGTACAGCCTATAGGGGTTTCTAAATATGTTACAGATTAGTCTATTATTGATGCAAATGTACATGATGTACTTGATGTGGAAAGGGCTAAGAACGAGGAGGCTAGAGGTATGCCAAAATGGGTGGTGCATACTTTGAGTGACAATAAATTGGATGTATCTATGTCTAGTTGAACTTGTTCATGTTTGCACCATGCATCTTATACATTAGATTGTTATGCTTTGGTTGTTTCTAGCTTATAGGATGAGAAGGACCTCTTTATTTTGATGAAGCACAAAATTCAAAGCATTAGATGGTTGCCAAGCAATATAAACATGATGCACTTATAGAAAATGAAACATGGAATTTATGTGATTTTCCTCCTGGTAAAATGGCCATTGATACAAATTGGATTTACAAGTTGAAACATAATTCGGATGGTGAAATTGATCGCTATAAGGCTAGACTTGTTGCACAAGGTTATGCACAACAAAAAGGCATTGACTATGAAGAGACTTTTGCTCCCACTTGTTGTATGACTATTGTTCGTATTTTATGTGCATTGGTAGCTCATTTTGGATGGAATGTATATCAATCAAACATTGTTACTATTTTCTTGGATGGTGATATTTTTGAGGAAGTATATGTAACACAACCTCATGGTTTTGAAGTGTGAAAATATAAGAAAGCCTTGTATGGGTTGAAGCTGTCTCCTCGTGCTTGGTATGGAAAAGATGCCACTCATTTGGTTAAACAAGGCTTTTGTAACAATCCAACTAAAAGCACTTTGTATGTCAAGTATGAGGGTGATGTATTTTTTATTGTTGTTCTATATGTAGATGATTGTTCATTACTGGTCCAAATGACACACATTGGTGAATTCAAGGCTTATTTGAATGCTACTGTTAAGATGAAATACTTGGGGATTTTGTATCATTACTTGGGCATACATTAGAAAATTTCGGAGGTCATTTGGAGGGCCTTGTAAGAAATTGTATTTCTCTCTCTAGAAACTTTTTTTAAAATGCACTTGCACCTTGTGAGTACGTCCAAAAGGACAACCAGACACTTTAAGAAGTAGATTTATATTCCCAATCGTCCTTGAAAACGGTCACTTTTTTATTTAATGTGAGCGTCTTTTTCAAGAGGCAGGTGCGGCGCATTCAAGGCAGCTTACGTCATCACTGAAAGTTGAAAAGTCACAAACTGTCAAATACTGATAGATTTTGAGGCTTTTGACACCACCAATGCGTCCGGAACGCCAAAATACCCTAAAAACGAATGTCTACTTGTCTCATTCCGACATCCGGAGAGGCAAAAAATGTCAAAAAACCCCAAAAAATGGGCTTTTTACTTAAGGCGCGCGAGGAGGCATTCTAAAATGCTAGAATGCCCCTCTGCGCGCCGTTAGTACAAAGCTCTTTTTAGTGCTTTTTGGACAATTATCTTTCAAGAAAGCCTACCCATGTTTCTCTATTGCACTTTTGCACATCTCTCTCTCTCTCTCTCTCTCTCTCTCTCTCTCTCTCTCTATAGCTTAGCATATTTAAAAAGAGAGAGAGTGAGAGACTCCCATTACTAACGGCGCGCGTGGAGCATGTTTTGACCTCAAAAAACACCTCCTCGCGCCGTTAGTATAAGGTAACAGAAAGATTCTCTCTCTCTCTCTTTCCCCCGCCTTACTTCCTCTCTCTATAACACTCACACATACACACATAAACACATACATTGGTGGATGCACAGTACTAAAGGCGCGCATAGAGACATGCACACCGGTTGTGCCTCTCTACACGCGCCTATAGTATAGAGAGAGAGAGAGAGAGAGAGAGAGAGAGAGAGAGAGAGAGAGAGAGAGAGAGAGAGAGAGAGAGAGAGACACATAAATACTCACACATACACACACAAACACATACACTGGTGGATGCACAGTACTAAAGGCGCGCATAGAGACATGCACACCGGTTGTGCCTCTCTACGCGCGCCTATAGTAGAGAGAGAGAGAGAGAGAGAGAGAGGGGCTCTATGTGTTTGTGTGTGTGTGAGAGAGACTCCCATTACTAACGGTGCGCGTGGAGCATGTATTAACCTCAAAAAACACCTCCTCGCGCCGTTAGTATAAGTTAACAGAAAGACTCTCTCTCTCTCTCTCTTTTCTCTCTTTCCCCCGCCTTACTTCCTCTCTCTATAATACTCACACATACACACATAAACACATACACTGATGGATGCACAATACTAAAGGCGCGCATAGAGACATGCACACCTGTTGTGCCTCTCTACGCGCGCCTATAGTATAGAGAGAGAGAGAGAGAGAGAGAGAGAGAGAGAGAGAGAGAGAGAGAGAGAGAGAGACAGAGAGAGAGAGAGGGGGGGGGGGGCTCTTTGTGTTTGTGTGTGTGTGTGTATGTTATATTTGTGTGTCTGTGTGTTTGTGAGTGTGTGTGTCTCTGTGTGTGTGTATATTATATTTGTGTCTCTGTGTGTTTGTGTGTATATTATATTTGTCTGTGTATGTGTGTGTGTGTGTGTGTGTGTGTGTGTGTGTGTGTGTGTGTGATCAAAATGCACTTTGTAGAATTGTAACAATGGGTGTGAGTGCTCACTCTTATAGACCCGAAACAATGGATGTAACAATGGGTGTGCTGGATGCACAGTACTAAAGGCGCGCATAGAGACATGCACACCGGTTGTGCCTCTCTACGCGCGCCTATAGTATAGAGAGAGAGAGCGTGAGAGAGAGAGAGACAGAGAGAGGAGAGAGAGAGAGAGAGAGGGGGGGGGGGCTCTTTGTGTTTGTGTGTGTGTGTGTGTATGTTATATTTGTGTGTCTGTGTGTTTGTGAGTGTGTGTGTGTATATTATATTTGTGTCTCTGTGTGTTTGTGTGTATATTATATTTGTGTGTGTGTGTGTGTGTGTGTGTGTGTGTGTGTGATCAAAATGCACTTTGTAGAATTGTAACAATGGGTGTGAGTGCTCACTCTTATAGACCCGAAACAATGGATGTAACAATGGGTGTGGTGGATGCACAGTACTAAAGGCGCGCATAGAGACATGCACACCGGTTGTGCCTCTCTACGCGCGCCTATAGTATAGAGAGAGAGAGAGAGAGAGAGAGAGAGAGAGAGAGAGAGAGAGAGAGAGAGAGAGAGAGAGAGAGAGAGAGAGAGAGGGGCTCTTTAAGTTTGTGTGTGTGTGTGTGTGTATGTTATATTTGTGTGTCTGTGTGTTTGTGAGTGTGTGTGTCTCTGTGTGTGTGTATATTATATTTGTGTCTCTGTGTGTTTGTGTGTATGTTATATTTGTCTGTGTGTGTGTGTGTGTGTGTGATCAAAATGCACTTTGTAGAATTGTAACAATGGGTGTGCGTGCTCACTCTTATAGACCCGAAACAATGGGTGTGCGTGCTCACTCTTATAGCCTACCCATGTTTCTCTATGGCACTTTTGCACCATCCTCTCTCTCTCTCTCTCTCTCTCTCTCTCTCTCTCTCTCTCTCTCTCTCCTTCCTTTCTATAGCTTAGCATATTTAAAGAGAGAGAGAGTGAGAGACTCCCATTACTAACGGCGCGCGTGGAGCATGTTTTGACCTCAAAAAACACCTCCTCGCGCCGTTAGTATAAGGTAACAGAAAGACTCTCTCTCTCTCTCTCTCTCTCTCTCTCTCTCTCTTTCCCCCGCCTTACTTCCTCTCTTTATAACACTCACACATACACACATAAACACATACATTGGTGGATGCACAGTACTAAAGGCGCGCATAGAGACATGCACACCGGTTGTTCCTCTCTACGCGCGCCTATAGTATAGAGAGAGAGAGAGAGAGAGAGAGAGAGAGAGAGAGAGAGTGAGAGAGAGGCTCTTTGTGTTTGTGTGTGTGTGTGTGTATGTTATATTTGTGTGTTTGTGTGTTTGTGAGTGTGTGTGTCTGTGTGTGTGTCTGTCTGTGTGTGTGTATGTTATATTTGTGTCTCTGTGTGTTTGTGTGTATGTTATATTTGTCTGTCTGTCTGTGTGTGTGTGTGTGTGTGCGTGCGTACGATCAAAATGCACTTTGTAGAATTGTAACAATGGGTGTGCGTGCTCACTCTTATAGACCCGAAATTATGATCTCTAAGGCTAAGATAATGAAGAAAAAACCTATGTGATAGATGGAGGCCTTTTTAGAGATTTTTTGACATTTTCCTCTCAAAAATCTCTCTAAAAGAGGAAAAAAGGGGCTTTTTACTAACGGCGCGCGATGAGGCATTCCAAAATTTTGGAATGACCCCTCGCGCGCCGTTAGTAAAATGTTCCTTTAGGGGTTTTTGACATTCTTTGCCTCTTTGGATGTCGGAGCTAGGCAATTGGACATTCATTTCTAGGATATTTGGGCGTTCCGGACGCATTGACAGTATCAAAAGTTTCAACACCTTCCACCACTTGATAGTTTTGTAACTTTTTGAATTCTAGTGATGACGTAAGCCGTATCAAATGCACCGCATCTAACTTCTGAAAAAGGTGCTCGCATTAAATGAAAGAGAGTGAGCGTCTTCAAGGACCACTAGATTATTAAATGAGGAGAGGGACACCTTTTATATTTTTGTTAATATCAATCTATTTTTCTACGTAACGTAGGCTCTTCTCTCATTGGAGGAGCTTATTTTCCTCTCTCTTCCAAAAGGCCCTCCAAAAGACCTCCGAAATCTCCTAATGTTGTCTAAGCGATGTGATGTAGGTATTTCCTTGTGTCAAACAAGCTACATAGAGACATTACTATGTAAGTTTAAACTTGAGGGTTGCAAACCTATCGCTATTCCAATGGAAATAGGTTTGAAATTGAGTCTTCATGATGTTGGATATCTTGTTGATGTCACTCTTTATATGTTGTTGGATGCCTTATTTATGTATGCAATACGGGGCCGCATATTCAATTTGCAGTCTCACACGTCAGTAGATTTATGCATAGCCCTCCATCCAAGCAATGGCAGGCTGTCAATAGGTTTGGCCTCAAATTGGGCTGGTTGTTATGACATGCAAGTGTCCAAAAGTAGTTTTTGTTTCATGCTCGATAACTCATGCGTAACTCTGTTGAGAAAGAAGAAACCTATTGTGGCCACTTCTAGTTGTGAAGCTTATGGATGATTTGGGTGTTGGATAGGACACTACCAACATCATCTACACTGACAGTCAAAATGCATTGTCAGTTAGAGGAACCCAATTTTTTACGCTCGCAAAAGCACATTGAGGTGTGTTATCACTATGTTAAAGAGAGACTCTCAACATGAGAGATCAACTTGGCTTATGTGCCAACACAGGACAACCTTGCAGATGTGTTCACAAAGGCATTGCCTCATGAGAAGTTTGAAGCTTGCTGCAAAGCTTTGGAATTGCTCACCTTTGTGGATTGATCATGTCCTCAGGGCATGGCACTTCCCTATAGAGTATGGGTTAGCTCTCATTCATTGCATCACTCCCAGGGGGGATTTGCTACCATATGTGTGGTAGTAATGTGTGTGAACACACTTAGGACTGCCGAGGCATTTTTTTGCTCACTAGGATGTTTTTTCCCCCGTGCATTGTATATATACACATCATTCTAGGGCTAACTTATCTTTCTATTTTGCACTAACTAATACATTCTCTATTGTGTGCCTTGAGCTTCTTCATTTTGTCCAAGCTATGTATGCATCTGTGCAACCCTAATTCCAACTCACACACACACACACACACACACACACACACACACACACACACACACCACACACACACACACACACACACACACACACACACACACACACACACACAGAGTATGGCTTCTTGAAAGAGGGCACACCAATTTTTTATTTTATTTGTAGGTAGCATATTTTATCATAAATCCTATGTCAAAATTGTTAGGTATATGGGCTTTAATGTATGACCCCTTGTATCTACCTTTGTCTACGCAGAAGGTGGTTGGAAACTCTTCATGGATTCATGTAATTCCTACGTGGAATCTTACTCATACATGAGGAAAAATCTACCCCATCTTTCAATGTTTGAATGCTATTATGACTTGTATTGCACACATCCCTACATGCCATCTTCCTCCTACATAAAGAGTATTTTTGTACACACATTCATTCTCTTTACCAATCCTTATTTGAAATTGGCCCGAGTAGCCATCACATACTATGTAGCACCCATATCCTACCACCTCATTTAAGATTTCATCTTGGAAAGGGAGGGGACAGTGATCCATCTTAATGGCTACATCTAGAGATTTTTAATCCATGCAACCTCATCACCTACACATTTTTATCTTAGTGCAAAGTTGTTGCTATTTTGTTACTCCATCATTGTGTCAGTTAAGTACTCTCTTACTCATGAACGCAACTCTAATTAATCGTCCATATGATATTTGAACGAGGATACACATAATGTATGCTCTTTCAATTAACATATCATCATTCCCCCTTAAACATGAAAATGAGCGACAAAGCAAGCTGCTCTTGTGCACATTTTAGACACCCCGTTTTTGTAAATTTGTATATATTGACATGACACCATGTGTGAAAAGGGTGTGTGGGATTTATTTTGGTGGTCTTTTTAGCTTTCTTTAGCAAGCACATGTACATGTAGTACAAGTTGCTTAATTAGCGCTAGCTGGCGGGTTGCTGTAATTTCCCGTTAGTGAGTTTTTTGAAGTATGACTTGTATTTAATTAAAAATCATGTCAAAACTAAAACATGTTTAGAAAAATATCAGAATTTTTCAAGTCTTGGATCGTTGTGCCTCCTTTATGCTTTTTGATAGTTTTTTGCCCTTGACTAGCCTCTCCTATGTGTGGTCGTGCTAGGCACTCAGATTTTCCTTTGGGACAAAGGCAACCAAATTATAGTTCAAGGGATGATTTGGTGAGCAAAAAGGTTGATGTTACCTTTGGAAAACTCATGGAGATGTTTCCTAAGTTAAAGAGGCAATGGAAGTATGGTCAACCCTATGAAGAAGGAGCTTGTTAGGGGGTCGGTGAGAGTCCTATCTTTGAATGAGGTGTCTGATATATGCCCTATTGTGGATGCATGGCATAAGAGGAAGCGTAGAGGCTTGTATTGATGGATTTGCACAAATATGTGTCATCACTCAAGCTTGTGTATCAAAATTGGAACCCAAAATAGTGAAGAATTCAGGTTTTTGTATAAAGCTTGCAAACCAATCAAGGGTGAAGCAAAGTTGGATTTATACGCTTGTATAACAAAAAATGTACGTATAGTTTGATATTATACGTTATATATCCATATTGTACACGTATATACGAATAAAACATATTTCAATCGAAGTATATTTTGATTCAAATACATTTTGATCGAAATATGTTTTACTCTATAAAAAAAGCACCGTGATACTTTAAAATATTCTCTGATATAGCTTTCACTTTATCTAAATATTTTGTATGCATCTTATTATAATCAGGTACCACAAAACCGTATTAGGAAGAGAATGGGGTCAAGGAGGGCCTCTTTATTTGGAAGTTAAAGGAAGTCAAATCTCTAGTATTAAGAAAGCAATGAAAGGAGACCTTTTGAATTCAAAGAGGCAAAACAGCTAGTTTATTTGAATTCAAATTTTCCCCCCAAAATGAAATATAAAATCTAGCGGGCAAAACTATATCAAGTAATATATCTACGGAAAGAGCTCGGCATGTAGATTATAGATCTGTATCTTCGCTTAAATTAGAGATTGTATGTAGGAGTTATGGAAGGCCGAAAATCATAAAGTTGTCCCCTCCCTTTTTGGGGGGAAAAGTGCATCTCTCTTACACACCCACCATTCTTGCACACATGGCATGCACCTATTCGTCAAAATGTTAATCACCTCCATAATCTCATGAAAAATAAAGAGGCCCTCCTAGACCTCATCCTCTTCCTAATGCCTTTATTTGTTGTGCTCAATAAAGCATCTTTGAAGATAGGATTTTGAATGACGCTAAAAGCAATTCCACATGCAACAAACGCTTGCGTCCACTTAAGATGGAGTTCAAGCAACCATTGTTTATCAAATGATGGGATGCAAAGCAGAACCACTTGGTGCAGGTTCTCCTCCAGTCCATGCTTCAATTCGGCTTATGTTAGCAGAGCTTGTGGTGGGATTAGAGCTACAAGCCTCAGCAAACAATTAATGACACCCTCCTTGATTATAAGCAGGGGTGGAGGGAGGGTTTTGATCATTCTCGAGTGTCATCTCCACGTCCCTAGCCATAGATGGAACCATCATTTTGGGACCACCCTTTTTTTGGCCCTCAAGATGTACTCTCTTTGCCTTGAGCGTCCACTTGGGAAATTTTTCTCAATAGCTCTAGGGGGTTTTTTCAAGCTGCCATGTTTCCTAGAATTTTGAGCACATGTTCTTTTATCCTATGTGAATTTTCGCTAAAATGATTGCCGCAGGTCTTACACCTCAACTTTGGTGCACCAATTCATCTATGTAGCTCCGCTCATATCCTTTCACCATCTTCTTAACATCTGAAAACTCAAACAACACTATTTACTAAATACACAATTAAATCAAACTCTCATACCATTTACATTATTATATTCGCTATCATTTTTAAAAAAAAAATTCAACCTCTTTAAATTCTAAATACCAAAAATATGTTTTTTTTCAAGTGTGACCTTTCACTCTATACTTGAATCGTGATAAAAATTCACTTAATCTTTCTCAAGAACTTCCAAGTGTGAGAAAACTCTACACAAAGCAAGATATCTTTTAAAATACTACCTAAATTACCTCCAAGTGTGAGTGTAACTCTACACATGGCAGGCAATCATAATTCACTTCTTATCTAAATCTCTTCTAGGTGTGAGAATATCTCTACACAAAGCAAGAGACTATTATTTAATCTACCTAAATTGCCTCCACCATGAGTACTACTCTACACATGACAGACAACCATTAGATAAATCTAATCTAAGCTACTTCCAAGTGTGAACATAGTTCAACACAAAGCAAGTAACTACTAAATTTAACTAACTTAAGTTACTTGTAGGTGTGAACATAGTTCAACACAAAGCAAGTATTTGCTAACTTCAACTATCCTAAATCACTTCCAAGTGTGAGTTTCCTCTACACAAGGCAAGCAATCACTAACTACTCTACTTAATTTACCTCCGGGTGTGAGATATACTTCACAAAAAGCAGGTAAATTTTAAACTCAAAACTCTATAACCTTAAAAAACTACATTTAACTAGTTAACTTTTACCCTAAGCTCTAACTCTTTACTTAAATAGATAATTGATTACAAAAATTATAAATAAAATTTTTTGATGTTTTAAAGCTCACGGAAGAGAGCTCAAATAGAATGAGAAAAACAGTCGGTTTTCACATATATAAAGGACTACATTTTGATATGAATATATATTTCCGTCAAAATATATTTTGATCAAATTTCTAAGAAATTATACAAGACTATTTTTGTTGGTATGGCACCGTATAATACGGTTGAATAAATATAGGTCTCGTATAATACACCCGTTTAAAGCATATTATGCGTACATAATATAACGTACAATGTAACTTAGGGGTGAAGTGTTTGGGAGTTATAAAGGACTTGGAGGTAGACGTACTTGATGTTTAAGTGCTCATCAATTGTTATGTTATGTTTATTGGTACTGGTGCTTTCCCTCTCATCCTTGAAAGACCATGGCTACATGAAAGACCATGCCTACATGTTATGTTTACTGGTATTGGTGCTTTCCCTCTCATCCTTGAAAGACCATGTCTACATAAAATCAAAGTTGTACAGGATTGGGGACATAGTACCATCACTCTTTACAATAGAAAGCATGATAAGAAGAGGTTTGACATAAATTACAAGAAATCTTTGGATGTTGACTTTGATGACTCATGAGCAAGATGATGAAGAAGAGGACTCAAGGGAAGAAGAAGAAGAAAATGGGGATGATGGAAGTGAGGTGGAAGATAGCATCTATTGAGAAGTAGATTTTTCTTCTTTGTTTCTTGAAGAAGAGCATGATGAGGATGAAACCCAAATTTCAACCTGATGTTAAACAAGAGCTAATTCAAAGTATGTTGTCTCCAAATTTGACTAGTCATGAGAAGGGAGAGTATCTACACATGATACAACAGTTTCCTAGACTATACATCACTTCTTATGAGAAAATTAGAGGCTTCAAAGGAGAGGAAATCCACATTCCAATCAAGGAAGGAGTTGAGTCCATACGCCAAAAGTGAAGGAGAATGGGATGGGTACAACTTAATGCTTTAAAGGAAGAGGTACAAAGCTTCTCAAAGCAAGTCTTATATGTCCTGTCAGTACTGTAGAATGGGTGAGTTCTTTTGTTGTCACACAGAATAAAGATGGAAAGTGGAGAATTTGTGTTGATTTTAAGCCTCTAAATGCAGCCATGAAGAGAGATCCCTCTTCCTTTCATAAATGACATACTAAGGACATACTCAATTATATTGCAGGACATGAGAGGTATAGTGTATGTGATGGATTCTCTGGATAATTTGAGCTCACCTTGGCTTCACAAGATCAAAAGAAGACTACTTTTATCACACCATGGGGATGTTTTTCTTATTGTGTGCTTCCTTTTGGTCTTATGAATGGCTATGCTTGGTACCAAAAGCACACCAACAAGGTGTTCTCTCTCTTTCATGGCAAGTTTGTGAAGGATCTTATAGTTGGGTTTTGTGTTTATAGCTCTAGAAGGGATCATTGTTCAAAGATTGGGATTGCATTGAAGCAATATGATGAAAGTGGAGGTCAAATCAACCCAAAGAATTGTCATCTTGCTCAACCAAGAGTTAAGTTTTTAGGACATATGATCTCTAAAAATGGGATTGAAACATATCGTGACAAATTGAAGGCTTTGGTGCTCCTCCCATCACCTAAGAATACAAAGAAACTTACTAATTTTATTCAAAAGGTGAAGTATGTGTCAAGGTTTATTCCTTATTCCTTTCAACTTCTTTATCCTCTACAACAAGTAGCAAGGTTGTATCCTCTACAATGAATGTGAAGAGGCTTCTCAAGGTATCAAAGAGGTTCTTGCTTCTCTTCCTACTATGCAAGCTCCTAATTGGGATTAAGGTTTTTATGTGAATCCATCGGTAGGTGAGGATGCTATTGGGGCTATGCTTCTTCAACAAGGTAACAAATCCCACTACATGATGAAGCTTATCTATTGTGCTAGCAGGGTTAAACTAGAGGTGAAAAGAGGCTATATAGAGATGAAACTCATTATGGTGAGTGTAATTTATGAATGTAGAAGGTCTAGGTACTACCTTCTTCCCAAAACCTTTCACATTTCTAACTAGTTACACTTTTCTCCCCAATTGATGAATAGACCTATCTTATCAAAGAGGCTTATGAAGTGGATTGTGGAGCTACAGGAATTCAAATTTTTCTTTTTTTAAAAAAAGGAAACATTATGAAAAATATGAACCCTCTAGGATCCCTTTGGGATTAAGGTTAGTTAGAGGCCAGCCAATGAGAAGAGGGTGGTGGATACACTCTATGTCCTGAAAAAAGTAGGGGGACAAAGTAGTCTTATACTTTTTAATGGCCTCTTACCTAGTGAGATGGTGGTGGGTTGGGGGGGGGGGGGGGGGGTGTTGAGGTGGAGGAAGGGGGGTGGTGGGCCACCTGGAACCTCCAACTTCCCTCCTTTTTGGTATGGTTATGAAAAAATCCCAAAATTTTGAAATTTTTCAAAATTTTCAGAACTCAAATCTTATCTTTAAAAAAAATCCTTAAACCTATTTTATGGTAAAAAAAAGCATTTTTTGACCTCCAAAAATCAAAACGTGCACCCAAAAACCCTAAAATTCAATTTTTTTCAAAAACTTTTGAAACATCATTTTTTACTATCCAAAGCTCCCCCAAAATTATTCCTTAGTCAAAAAGTGATTTTCTCTCTCTAGAACACCTTTTCCAACCCCTCCTTAGTTGCAACCATCACACTCACCCTTTACTCCAACACTCTCTCTCTACACCATCTCCATTGTTGTGGCAAGGAAGCCCCTCTCTCCTCCCCTGCCACCTCCCATTGCCACACCAAGCAAGGGTTAATTACCTTTTCCTATCTCGATTGCCACAACACTCCTCCCCCCCTTTGTCACTACCACCTCCCATAGCACACCAAGCAAAGTCATTCACTTTCTCCCACCTACATTGTAGCAACAAGCAAGGTCCTCCTCCTCCTCCTAATTTTGTTTGTTCACCCATGGCCAGCTCTACTCCACAAAGGCGGCCAAAGGATGAGGTCACAACACTTCATGCCACAACACAAGAGGTATAGATGATGAGTGGGTTCCACAAGAGCTCACCAAAGGTGCTTGGGTATACATCCAACCATCTGGTATTGTCTCTCACTATGTGCGAAATTGTGCAAACTTGGATCATCATTGGAAAGGAAAGCTCCTTGGTTTCAAGAATCGCAAAGACAAGGGGACCATATAGCGTTTGTGCAGCATGTTTTCTCAATGTCAATCATGCAATTGCAACAACCAACTTGATTTCCAACACATTGTAAGTACATGTTTGAGAATACAAAGCTAGGTGCGAAATCACAGTGGAATGTTTTTATGGATTCATACTTAAGATTTATAATGCATTTATAGTCATATTTCCATCCACATTGGTGGAGGAGCAGCCACTACATAGCCTCTCTGGCACATTCAATGTTATACATGCGGATATTGGACCGACAATTTTTGCACATCTTTGCCCAACCAAACCGGTTCAAAGAAGGATTTTCTTCTATTCTCACTCCTATATTGTGCCTACTACACGGGTTTGGAAAGCTTGAACCCATCAAAGTATCTTCCTCATTAAGTATGGAGTGGCCACAACCAGATTTTTGGTCGGTAGCATCTTTCAAGAAAAAGATAATAATAGATGTGCAAAACTCCTTGAAATTTTCTAAAGCTTCTAGGTTTGTGGGCTTGAGTTGATGTTTGTCTATTCATTGTTTTGGGCATATTTTTAAAGAGTTTGGATTTGTGGAAACTACCACAATGCTTGTATGTAAAGATGTGAATTATGAGAATTTAGGGAGGCTTTTAAGAGGACTGGGGTTTTGTGAAGATCATGCACAATGGGGATAGGTAACGTTGTAAGGTTGGATCTTCAGATATTGGGATGCGCTGTTTAAAATCCCGCACCTCCTTGTATATATGATTTCACTATGATCATTGGATGTGCAAGCTTGGAGTGTGGACTCCCTTACAGGGTGTAGATGATGCTATTGCAAGCTTTGACATTGCAATGAGGATGCCCAACAATGCTTTGGAGGCTGTCCAACTGAACAAGCATTGGAGTCTTAGTAATGGGCAAGAACATTTGGCTATTATGGGTGGGTTTTCAAGACCTTCAACAAGCGCAATTTCGTTTACAAGGTCACAAGGTGAGAATCCTTCCACCTCATTTTCACTCCTTCATAGTTTGACGATCATTGGCTACTTATTGTAATGAATGTCCACAAGTTGGTAAGAGAATGGAAGACAAATTGAAGGTCCACGAGGATTGGGGCATGGATGGAACTATGATATTGCTCTTATAGATTTGCTAACTATTGCAGTTTTGGAAACAATCCCCTATGTAATCAATATGATTTGCTTCGGTAAATTTAACACTTTGAATATAATTTTTCACTCTACAATGGCCGTCTTACAACTTTTTTAGAACCATATTTAGTTATTATTGAAATCGATGGTTGATTTTTTCAATTATAGAAGAAAAAGAAACATTCTAGTATATCAAGTATAGCTTTTTCAATATTGTTAGTTTCTTGTGACAACTACATGCATTTTGTAGGTAGTAACCATATCTAATCATAAGGATCAAATTTGGCTAGATATTGAATAGTTTCTATGGGATTCTACAACTCATAATGTTGAACCCAGTTTTTTCATGTTTGCTGTATTTAGCACTTCATCTTTGTCCCCAAGATTCCCCTTGGTAAGAGATGTATTATTCTTTTGACATGCTCCATGGCTCTTTATAAACATAAAGGACAATAGGGAACTAAGAAAACATGCATATATTATTTGTATTGAGCGTGGCTATAGAAACTTTGATGATAGGTTTGCAGAATGGTAAAAATTCAACTTTTTTGTACCTATTTATTTTGGAAAAACAAAAAATAGTGAGTGAGAAGCAATCATATGTTCTGATCACCAACCCATTGAAGTTAACTAGGGAATTTATCTCAAGTCCTAAAAAAATGCCTAATCTTATTTTTATGCAACAAAATGTAAGAAATTACTGTTTTGATGAAAATGCACTGGTCCATCAACTTTGGAGGCTTGGTGTGACCAAAAGATGAGAAATTTTACAAGGTTCTTATTTTTTCCATGTGTAGTAGGCCTTGAACTATAAATTCATGAAAGGATTTTACAAAATGAGTGGATCTACTATGGTTTTGGAGGTTTTTTTCAAAACCCTGAAAGGACACTTTTATGTCATGTTAGGTTACCAACCTAGTGTTAAAGGATGGATGGAAGCGGCTTATAGGATCATAAGGGTAAAAATGGCTATCCACCCAAATGTCAACATTCGTCTCACCGGTAGCACGACGTTCTTGTGATGACCTTTGATCACCCTCGCATGCGGCCTTCGGTGCAAACACCGTGGGAAAATGAATATGTACGCTTTGGTGTGCGGAGTACGTGGTGGTGGAAGCAAATGATTTGTGATGTCTGTAAGCACCATGGCAGTTGTTGTGTAAGGAAGCAAAGGATGAAAAGAGAGAGGGAGAGGGAGAGGGAGGAAGATGGGAGGGGAGAAGGGGGTAGGGGGGGAGAGGGAGAGAGAGGGGAGGAGGAGGAGGGTAGGGGCAAAGAGAGAGAGAGAGAGAGAGAGAGGAAAGGGAGGGAGGAGGAGAGAACAATTTTTTTTTTAAGGGGGAAAGATTTTGAAAAAAATGGACTTTCAATGCTTGCAGGTTTTAAAAAAAGGTCAAAAAATTATTTTGGGAGAGAGTTTTAAGTCAAAAATATCTAAAAATGAGTTTTTTGAAAAAAAAGTCAAATTTTGGCTCTTAGTGACCCACATTTTTGTTGATGTAGCCACACCCCTTTACTCTCTTCACTTTCAAAAAGCTAGAGGGAGAAAGTAATCTCTTAGGTTCACATCCTACATGCGTCTTAAAAAAAAGGTTAGAATAGCCTACTCAAAACATCTATTCCAAATGAAAACACACTACAATCTACACTTCTGTTCATTTGCAGTTCAACATGTATTTTTGCAAAAGAATGTGCTTCTAAAATTGTTATATTACTAGTATACATAAAATAGTGGGTCATTACATTTCATACAAAATCCATATGAGGGAGGATGGCTCATTGCAAGAACGTCCGTATCTTGTTTGTATGTAGGGGGTAGGTTAGCTTGTAAGATACCGTACATAGGGGGGTTTCTCTAAGTTTGATGCATGCAGGTGATATCCCCCCATTACTAATAGTGAATCCCCCAGGAACCATTATGGCATATGATGTGTTTGAAAAGTGGGGTATTAATGTAATAGGTTCTCTACCTATAGTAGCTAGAGGCAAATGTTACATACTTACTATTGTTGACTATCTATCTAGGTGGATTGAAGCCAAAGCTAATAAGCAAACTACAAGCAAAGATGTTTCCAAATTTATATATGAATATATTTGGTGTGAATTTGGCATTCCATTGAAGCTACATTTTGACAAGGGTCCAAGTTTCAGTAGGGGAGAGCTATTGGATAATCTATGTGAGCAGGTTTACTACTCCCTATTATCCTCAATGCAATGGAATGAATTAGAGGTTTAATTAAGATCTCATAAGTATTCTTACAAATATGACAATAAATAATGTGAAGAATTGGGATTTAGAGCTACTTTGTGCTCTATGGGCTTACAGGACTGCCATCAAATCAGGTATTGATTTCTCTCCCTTCCACCTAGTTTTTGGCAAAGAGGTTTTTCCTATTGTAGTGGAGATACCACCTTTGAGGATGATGTTAAAGCTTGAAGATGAGCCTCATGATGCACTCAAAGAGAGGATTTTGCATTTTCAATGTGCACAATTGAACAGGTTGCTTGCTTTTGAGAATTTTGAGCAGGTATTGAAGAACAATCAAGGAAAGGCAAATAAAAATGTGAAAGACTGTAACATTTAATGGCCTAAAATCTTATGTGTAGCGGAAATTAGCATGAACATAGTGAGCATTTCATTAGAGTTGATTCCTAATGAGAATTACAAGAGTGCTTGGGTGGAGAGAGCAACAAAAAGCATAACACCTAGTTAGATAGCATCGACAATACCTTCAAAAGAGAGAGAAATTAAGCTATTGACAACAGTTGAGGACCGGATTTGCATGGAGCCGGTCCCCCCTCCAAAAGGCTTTGTATTATGGTTTCTCCCATCAAGAGAGACATTGTACAATACAATTCTTTGTGTTCCTTCAAGACTAGCTAGTGCAATGAAGATGGAAGCTTCATACACCAAGCAAAACACTTAATCAAACACAACTTGAATTATCCCCGTTCTCAGACCCAAGACCTCACACACCTTCGAAGATGGTGAGAGCTAGCAGGGTATGAGAGTAGATTGAGAGGAAAAAGAAGTAACTTACGAGAAAGAAGTACATCTCCTCACATAATCACTCATATTAGCATAGCTTAGCTTAGTAATTAGCTTGGTAGAGAAGATGAGCATGCATTGAAGCTTGGCTCTTGGTTGGATTTGCATCCACATGCCAAGAGAGTGTTTATGTAGGCTTCTATCTCACAAGCTTGGAGTAGGTGATGAGCTCTCCATTAAAGCTTGGGAGGAGATAGAGTATTTTTCCTTCACACATGGTCAAGTGTGAGAGTGTGTGTGTCAATGCCAAGCAAAAATCAGCCCCCTCCCTCTCTTGGGCGAGCCCTAGCTGCTAAATAAGTCTGGCCTTTGCCTCATTGGACCTCCCCAGGTCAAGCCAATAGGAATTAAGCAGCATAAGTGATAGCCTTTAGACATGTGTCCCCCTTTCCCCTTTTGTGAGAGCTTTAGGTAATTAAATAATTAAACTAAACTCTCATTGGACCCCTTTGCCTCCTGGCCAATAGGAATCAGGCAAGCCATGGGGCTCCTGAATGCTCATTGGACCCCTTGGGAGACTGCCCAATAGTCTTCTAGGAGACTTAATTCTCATTGGTTTCTTTTATTAAATGTTTTTAAGTTAATTAAACTAGATTTACTCTAGCTTAATTCTCATTGGTCCACTTCAAGGGTCTTCCAATAGGAATTGGGCACACCTTGTGGGCATCTGGCCTAGGGAGCTGACATGTGTCCCTCATTCCCTTTGTGTAAAGGGAGCCTGTGTGTGTATGTGTGGCTTTCTCTCTCATCCCCTAGCTTTGGGGCTCGCCCCCTCCCATGTAGGGATGTAGAAAGACTTTTAGGGCACACACAAAGCATCCAATTTTCCCTAGGGTTGACCTTTGGACACAACCTTTGAATTTTGGAACCTTAGCATTTTGGAAGTCTTAATGGGCTGAACCTTAGGGTCTTTTTGGCCCATTGTTTCACATGGCTCTTTTGCAGATGGCCCCCCCTTTGGATCCCTATTTTCCCTCCTTTGGATCCCTACTGTGGCCGGTCTGCTAACTTAACCAATATTCTAGCTTTTTCTCCCTTGGCACTTCCCCACATTAAATGATCAGTTTAATATGAGAAAATCATTTAGGAGAATTAGATATTGATTATTATGACATTACCTCTCTCTTGAAATCATAGTCGTCCTCGACTATGGTGTAGAGAAGATAAAGCATATGCATGAGTCCTTTTCTTAGCGGGTAGAGGATCCCTATGTTACCCTACGACATCATTCCATAATGGATGACTAGTCCATTTGGCGCTTGAGAGCCTGAGGCTGCCGCAAGCATGTCTTCACATTAGTCCTATCAGTCTTCCATAGTAGAGTGACAAGTTCTACTTTGGTGTTTGGGAGACGTCGTCCCCACAAACTTGATCTAAGCATGCATACTACTTCATTTTTGTGCACAAATAAAGAAAAAGAGAGTCTTATAAGACAAAAATTTTTGTTCATTTTTATCATTTTGTACATTTGCTTACTCTTGGGAAACATTGTAAGCATTGACAAGGTTTAGGTTATCCTTTAATTGTATGCCTTGCATCCATCTAGCATCTTCAAAAGGATAATTCTTAAACTTAATAAGATATCGTCTGATAGTCTTACCGCCTCTTAATACCTTGTCTTCATGTCGGAGAATGGACTCGGGCTGCAGCACCTCCTCGTGGTCCTCGATCTCCGGTGGGTCTTCAATAGTTGGTTCTTGAGGTGGCTCTCCTTTGTAAGGCTTTAATAGGCTCACATGAAAAGCATTGTGTATGAGCCAATGGTTGGGCAACTTAAGTTGATAGGCCATCTCATTGATTGGCATAAGAATCTGGAAGGGACCATAATACCTTTTTGCTAGTTTAGCATAGTACTTTTGGTGGCCCCTAGGATTCTTGCCCGTCGTGTGCCTTAATCGAGCCTTGGGAAACTTTAACAAGACCCAATCGTTTTCTTTAAAGGCTTGGGCTCTTCTGTGCTTGTCAGCAGCAGCCTTTTGCCTTTGCTGTGAGATAGAGATAGCATCCTTAATCTTTCGGAAAGATTCTTGTAGGTCTCGGCTATACTCATCTGCAGCGAAGATCTTCCCATGTACCTTAAGTAGCAAGGGACTTTTTGATCTTCCCTCAATTACCTCGAAAGGTGCTTTTCCTGTGGAAGTATGTACAATGTTATTGTAAGCATACTCTACTAAGGGTAAGTACTTCTCCCATTGGGATCTTTGATCTACTTCCGTTACATAGGCTTTTAGTAGATCAAGAATGGTTAGGTTAGCTATTTCACTTTGGCCATCAGTTTGTGGATGATAGGCCGAAGAGAAGTTTAGCCTTGTTCCTAAATTCTCAAAGAGACCCTTCCAGAAATTACTGGTCATTCTAGGATCTCTATCCGACACTATGGACATTGGCAAGCCATGGTACTTGAAAATTTGTGAAATGAAGAGGGTTGCCATTTGATGGGCTTTGATAGTCTTTTTGACAGGTATAAAATGAGCTTGTTTACTGAACCTGTCTACTATCGTCCATATTCCCGTATTCCCATGGTTAGACTTAGGCAATCCAAAGATAAAATCCATGGATATGCTCTCCCACGGTGAATTAGGGATTGGCAAGGGTTGAAGCAATCCAAGTTGCTTCCCTCTATCAAATTTTGTCTTTTGACATACCACACATTTGGAAACATACTCATGTATGTTCACTTTCATGGTAGGCCAATAGAAATATGTTTCAATTCCCTTTAGGGTAGACTGAATCCCTCTATGCCCCGCATATGGGGGAGCATGAGATTCATACATTACTTTCTCACGTAGTGAGTTAGTAACGCATAGTCTATTGCCATAGAGAAGATAACCATCTTGTAAAGTAAATGGTTCTTCTTTCTTCCCTAATGCAAGGGCTGAAATCACATCTCTAAAATCGGGATCAATAGCATACTCATCTATCATTGAAGATAGATCATTGTGAGTTGCTATGGAAACCGCATTCACTCTCGGTCGTCTTGAGAGTGCATCGGCTACTTGATTATGCTTGCCAGCAATGTGAGCAATATGAAAATGAAATTGCGAAAGAAAATTTTCCCACCTCATTTGTTTGTCGGAGAGCTTGGTCTGCGTCATGAAGTACTTAAGACTTTGGTGATCCGTTCGCAGAATGAAAGGAGTCCCCAATAAATAGTGCTTCCATGAGTCTAAGGCATGTAGAACTGCAAGGAGTTCTTTTTTGTATATGCCTAGAGCTTGCTCAACAGGGTCGAGCCTTCGACTCTCATAGCCTATGGCGTGCCCTTCTTGGAGCAGAACAGCCCCAAGGCAATCACCACAAGCATCACATTGGACCTCAAATGGTTTTGAGAGATCCGGTAGTGTAAGCACAGGTTGAGAGATAACCTTTTCTTTAAGCTTTTCGAAAGCATTGTTCTCCTTAGCAGACCACATATACCTAACATTTTTCTTTGTTAGGTCATGTAATGGTCCCGCAATTTGTGAGAACTTTTCTATGAAGCGTCTATAGTATGCACACATACCTATAAAGCTTCTTAGTTCATGAAGATTCCTTGGTTTAGGCCATCCTTTTATTACCTCTAACTTGGATGGATCCATTTGGATTCCATCTCGAGAGATAATGTGACCTAAATATTGAATCTCTTGCAAGAAAAATTCACTTTTCTTTCGATTAACATAAAGTTTATTCTCTCTTAAAACTTGAAATATTACCTGGAGGTGTTGCTTGTGTTCCTCCAATGAATTAGAGTAGATGATAATATCATCAAAGAACACTCCAGTGAAGGTTCGATGAGGTCTGAACAGCTTCTCCATCAAGCGGTTGAATGTGGCTGGTGCATTAGTCAAGCCAAAAGGCATGACAATGTATTCGTAAAGACCAAATGTAGTACGAAATGCGGTCTTTACAATGTCTTGATCAACTATCCTTATTTGATGGTAGCCACTTTTTAGGTCAATCCTACTGAAGTAGGTCGATCCTTGTAGCTTATCAAATAGGTCTTCTACCCGTGGAACGGGAAACCTATTCTTGATAGTGATCTTATTTAGTGCTCTATAGTCGACACACATACGATATGTGCTGTCTTTCTTTTGCACTAATAGCACAGGTGAGAAAAATGGAGATGAGCTAGGCCTAACCATGCCCTTCTCAACTAAGTCATCCACTTGCCGCATAATCTCCTCTTGTTGAGCTTGAGAAACTCTATAAGGAGGTTTGTTAGGCGGTGAACTTCCTGGAAGAAGTTCAATTGCATGGTCGTCATTACCTCGTTTAGGAGGTAGCTCACAAGGGATGTCGTCAATAAAAACATCTTGAAACCCCTTGAGAAAATTGGATAACTCTAATTCCTTTTGGTTGCTTTTATTTTCTTTTGTTAAAGCATTAGGTTCATTTTGAGAATCTTTAACAAAAATCATGTACACGGAAATAGAGCTCTTTATTGACTTGTTGAAAACTGGTGTATGTACAATGGGGATGGTGTTACCCATCTCCCTAGCATCTATATATATGTCCTTTTCCCTGAACTTAAAGGAGATTCTCCTTTCAGGAAATTTAACATGGGCAGCCAGGCGGTCAAACCATGGTGCCCCTAGGATTACATCCTCATGCTTGAGAGGAGAGATAAAGAAGTCCTCTTTGTCCACATAGCCTTGGACATGAAGCCTCAATTTCCCGATTAAGGGAGTGACTGAAGCTTCTTGCCCCTTGAAGGCACTGTCTGCGGGTAGGATATCTCCCATTTTTTACTATCCAAAGCTCCCCCAAAATTATTCCTTAGTCAAAAAGTGATTTTCTCTCTCTAGAACACCTTTTCCAACCCCTCCTTAGTTGCAACCATCACACTCACCCTTTACTTCAACACTCTCTCTCTACACCATCTCCATTGTTGTGGCAAGGAAGCCCCTCTCTCCTCCCCTGCCACCTCCCATTGCCACACCAAGCAAGGGTTAATTACCTTTTCCTATCTCGATTGCCACAACACTCCTCCCCCCCTTTGTCACTACCACCTCCCATAGCACACCAAGCAAAGTCATTCACTTTCTCCCACCTACATTGTAGCAACAAGCAAGGTCCTCCTCCTCCTCCTAATTTTGTTTGTTCACCCATGGCCAGCTCTACTCCACAAAGGCGGCCAAAGGATGAGGTCACAACACTTCATGCCACAACACAAGAGGTATAGATGATGAGTGGGTTCCACAAGAGCTCACCAAAGGTGCTTGGGTATACATCCAACCATCTGGTATTGTCTCTCACTATGTGCGAAATTGTGCAAACTTGGATCATCATTGGAAAGGAAAGCTCCTTGGTTTCAAGAATCGCAAAGACAAGGGGACCATATAGCGTTTGTGCAGCATGTTTTCTCAATGTCAATCATGCAATTGCAACAACCAACTTGATTTCCAACACATTGTAAGTACATGTTTGAGAATACAAAGCTAGGTGCGAAATCACAGTGGAATGTTTTTATGGATTCATACTTAAGATTTATAATGCATTTATAGTCATATTTCCATCCACATTGGTGGAGGAGCAGCCACTACATAGCCTCTCTGGCACATTCAATGTTATACATGCGGATATTGGACCGACAATTTTTGCACATCTTTGCCCAACCAAACCGGTTCAAAGAAGGATTTTCTTCTATTCTCACTCCTATATTGTGCCTACTACACGGGTTTGGAAAGCTTGAACCCATCAAAGTATCTTCCTCATTAAGTATGGAGTGGCCACAACCAGATTTTTGGTCGGTAGCATCTTTCAAGAAAAAGATAATAATAGATGTGCAAAACTCCTTGAAATTTTCTAAAGCTTCTAGGTTTGTGGGCTTGAGTTGATGTTTGTCTATTCATTGTTTTGGGCATATTTTTAAAGAGTTTGGATTTGTGGAAACTACCACAATGCTTGTATGTAAAGATGTGAATTATGAGAATTTAGGGAGGCTTTTAAGAGGACTGGGGTTTTGTGAAGATCATGCACAATGGGGATAGGTAACGTTGTAAGGTTGGATCTTCAGATATTGGGATGCGCTGTTTAAAATCCCGCACCTCCTTGTATATATGATTTCACTATGATCATTGGATGTGCAAGCTTGGAGTGTGGACTCCCTTACAGGGTGTAGATGATGCTATTGCAAGCTTTGACATTGCAATGAGGATGCCCAACAATGCTTTGGAGGCTGTCCAACTGAACAAGCATTGGAGTCTTAGTAATGGGCAAGAACATTTGGCTATTATGGGTGGGTTTTCAAGACCTTCAACAAGCGCAATTTCGTTTACAAGGTCACAAGGTGAGAATCCTTCCACCTCATTTTCACTCCTTCATAGTTTGACGATCATTGGCTACTTATTGTAATGAATGTCCACAAGTTGGTAAGAGAATGGAAGACAAATTGAAGGTCCACGAGGATTGGGGCATGGATGGAACTATGATATTGCTCTTATAGATTTGCTAACTATTGCAGTTTTGGAAACAATCCCCTATGTAATCAATATGATTTGCTTCGGTAAATTTAACACTTTGAATATAATTTTTCACTCTACAATGGCCGTCTTACAACTTTTTTAGAACCATATTTAGTTATTATTGAAATCGATGGTTGATTTTTTCAATTATAGAAGAAAACGAAACATTCTAGTATATCAAGTATAGCTTTTTCAATATTGTTAGTTTCTTGTGACAACTACATGCATTTTGTAGGTAGTAACCATATCTAATCATAAGGATCAAATTTGGCTAGATATTGAATAGTTTCTATGGGATTCTACAACTCATAATGTTGAACCCAGTTTTTTCATGTTTGCTGTATTTAGCACTTCATCTTTGTCCCCAAGATTCCCCTTGGTAAGAGATGTATTATTCTTTTGACATGCTCCATGGCTCTTTATAAACATAAAGGACAATAGGGAACTAAGAAAACATGCATATATTATTTGTATTGAGCGTGGCTATAGAAACTTTGATGATAGGTTTGCAGAATGGTAAAAATTCAACTTTTTTGTACCTATTTATTTTGGAAAAACAAAAAATAGTGAGTGAGAAGCAATCATATGTTCTGATCACCAACCCATTGAAGTTAACTAGGGAATTTATCTCAAGTCCTAAAAAAATGCCTAATCTTATTTTTATGCAACAAAATGTAAGAAATTACTGTTTTGATGAAAATGCACTGGTCCATCAACTTTGGAGGCTTGGTGTGACCAAAAGATGAGAAATTTTACAAGGTTCTTATTTTTTCCATGTGTAGTAGGCCTTGAACTATAAATTCATGAAAGGATTTTACAAAATGAGTGGATCTACTATGGTTTTGGAGGTTTTTTTCAAAACCCTGAAAGGACACTTTTATGTCATGTTAGGTTACCAACCTAGTGTTAAAGGATGGATGGAAGCGGCTTATAGGATCATAAGGGTAAAAATGGCTATCCACCCAAATGTCAACATTCGTCTCACCGGTAGCACGACGTTCTTGTGATGACCTTTGATCACCCTCGCATGCGGCCTTCGGTGCAAACACCGTGGGAAAATGAATATGTACGCTTTGGTGTGCGGAGTACGTGGTGGTGGAAGCAAATGATTTGTGATGTCTGTAAGCACCATGGCAGTTGTTGTGTAAGGAAGCAAAGGATGAAAAGAGAGAGGGAGAGGGAGAGGGAGGAAGATGGGAGGGGAGAAGGGGGTAGGGGGGGAGAGGGAGAGAGAGGGGAGGAGGAGGAGGGTAGGGGCAAAGAGAGAGAGAGAGAGAGAGAGAGAGGAAAGGGAGGGAGGAGGAGAGAACAATTTTTTTTTTAAGGGGGAAAGATTTTGAAAAAAATGGACTTTCAATGCTTGCAGGTTTTAAAAAAAGGTCAAAAAATTATTTTGGGAGAGAGTTTTAAGTCAAAAATATCTAAAAATGAGTTTTTTGAAAAAAAAGTCAAATTTTGGCTCTTAGTGACCCACATTTTTGTTGATGTAGCCACACCCCTTTACTCTCTTCACTTTCAAAAAGCTAGAGGGAGAAAGTAATCTCTTAGGTTCACATCCTACATGCGTCTTAAAAAAAAGGTTAGAATAGCCTACTCAAAACATCTATTCCAAATGAAAACACACTACAATCTACACTTCTGTTCATTTGCAGTTCAACATGTATTTTTGCAAAAGAATGTGCTTCTAAAATTGTTATATTACTAGTATACATAAAATAGTGGGTCATTACATTTCATACAAAATCCATATGAGGGAGGATGGCTCATTGCAAGAACGTCCGTATCTTGTTTGTATGTAGGGGGTAGGTTAGCTTGTAAGATACCGTACATAGGGGGGTTTCTCTAAGTTTGATGCATGCAGGTGATATCCTCCCATTACTAATAGTGAATCCCCCAGGAACCATTATGGCATATGATGTGTTTGAAAAGTGGGGTATTAATGTAATAGGTTCTCTACCTATAGTAGCTAGAGGCAAATGTTACATACTTACTATTGTTGACTATCTATCTAGGTGGATTGAAGCCAAAGCTAATAAGCAAACTACAAGCAAAGATGTTTCCAAATTTATATATGAATATATTTGGTGTGAATTTGGCATTCCATTGAAGCTACATTTTGACAAGGGTCCAAGTTTCAGTAGGGGAGAGCTATTGGATAATCTATGTGAGCAGGTTTACTACTCCCTATTATCCTCAATGCAATGGAATGAATTAGAGGTTTAATTAAGATCTCATAAGTATTCTTACAAATATGACAATAAATAATGTGAAGAATTGGGATTTAGAGCTACTTTGTGCTCTATGGGCTTACAGGACTGCCATCAAATCAGGTATTGATTTCTCTCCCTTCCACCTAGTTTTTGGCAAAGAGGTTTTTCCTATTGTAGTGGAGATACCACCTTTGAGGATGATGTTAAAGCTTGAAGATGAGCCTCATGATGCACTCAAAGAGAGGATTTTGCATTTTCAATGTGCACAATTGAACAGGTTGCTTGCTTTT